>NC_059440.1:27477659-28139534 GCF_021028975.2 Sphaerodactylus townsendi
TTCAAACAAGCGGTTCCACTTTCGTGTTTGAGATGGCTTTTGCCCAGTTCTTGAATTTAGCATCTGTTGGACATGTGCTGTCCATGGCATGGTCCCGCTATGATTCTATTACAGGTTTTGCTGAACATTTTAGGACGGCCTTTAAATGTGCTTGCAGTAACCGCTAGAAAGGGCTTTTGTGGTCCCCACTAAAAAATGGGACGGACGTATTTGGGACAGCCACTGCACCTTACACATTCTCCTCTTCTGCAGTCCGAATGCCGCAAGCAGCCGAGACGGATTGGACAATGAAACAGGGACGGAGTCGGTCATCAGTCACCGGCGAGAACGACATCGGCGGAGGATCCGAGAAGGCCACGAAGACGGTAAGCGGCTTCCTCTCGCGTTGTGCTGGTGGGTCCCTTCAGAGGGTTGCCTCGAGCATGGTTCCTCTTCACACATTGCTTTCAGAAGCCACTAAGGGGTTAGACCTCACCTGGAATATTATGTACAGGTCTGGGCACCGCAATTCAAGAAGGATATTGACAAGCTGGAACGGGTCCAGAGGAGGGCAGCCAAAATGGTAAAAGGTCTGGAAGGAGGGGGGAATCAAACCCAGTTCATTAGATTAGAGTTCACCTGCTCTTAATCGCTGCATCACGCTAGGACCGTGGTGGCGAACCTTTGGCACTCCAGATGTTATGGACTACAATTCCCATCAGCCCCTGCCAGCATGCCCAATTGGCGCTAGGAAATGCACGGCTTTGTCGGATCACGGCTTTGTCCACAGGAGCCAGTTTTGTTTGTGGTGGTGTTTTGTTCTGAGGACTGAGGCCCAACCATAGCTAAGAAGCTGACAGCAGTTTGTTTTGTAACCTTCCTTGTTGCCTGAAAAGAACAACCTCCTCCAAACGATGTTCGAAACAGAGGAGGCGAAGGCCCAGCCTGGGAGAACAGAGGAGAAATTGCCCACAAGAATGGGGACGGGGGAAGGTGATGGAAGCGAGAGGCTGTTTGTGGGAACTGGATAGTGGCAGCGCCGTTTTCCATGCGCAATGTTTCCAACGCATTAGGGAACCCGCCCTTCTCTTCCTCCCTGCCGTTCTAATTAGCAGATAACTCTGGGCATCTGGTTGTTTTTCAACTCGCTAACTGAATAAGAGGGCAATTGCTGGAGAGGGCAGAGAGAGAGAGAGAGAGACGATCTCTCACCTCTTCTTGGGGACAATAAGTTCACCTGATGCTTGGAAAAGTTTGCCGGGTCCTATTATAAAAGGGAAAGTGGAGCCGGGCACTTAATTAGTTGCCTGGGAGGTCTGGCGATGCAAGTTCTCAGGGACCCCTTGCTGGTTGGGACAAATATTTCTATCGCTGCCTCCCCCTGCTTCCTGAAGGCCTGTCGGAAGAAAGGGATGTCTTGGGGAGTCTAATTAGGCTGATAATTAAGAGAGGAGGTTTTGTTTGTGTTCGGCATATTTGAGAGACTTGGCCGGGGGTCCATACTTTACACATACCAGTTTGGCAAGTGCTCCCCCATCTACTATGTTGCCTGGATGTCATACGGGTTGGAGAGCGACAAGGGAGGCGGCCCCTCTGCTTTGGGGCTGGCAGATGGCTGAATGGAGAGAAGATGGCAGATATTGGGTAGCAGGTACTGTGTGCCTATCGGTGCTTGTCTCCAGGAGAACTGATTTCTGTAGTCTGGAGATCAGTTGTAAATCCAGAAGATCCCCCCACCATGTACCTGGAAGCCGGAAACTCCAGATGTTCCTGGAACTAACTGTAGTAGCATTCAAGACCACAAGGAGCAGGGTTACAACTCTGGGTTGGGAAACCCGGGAGCTGCAAACCCCAGTTTCCTTTCTTTGTCACTGGGCTGAAAGCTGCAGTTCCACCCCTGTCCATCTGCAGTGGGGGCGCTGCAGTGTAGCTGACCAGCAGTTCTTTTTGTTGACAAGCTGCTGCAGCACCATAGAGTGTAAGACCACCATATCCGTTCCTAGACTCCAATTGTGAGTGAGTGAGTGAGTGAGTGAGTGAGTGAGTGAGTGAGTGAGTGAGTGAGTGAGTGAGTGAGTGAGTGAGTGAGTGAGTGAGTGAGTGAGTGAGTGAGTGAGTGAGTGAGTGAGTGAGTGAGTGAGTTAGTTAGTTAGTTAGTTAGTTAGTTAGTTAGTTAGTTAGTTAGTTAGTTCCTGCCCTCTCCCCACTGGGCTCTGGGCGGGTTGCAACCCTGACATTAAACCAATCAATTAACCTTTAAAACAACATACAATAAATAATTAAAACCACTAAATAGCAATACTGGGCACCAACATTAGTACATTAAAACTCAATGATAAAGAATAGACCTTTCCACGTCCCTGCCTCCCCCCCCCCCCTTCCTTGAGATTCCTTCCCTTCCAGAGCTTTTCAAGCAAGAATTCTGGCAGGTATCACTACCCTGGCTTCTTTGGAAACTGCAGTCAAAGTTGTCTGCTATCTTTCCAGAAGCAAGAACTGCTTTTCAGGAGTCTACTAATTGGGGAGGACTCACCGAATGGCCACCAAAAGACCAGGGCCGTGTTGATATCTATATGTTTTTAATGAGTTCCCCCAACAGTTTGAGCCAAGTGCTTTCGTCGGTTCCTTGGGTTCAGGTATTCTTCGGCTGGTTTCCTTCTCTGTCAAGGGCCTGCTGGACTACATGCTTTTTGAAAGTGTTCCTGGGCTCCACAAAATTGAGACCTTTTCAGCTCCTGATGAAAGTCAAAAAGGACGTGCTCTGACCTCTGGAGCGAGGCCCTATCCTAATTGTCCTGACAAATTGAAAGGCTGTGCTCTGGAAATTTCTGCCACCTTTCCTGTCCTCCGAGGAAGACGAGCCAGGAGCCAAGAGGTCAAGAAACCTCCATCATTAGCAGGGAAACACCTTTGAAGTCCCCAAGTGGGGAATGGATAAGGGACTGAAAAAGCGGCCTTTGGTTTGGAGAACCGCTGAAGGGCTGGAAACGTAGCGAGAGGCAAAATGCGTCTTCGCAAAATGAACAGGAGCAAAATAAAATGGTTTGAGACAAACCCTGACCGTGTCACGATCGCTGTCGTCTGCAGCCCCCAAAATATTGTCAGTCTTTATTAATTTTAAAATGTTGATATATGGTACAGGCAATATTAAAAATGATCATTCCCATGACTCCTTCCAACCAGAATAAATTTTTAAAAAAATGCTAAATAGAAATAATCAGGCGTCTAAAAATTAAATTAAAACAGCAGAATGAAAAAAAAATAGATCTAATGATCGTTATTGCTAAGTTTTTATAAGCCAAGTCAAGTATTTATTGTTTGAGCCATTGGCTATAACAATACAGAGATACATGCATATAAGCAACTGTTAAAAAGGTGAAGGGAGAACAGCAAGCAAAGTCCTCCCTCCCTCACCTACCCCAGCAAAAATACAGTATCACAAAATGGAATATTTGGCATCCTGACAGTGGCAGGCTGGGTCGCGTTCGGCTTGTAAGAGTTGGCTGGTTTTTAAACACAATAATTAGCAAATGGTTCTTTGAAGATTGTTGACCGTATTCATGGGTACAGCAGGTGTGATCCCTGCTTCAAGCTATTCTGAGAAGCAGCCATGCCTGCCCCTTGTTTCGGAAGAGAGGGAGGGATATCCCTGCCAATCCAAACCACGATGCGAGAAAAGTAGAATTCTGTCTCCGGTCTACATTAGTGGATGGAGGGCTTTTAGCACGATTCATTCCGCATTTTTGTTGCAGGCTTGCATAACTTATTCCAGGTGTGCAAGTCAAGGGCAGTTTGAGTCCTGCCTCCAGGGTGTTGGCAGGTGCCATGGGGCCCGAGGGCACTGTGTTGGGCACCCTGCCATAGGGCCAAGCTGTGGGTATTCCAAATCCACAGAACCAAAGGTGTATCTAGGGGAAAATGTAGCCTGGTGCAAGTTTTCCGTACCCCCCCACTTCCAGAGGGGCGGCTGCCCTCCCCCACCACGACCAAGCAACATTTTTTTGCACCAGGTCATCTCAAAGTCACCATCACATTATGAACCCAGGGGAAGGAGGAGGGGTGTGGGGGCGATTTTCCACCCCCACGTGACTAAATGGCCACAGCCTAGGAACATTTGACCCCATATGTCCCCTTGGGCGGTACGCCACTGCATGGAACCAGTATCTGAATGCTGCATAGCCATTCTATATCTGCAGCAGTCAGATGAGTTTTCTGTTGTTCAAAGCTGGTAAGGGCCCTTTTCTGAAACCACAAACCATACAAGCATTGCACATACTAGCACACCCCCATGCACACGCACAAGCTCACACACACTGCACACTGGTTCAGTGTGGGCCATGATTGTAGGAAGGTAGTTTTCTCGTCCCTTTCCCTTCTCAAGGTCGCCATGTCTGGGCC
Source organism: Sphaerodactylus townsendi (assembly GCF_021028975.2). NCBI lineage: Eukaryota > Metazoa > Chordata > Lepidosauria > Squamata > Sphaerodactylidae > Sphaerodactylus > Sphaerodactylus townsendi. The sequence goes on from NC_059440.1 coordinate 27,482,037, forward strand.
TGCCCTTCTGTCGTCCAGACACTTAAAACCTGTTGCTATGGGTTTCTCCCTAGCCAAACGAAATGGGCTTAGCTCTTTTCGTCTTTCTACATAATCCACCCCACCGAACCCCCTCACTTGTGGCTGCCCTCTTGAGCACTCAGCGTGGGTGGTCATGTTTTTCTGCCGTTCCGGGAGGCCAGACGTGGGATTCCACGGGTGACCCGTCTGCACATTCCATAGCAGCAAATCCTAGCTTGTGGCCAAGGATAACTTGACAGAGATGCCGTCTGTCTCGACTGTCAGATTATAGGACTTGATAAACAGGTGCCTTTCCCAGACACAGTCTGATGCATATGCTCCGTTTCTTTTCTTTTCTTTAAAGGCCAGTATTTACAAAGCTTAAGAGGCTTCCAGATAATATTGAGCTACACGCGCTAACCTATTGCAGCAGAAAAGGCCAAGAGTCTTGTGGTACCTTAAAGGCTAACAAATTCGTTGTGGTAGAAGCGTTTATTGAAACAGATCTGTTTTTTCAGAAGGTTTGTGCATTATCCCCAGTTAGCCTTCTGGGTGTTTGCAGATGTGAACAAACACATGGGAGAAAAATAGCTGAAGTTAGGCACAGTCTTGGGAATTTTTCCCAGTCATTTTGCTCCATTCTTTACCGTTGTTTTTCTCTATGACTCTACGTATTTGAGTGTGGCATATGTGTCAGAAACTGACTACTGAGTGTTTGTATGCATATCTGTGTGTGTGTTGTGTATCTGCTAGTGAGATGGTTTGTTTATTTTTAAAAAATATTTATATCCCACCTTTCTATAGTCTGTATCAAAAGGCAGCTTACAAAAATCAGAATAACATTACAAGAAACATATATGCGAACAAAAGGTTTAAAACAACATATGAACAAAAAAAACCCCATCTATCACTTATTGGATGGAATAGGCGCCTCAAAAATTCCAGCAGCTAGTCCAAGCATGTGTTGAAGTCACCGGCCAGGGAATCCTGGGGAGGGGCCATTAGGAGAATATTTGCATAGCCCCTTTTGATTGGCTCAATGCCAAGGGGGCAGTCTGGAGGCAAATGCATGGATGCCGGCTAGGATGCTGCAGGGACTTTTCAGACACAATGTGGGGTGCCGAAGACTTGTTTAAAGAGGCCTTAGAAGAACCCGAGAAGATCAGCTGCATTACAGATGAGAAAGGGCAGGTATGTTTGGAGAGCTTTTCAGCAAGGTGGGGAAGATGGTATTTCTGTGTGGGCAGGGTGATATGCGTTACAGATGTCTCCACGAGAAGCTGGGTGGATTTATGCCTGGAAACTGCTAACTGAGAGGATCGAGAAGCCCCAAAATATTCTGGAAGGGTATACAAGCAAAACAGGCAAGGCCAATGGCTCGTAAGCCGAACAAATCTGACATAATTCGGTCTAACCCCAAAGGCAGTTTGCAAGACTTGAGCAAGGCTGTGAACGATAAGATATTATGGAGGGCATTAATTCATAGGATTGCCGCAAGTCGGACCTGCAACCTGGCCACGCTTTCCACAGGCAATCCCAAAGAAGTTTACAGGACTACATTTTGTTTGGATTTCATCTCTCCCTCTTGTGGCTGTGGAATCAGTCCTAATGTTGCTTGTTTTATAGGGAGGTTGTTTTACAAATCTGTTGTCCTTGTAACGTGCAAAGCTGTTGTCTCTTTCGTCAGTTAATCAGGTGAGTGGAATTGCTCACTCCGGTAACGCAGAGACAAAAAGTCCCCCACAGAGAAGCTTGTGTTATGATAGCTGGCATACATTCCGGCTGCACAGGTACCACTGTGCAAATGCAGAGTCCCAAGGGAAAACGTGCTGGTCTTCCAGACTTAGCTTGCACACTTAAAAGAGCAAGGGGCATAATCTTGGATCCAAACAGGAACATCCTCATGCAGGTCCAATAGCTGCTGGAGTGTATGCATGTTACCTGTTTTGTGTGTGGAATGCCAATACAAATCTGAATCTTGGAGACTGTTAGTGCCATTTCCTTGGGTCCGAGAAAGTCAGTCCCTGCTCAGCCAAACAGCACCCACTGCAAACTCAGCTCCCTCTCTTTGCTCATCTGTGAAATGGGAATAATGCCTTGCACTGTACAGTTATCCCTTCCACATCACGGGGGTTGCAGGCGTGATGCCCCCGCAATCAGGAAATCTGTGTCAAAAAATTTGACCCTCCCTTTGTACCAGAGAATAAGTCTGTGTTGTCTGCTGGCCTTCGTGTGTCATCTGCAGCTTCTGCAAAAAAATTCCAAAAAATCCCATTTAATTTCTTATGTCGACCTACAGTATGTTGCAATTGCAATGGGGAAAGTCACAATGTGGAAGGGATAACTGTAACCTGTTTTTGCCACTAGCTGTTCAAAAGGAGAGGTATGGATAGCTATACAGGAATATCCGAGCTCCCCCTGCTGCGCCCCCCCACCGAACCCTCCCCGCCACCCCCTGCATAAACCCCTACAAACCTTTCTTCAAGCTGAGTGTGCAGAAGCCAGTAACACATTGGGGGTGGAGAGAAGATCAGGAAGGGTGCCCAGTCCTGTCCTGCTGGGGAGGGGGGGTGAGGGAGAGGGCGGGTGGCCAATGTGCTCCCCCATGACCCAGGCAAATGGCACTTGGATTGTCTGCCCCCTTGTACCCCTTTAGATACGCCATTGTGGAAACGGAACCCAGAACTGCCTCTGTTCAAAGCAAATGGGTAGCTGAGTCCCAGTTTCCCCTCTGACTGGGCTTATTGTGAAACATTAACACTTTAAGGAATAAAATGCATTGCTTTTATTGTAATGTCACCTTGAACATATCCAAAAGCAGGGCTTCATGCCTTACTGAGAATTTTGCTTCCCCTGCTATTAAAATAATTCCCGAGAAACCAAAAACCGGTGCTTTGGATTGGCAGGCTAGGGTTCAGCCTTCAGTTAAATAGGAATGGCAGGTCTGTACACACTCGGGCCATACAGTCAGTGAACGATCCCTGAAGGATGTTAAGAAGAACTAAACCACTTTTCACATAATAAAAATGTCCTTTTTTTGTGCTGTGCTGTAGGAAAAGCCCCTGTTCTCATTGCAAGATGTCCAAATTTTGCTGATATTTTAATTACACATTTGTAACCCTGATGACTGAAAATGGCCCTCATTTTGCTAAATTCATCTCCCTCGGCCCCATGGCTATAATCTGCCCCTGCTGGTTGAAAGCAATCAGGCAAATTCAAATGGCTTACCAACAAAGGAGATTTATCCCGTACATTCTTAGGATCTTATCTTGTTAAAAACAAAAAGGCCTCTGGGAGAATGGGTGCCTGCCAAAGATAATCCCAGAAAGAAAAGTGACTTTTTTTTACTCCTCTTGCAACTGTGGATGCAAAAATTTATCAAGGGGGGGGGGGCGATTTGGCGGTGGTGGTGGTTCATTTTAAAGATGATACAAATAATTTTTGTTCTGTTTTCCCCAGACCTTTGCAAGATCGAGCGCTTGGTGGTAGATTTTTCCCTCAGGCAAAGACCTTCTTGAGAAATCTATCATGGAGGAAGTAACATGCTGAAAGTTCATGTATTTCATTTTCTGTAATTCCTGAGGCTTCCAGAATGGCGTTTCTTTAATACCCTAGCTGGCAAGCTGAAGTTATACACAATTTTTTCTCTCTCACCCAATCCTTCAGGAATAGCCTGACAAGGTGCTGGGGTCCTTTTTAAAGCTCTAACAAGAGCGAGGTCTGGTCAGTATTATCAGGTTGGTTCTGGGCAGGGCAGACCACAAAATGGTCACTGCGGTGTTTTTGGAGTGTTTTGGACGAGCCCGCTCACAGCAAAATGGGCAACGTGGGCAGCCGCGGTCCTCCCAGACACCCGACGACAGGAAGCGCTGTGCCCTGTGGGGTCGTCGTTTTTTAAGGCCACTGGAACCAATCAGATGTTTTCCAGAAACTCCGCCTCCTGTAAATCACTGTAGGTATTGGGTTTCTTAAGGGTGACTCAAGTCACAATACTCTCTATGGGTGCAGGGGGCGGGATATGGGGAAGCTATGGTGTGGGTTGCTATGTCATGTCACTTGTGGTAAAAAACAAACAAAAGCTTGGAAGTGGCACAGGTTACTCTAGGAATGTGCCCGAAACTCTATGGTAAGACCATAGAGTTTTCAGTGATTGCTAGAGCTACCGTGTCACTTCCTTTTTAATTAACCAGAAGTAACATGATGCCTCAGTTGGTAAATGGGACCCGTGCCTGAGGAGTTGTGCTGGTCACATGTGTATGACCTGTTTTAGAAAAGAGCTTCTGTTGATGTTAGGATAGCATTAAGACTATTGTCTTGAACTGGGATTGCAAATGCAAAATGCAAGATGTACTTGGCATTTTTAGGTACTAAGGATGGAATTCTGGGAAATTGAGTGTCTGGAGCATTTCATGCTCACATAGGATCTGTAGTACATACAATAGCCCTGTAAAGTAGGTTAGTAGCAAGGGAAAGGGCAGTAAAATGGGCAGGGTGGTTGGGAGGCTTGGTGTTTGGTTGGGGAAGACGGGCTATCTTGTACGTGCAGGACTAAGAATAGAGACTAGGAACTTGCCTAATGGGACTTCTGGCCTCCGTCAAAGATTGAACATGGGGAGCTTCTGGGGTCCCGCTGGTTTGCACGTGCTCTTACTGAATCACCCCCTTGGTCTTTTCAATGTCAGTTTTGTCTGGCGATAGATCCCTGTGGAGGTCTCTCGCATCACCTCTTCCCGGAACAGTTGAACTGGAAATGTTGCAGGTTAAACAGTAATGGGAAGAGACCTGTATGTGCACAAACAAACACCCTCTGGGAAGAAAGAGTGGAGCACGACTGAACCCTTTGGCTCCTCCCCATCCCCCCCTTGGCCTTCTCGGCATCTTGGGAAGCTCTGGCATGATCCCCAAGTAGAAGCAAATGTGCGGAGCATCTCTGATCTGGGGTGGTTCTACAGCTTGGCTGTGGGCCTCAACTGATAGCCCCTCCCACCAACCCTTGGCGAATTCATTAAATTAACGTTTCAACCATCTCTCATGTCCTGTATGGCCATAGGAGCCTGCTGCTCTTTGCGTCGAAGATTTCGCTTAGAAAGCCAACTAGTGTGCCCGATGGCAGGTTCTGTCTGGTCCAATAGACACCCCGTTAACTCTGCACAGAACCGATGGAGCCGTCTCCAAGCTGATGTGCTAAAGGCATCTGAGAGGGGCACGCCAAGGGTTAAAATTCCAGACCCTGTGTTTTGATTCTCCCAGAGCTGCCCCTTGTGTGGATTCTGCTTCTCCGTCTTTGAGAAGGAGACCACATAAACAACTGCCGTGGGTCATTAATTCTCAATAATAGGCGGGAGCCGATTTCTTGTTTCATCTGGGATGAATCATTGACCTGGGAATGAATGAGGAATCTGTGCTGGGCTCCGGATCAGACACCTGGCACCAGCCATCCCTCCCCCCCAACCCCCTTGAAGAATCCTTTTTTCCTCCCAAGTTCATGATCCTGGTTGGTTGGCACAGTTGACGGGACCTGAGGAACCCAGAAGTGCCCGAACATTTGAAGGTGCCCAAACATGTCGACTCCTCCAAAACTCCAGGAATCGCAGGGAAGAATTTGCCCCTGCCAGGTTGCTAATCCTCATTAGATTTGCAACTGCGTGAGACGTAAGACTGCCAGGGCATCCAAGAGAAAAGCCAGTAGCGTTGGACCCATCGCTGATCGCAAATGAAGTTAACTACCGTGGGAGCAGAGTCCATAAAGGTATTGCTGATACCAAAAGAATAGTTGTTCTGATTCTCCGGGCAGATCCAAAGCCCGGAATCAGCAACTATTTCCCCCCGCCAAGGGCTGCTTTTGAGAAGAGAGTCCTTCCTGCTCTATGTGAACCCCCAGCATGCTAACCATATCCCTCTTCCAAATATCTATTTTACTTCTGAGTCAGCAGTTGAGGACGGGAACAGGTGATGGGAGGGTAACGTTGAGGCCTGGCTCTTCCAATTGCTGACCTGTAGTCTAATGAATTGGGTAGCCATTTCTTTGTCGTCGTTGACCGGGAGTTGAGACTAATGTGGGGGAGACAGTCAGGCTTATCTGGTGAACCAGATGTGTTTCCGCACTCCTACACCCCTGCTGGGTGACCTTGGGCTAGTCACAGTTCTCTCAGAACTCTCTCAGACCCATCTACCTCACAAGGTGTCTGTTGTGGAGAGAGGAAGGGAAAGGATCTGGTAAGCCACCTTGAATCTCCTTACAAGAGAGATAGGTAGGTATAAATCCAAACTCTTCTTCCTAGACCTTCTCCCTCTTTTACCTGAATGATAAGTACACTACATGTACTTATTTATTTAATGCAATTTATATGCCGCTCTCCCCACAAGGGCTCGGAGCGACTTACAGTAATGAGTAACCTATAACATTCGAATAAACAAACAATTAAAACAGTTATAATAGTTAAAAGTCCAATCTCATCTGGTTAAAATACATTTACATTTAAAATCAACTAAAACTTAAAAACTTCAAATAAGAGTTAAAATAAACCGGCAATAGATGCCATTTAAAGCAAATAGGGATAAAAAGGTTGCGGCAGCAACAAGCGTAATTGAAAATAAAAACATTTACTAGTTCAAATTTGCTAGCTGTGGGCCAGTGGTTCATTGAGAAGGCTGGTAGGGCAGTCTCTGGTCTCCTTTTGGATCATGTGACTTTAAGGGTTGCGGCAAATATTAGTCCATAGCATTTGTAGGATGAAATGGAATTCAGAATGGGGGTGGGGGGGTGGGGGCTTCTCACCTTGTTTTCCTTGTCAGTGTGTTTGTTTGTGTTTAGGTTTTTGTCTGTTGTGTAGCAGTTGTTTGGCCTCTCTGCTGTTAACTAGCATGGTGTAGTGAAGAGTGGTAGACTCTAATCTGGAGAACCAGGTTTGGTTCCCCCACTCCTCCACATGAGTGGCAGAGGCTTATCTGGTGAACTGGGTTTTGTTTCCCCTCTCCTGCACATGAATCCTATCGGGTGGCCTTGGGCTGGTCACAGTTCTCTCCGAACTCTCTCAGCCCCACCTGCCTCACAAGGTAGGTTTGGGGAGAGGGGAGGGAAAAGAGTTTGTAAGCTGTCTTGTAGGAGAGAAAGGTGGGGTGTAAATCCAAGACGTCGTCTTCTACTGCAGTGTCCCTTTCTGGCGATGCTGTTCCTCCGAACCATCCCAAACAATCTCAGAAAAGAGTCTGACAATGTTGAGGGGGCCACATAGCCAGTCGCATCCGGCCACAAGATGACATTACAAAGCCAATTCTGATTAAGGGCAAAATCGTTTCCTTCGCTCTGGATGCATGTCAGAGTGGATGGCACTCAGACATTCATCACAATCCCAACTAACGCTGCCTTCTTCCTCGCAGTCACCCGCATCAACGGGCACCCCAAGCTGGACAGGCATCGAGAGCACCCGCCGGGCTATGATAGCTCTTCCACGATGATGAGCAGCGAATTGGAGTCCAGCAGCTTCATCGACTCTGACGATGATGAAAACACAAGCAGGTACAGAAATGCACATGAGTGGATTTCTTCCAGCCTTCTTCCACATTGGTTAGGGCAGCATATATGGTTCTCCCCCTTTCCATTTTTTGTCCTCTTAACTGCCCAGCGAAGTAGGATGGGTCCACAGTCACCCAGTAAGTTCTGAAATTTGAACCCAGGCCTCATTCATTCCACATAACCACTCTAGCATTGGTTAGCAGTACACAGAGAAACCTCTTTTCTTTCAGTCAGTCAGGGAACAACAGAACTACCAATGGTTTTTAACTGTCACCTTTAGAATGTTCCCAGAATTCCCTGCTGCTTGTTCTGCTGCTGCATGCAAACAAGGCTGAAAATTCCAACAATTCACTCCACTTAACCACTCTAGTTATTTACACGTTTATGCCCAACTTCCCTCTCCAATGGGGACCCCGTGTGGCTCAAAACATCGTATTCCTGTCCTCCTTGTGAGGTAGGTTAGACTGATTGATGGAGAGTCATTGGCCCAAGGTCACCCAGCCCACCTGCAAAGATGTACATGGGTTTCCCAGATCCTCATCTTTGGCTGGCACCAAGAAAGGTGCGCCTCGGCATCATGGCATCCACGGACCATGTTGGGGCCCTTAACCTAGGTCAGTGGTGGCAAACCTTTGGCACTCCAGATGTTATGGACTACAATTCCCATCAGCCCCTGCCAGCACAGCCAATTGGCCATGCTGGCAGGGGCTGATGGGAATTGTAGTCCATAACATCTGGAGTGCCAAAGGTTCGCCACCACGGACCTAGGTTTTTCTCCCATCTCTGTGATCCCATGCAAAAAAAAGTGCCCTGCAGAATCAAAACAACAAGCCTGACTTGTCAAAAAAATAGAATTTTAGGCAACCATCACCATACAAGATTCTGCTCAGGTCTGGGACTCCCTGTGCCTATCTTTGGGGGCATTTTGAAATGAAAAAACAATCAACGCTTCACCTTGAAGACATCCGAGGCTTCACCTGGAACCTTTTGACGGCAAAACCTGCCACCCTGTATCATTTGTGGTGCTTTAAGGCCTTTCCCCCTCTGCGTTTGACATCTGCCCCATGTCTCGGAGGCCTCCCGAGGGAACGCAATAGCTTTACTTCCCTCCTCTCCTTCCATTTTAGTAAATAAACGGAATATCTCCATAGCAGCGAGATACGCAGCCGAACAGGATTAAGAGCCGGCAGGGGAAACGGTCGGAGCCTGCTTGACTCAGCTAAATCCCGGTCTATGTTTTAATAATGCGGGGCCCCTCCATGCCAGATGTCCCCCCCCTTTTAAAAAATACAAGCCCCCAGAGGCTGCCGACGGGGCCCTTTGCTTTCCAAGCTGGGGCAGCCCGTCTTGGCATGCGCAAGGAACAGGCTAGCCAGGGAAAGAAGTCGAGGGGAAAGGGCCAAGGTATGTTGCTTAATATCACAAAGATGATGTTCATAAGCGGATGAGACATTCCGTCGGCGAGGGAAAGGGGAGGGAGGGGGGGACTAGAAGGGGCTGGCTTTCTTTACCCACAGAGAGCACTTGTCCGAGAGGGAAATAACAAAGCTTTTGTCTGGGGCTACAAGTGAAAGCGACGGAGAGCTGGCTTGAAAGAGCTGGCATTGTGTCCACCTGGTTAGGAAAAGAAAGGAAGCGGCTGGAAACAGCCATGTTGTCTTGCAAAAGAGGCCGAATCCCCCGGTGCTCTCCGGTTTGTGAGTATTCTGCATTTTTGTTCTTGGTAAGAAACACTTACGGTCGGGCAGCAATCGGCTCTGCTCTGCTGCTCCGGGGCCGGGAAGCAGGAGACACTTAAAAATCCACAAGTGGTCAGGCAAGTGTGTTTCTGGGCATGTCCAGAGCGGCGATTCTCCTTGCCAGCCTGACTTTCTCCTGTCTGGGATGATGGGATGGGTTTTCGGGTCAGGCAGGGGGGCTTGTGGTGTAGTGGTTAAAAGCAGGTGGATTCTAATCTGGAGAACCGGATTTGATTCTCCATTCCTCCACCTGAGAGGCAAAGGCTTATCTGGTGAACCAGATGTGTTTCCGCACTCCTACATTCCTGCTTGGTGACCTTGGGCTAGTCACAGTTCTTTCAGGACTCTCTCAGCCCCACCTCCCTCACAAGGTGTCTGTTGTGGGGAGAGGAAGGGAAAGGAGCTTGTAAGCCACCTTGAGTCTCCTTACAGGAGAGAAAGATGGGATATAAATCCAAACTCCTCCTTCTTTTCCTCCTCCTCTTCTTTGACTCAAATATCTGGATTGGCTTTCCATCCTGGATTCCTGCTTTTTTGGTCAACTTTGGTCAACACTACACTTTTCTTGTAGTGAACGTCAGGTTGGTATGTTGTAGAGGGAACCTGGTGGTGGTTTTCAGTGGCTCAATGGCAGAGAGCATCCTTAAGATGCAAAAGATTCCACGGAGGTGATAGTAAAGACCTGCAGCACCAGAGAGCTGTTGCCAGTCCGGGAAAGTCATTCTGAGCCAGACTTGATGGAAGCGTTTTCATTATGTAGTTTTAAAGGGGCAAGGTTGGCATTTGCGAGCAGGGTGGTAGTTTGCATGCGGAAGATCCCAGATCTCAGTGTCTCCAGGTAAAGGATCTTTGAGAGCCAGAGTGGTATAGTGGTTAAGAGCAGGTGGACTCTAATCTGGAGAACTGGGTTTGATTCCCCACTCCTCAGCATGAGCAGTGAACCAGATTTAAAGCTATCACTGGCAGTAAAGATAAAGGAAGTGACCCCCCCTCCCCCCACCCAGCCCCTATCATGTAAGCTTGATAAAGGGGGGAAAAGTGATCCGGAACAGATATAGAAAAGAATACTGCTAACATGCTGTTTATAAATAAGAAATTTTCCTATTTTTACCGGTAGCTGCACTGTGAATGTTTGGAGTGAGATCACTGTTTGTCCCTTGTGTAATTTAAACAAGGTATTGTTCCCCTTGTTCCTTCCTTCCTTCCTTCCTTCCAAAAATTGGATTTGCTCTGACCACTTGCTTTGGAAAAAATGGGCTATGTCTTACGTCCGGAGCCGCCACCCGGACTAGAACGGGTGACTATTAACCCTTAGACGTTGAGGTCTTCTGCCCCCTGTGGTGAGCTAAAGAACTGCAGGTGGAAGAGCTCCCAGGTCATTCCACAGTGACTCCAGCTAACCAGTCTGTCCCCCAATCCGGTTGACACTTTAGGGGTCAAGCTTGGAGGGATACTTTGGAGAGCCAGCGTGGTGTAGTGGTTAAGAGCAGGTGGACTGTAATCTGAAGAACTGGGTTTGATTCCCCACTCCTCCACATGAGCGGTGGAGTCTTATCTGGTGAACTGGATTTGTTTCCTTTCTCCTGCACATAAAGCCTGTTGGGTGACTCTGGGTCAGTCACAGTTCTTTCAGAACTCTCTCAGCCCCACCTACCTCACAAGATGTCTGTTGTGGGGAGAGGAAGGAAAAGGAGTTTGTAATCCACCTTGAGCCTCTCTCTCCTTACAGGAGAGAAAGGCAGGGTATAAATCCAAACTCTTCTTCTGCTTCAGCTTGTAGGGTGTTTGGGAGCAGCAGTGGCGTAGGAGGTTAAGAGCTCGTGTATCTAATCTGGAGGAACCGGGTTTGATTCCCAGCTCTGCCACCTGAGCTGTGGAGGCTTATCTGGGGAATTACCTGTGCACTCCCACACATGCCAGCTGAGTGACCTTGGGCTGTGGAGGCTTACCTGTGCACTCCCACACATGCCAGCTGGGTGACCTTGGGCTAGTGACAGCTTCTCGGAGCTCTCTCAGCCCCACCCACTTCACAGGGTGCTTGTTGTGAGGGGGGAAGGGCAAGGAGATTGTCAGCCCCTTTGAGTCTCCTGCAGGAGAGAAAGGGGGGATATAAATCCAAACTCTTCTTCTTCCTCTTCTTCCTTGGTCAGAGTGGGAGACAGGATGCAGGATTGGGCGTTCCCTTGGTCTGATCCTGTGGGGCTCTTCATCTGTTCTCATGCATGCAAGAGAGCTTAGTTGGCTGCAGATCCCCCTATGCGTGCGCAAAAGCGTTCAAGGTGCAACTTATGCTGGACTCACTTTGCTTTGAGAAAATAGAACCCAGGTTGTGCCATAAAGTATAGTGCAACTCTGAGGCCTGGGTCACATGCAAAAAAGAGTGGAGGTAGAGGAATAAACCATTTTGGAATCTTTGATGTGGTTAGGGAGAGTTAGAGCAGGAAGACCCAGGTTCAAATCTCCACGGGGCATGGGGCTGGCCCCTCGTGTTCTTGCTCTGCTTACCTATCTCACAGGGTTGTTAGGAGTTTGAAATGGAAGAGAAGAGAGCCAGGCAGGCTTCCTTCAACTCTTTTAAGGAAAAAAGGTAGAGGATGAAAAGTAATAGACCTGTGTGTGTTTGTGTGTGTGTGTTTGTGTGAGTGAGAGAGAGAGAGAGAGAGAGACTCCCTGAAAGCAGAAAGTCAGCTCAGCAAACAGCGAGTAGCAATACCCCTTGACATTCTAGCTTTCCACTTGCAGGGTCTAGTTTATGTAAACAAACTTCCAAAGCAGGAAAGAAACATTTGATCCTGTGGGGGAAAACAAACGCCTCCCCGCCTCTTGACTTGGTACGGGCCAGACACAGGTTTACCACCTGTCAGAATTATGACTCCAGCTAACTGTTTGGATTTCCCTGCGTGCTTTGCTGGGTAACATGGTCTAGACCACCCTAAAGCCTTGAGAGCAGGGAGACCCTTCTGACCTCTGCTAAAATCCAGGTTGATTTATGCCTGGCCCAGGAGAAGGACGGGATGCCCCTGCTTTGGAAGGAGGAAACGGCAGTAAATTATTCTCATTAAACCAACAGTAATTTCACGTTGTTAAGGCCAGCTGTCGCCATTGATCTATGCCAGTAATTCCCTAGAGAGCGGAGGAGAAAGAAAGCTGTGTTCTCTCTATAATTAAAAGTGGGTTTCATGTTGCAGGTTGAGCGTAAAGGTGGGTCCCTGGCTTGAAATGGTTGTCTTACAGTGATATATGCATGCATCTCTTTGCAACCAAGCAATCCTATAATGAAAACCCACAACCTTGATGCTATCCAATAAAGTCCCACTGCGTGAAACATGATTACCCACGTTCTGCCAGCACTGATTGGCTAGCACCCATTCCATTTGCAGGAACACGGCTCCTCTTCTCTGGGCTGTTCTCACATTGTTGAGTATTTTACCCAGGCCACTGATGCTCCCGAGCCACTAAGTGGTTCTTTGATGTCGCACCCATGGCTTTCCAATGCAGGGCCTGCCACATCTCTCGTGAAAGTGGGCAAGGCAGATACATGGCGGGGCTTTGGGGATGATTTGCCCTTGTGGGTGGCAGGTGGTTTGCACCACCAGATCGAAAGCACATTATTCTGCATGTGTGGAACAGGCGTGAGGCTCATGGAGAGCCAAATTCGGAGATAAGATAATTGGACTGATTGACCCAACTTGCCCAGACACTGGGGGGCGCTGCATCAATCTAACTGCATGTAAGTTCTGCCTCCCTGAATGGGATGCCCTTCTCTTTGTCTTAACTCGTGAGCTGCCCTCTGAGTTTGTTGCCGTAACTGCAGGTTCTCAGTTTCTCCTCTTCCTCTCCTGCAGGCTGAGCAGCTCGACGGAGCAAAGCACTTCGTCCCGCCTCATCCGGAAGCACAAACGCCGGCGGAGGAAACAGAAAATGCGCCAGATCGACAGGGTAAGCTTGCTTGGAAGGCTGAGCAGAAGGGGTTAAAGGTCAGCGGCAGCCGTGAATCGTTTGGAGGGGATGAGTGCAGACAAACATCTTGGTCAAGGGTGGGACTGAAAGCATTTTAAAATCTTTTAGGTGATGTGAGCAGAAAGGGCCTCTGTTTCGAGTGAACCGTTTTGGTTGACTTCAGAGAAACAGGGCAGATGGGAGCTTTCTCTTCTGAACCGGCTGTGCGATGAATGGACTGGGTTTGTGAATGTTTAAAACTCTTGTTCAACGTGTTTTTTCCTTGTCTTTGCTATTTTTTCATAATGCATTTGCACAGCAGAGTTCTCCGAGCAGATTCTGTTTACAAAACAGTTTGAATGTCAGTGTTCACCATAGAATCATAGAGGTGGAAGAGACCACCAGGGCCATCCAGTCCAACCCCCTGCCATGCAGGAACACACAATCGAAGCACTCCTGACAGGTGGCCATCCAGCCTCTGTTTAAAAACCTCCAAAGAAGGAGACTCCACCGCACTCCGAGGCAGTGAATTCTGCTGTCGAACAGCCCTGACCGTCAGGAATTTTCCTGATGTTTAGGTGGAATCTCTTTTCCTTCACCTTGAACCCATGACTCCTGGTGCAGAACTCGTGTGTCTGCGTCCTCTTCAGCTATATTCTCAAGCTGTCTTCTGAATTGTTTCTCTCAATGAGCCTGCCCAGTCAGCCCTTCTGATAGCCACGTTTCGTGGATTTTCACGAGCCTCTCTCCATGTTTTCCAGTCGTCCTCCTTCAGCAGCATCACAGATTCTACCATGTCTCTGAATATCATCACCGTCACTCTGAACATGGGTAAGCCAATGAGCTGAGCTGCTGTGAGGTCACGGCATATTCACAAACATTCAGAATGCTGGAGGGGAAGAGTTTGGTCCCACTACCTACAATGTACATCAGGGGAAGGAAATTGAGTGGAGGAAGGGAAAGGAGCTTGTAAGCCCCCTTGAGTCTTCTTACAGGAGAGAAAGGTGGGGTATAAATCCAAACTCTTCTTCTTCTAGAATGACAAGGCCTCTTTGTTCTCTATTACACACTGTCTTCATCCTCCATCATTTCAGAAAAATACAACTTCCTGGGGATCAGCATCGTAGGCCAGAGCAACGACAGGGGAGATGGGGGAATCTACATTGGCTCCATCATGAAAGGCGGGGCTGTCGCAGCTGATGGACGGATCGAACCAGGGGACATGCTGTTACAGGTTGGTGTGGACGAGGGTTGCTGGGAGACCTTGGGTCAGTCGCCACTCATAGCCTCAACCCTGGCAAGTATTTGGATGGGAGACCTCCAAGGAATACCAGGGTCATGACTGGGAAGCAGGCAATGGCAAACCACCTCTGAACCTCTCTTGCCTTGATAACCCTACGGGGTCCCCAGAAGTCAGCTATGGCTTGATGGCCAGAAAAGAAAACCTTAGGCCTAGAAATCCTTCCCCCAAATGTCCACGTGGTGCTGTATGGAGAAACGACCACTAGCCTAGGAATGGGATTCCAACTGATGATGTGAAGAACAAGTATCTCAGAAACAACCTTCTGATGGTGCCTTCCAGGTGAACGAGGTCAACTTTGAGAACATGAGCAACGACGACGCGGTGAGGGTATTGCGAGAAATCGTCTCCAAGCCAGGGTGAGTGAGGTTGTTGAAGGTTGTAGTTAACTGTTAGTCCTAAGATCAAGGTCCATCTTTAGCTGTGGTGTGGGCATATATTGTTTATGCTGTGTTGCCCCAGTCTATAGGATTTAAAGCAGCATTCATCCAAAGGCCACTCTAAATATTTTTTGAAAGCCAGTATGTATAAAAAACAGCAAGGCAAACACTCGTTGCTGATTTTGGTTTATTCCTGTTTTAATTTCATTATATAAAACCATAGGGCTATCCTGGTGCTTTTTCTCTGTCTTTTATTTTAGAAGAACACTTCAGTGAATTATCACATTTTGAGAACCCTTGCATTGTTAAGTGAGACTCATTGGCTCCAATTTATTTTTAAAAATAAAATGCACAATAGTCATTAAGTGATTTCTTTCACAACTACTTTAAAGAATACTTGACCGAATCTTTTTTTTTTAATCTGCTAGCTGAACCAGTGGTGGGATTCAGCCGGTTCGCACCGGTTCGGTAGAACCAGTACCTTGTGGTGGGATCCAAAAATTTTAGTAACAGGTTCCCTCGCCAGCCCCCCCCCCTCAGCAAAGGGGGCAGAGGCATACCTAGGCAAACCTGAGCCCTGGGCAAAACCTGAGTTGGATACCCCCCCATGGGCAGCCACCCCACCATGACCCCCAATTTTTTTTTTGCACCAGGTCATTTCTAAATCATCATCACATTATAGAAAATGCCCCAACTCACTAATCTGAACACAGCAATGGTGAAACACACAGGTTCTTTGATAGACTGGTGAGATAAAAGGTACGAAAGGCTGAGAATCAATGAATTGCAGTACCTGGAAGGGATTAACCCAGTTCAGGGAGTTACATTATCAGTCCCAATTGCTATACGGAACCTTCATGTTCAAAGGCAGTATGCCTCTCGGGGAGGCGAGGGTGTGGAGATGGGAAAGCGGACCCAATTAGTAACCCCCTCTCGGCACACACAAATAATTAGTAACCCACTCTTGGGAACTGGTGAGAACCTGCTGGATCCCACCTCTGCCAGTACCTAATTTTTTGTTGAGTTTGGTGAACCGATTGTTAATAAGTGGCTTTCAGAGCCCCAGAGCAGTTGCCTTCCTGCCCATATGCTCTGAGGCACTAAAAGCCCTTTTGCCCCCACTCCCAGGGGAGGGGAGCGAGGGGGCTTTCAGAGCCCCGGAGCAGCTGGGCACCTTGCCACCCAGTTGCTCTGAGGTGCTAAAAGCCCCATCACCCCCCCTCCCAGGGGAACAAGGGGGTTTTCAGAGCAGCGGCAGCAAGGCCCCCTCTCCATCCCCACTAGAAGGTCCTCCGCAGCAGGTAAGTGAGCGGGGAGGAAACAGTTGTTAAATAATTAGAATCCTACCACTGAGCTGAACCCTAGAAAAGTGAACCTTGTGCTGTAATGTGATTTTGCTGATGTGTAGCTCACTCAGAAAGGAGGTCTTGAGATAGGATGAGATTTGAAAGGAGAGTGGAACCTGGTAGTCGACTCGGAACATAATACCGATCTTAAGGAAGGTAGTTGTGTCCTTGACTTGACTCTGGTTTTGTTTGGTTTTCAGGCCCATCAGCCTCACAGTCGCCAAATGCTGGGATCCTACGCCGAGGAGTTATTTCACAATCCCCAGGGGTGAGTGAATGGTCCTTGCAGCAGTAAATAACGGCGTGGAAGATGACCAGGTTTTAAAAAACAATGGGCAAACAAGATGGGGAAAGGGTGGCTTTTTACCCTCTCTCATCAGACTTGGCAGGGGCCCATCCAATAAAACTTGTTACCAAGAGATTTAGGACTGGTGAACAGAAGCAGTTCTACACGTAGTAGAAAATTATCTTACGGAACTCCTTGCCTCATGACGCGACAGAAAATATTGGAGAGATCCGTGCTTGATCAGTGCCTGGTC
Source organism: Sphaerodactylus townsendi (assembly GCF_021028975.2). Classification (NCBI taxonomy): domain Eukaryota; kingdom Metazoa; phylum Chordata; class Lepidosauria; order Squamata; family Sphaerodactylidae; genus Sphaerodactylus; species Sphaerodactylus townsendi. Next base: position 27,498,796 of record NC_059440.1, read on the forward strand.
ACAGATCGAACTGTCGTGTTCACAGGTAGTATATCTCTGAGCGTGAGGTGCTGGGAATAGACTACAGGGAAGGACTTGAGACATTTTATTTTTAATTTATTATTTGATTTATTGACTGACCTTCCCATGATGGCCTCGGGGGTGGGGGCGGGGGGCGGGGGGCTGCTTACAATAGATAAAAACTTCACAATCCAATTTCCTAGTAACTGTTCAGTGTTTCAGGGAGAAGCTCGGGATGCCTGTTAAAATAAACATATTGTTTTTTAAAAGTTCTTGCGTGCATATGGATGATATTCAGTCAACACAGTGAAGAACTTTGGCTTGTGGTGGCAATTACTGTCGAAGCAACTTTTTGTTATTATTTTGTTTGATCTCACAGCTGCCGGTTCTTTGTTGACCTTTCATTACTATTCGAGCCTCACCCAGAGGCCTAAGACATTGTAATGTATTGACGCAGTGTTTGTGCAGATTCCAGATGTTGATTTTGTCAATTTGAAGGTGTTTCAAGTGTGACCCTAGCGCTTTTGGAATGGTGCCCAGGGCGCTGATTACCACTGGGACAACCTCAGCTGGTTTGTGCCATAGCCACTGAATCTCTGTCTTCAAATGATGAAGATGAAGATGATGATGATGAATTATTCCCCACCCTTTACTACTGTTTAAAAGTCTGCCCAGCCAATCAAATTCTCCCTTAGCCAATCAGAAGCCCTGCTGGGCAACAGCCCTACCAGGACCTGCCCACTTAATAAAATACATTGGGGGGGGGCACCAGGAAAGATATCAGTGGGGGCACCAGGAAAGATATCAGTGGGGCACTATGGTGCCCCCCCCCCCGTTACCACATTGGGGAGTTCCGATCTAGGGCAATCCATCCCAAAGAACATTTTGCTAACTGTGTTCTTCTCCTTTCTCTTTTTGCGCGTTCCAGCTGAACCGGTGCGGCCAATCGACCCCGCGGCCTGGATCTCTCATACCACGGCCCTGACGGGAGCATACCCCCGTTACGGTATGAGCCCCTCCATGAGCACCATCACCTCTACCAGCTCCTCACTAACAAGCTCAATTCCCGATTCGGAAAGTAAGTCGCGCTGCTGCCAGAACCGGGAAGTTTTTCCTCCTGTGCAGGGCCGGCAGTGTAGAGCTGTACAAAAACGAAACAAACATACAAAAAAATTTACACAAAACAAAGAGCAGCTGCAACAAAACGACTATTTGAATTCTCACTTTTGTGGGGAGCATAAAACTTCTCTTCCCTGTTGGAGGGAGTCTGGCCCTTTAAGAGAGAGAGCAACTGTTGTCCAATCAGAACATCCCAGATGGGTTTAATGAATTCTCGAGGAGAACTTAAAGGGCCCAGCTCTAGTGTTGCTTTCCCTGAGATGCAGAGAAAAGAAGTCACCTTGTATCACTGGCTCATTCAGTCCAATGTCTTGACGGCCAACCATTCCTCAGGAGTAAAGGATTCAAGGTGCAGGAAAAGAGATTCCGCCTAAACATTAGGAAGAACTTCCTGACAGTCGGGGCTGTCCGACAATGGAATACGCTGCCTTGGAGGGTGGTGGAGTCTCCTTCTTCGGAGATTTTTAACCAGAGGCTTTGATTGTGTATTTCTGCGTGGAAAGGGGTTGGACTCGTGGACACATGGCCCTTGTGGTCTCTTCTAGCTCTATGATTCATAATAGTTATCCCAACCAAAAAAAACCCCCTTAACCCTTTTAAAATGTTTGAATAACCATTAAAAAAGGGAATAGTTAAAATAGTTCCTTTGCCCAGGCAATTTAGTGATGGGTGGGAAATAGACAGACAGACAGACAGACAGACAGACAGACAGACAGACAGACAGACAGACAGACAGACAGACAGACAGACAGACAGACAGACAGACAGACAGACAAGCAAAACCAAATGGCAGCTCTTTAACTGTTTAAAAGAATACAGTTTGGGAGACACTGTCCAGAGAATCATTAAAACTCATAACTGGTTTCCCAGGGAGGCGGCACAGAAATTATCCAATCCAAATAAGTAATAACGTATTAATCAGCAACAGAAAAAAAAATCTTTCTCCCATTCTTAAATTCTGAAAACTTTCGCACACAGCAAGGTTCACGGGAAAGAAGTCCACAATTGTGTTGCAACCATTTAAAAGACTCTTGGCCCTCCTGATCATGTGCTTCAGAAGATGAAAGTAATACATACATCCAACATTGTACCCTAGCCCAGGTGCCCCAGAATGGCCCAATCTCAGAAGCTAAGCAGAGTCAACCCTGGTGGGTACCTGGATGGGAGACCACCAAGGAAGTCCAAGGAAGTCCCAGGAGCATGCAATGGCAAACCACCTCTGTTCCTCTCTTGCCTTGAACATCCTTTGGGATCATCGAAGGTCACTTGATGCCACTTTCCCCCACTTTTTTCCATAGGTGTAATCTAAGAATGGCCTTAACTTAGGTTTCAACCAGTGACACCTCCTTTTAGGAAAGCTCTGTTTCCAGAAGCATGACTCCATAGGAACCGAGCCGGGTGGCTTCGGACCCCAGACCCAGCCAACTCTCCGCCTCCCACTGGCTGTTTGTAACCCATTCCAGTTGCTCTCTCCAAAACGGTGACCAGCTCTTTAGTTTTATTGCTCCCCACATGCTCCAGTTGCAGTGTCGTTCCATGAACCCACACGTTGCTTTTTTTCTTGCTACTAATCAAACTAACTTCCAGGCCAAGCCAACTGTTCGCCACAGAGTTCTGGCAACTGAATGCGTGAGCTGCCTGGCCCCTTGTTGGCGAACGGCATGTGGCCGATGATGGGTGCCGTATGTTTGGAGGTGCATGGCGAGAAGCTGTACGTTCTCAGTCTGTCTTCTGGTGCACGCTGCTTTCTCTTTTTTACAGGCATGGAAATGAAGCAAAGTTTGGGTCTGGGGGTTCCTGCCGATCGTGGGGTCTTAATCCCAGCCCTGCAGCTGGGGTTGAAATAAATAGGGGGCCTTCAGGTCTGTTCTGTGCTGCCCCTTGTGGCGAGCAGAAGAATTGAAGGCTTAATGACACCATTTGTGTCCTCTCTGCCTGGTAAGGATACAAAAAATTGCTGGGTCACACTTGGGGTTTTTCCCTGAGTAAGTTTGGTTTGGTTTGCCTAATCCTTGGGTCTTTATCCCCCTCCCTGCTGGGTTCTCTTTGGGCGCATACCTCCACTCTCTAATTTGCCAGCTTTCTCAGTTGCTTACGTCTGAGCACCCTGATCCTTAGGGGAGACTCGGTTTGTTTCCTGCCATAGGGGAATTATGACCATAGCAGCATGCCTGGACATGTCTGGTGGTCTCTTCCGCCCACCGGCAGTTAACGATACGGTCCCAATTTTGTGCCCTACCACAGGGCAGAAAGAGTTGCCGGTGGATTCAGAACTGGTGGATGGCTAAAATTCCAACCGCCCAGCTGTCTCCTGCCTCTTCGTAATGCAAGTTGCAGGATCCTTGGTACGAAATAAAGATTTCCCGATTGCCATTTCTGAATACGAACCTTGGTTTTGCAAAGCAGAATAACACATTCTGCCCTGCCTGCATCAAATCCACCAGTGCCTGAAAATTCGGTTGAAGACGAAATGGCTGTTCTTGAATCCTGTGCTGTTGGGACTGAATTGCTGTGAGTTCTGGCAGTGCCTGAAAATTCGGTTAAAGACTGTTCCCGAATCCTGTGCTGTTGGGAATGAATTGCTGTGAGTTCTGCCAGCATCTGTAACTAACTGCAATTTGTGTGATACAACCGGGCCACAGAATTTCAGCTTTCGCAGCACCCGATCTGGATTCCCGTTCAGCACAGAACCTCAACTGCATAAGCATTCGCCCACGTTCTTTGAGTGACTCTTGCCTCTGTTTTAGATCAGCCGGGCCCTTTAACCCTGAGCTGGCTTCAGGTTTGTAGGGGGAGGAGAATTCATGTTAAAGCCAATCGCCCCACTTCTTCAGAGCTCTGGATCCTGGAAGCTGCCTCATACAAAGTAGACCATTGGTCCACACGTTCTTTTTCCTGACTCTCCTGAATATCAGGTCTTTTCCCAAACCCGAGACCTTTTTAACAGGGAGATTTGAGACCCCCGGCATGCAGCACGAGCCACAAACATTTGGATATTCCAGCCAGAGGACAGAGCTCAGTCCCACTCAAACAGGGCTCCTTTTCTCTCACGTAACTCTTCTTCGTTTCAACGAGGTGAACGTGTCCGCCAGGGAGCTTTTGCACGGCTTGACCCTCGTCAGATTTGAGTTTCCAAAGATTGAGCATTGGATGGCCCACAGCTTCACTCCCCTTTGGTGCGAATCTGGCTTTCTTGTCTAACTAGACTGTTCCATCGATCATCCGCACTTGCTTCACTGACCTTGAAATCTCCCCCTCCCTCCCCCCTTTTCTGGCTTTCAGAACTGGATGAGTCCCCCTTAACGGTTAAGAGCGACATGGCCACTATTGTCAAGGTGATGCAGTTGCCGGATTCGGGCCTCGAGATCCGGGACAGGATGTGGCTGAAAATAACCATCTCCAACGCGGTAATAGGTGAGCCGTCTCCCACTTTTTGCGGAAAAGACGTCCTTCAGAATCATGTTTGTTAAAAAGCGACAATGTTTGCACACACATTTTTGTTTGTTCAAGAGTTTGGTCAGTCAGAAAACTAGCAAGGCTGTGGAGTTCCTGCTCCCAGTGACGTCAGTCCTAACCACTATGGGCAAAATGTTCCATTTCTTGTTTGTTTGGGGTTTCTTGGGGGGGGGTTAGAAATCGCCAACTGGATTTTTCTCTAGGCAAGGCTGCCTCCTGGTGTTTTGGATGTGCAATTGCAGTTGTCTCGCACAATTCTGTTTCGATTGCTGCGATACCAGGACCCAATGGCACTTGTGCGCTGTCGTTAGTAATATCCTTGGCCCCTGAAAATTGAGGATTGGGGCCGTGACACTGGGGAAGAGAGAGTTCTACTCTTTCTCCTTTCCATTATCTCTTCCACCAAAAATAAGGCCCTGCTCAGCTATTTTAAGCTCAGCGGTGTATGGGGGGGGGGGGCAGGTATCTATGTGGTGCTTGCTTTTTCATACCAGAGTCAAGGCAAATTAAAACAACTCCACGGGTTGGCCAGTTCTGAACAGGGAAACAGCAGGAGCGGGGAAGAATAAAAGAGAGCAATGTTAATTGATAAGTTTGTTCTTGCAAAGGAGAGTGAACAAAATTCACTGTAACTGGAGAGGTTGTTGCTCACATGTTCATGAAACGCTGTGACTACACTTGACTTTACTCGGGTAATAACGCTTCGCCACCCTGCAAGGCTGTGGTAAGGATTCCTCAGTAGGCAGCCGTGTCCATTTCTTACTACCCATTTCCTGTTTTACAGGAGCGGACGTGGTCGATTGGCTTTACACGCGTGTGGAGGGCTTCAAAGACCGAAGGGAAGCCCGCAAATATGCCAGCAGTATGTTAAAACATGGCTACCTCAGGCACACTGTGAATAAAATCACCTTCTCTGAGCAGTGCTACTACGTCTTTGGAGATCTCTGCGGCAGTAAGTCCGACTCCAACAAATAATCTAACCCTGCCATTTCTCAGTTTTCAAAAATTATGTTCCTTGAGTCAGCATGGTACCATAATCAGAGTGTTGGATTAACACTGGTTTGGCTTAGCTGTGAAGTTCACATGAGGTCTGCCGCTTTTTTTCCACCTGATCTAATACATGGGGTTGCTGTAAGGAAAAAATGGGGGTGGGTGGAAGATAGTGCCATATTTGCCATCTTGAGTGTCTTGGAGGAAGGGTGGAATGAAAATATAAAAGATGGAGAGCTTTGACTCTTGAAAACTCGCACTCTGAAAATCTGGTTGGATTATAAGGTTCGTCTGGACTCGAATCTGTGTGTTGGTTGGTCGTTTTTCCAGCATTGTCCTCACAAATAGTTTCTCCCGCCCAGATCTAGCTGCGTTGAATCTTAACAACGGTTCCAGCGGGGCTTCGGACCAAGACACCCTTGGCCCCCTCCCACACCCAGCCGCACCTTGGCCATTGGGTCAGGGCTATCCGTACCAGTACCCCCTAGCTCCCCCGTGTTTCCCGCCAGCGTACCAGGACCCGGGTTTCAGTTATGGGAGCGGCAGCGCAGGGAGCCAGCAAAGCGAAGGTAAGTCTTCCCACGGCATCAACCAAGCGGAGTCTCTCCATTCCTCCTGGTCGTTGGCTTAACTTTTCTCCCCTCCCCTCCCCACCCTGGCTTTGCTTTGCCCTTTCCTTTCTCATTGGTTTCTTGCATGCTGCGTGCATGGATTGGATTTCTTTCTACTGTAGCAAACTGGCCGGGTAACAGCTATGTTAATCGAGCTGCTTGCATGGATTCACAATGTCTCGGCTCACCTTGGAGGAGAGCTGTTTTGGTCTCCCCGAGTTGTCCCTTTACCTTGCCTGATTGAGTTAACGATTTGCTAGGTCCACCTGAGGACAGTATCGGGGAGAAGAGCTCAGCCACAGGCCTCCCACAGTACCAGCTCAGGTGCTGCTTAATTGGCATTTTAGGAATTGGTACACAGAAGGGCAGCCGCACAGGGAGATGGCTTTTTTGTGTCCTTAAAACTGAACTCCGATCTCTTTGGCCCTATGTGGCAGGCGGATCTCTCAGCCTGCAGCGGTTGCCAAGTTTCTGCATCAGTCCTATGACAGTCCTGGGGCAACCGTGTGACAATTTCCCAACCTGTATGAACATAAGAACACAAGAAAGAGCCTGCTGGATCAGACCAGATTCCATCTAGTCAAGCATTCTTCTACCCACAGTGGCCTATCAGGTGCCTTTGGGAGCTCACGTGCAGAATGTGAAAGCAATGGCCTTCTGCTGCTGCTGCTGCTGCTCCCGAGCACCTGGTCTGCTAAGGCATTTGCAATCTCAGATCAAGGAGGATGACGATTGGTAGCCATAGATCTACTTCTCCTCCATAAATCTGTCCAAGCCCTTTTTAAAGCTATCCAGGTTAGTGAACATCACTACCTCCTGTGGCAGCATATTCCAAACACCAATCACACGTTGCGTGAAAAAATGTTTCCTTTTATTAGTCCTAATTCTTCCCCCCAGCATTTTCAATGTATTCCCCTCTGGTTCTAGTATTGTGAACCTCAAAGGCCACAGATGTGTTGCATGAGAGTTCCTAGGAAAACAGGTACAGGAGCCCAAAGTCCCCCCCCCCTTCACTGCCTGGTGGCAAAATGTCTGCTGTGGTTGCCGCTGTGTTGTTTTTCTTGGGCGGGGGTGTCTTTTTGTAACTGTTATTCCCTTGTTTTGTCCTGAGCAAGCCTTAGACTGAAGGATTCCTAAAGGAATGGCTGATATTGGTAAGCTTCTTGCACCTCTGTGGAAAGTGTTCTTGGGCCATAGCATGACCATCTAGATTTCTGTACCCCCCCCCCCCTGCTTCAGCTTGTTTCTCCCTTCTCTTTCCCAGTCTTGCCTATTTTCATTTGAAAATATCTCCAGCTCCCTTAACAGCCTCTCTGCTGCCCAGGCTGTTCACAGGGTGTCAAGTGTGTCTCGATGAAGAGTTCCCCGGAACCGGAGTCATCCAAAACTGACCAGCTGGTTTCAGTTAACAGATATCAGTTACGAGGATGCAGGTTCAAGTAATAGGGGATGTGGAGTTATTCAGGACCTTGGAGAGTTCCCAAGTGCAGTAAATGTTGCTCCGGTAGAGTTTTTTTTTTTAAAAAAAAACCACTTTATTCTGAGCAATAGGATTGCAACGCAGACAAGCGAATTAGTCCAGGCTCTGCCCCTTAGATGAAAGCTAATTGGAATGTCATGGAATCTAGAACTGTAGTATTGCTAGGTGGCATCCTATCCTGGGAGCTTGCAAAGGAACCTAACCAAAGTCTTTTACCCTTGTGTCCTCTTCCTTTGCATGGTCCACAGAGTACTTACGTTTGGTCTGGAATTCAGACCTGCGGCATCTCCTACTGACCTTCATCTATAAATGTTCCCTCTCCTCTTCCTTTGAGGTCACTGCCACTGGGAAGCAGGACATGACAGTTCCCAGCATGCAACACCCTCATTTGCAAACATAGTGACTGCTTAAGCAATTGGTCCTGCTGGCATCTGCCTCCTATAGCTGGGTACCATGTTTGCACCCAGGCAAGTACCTTATCCCCTCTGTGGCACCTCTTGACTCAATCCCAAGGGCAGCTCTCTCAGAGCTAGACAAGTCATTTCCAGACATTGGCACCAACTGCTCTGGAATTGCCCGTCCACTGTACCGTGCATTATCATAAATGCAGCAAATAGAAGAAATGGGTTGGAATCTCCAAATGTTTTGGATTTGCTTGAGACGCTGTGCTTTATTTGGGCTTTGGAAATCTTTTATTGCATTTCAGCTGTTGCTCTGTTGCTTTTTTTCCGTTGTCCATCTCAAACGCCACCCTCTTTGTGCTGTTTTGCTCTGTTGCTTCTACCCAGTTTCGAGACATCCGTGCACGAGGTAACGTCATCTGTTTTTGTCTTAGTAATCATTCAACTCAAATCCTGCACCTGTCTGTAGTGTGCCGACTTCTGTGTCTTCCTGGATTTTTATTGCTGCTGTTCCATCATAATTCCAAGGGGGACCGATTTAGCGGGCAGCTAAGGAAGGAACTGCGGTTAATCTAATCCACTTTTCCGCGCTTTCTTTTGTCGATCTGTCCCATCCTCAGGAAGTAAAAGCAGCGGCTCCAATCGAAGCAACAGCGAGACCAGCCGGAGGGTGCTCAACCGGGAGAAGGATCGCAAATCGGCTGGCAGCGGCAGCGAATCGGATCACACTGCCCGGAGCGGGGGAGGGGGTAGTATTGTACGGCACGAGAGGCCCCCCAGTCAGCTCAGCCACCGCAGCTACGTCTCCGCCACCCCCAGCGACAGGAGCCCTCACAGCCACCATTCGTATGGGCCCCCGGGAGTCCCTCCGCTCTACACCCTCCCAAAGCTGGGTTCTAAAGTCTACGGGACGAGCGGACCTCCCGGAGGGCCTCCCGTACGAGAACTCGGCTCCATCCCTCCTGAGCTGACCGGGAGCCGTCAGTCGTTTCAGAAGGCTATGGGCAACCCTTGCGAATTCTTTGTCGATATTATGTGATCAGAAGTGCCTTCCAAGACTACACTAAGGGTTGATTGTGTTCCAGCGGGGTTTGCTTTTCAGTTGGCGAATCAACGTCGGATGGTTAGAACAAAATCAGGGGCTGAGAGAGGAGAAAATAAACATTTTGACGGTTCTTGCATGTCACACCTTCCTGACTCTTGATTGTGTGCTGCAGACAAGCGAGGAAGAGAAAGTCTGGGATGTTGAAGATCAGCAAATCGGTGGAATCTCCCATACAATCCTCCCCCCCCTTATCTTTGTTTTTCTGAATGTGTTTGTTTGGTGTTCTCTTCACGTATAAGCTTTGTTCTTCGTGGCACCTCTTCCCAGTGCAATTATACTGTGTCCTTCTTGGCTGAATCAAGGGATAATATTTTGTATTACACTTTCCCGACATGCATATTTGCACCTTTTAAAAATGATTTTTTTTGCTTTTCAAGCCATGTGCGTTGGCTACTTCTGATTTTTCTTTTCATGTTTGCTATAAGGACAACACTAGTTAGCAGCTGTGAAACCTAGGGTGTATCAAAGCAGAGATGCATTCTGGGAGGCTGTCTCCAGAGGTGGGTGGTTCCATGCCGACATTGTTTCCTTTAACTTCAATATTAACACAACTGATCCCAAAAGGAAGAAGCCACTTAGGAGTAGATGGAGTGCTGACTTCTGGGATATGTCATCCTAAATCACCACCATGCACTTTGTATTGGGTTTGTTCTGTACTCTTTGTTCTGTACGGACGGCCAAACATTATCCTCACATTGGGTTGCTGTGACCCTATCCGTTTGTCCATTCTGTGGGAAAAGAATCTTATGATGGCTGTAGTGCCTGCCAATTTCCAAAAAGCTGCTGCAGGCAACCATATTGACAAGCCTGTGGCTCACCTCTTTCCTTGATATAGATCAGGTGAAAACTGATGCTTCGGTCACCAGTGTTAATTTACCTGCGGTGCTGTGTTTCCCAGAGAATTAAGGAAATGCTTGACCCAGTGTTCTCCATTTCTCTCTCTGGCGTTGGCTGGTTTTTGCTACGCTGCAGGTGGGGACAGCCAGAGTGAAGAACAACAGAATCCAGCTTGCTATATGTACATTAAAAAATCAAATAGACTGAGTTCTTTGGAACTCTCCCAGCCCCACCTACCTAACAAGGTGTCTGTTGTGGGGAGAGGAAGGGAAAGGAGTTTGTAAGCCTCCTTGAGTCTCCTTATAGGAGAAAAAGGTGGGGTATAAATCCAAACTCTTCTTCATTTCCTCCTCCTTCTCATTCTCATTGCAGGTCAATGTAATAAATAGGAAATTTCAAAATTTGATTCCAGTGAGGGAGGGCATCATTGCCTGGAAATATATCATTAAATTTTGAGGCAACCATGCAACCTCTTAAAGAAATAATATCCAAGAGCCTCCTCAAATGGTTTCCAAATGAAGTTTGGGGTAGTATCCCTCCTACCCCAAAACAGGTTCAACTGGAATTGCATTGTGAACGTACAAAAAAAAATGGAATTGGCTGACCTCGCACACTTTTGCTGCTATGAAAACACACACCACTTTCTGACACAGAATGAGCAGTGGAAGAGGGGAAATGATATCACACATTTCTAGAGCGAGGAAAGGGAAATTGGCCGGGCAAGCACTTACTGGCTGCTGCCTGTGACGTTACGGAACTACCCCTGGAGAAATGGCCATAACGCTTTGTGGAAATGGTTTGTGATCATTACTTTTTTCCAGTTGGATGCAGACACAAATGTACAAGTGGCAACGGTGTCAAAAACATTAGCCAGGCTGTTGAAAGAACAAGGCCAGGCCCAAGAACTTGGTCCCGCATTTGATTTGTGAGAAATGTATGTCTGTAAAGCGGGAAAGCGTGGCTAATCCCAAAGGCAGCGAACACCCTGTCAAGACTGTTACACTTGTCTTGGCATTAACATTGCCGACTGCCGGGCTCTTGTGGTTAACCCTCCTGTCAAAAGCCCCATGTAAGTTGTCATTCCTATCATATGCAGAGATCAGCAGAGTTTTCCCATTTGCACAGAAGCCTTTCAGCTGAGGCCTCCGGGAGAAGGGAAACCCTCTTCTCCCCAGCCCAGCCTGTGTGGCGCTCTGGAACTAGGGGTGCTTCTGCGGATCTCCCACGCCATGATCCCCTGCAACAGGATATGGTTCATGGTCAGGGCTTAGGAAGAGGATTCTGAAAACTCATTTCTCTCTCATCTCTGTGACTGCTGAAAAATAAAAAATAAGAACCATCTAATGACGAACGCTTTTATGTCCTGAGCAACAGGATTCACAGTGTCTCCTGGTGTCATTGATGGGGGGCGGGGGGGATCATAGAACCTGATATATCCCTAAAACGACATGTTCTCTTTTGGCCCATTGAGTTCAGAGGTACAGAAAACAGAAAAAAAATTGTAGTTAAAATTCTAAACGTCCAAAATCTATATTAAACAAGCATTAAAACTTTGCGACACAGCACAGAAACTTCAAGCACCTGACATATATGCATTAGCTACAAAAAGAATATCTAAATTAATTTCCTGTCCTCTTCTCTGCTAGAATTTCATTTTTCCGTAGTCTAATTAATGAGATAGGGAGGGAGAGAAATAAGAACACCTCTGCTACTCGGCTGCTGACATTAAATCAACCAACCACACCACACAATAAAGTCAACTCTACTCCAGCAAGAATAAAACAACCAATCAAAACAAAATGGCGGACACCCAAAACAGCTCCAAAAGGGCTGTATTTGCACAGTGCCAGGCCGTCTCAGGCCACAAACGGAAGGATTTGTTTTGTCAGGGAGCCCCAGTAATTTTGCACTCCTCCTCCACTGAGTAGTTCACAAACCTTCCTCTCCACAGACTGGCACCTTTGTGAATTACATACGTCTTCCCATTCTGATACCTGTTGAGTGAGCCATCAGCCTAAGGAGGGTTGCATATTCTTGTGTGCAGCAAAAATGAGGGTTGGTGGCAATCAAGCTGGATTTTGTGATGGAATTTGTCCATGGTTTATTTTCTTTGCCAGACCACGAAGAATGAGGGCAAGAAACTTAATTCCCTGAACATTAGAAGGGTCCCATTTCCCGAAGCACTAGAAGCACAATTTTTTTTAAAAAAATGCTATGTTTTACCAGCATGGTGCTTAGGAGCGGTGGACTCTAATCTGGAGAACCAGGTTTGATTCCTCACTCCTCCATATGAGTGGCGGACTCTTTTTTGGCGAACTAGATTTGTTTCCACGCTCCTACACACTGAAGCCTGCTGGGTGACTTTGGGCTAGCCACGGTTCTCTCTGAACTCTCTGAGTCCCACCTGCCTCACAAGGTGTCTGTTGTGGGGAGAGGAAGGGAAAGGAATTTGCAAATCACTTTGAGTCTCCTTGGAGGAGAGAAAGGCGTAAATCCAAACTCCTCTTTTCCCCATGGAAGTTAAACATCTTGAGTAATGTGACTTGGCTTGAACCTTAAGGCACCAAGTAGGCAGTCTGACATCACAATCAGGTGTAACATCCTAGGAGGGTCATAAGTCTGGAAGAATGTCTTGTGTTTTCACAAGGGAAATTTCACAGGATGCTGACTCGTTTACTCTGAGTAATAACTCTCCAACACCCAACTATGATCCTTTTCGAATGAAATTGTTGGAGATTGCACCCAGGACCTTATGCACATAAAACACGTGATCTGCCCCTGACACATTCAACTCATATGATTATTCACATCTGTACGTAGTTCGTTTTCTGACACCAGTGTGGGAAAAAACAGTTGTGTATCGAGTAGCTGTACAGCAGAATGCTGAAAGCTAAAAAGTTGGCATGGCTCCTTTCTGATACCTGACGGACAGACCTATAAGAACTTGTGAAATGGAACCACTGTGCTTTTTTGCCAGTTGGTGTAAAATGAAGGTATTTCATCGTGGTTGCGGTAACTTTTCCATCGGAGCAATATGGTCTTAAGAATGTATGTGTGTAAGTTACAGTGAATTCAGTCTGATGTACTCTCTGGTAAGCATTCTTAGGACTGTAGTCTGAAGCTGAAGACAGATGTAACATTTTAGGGGTGAAGACAGATGAAACTATTTCGGAGTGGGGCAAATGGATTTAAACACCGCACTTACCAAGACAGATGTCTTGGATGAATGCAGCAAGCGTATGTTCTGACTTCTTTCGTCACATTTACAATATTATCTCTGTCTTCCCCTTTGAAATGTTATGTCTGTCTTCGCTAATAAAGGGCTTGGTTATGGTCTCTTGATGACCTCCCCGTTCACCCATCTCTTTCAAAGTGGCCTGCTCTTTATATGATGAATCACTTTGTATGATTTGGGCAGCCCACACCAATGGATAGGCAGGTGACATTTTTGAACTCTCGGGGTTCTTCTAGTTCCTTTGTTTAAAGGACAGCCCCATCATGGCACTGACAAAAGTTCCCCCCCTTTTTAAAATTGCATTTAACTGGATTGTAATGAGCGACTTCAAAAGAATTATTAATTCTAATCAGTGATTAGAAAGACATGTAAAGAATTTATGTACAGTAGAGAAGAGAAATGAGTCAAAAAGATTTTAATTAGTGGGAGGGGGAGTATCTTTGCCCTCCCTTCTCGCTGTTCGACAGCAATCCTAGAACTTGTTTGACTCTAGGATTGATCTCTTAGTGGCGTGAACCGCACTGTTCCCCATTTTAAATGTCTGTTCCATAACTGAATTTGTTTTTGTAGATACTGTATTAAAAATTCAAGTGTCTGTATAGTTAATATATAGCTGCTTATGTGTAAATGCTATTTTAAACACTAAAAAAAACTTTTAATTTTATGTGTCTTTCCTTCATTGTCTTTGTGTCTTTCCTTCATTGGGGGCGATTGTTTTGTTTTTCAATACTAGTGAATCCCACTTTCATCCTCTGAGGAGAAAGAGGTTTTTATACTTAAGGAGTCTCGAAGCAACTTACAAATCCCATTCCCCTCCTCCTTCCGCAACTGGTGCCTTGTGAGGCTGAGAGAGTTCTGAGAGAACAGTGACTGGCCCAAGGTCACCCAGCAGACTTCCTGTGGAGGAGCGGGGAATTGAACCCATTCTCCAGATCAGTCCACCATTCTGTTTAAAAAAATTTTTTATAGTATAGTTATATAACAGATACATGCTATGCTTTTAATCAGACTATACATTTTCCCCTTTTCTCCCTCCCTCCCTCCCTCCCTCCCTCCGTTCTTCTTTTTCTTTTTGTTCAAGCAAGCAGCAGAAAGTTCATTCTTCGTATTCTTTGTTCCCATATTTCTTCGTTAAATCCGGCTTCTCTCCTCCATTTCTCAAAGATTGACCATATCTTCACAATGTCTGTTAGTTTTTCTTGCCATAACATATTTTTTGACATCATCTCAAAAATTTCTAACTGTATTTGTTCCCAAACATATTCCAACCATTTTGAAATTGTCCATTTCTTTTTATCTTTCCATCCCAATGCAATCACCATGCGTGCAGCTCTAATCATAATTTTGCACATTGGTCCGTAACTTCTATTCCCCCTTTTATCTTCAATTAGACCTACCGTTAATAAATCATTGTTTAAATCAATTTTAATTTTTACTAATTTTTCTATATACAGTCCACCACTCTTAACTACTACCCCCAAGCTGCCTCTTCCAGCTGCTCCCAGGTCAAGGGGAATCTTCTGGGTTGGCATGGTTTACTTGATTTCTTCAGTGTTGGACTCATCCTCAACAGGAGGACTCTGAGGCAAGCAGTAGAAATAGCTGTCGGTATTCATGTGGGGTGCAAAGAGCACAATATAGCACGCCTGGTAGTAGCAGGAGCCAAAAATGGCGAAGACGCTCGCGAGGCCCGCAAACACCTGGAACAAGGAGACGAACTTTCCTTGGGAAGTGGCATACGTGGGCACGAAGAGGGTCCAGATGATGATGATCAAGACCGTGGTGAACCTGACGGATTTGCTGGCTCTATCGCGGGCCTGCTGTGAGCCGTTTCCCCAGAAGGAGCAGAGGCAGACGACGACAACCAAGCAGTAGTCATAAGCGAGGAGCAGGCCGAAGCCTGGGAAAGACACGTCTTGGCATTGCAGCAGGATGCTTCGTTCTATGTCGGTGTTCTCCTCCAAGGATGGAGGGTTCCACAGATACCAGAAGACGCAGAGGAGACTTTGGACAGCTGTGTTGACGAGCACGCTCAGGGCCAGCAAATATCTCTTCAGCAAAGGGCTCTTCAGGGTTCGGTCGAGACCGGAGCTTTGCGTGACCTTCCCGAGCAACGTTGCCAAGCCCACGGTGAAGCTGAGGAAAAAGAAAGGCTGCCGGAACTGGCAGACCCAAAGGGAAGGCTTGATCACGAAGAAGCAGCAGCTGCTGCATAAGCAAGTCGAAGAGAGGATGATCAGGGAAGTCGGGAGGCTGCCAATATAGCGCATCCCCGGGGTGCTTCTGTATTTGGCGAAAATGCCAGCGATGGCAGCCATCTGAGTCAGGGCTAACGTAGTCAGGACCAGCATGATGACAGGGAGTAGATCGGTCACCTCCAAGTACTCGACGGTCCTATCCTGGCACGTAATGTTCTCCTCAAGAAACCATTGGTGCTTGGGGCACTGGATACATTCGCTTGGATCTAGGCAGAAACTTGGTTGGTTAGAGAACTGTGACTGACCCAAGATCTCCCAGCAGACGTCATGCATAGGAGCTGGGGAACAAATCCACTTCACGGGATAAGAGTTCACAACTCATGTGAAGGAGTGGGAAATCTAACCCGGTTCTCCAGATTAGAGTCCACCTGCTCTTAATCACCCCACCCCCCTGAGGAACTTCCACTCAACATACAACAAGGTCAGGCAGGGCTAGGAGTAGGCTAGGCAGGCAAGGGCTAGGCAGGGCCAGACATCCTAGGACAGTGGTGGTGAACCTTTGGCACTCCAGATGTTATGGACTACAATTCCCACCAGCCCCTGCCAGCATGGCCAATTAAGAGGGGCTGATGGGAATTGTAGTCCATAACATCTGGAGTGCCAAAGGTTCACCACCACGGTCCTAGGAGGTTTAATCTCCACACTTGACATCTTTTTGACAATACTGAGTACTTGTATTTTATGTTTGACAGCTTTTGAGATGCCTACAGACCATGGGTCAGAGAAGCATTCTAATTTTTATTCAGAGGTTAAAAACAAAATCACTTTTGAACCAGGTGGAATTTTGGGCCTAGTCCAGCATGGATGTCCTCCGTTTATCCATCCAACTCACCATTTTTATCCTGGAAATACCCTGACGGACAGTCTTCACACTGATAGCAGCAGTTGTGTTCGCCTCTTAAATGCCTCTTTTGGCCTGGCATGCAGTCCTGGGAACATCTGGATACTGGAGCCTTTAATAGAAAGGGGGGATAAAACCTTCATCAACTGTGGGGAAAGAGGAAGACTGGGTGGTTGGACATTTGACTGATCGAGAGACAGTCTTGTAAAAAGAAACCCTCCATTCTCAAATGGATTCTTGTCCTGTCCCCCCCCCCCCCAATGCAACATTACAAGTTGCCACATACAACATTCATCTGTTCCTGCTGGATTTGTTTACTGCGCAATTGTCTACATTAAAGCCACTGTGGTGTGGCGATACAGCCTCAAACAACAGTTGGTAAAGTTGGGTTTACATCTCCACTTAGCTGACAATCTTGGACTGATGACTTTCTTTGGATGAAACCTATCCCATGTATACCACACTGAATCCATTACTCCTTGTCTTAGGCTCATTCCGCACATGCAGAATAATGCACTTTCAAACTGCTTTCAGTGCTCTTTGAAGCTGTGCGGAATGGCAAAATCCACTTGCAAACAGTTGTGAAAGTGGTTTGAAAATGCATTATTTTGCATGTGTGGAAGGGGCCTTAGTCTCTGGAGAAGCAGAAAACAAGTTGGCTTTTTCTTCAACATGACATCCCTTCAAATATTTAAACATGGCTACCATGTCAACCCTTAACCTTCTCTTCTCCAGACTAAACCTACCCAACTCCCTAAGTTGCATCTCACAGGGCAGGAATCCAGAACTTCCTTAATTTTAATTGTTCCAGAACCTGATCTTCATCCCCCCACGCTAGAGAAAATAAAGGACTTTCTTGTGCATACGAACCTTTTTATCTGTTGTGTGCCACTGGATCTTTGACTCATCCAGCGTGAGCTTGTGTTGCAAAGTGTCGTAGCTGCCAATAGAAACAAACTCGAAGTTGCGGGTTTTCGTCCAGCTCCAGTGAACCAGGTCGTAGCCCGTGGGCGGATTGCCGTTGTTGAAATAGACCGGCTGTGATTCGACAGTGAAATTTACCTTGGCTATTTCTTCCAGCAACTGTGGAAGACATGGAGATTTCAGAAGGTGCAGTTGATGAAAAACCACAGATGTGTTATTCTCTCCAGTAAGGCTTAACAGGAAAACACATCTTAGCTTGCTTCAGTGGTTTTCTAAAATGTGGGCCTGGAAGTAAGAAAACTGGAGGAGGAGGAGGAGGAGGAGGAGTTGTTGTTGTTGTTGTTGTTGTTGTTGTTGTTGTTGTTGTTGTTGTTTGGATTTATACCCTACCTTTCTCTCCTGTGAGACTCAAGATGGCTTACAAGCTCCTTTCCCTTCCTCTCCCCACAACACACACCTGGTGAGGTAGGTGGGGCTGAGAGAGTTCTGAAGAACTGTGACTAGCCTGTGGTGGTGGTGGTCCTCCTCCTCCTCCATTTGAAGGATGGGCTCTGCCTTCTCCAGAGTAGGCATAACATCATCCATTGGGATCCCTCCTTTCACATTGAGACCAGATAAGCTCAACAGAATCCCATGTGGGGTGCCTCACAGCGCTGTTCTTTCAGTGAATACCCACTTACCTGCCAAGGATAGACCTCATGGTCCCTGCTGCATTTCTGGCTTGTAGCGTTGCACTGGAGCAGCCGATGCAGTGCATGGGCAACAGCATAGACAGCTTTGTAGACATTGAACGTTCCACGGAACTTAGTGTTGTGGACAATATCTGAGAGGTTAGCAGGAGTCAAGCCCCGACATTCAGGACACTGCTTGTGTCCCTGGTCAACGACGGAGCTATTCCCACCTTGCTCAGGACCAGCTAGGATGCGTTGTACATATTCTAGGAAGCCAGGCATTCTCCCGCTTTTCACCCCTATCCCAATAATAGTGCCCAAACTGGCCAAGTTTGGAATGAGCCCAGTGGCGGCCGAGGTTGCCCAGCACTCGCTGGCGATCCACACTTTGCCAGCGATTCCTTTTTCGAGCACGGCCACCATCAGCTCCTCGGCTTTGCTGCGTTGCGCGAAGACTACGGTGGTGTTGATGCGGGATGCCACCAGTTGGCTGGTGATCTTGGTCAACTGTTCCTGCCTCTCTCTTTTCACCAGGGCACTCGGGAGGATGGCCTCGTACGCGATGCACGTATCCTTAGAGAGGGCCAGCTGCACAAAGATCTCCAAAGCCTGGCGGCCGTATTCGTCGTCGGTCGCCAAGACAGCCACCCAGTTCCAGTGGAATTTTCGCAAGAGTTGGACGATGGCTTCAGCTTGGTTCTTGTTGCTGGGGACTGTGCGGAAAAAGGAGGGATACAGTCCTCTGTCGCTCAGGTTATCACTGGTGCTTGCATGGCTGATCTGGAAGAAAAGAGAAGAGATGCAGGGCTTTGAGTTTCCTCTGCTCAAATGCCTTTTGTTAAAGGGTTGGTCCGGGTGCCGATAAAACAGGAACTGGTGGCTGGGCAGATCATTTGAAAAGCTAGTTGATCCCCCCCCTCATTCCATTCCTTTTGTGGGTTCAAAGGGTAGATATGTTCATTTGCAGTAGAAAGAATAGAGTCCAGTAGCACCTTAGATACTAGCAAGATTTGGGGGTATAAACTTCTGAGTGTCAAAAGACCCTTTGTCAGATACAAATAAGGATGGAGATTCCTGAGTCCGGTTTGTATCTAATGAAGGGAGCTTTGACCCTTGAAAGTTTATGTCCTAAAAATCTGGTTGCTCTCCAAGGTGCTTCTGGACTCAAATCTAGCTCTTCTGCTGACTCAGAGATTTTCTGTCCTGCATTCACTCCTTTGTCATTGTGATTTAATTAGGAGAATTACAACGCCCCTGAAGCTCAATCATGTGCTGCTTGCAGCAACTTTTTTTTGCATCTATCCCCGTTAAGAGAATCAATCCCAGACCTCCAGATCTAGAGTCCACCCCTCTTAACCACTACACCGCTTTGACCACATCCCTGTCACTGAAGATCCAGCTTCCTTTTCTTGGCTTATCTTGTGTTCTAGTCATGCTGGTTCTTGTCATCACCTGGCTGGAAATATTGACGGCCCCTCAGACCTGCCAATCTAGAGCTGTATTTTCCCCATGCTGTGGCGCTGTGAGGGTCATTCGTTCCTACCTCAGGGATGGAAAGAAAATTCAATAGCCGGGACAGCACCACACTCAGTTCCGAACTGTCTGGACCCACAACGGCAACAATGCGCGGCTTGTAGTCGGAATAATTGCACTGGACTTCGAGGCCGCTGTCACCAGGGTATTTGGAAAGGAAGCCAACCGCTGGTTCAGTAGCGACGACCACATTATTGCAGGTATTGTGGATTTCATAGCCAAGCTTCACGCCGGGCAGCAGGGAGGTGGAGTTGTTGATTTGCTCAATGGCGAAGCGCATGCCAAGGTACCTTTGGTAGCCGTGTGCGTAGAAGCTGAAGAGAGGATGGTTGATGGTGAATAACGAAAGTTCAGTCAGTAGATTGCAAGCCGAAAGTTCAGGCAACAGATTGCAAGCCGAAAGTTCAGGCAACAGATTGCAAGCCGAAATGCCAAGAGAGTGCATTCAAATGTGCATTGTTGAGGTAGTATGCAGGTTCTATACCATGACAACAAAGGGCCTTAGAATCATTTCTCTGTAAACTGAAGGGAAAGTTAAGCCAGAAAGAACAAGCTGATATCTTTGCAAGCTCCTGCCTGTTCATATGTTCTGAGTGAAGTGGTACAGTCTCCTCTCCTGAGTCTTAACTTCAGCTAAGCAGTTTGGAAGCAACTTTCCCCTAGCTGAAAGGAAGGTTGAGTCCTCGATCACAAAGCTTACGTTCCATCCAGATTTGGGGTCTGTTCAAAAGCTCTCTAATTTAAGTGGTACAGTCCCTCTGTTAAGCAACTCGGAATTCGCTCTTCCAAACCTGGAAGGGAGGTCGAACCAACACATGCCTATCAATGTGCCAGCAAAACACACAATAATTGATTCAAATGTCCTTCAGTGAGCTGGTAAAGCGTGGAGGGACTGTACCATTTCGATTCGAGACTTTGGAATCGGGTCTCCACAAACTGTTTTGAAAAGTCTACAGAGGTTTGCTGAAGCAGTCCAAAGAATATGAGCTCTTGGTCTTATCAGTAGTTGGGTGTGTGAAACATGATTTAGAAGGAAAACAAATCCACACCCCCAGCCTTCCCTTTTGCGCCTCTCTGATGACATCTGGTCTCCTGCCCATCTAATATGCAGTCCATCATGCCTCCTGGCTAGGGTTGCCAATTGCCAGGTGGCAGCTGGAGGTCTGGAATTACAACTGATATCTAGGCGAGAGAGATCAGTTCTTTGGACACAATGGCTGCTTTGGAAGGCGACCTCTATGGCATTATACCCCACTGAAGTTTCCCCCCTTCCCCAGGGGTCCACCCCCACAATCTCCCGTAATTTCCAAACCCAGAATTGGCCAACGTTTGTAAGGGCTCTTGTTTTCTGCTCACCTGTGACACGTGGGACTCTGCGGCTGGGTATTGTACCGCACCTTGGAGTGAAACGCAAACAATCCGCCGATCACAAAGTCCCCCGGAGAGCTGAACTGGATGGCCAGGGAGTTGACCTTCGCTTCCTTGGGCCTCACGCACAGGACAAAAGCGATGAGCATGAGCAGCAGGCGGGGTTCCATGTTGCCTGTGGCGGAGGAGGGGGAATTGCCCATTTACTACCTCACATCGATCCCGTGCTGTCGAGGGCTCATAGGGGCCCCCTCCTTCCTTCTTCTTTGCTTAGAACATCATGTGGATCCTACCGCCCCTTCCTGTTTGGGGTCTATTTGAGGGAACTGATAATAGGCGCCATCTTGAGTTAACTTAATTTAATTTAACTAATGCTGCATTTTAATGGGATTGGGTTTATTTTATTAGAGCCGTATTAATTTATATTTATTGTATTTTAACCGATATTGTGCTCTATCTACATGTTGTTCACCGCCCTGAGCCCTCCGGGGGAGGGCGGTCTATAAACCCAATAAATAATAATAATAATAATAATAATAATAATAATAATAATAATAATAATAATAATTATTATTATTATTATTATTATTATTCCGCTTTCTATAATTCTGAAGAAAACAGGTCAAGGATATCAGACAGCAAGAAACTCACCAAAAATTTCACACCTTCTATACATGGATGACCTAAAGCTCTATGGAAAATCAAAAGCAGAGATTGAGTCACTACTGAACACAGTGAGAGTCTTTAGCACTGACATTGCAATGGATTTTGGACTTGACAAGTGTGCAACTTTGGAACTCAGTAAAGGTAAACTTGCAACATGCGAGGGTGTGAATATGCCAAATGCCATAGAAATAAAGAGCCTACCAGTGAATGAAAGCTACAAATCCTTGGGGATACTGCAAGCAGAGAACATCAAGCATGCAGAAGTCAAAGGCGCAATTAGGAAGGAATATCTTAGAAGGGTAAGAAAAATTTTGAAATCAAAGTTAAATGGAGGAAATACAATAAAGGCAATTAATACTTGGGCGGTGCCTGTAGTGCGCTACACTGCTGGCATAATTAACTGGACACAACTGGAATTGGACATCCTGGACAGAAAAAAACAAGGAAAATTATGACCATCAATCGAAAGGCACCGCATCCAAGAAGTGATGTAGACAGACTCTACCTAGCAAGGTCAGAAGGAGGAAGAGGGCTGCTCCACATCAAGCAATCAGTAGAGGAAGAGAAAAGAGGCCTGACAGAATACATCCAAGAAAGTCAAGAGCCAGCATTGAAAAGAAGTCCACAAGGCTGAGATGCTGAAAGCCAAAGAATCAAAAGAGTATAGAGTCCAACAGTTTAAAACACGAAAGGAGCAGTGGCTAAACAAGCCACTCCATGGGCAGTACTTTAAGAACATTGAAGGGAAAGTTGACAGCAAGAAAACATGGGAGTGGCTCAGAAGGGGAACTCTAAAGAAGGAAACTGAAGGCCTGATTTTTGCTGTCCAGGTGCAAGCATTAAGGACAAATGCAATAAAGACACGACTTGAAAAGTCCTACAATGACCCAAAGTGCTGTCTCTGCAAAGAGGGTGATGAAACCGTGGAGCACATCATCTGCTGTTGTAAGAAAATAGCCCAAACTGACTATCTCGAACGTCACAATAGGCTAGCAGCAATGGTGCACTGGAACCTTTGCAAAGTCAGCCTGCCCTGTAGCAAGACCTGGCGTGAGCACAAGCCAGAGAAGATCACAGAAAATGAAGAAGCAAAATACTCTGGGACTTTAGAATACAGACAGACAGACACCTGGCACACAACACCCCAGACATAACAGTGGTAGAGAAAACATGTTTGGATCATAGATGTTGCTGTGCCAGTTGACAACAGGATAGAGGGACAAAAGAGCTGGAAAAGATCACAAAATGGGACCTACAAATTGAGAGTCGAACGATGACGTTGGCAAAAGAACAACGCCGACGTAATCCCACTGGTAATTAGTTGCTCTGGGAGGGAATCCCAAGAAATCTTGAAAAACATCTGGAAAGCCTAAACTTGGACCAGAACATCAGGCCCACATGCTTGCACGCGAAAGCAGCACTTCTACGAGAACTGCACACATATTCTCGCATAAGAATACCTCTAATATCCTAGGTCCTTAGGAAGGGAGGATTTTCGAGTAATTCAGAGATGAATTCCAGACACTTGTGCTGTGCTGTAATGTGTATAATAATAATAATAATAATAGTATTCCCTTGCCATCCTATCAACTGGAAGCTGAGCCCTGCCAAAAGGAGGTAGCTCAATATTACTTCGGCCCCATGGTGCAGATGGGCTCCTAGAATTTGTGATGAGGCTGCGAGTTTGCCTACCGCAGCCTGAATTTACTTGGTGGGAGCAAAAGAAAATGTGAGACGGACAGGAGACTTCCTGATACACACAACGCTGATTCCAAAGCCAGCAAGGGCAAAAGAATGATACAACAGATCACAGCTCTCCCTCTGTCCGTAAGATACAAATTGCATGCTTTTGCTGCCTCCATTTGCCTTGGCACTGTGCGGGGAAGGAAGAGAGGTTTTAACCTTCACTCAGTCTTCACTGAGATTTTTTAGTGTCTAAAGCAAAAATATGTTTGTTTTTAAAGACATGTATTGTTTCCTTCTTAATGGAAATAAGAAGATTAGGGAAGGGTAGGTTGAAGGGTTAAAACTCCTGTTCCATTCCTACATGGCCCTGAGGCAAATTGAGGTTTCAGGAGCTGCTTGCCATTGAAGGTGGGTGACCGCCCGTCATGTCTGCTTGAGCCTTAAACAACCTTTGCAAAAAGGAAGGGAGAGCCACCGCTGAAACCCAAAACAGAAAAAGTATTCAAAAGAGCCTCAAGAGTTTTGTAGACATATTTTGAGTTCTCAGTTTAATATTTTGGGGCTTTAGCATTAGCAACAAATTGCACCCCGGACGACGCTCCGTTCCCCAGTGACTCTGCATAACCTCTCCCTTGCAAAAGTTGCTTCAACTTACCTGTACTTTGTACCTCTTTATTTCACATCCATATCTACGACACCTGCCTTTTCCCCCCTATGACCGTGTTTATTCTTTTTCATTCTGTCTCCGACAGCCGTTCTTTCCGTGTTACCTGCCCAGCAGCGGTAGGCAAGGGCATTTGGAGGAGACCTCCGAAAAACTGGGGACTTTACAGCCCAGAAATCTCTTCCTTGTTCCACTCAGCTTCTGATTCCTGAATTTGAATAGCAGTCAGTCGAAACAGAGGCTGGACGATAAATGATGCCATGAAGACCCCATCCTAGAGTGGGGCGGGTAGAGAGGATTAACCTCTTATAAACAAACAAGCTGGGATTTACATGCTAGACCTGAAATATGGGGACCAAGCATGGCCACCTGGACTAAACCAGGTTCACAAGGCCATCACCAGAGCCAGCGTGGTGCAGTGGTGAAGAGCAGGTGGATTCTAATCTGGAGAACCGGGTTTGATTCCTCACTCCTCCACCTGAGTGACAGAGGCTTATCTGGTGAACCAGGTGTGTTTCCGCATTCCTACATTCCTGCTGGGTGACCTGGAGCTAGTCACAATTCTTCGGAGTTCTCTCAGCCCCACCTACCACCTTGAGTCTCCTTACAGGAGAGAAAGGTGAGATATAAATCCAAACTCTTCTTCTTCATCATCATCTGCATGTAGTAGCCAATTACATATGGATGTAATTGATACAGATGTGCGATGTATCAGAAGTGACTCACAAATATTTATGGCAGAATAACTTTTGTTAGTTACCATTTCCTGACTTCAACAGACTGACTGTGCCACATCACACATAGTTACACCCTGTTGCATGGCATCCTGTACAGATTTACATCCATTGAAGTCAACTGAAATCTGTATAGGATGCCATGTAACAGGGATACCCTTCTGTAATTATTTAAACACGCAGAGTATGTCATAGGTGAGGAAAAGTCTACAAAGTTATTCCCATTTTTTATTCTGACACATGGCAGGGTACGCCCATCCAAAGCAGGGGTCTGCAACCTGCGGCTCTCCAGATGTTCATGGACTACAATTCTCAATTGGCCATGCTGGCAGGGGCTATGGGATTTGTAGTCCATGAACACCTGGAGAGCCGCAGGTTGCAGACCTTTGATCTAGAGCAATCTCGGATCCGTTTTGCGTGGGTCCTTTGCATGTTCATTGCGGCTTGAAGAGCATTCCGACTTTTAATGAGGAAACAAATATTATTTGCCTTAAGAGCTAGACTTTCATTTGCATCCCTTCTCTCTCTATGTTGTCATGTTCCTTGCAAAGATGATAATGCAAATTTGAAGCCAGGGCACATTCAAATCTCTGGAAAAATACCCTTCTTGTATCACAACCTTAAACTCCCTTTGGGTTGTAAATGTATATCTGGTTTCACCCTCACCCTGGGGCCAGCAGAATGAGCTGAGTGTATAGATTAATCTCCCCCCCCCGCCCAGATCTAGAGGTCAGCAACTTTGTTCACTAGATGATCTTGTATTAGTCAGTCTCCCATAGTGTAGCCCACTTTCAGGATTTAGCGAGGATGAAACCGAAGAGGCGAAAACTCTGAACTCCTTGCAGTGAGGGCAGGATAAAGTTACCAAAAGGCCTGGCCTCAGTTACTCACCTGTGCCTTGGTAACACGCAGATTAGACTACCGTAACGGGGTCTACATGGGGCTGCCCTTGAAGACTGTTCAAGAACTTCCAACAACACGTTGGTCCGGATCCTGACCGGAACTTGCTCTGATGAAGCCGTTATTGTGTCAGGTGTCCCTCTTGCTTCCTGACCAAGCTACAAAAGTCAAACTGGATTGGGAAGGAGGATATGAACCTTCCCTAGACTTGAAATGAGCACGTGGTGTTCTGCTACAAATCAGAAATACAGTGAGCAACCCCGTAAAGCAGGGCCTCCTTGGTGACTGAAGAAAAGTGTGTGTTTGTTTATTTTTTATTTCATTGGGCTGGCTATCCTGTCCTTTCCCAGCCACAGCTGAGCTCAGGGCGGCTCACACACAATAATAATACAACATTCAAAATTCCATATAGCACAAATAAAGCATTAAAACTACATCAACAATCAAACCAATTCTAAAAGATGACGGCGCAGTTTCATTACTTCAGATGCCATTTCTAGCCCCAGATTAGCCTATGATTACTTTCTTCCGCCTATCCATCATAAATTAATCCAACAATAGAGGGGTGGGGAGGAAGAGGGGCAGATCGGGAGGCCAGTGAGCTGCCTCAACCAAAGACCTGGTGGAACGTTTCCGTCTTGCAGACTCTGCAGAATTGACTAAGATCCCGCAGGGCCCTGGTATCAGCTGATAGAGAGTTCCACCAGGCTGGAGCCAGGGCCAAAATCACCCTGGTTCCGGTTGAGGCCAATCTAACGTCCTTGGAAGGTGGAGTTTGGAGAAGGAAGGGACTTTGATAGGGCACAATGTCATAGAGCCCACTTTGAGAGCCAGCAGGGTGTAGTGGTTTAGAGCAGGTGGATTCTAATCTGGAGAACCGGATTTGATTCCCCACTCCACATGAGTGGCAGAGGCTTATCTGGTGAACCAGATGTGTTTCTGCACTCCTACATTCCTGCTGGGTGACCTTGGGCTAGTCCAGAGGTGGGATCCAGCAGGTTCTCACAGGTTCCCGAGAGTAGGTTACTAATTATTTGTGTGTGCCAAGAGGGGGTTACTAATTGGTGATTTTGCCACGTGATTTCTGCCTTAGTTACGCCCATCCTCTCAGCAGTAGCGCGCAGAACTTGAAGCAGTCTAGCAGGAGGTGCACCGGCGTGCATGGCAGCCTGCGCCTGCGTGCATTCATTTCCCGCCCAAGGACCCGGCCTTGGCCCGGCTGCGTCATACTGCAACCACAGCCAGCAGGAATGCCCTGCCCCCGGAATGCCTGACCACGCCCCCATCGTGCCCTGCCCAGTCCCATTGGCGCTACGCCACAGTTTGAATCCCACCACCATGGGAACCTGTTACTAAAATTTTTGGATCCCACCACTGACCAGATGTGTTTCCGCACTCCTACATTCTTTCTGGGTGAACTTGGGCTAGTCACAGTTCTCTCAGAACTCTCTCAGCCCCACCTGCCTCACAAAGTATCTGTTGTGGAGAGAGGAAGGAAAAGGAGCTTGTAAGCCCTCCTGACAGGAGAGAAAGGTGGGGCATAAATCCAAACTCTTCTTCTTCTAAAGGGAAAAATAGGGTTGGTTTTATTGTTTAACATGATACAGAAGGTCTCTATTAATAAAGAATGTCCCTATTAAAGTCGATCACTGCATAACTTAAAACTGTGTCACCCTGTGCTGTTGCAGAGATCCTTCCGGATTGTGCAGACAGAGTGGCATGAGGTACACCACAGACAGCCAAAAATCTGTCCCTCAAGCTTTGTGCCCTAGACAAGTCTGTGGAATGGTTGGGAAAGGGGTTTTCCTAATCTTGAGAATCTTTCTCCTCCACCTTCTGTTGGGTGTAGTCTTGGAAATAGTCCGTCGTGTTCCATTCCGGCTTAAACCAGAGGATGTAGCATTTGGGCAGGTAGAAGCAGGCCAACAGCCCCAACGTGCACAGCAACATGGCGGCCATGACAACGGCTGGCTGGTCCTCTTGCTTCACGGCGGTGAAGGTGGGGAGGAAGAAGATCAGGGCGCCAAAGTACGCGATCATGGCGAAGGTGATGCCCCGGGCAACATTGTACTTCTTGGCCGGCACCTCCACCATGAACGTGCAGAGGAAAGAAGTGAAGGCCAGGGAGGTGTTGTACCCATGGATCAAGGCAAAGAGAGGCAAAGATCGGATGTTGCACTGGATGAGGACTTGGGTTGGCAGGAGAGCGTAGTGCTTGACCACGAGCGGCGGGATGTCGTAGACGTACCAAAAGCAGAATAAGCTTTCGACCAGGAGGCAGGAAGCCACGATGGACCAGGGCTGCTTTTGAATGAGGACGTGCAGGAAGTTACGCCGGCTGTTGGGGAACTCGTGCACCAAGACGATCTGGAAGGCTTTTGCCAAGATGGTGGAGAAGCAGACGTTGAGGCAGAGGGCAAAGAAGGGGTCGTGGAGCTTGCAGATGGTGGGGCTGGGCTTCCCCACGTACAGGCTGGTGATGACGCATATCACGGCCAGGCAGCAGAGAGCCAAGAGGCACAAGCCGCCCCCGGCAGCCTGCACCACAGGGGTGTGGAGGTTCTTCAGGAACAGTGCGCCCGCCAGGCAGGTGAGCGCCAAGGCTAAAAGTAACAGGCCCAGCAAGATCAGGGCCAGGGGTTCGAACCAGAAGAGGTATTTCTCGCTGCGGTCGTAACACTGCGTGCTGCGCTTGGGAGACCACTGGTGTTCGGGGCAGGCCGTGCAGCCGGTGTCCTCTAGGGAAGAACAATGAGAAATGCCTGCCTCAATTTATTTTATTAGGTATCATATCACCCCTACCCTTTCGGGCTTGGGATGGTTTATGCAATTGTGATGCAGGGAGGCTGTTTTAAGATCCTAAACGTTTTTACCTGAACTGCTGCAGAACGTCCCCGCCTCACAGTCGATGCAGTCGTAACAGCACAGGTGAAAGCCTTTTATCCGGCGGATCTGCCCGGGTTGGCATTCCGTGAGGCACTGGGACGTCGGCTCCTGGGGAGGTGGAATGGACAGCCGTGATATTGGTCCACAAAAATCCAATGCGTTTTTTCAAAGAGTCCGAACACACCTGAGGTTTCCTCCCACAGAATCAGAGCCTTGGTCCCTCAAAATCTGTATTGTCTACTCTGACGGGTCATGGCTCTCCTGGAAGATACCTTTCACATCTTCTGCTACCTGGTCCTTTTAACCCGAAATGGCCTTGATTGAACCTGATATGTGATATGGCAGCCAAGAAAGCCAATGCAATTCTAGGATGCATCAATAGTGTCTAGATCAAGGGAAGTAATTGTACCACTCTACTCTGCATTGCTCAGACCTCACCTGGAATATTGTGTTCAGTTCTGGGCACCAAAATTTAAGAAGGCTATTGACAAGCTAGAGACCCCAAGGACGACCAAAATGGTCAAAGGTCTGGAATCCAGGCCCTACAAAAAGAGACTTAGGGAGCTGGGGATGTTCAGTCTGGAGAAGCAAAGGTTAAGGGGGGGGACATGATAGTTATGTTTAAATATTTGAAGGGATGTCATGTTGAAGAGGGAGAAAGCTTGTTTTCTGCTGCCTCGGACTAAGACACGGAGTCATGGGTTCAAGGTGCAGGAAAAGAGATCCCACCTAAACATTAGGAAGAACTTTCTGACTGTCAGGGCTGTTCGACAGTGGAATTCACTGCCTCAGATTGTGTTGGAGTCTCCTTTGGAGGTTTTTAAACAGAAGCTGGATGATCATATGTGGGGGGGGGGGAGTGCTTTGACTGTGTGTTCCTGCATGGCAGGGGATTGGACTTGATGGCCCTTGGGGTCTCTTCCAACTCTATGGTTCTAACCTCCTGTGTGCCAAGCAGATACTCTACCACTGAATGATTGCCTCATGCCAATTTCCAGCCTTTCAACAGCTCACTGTTAAGGTGTTCAATGTATATAGACCATTCAGGTGATAGGAAAATGGAACTGCTGGCCAAATCAATTGGAGATTTTTGAAAACAACCATGTTGATTTTTTTTGTTGGCCGGTATATTTTCTGGGGTAGGTGGTTACTTTTGCTCTTCCAAAAGTCTGTGAAAGGATGAGCTATATGTACAGCTGACTTTTTTTGATGATTGGTTTTAATTGTGCTTTGTAAGCTATACACCAGAGTAAAGAGACAATCTCTTACTCAGCCACCTCTGCAAATATTTTTTGACGATTCTGATCTCATGAAGGAGAACGTACTTATCTTCAAAGCTTCTGTACCGGGATAGGAAGTCTCAAACAGACAGGAATGAAAACCACTGATGATTATCTCGCTGACTGCATTTCAGTCATTAGGACTGCCATCTTGGTTGACAGCTATGGTATAGTTTAAATTCCAAATGCTGATTGGTTGTGCTTTGCGATGTGTCACTTTTTTGTGTTGTGCTGTTTCTAGAAGTACGGTTTCGTGATGGTCATGTGGTAATGACAAATAGGGTAGACAGAACTTAGCTGGCTATCGTGTAAGTTCTCACATGCTCCTGTGAGGAACCAGATAATTATCCTGTGAAGAATTAGGATTATCCTCTAGCACAGGGGTAGGGAACCTGCGGCTCTCCAGATGTTCAGGAACTACAATTCCCATCAGCCCCTACCAGCATGGCCAATTGGCCATGCTGACAAAACTTGATGGGAGGTGTAGATCCCTGAGCTTTTGGAAAACTGTCCCCTACTCTAGGATCCTTTAAATAAGGAAAGAAGGAGCATCCACAATTCTGGGTTTTCACCAAGTATGTGAATTCTAGCTAGCAGGATAGAACTAGGATCAAATGTGATTAGCAAGGTGAGGAACATCTGTGCAGGGAAGGTGGGGCAGGAGGAGAAAATGGCCACCCTTCCCCCCTTTACTGTATTTCTCTGATTTGCAGAGCTCCGTCTCTCTCCATTTTACCTTTTGATCTTCGGTATGAAAGCGGAACTTGGACTTATTGATGCTCAGTTTCCCGTTGAACTTCCCAAGAGTGATGTACTGGATCCGGCCGTCCTGCCAGCTCCATCCAATGACCTCGTAGCCCTTGTTGATACTACGGTATTGGTCAAAATGGAACGAATGGTTTCTGATGCTGAAATTCAAGTTCTCCATTTTTTCTAGCAGCTGCAGAGAGGGAGAGGATGTGAGACGAAGGTGCCGCAAATTCCACTTCCCAAATTTACCTCCTGGTTAATAAACCACCCAGTACCCCCGCTCAAGTCTCTGGCCTGTACTAATCTTTTCTCTGGTTTCCATGATGGATTTGGAAAGGTTTGAAAGTATACTAAATGCTGTTTGGGAGACCATAGTACCCTACAATAAATATTTTGTGTTGTAGAGATTAGGAAGGAAAGGGGAAAAAAACATGCTTCCTGACCTCTTCCACTGACCAGAATCCATTTTTAACGCACTGGTTAATTCATTGTTTCCATCCCTATTATGTGTTTTTGAAAACTATTTATTTCCTGCCCATCCCTATGATGTATTTATTATTTCCTGCTTTTATAGCTTACCGTTTTGGTTTGGCAGGAGGGAAAAGGTCTTTCAGAAGTACAGCTGATTTCCGGACTACAAAGGTCAGTTCTCCTGGTGAAAATGGCGATTTTGGAGGGTGGACTCTGTAGCATTAGACCTTCCTGAGGCACCTCTTCCTCCAAATCCTGCCCTCCCCAGACTCTACTTCCAAATCTCCAGGAATTTCCCAGTCTGGAGTTGGCAACTCTAGAAGCAGTATTTATGCTGAAAGGAGGTAGATCAATCAACTCCACTCAGGGCTGTAACGAGGCAGCCCTGGGCAAACTGTAGCCCTGGGCAAAACCTGAGGCCCCCCTGAACCAAACTGCACCAAACTTGGGGGGTGCCATCATCTCCAGATGATACCCTGAAATTTTGGTGCCGATACATCCAAAAATGCACCCCCTGCAGGAACATCCTAGAAATTTGCCCAAGAATCTTTGTACTGCATTGAGTTTTCTGCATTGCTGTCAATGGGGGTTGCAGGCTGTGGGGGAGCACATTTCTGAGAGGCATAGTCTCAAAGGCACCGAGGGTCTCAATCAGAGGACTTTGCCCTAATGATACCTCCCAAGTTTGGTACAGTTTGGTTCAGGGGGGGCAAAGTTATGGACCCTCAAAACTGTAGCCCCCATCTCCTATTAGCTTCCATTGGAAACAATCGGGGATAGGGGCACCCCCTTTGGGAGTCCATAACTTTGGACTCCGTGAACCAAACCTCACCAAACTTGGGGGGCACCATAAGGACAGTCTCCTGATGAGACCTTTAGACCCCAGTGCCACGGATAGCCACTAAAAAACTGCGCCCCCTGCAGGCCAAAAATGGAAAACCACTAAAATACCCAAAAACGAACCCAGCATTTTGATGCCCCCCACAAGGTGATGCCCTGGGCAGCTGCCCACCTTGCCCAATGGGCATTACGCCAGTGGAGCCACCTTGCCTTTGCTCTCTTACCTGCCATGGTTTGATGCTACAGCACTTCCTTACATGCCAGCCCGGCACCACAACCCTAGCGGCGTTGTGGCCCAGCGCCCGCGAGGCCACACCGTGGGCCAGCCCGCGTACACAGCAAAAGTCTGCCGATGCTCCAGAACTGTAGTAACGTTGTCTAGGGAAAGCTGGTCACACTGCGGACACTGCAACCCCAGAACGTCAGAGCCCACTTGGTTGCCTTCTTTCTGGGAAGCCTCACAGAAACTCTTCTGCTGGGTCAGCTCGAAGAGTCTCCTGATGTAGCTACTAAAACGGGAGATGTTCCCCGCCTTGATGATGAAACCGATGACCGTCCCAATAGACTCCACTCGTCTGAGAGAGGAGACCACTTCGGACATCACCCACGCTTCAGTGGCCAGCCACACCTTCTGGCTCAGCCCCAGCCTGAGACACACTTTGAGGAGGGCCCGAACCGGCCGATCGTTGGAAAAGAGGACAACAACGTTGACGTTGGTCTTGTTGATTGACAGGACGGTCGGCTCCAGCCTCGTCTCGAGGTCGGGGATCGACACATCAGACGGGATCAGCCCCTCATAGGCAATGCAGATGCCTTTGGTGACCGCCATGGTGGACAGGAGGCTGAGGCCTTCTCGGCCATATTCGTCGTCGCTGCCAATGATGGCGATCCAGTTCCACTTGAAGGAGACCAGGAGTTCTATCATGGCTTCCAGCTGGATCTTGTCGCTGGGCACGGTGCGGAAGAAAGAGGGGTACAGTTCCTCGTTGTTCAGCTTCTCAGCCGTGGCACCGTAGCTGACCTGAAGCGACAAAAAGCAGTGGTCGCATCCACAGATCATTTCTGCATGACAAGCTGATAGCTAACATAATTAAAACATGCAATTGCATAAAATCACATATAAAGTCAGTACATCAACCTAACTAAATTTCAGGGGCCCAGCAACGACTTAGACCTACGATAACCACCCTATTTGTTTCAACCAAGACCTTAATGCCTGAATGTGAGGCAGAACTTGTCAACAGAGGGGCGCAACACCAGATGACATAGCATGGTAAGAAGAAGAAGAAGAAGAAGGAGGAGGAGGAGGAGGAGGAGGAGGAGGAGGAGTTTGGATTTATATCCCCCCTTTCTCTCCTGTAAGGAGACTCAAGGTGGCTTACGAGCTCCTTCCCCCCACGCCCACAACAAACACCCTGTGAGGTGGGTGGGGCTGAGAGACCTCTGAAGAACTGTGACTAGCCCAAAGTCACCCAGCTGGCGTGTGTTGGAGTGCACAAGCTAATCTGATTAACCAGATAAGCCTCCACAGCTCAAATGCCAGGGCAGGGAATCAAACCCGGTTCTCCAGATTAGAGTGCACCGTCCCTCTCTCAACCACTACACCGCACTGGTGTAATGGTTAAGAGCAGGTGCACTCTAACCACTACACTACGCTGGTTAAGAGCAGGTGCACTCAGGTGCAGTCTTCGTTTCTAGAGACGAGTTCTGTATAGCAAGAGAACTCTCTCATATGGCTATTTAGAAGAAGAAGAAGAAGAAGAGGAAGAGGAAGAAGAGGAGGAGGAGGAGTTTTGGATTTATATCCCCCCTTTCTCTCCTGTAGGAGACTCAAAGGGGCTTACAATCTCCTTTCCCTTCCCCCCTCACAACAAACACCGTGTGAAGTAGGTGGGTCTGAGAGAGCTCCGAAGAGCTGTGACTAGCTCAAGGTCGCCCAGCTGGCATGTGTGGGAGTGCACAGGCTAATCTGAATTCCCCAGATAAGCCTCCACAGCTCAAGCGGCAGAGTGGGGAATCAAACCCAGTTCTTCCAGATTAGAATGCACCTGCTCTTAACCACTGCGCCACTGCTGCTCCTTTACCAGAATTACCTGTGGGATCAGGAAGAAGCTAAAAAGCCTAGCGGTGACGGTGCAGAGCTCTGAGCTGTGGGGCCCTATGACAGCCAGCATGCGGGTCCGGTAGTCCGTATAGTTGCAAAGGACCCCGACGCTGCTGGTGCCCTTCTGGGTCAGGAACAGCAGGCTGGGCTGGAGGGCCACGATCGGCTCCATGCAGTCGTCGTAAATGTCATAGCCGAGCTCGATCCCCGGCAGCAACGCGGTGGAATTGTTAATTTCCTCCACAGCAAACTTCATCCCCAGAGCCCAGATGAGACCGGAGGTGTAAATCCTGCAAAAAAGCAAAACAAAACCTGGGTGGTGGTGGTGCAGGTGGTTCATAATATAAACATAGCTGTCGTGATAGCACCCACTTGGGAAACACTCTGGTTTTAGCATTTGCTCTCTGCTCTGCTGAGCCCTTGGACCCAGAAGTATTGGGCATTTGTGCTGCAGCGCTGGCGTTTGATGCTCTCCTTACCTCTCGCACACGTAAACATCCGGCAAGGTTCGGTATGTTGTATCGGTGGTGAGGACTCGCAAAGGGAACAATCCGCCCAGGAGGTAGTCTCCGTGTTTTCTAAACTGTGAAGAGATGCAGCGCTCTTCCTGGGCCAGGGTCCAGCCCAAACCAATACCAAACAGGAGGACAATGGCCATGGCTCTTGAGTGGTTCCGACAGCAATCTTTGACTCCTCGTTTTGAAATAGAATGAGCCGATGGTAGGCAAGGAAACCTATGGAAATGCCAGGTGTCAGCCCCTAAAAGTACATTTTTATTAACTTGAGTTACAGGTGGCGAGGAGGGGAAACATCCCAAAAGATTTGTTTAGCAAAGTGCTCCATGTGCATGGTGATATATCTGGGGGGAAGATGTATTCATCCATGCTAACCAAATGTCCTGAAGGGCTAGTCTGCAATGCTGTTTTGCAAACCACCAACCCAAATCTTTGCCGTTCCCTCACCAAGAGGTTTTACATTTACTTAGAAAGGCCAATTGCTTTCTCCAGCCATGGGTCACATTAGAATCATAGAGTTGGAAGAGACCAAAAGAGCTCTGCTATTCAGGAACATATAATCAAAGCACTCCTGACAGGTGGCTATTCAGCCTCTGTTTAAGAACCTCCAAAGAAGGAGACTCCACCACACTCCAAGGTAGTGCATTCCATTATTGAACAGCCCTGACTGTCAGGAAGTTTTTCCTGATGTTTAGGTGGAATCTCTTTTCCTTCCCCTTGAACCCATTACTCCTGGTCCCAGTCTCTGGAGCTGCAGAAAACAAGCTTGCTCCCTCCCCAACATGACATCTCTTCAAATATCTAAATATGGCTATCATGTCACCTCTTAACCTTCTCTTCACCAAACTAAACATTCCTAGCTCCCTAAGTCTCCTTTTGTAGGGCCTGGATTCCAGACCTTTGACCATTTTGGTTGCCCTCCTCTGGACCCGTTCCAACTTGTCAATATCCTCCTTGAATTGCGGTGCACAGAACTGGACACAATATTCCAGGTGAGGTCTAACCAATGCAGAATGGAGAGGTACGATTACATCCCTCGATCTAGACACTATACTCCTATTGATACAGCCCAGAATTGCATTGGCTTTCTTGGCTGCCGCATCACACTGCTGACTCATGTTCAGTTTGTGGTCTACTAAGACTCCCAGATCCCTTTTGCATGTAGTGTTGTCAAACCAGGTGTGCATTTCATTTTTTTCTGCCTAAGTGTAGTATCTTACATTTATTTCTGTTGAAATTCATTATGTTTGTTTTTGCCCAGCTTTCCAATCTGTCCAGGTCATTTTAAATTCTGACTCTGTCCTCTGGGGTATTAGCTACCCCTTCTGTTTTGGTGTTTTAGCCTTCAGGGTAGCTATGTACGGATCACAGTGAAAGGATTGTCTCTCAAGTGCTTGCTTTGTGCTGTTCTATGTGCTATTTTTCTGTGTAGGCGTTGCACTTTTCTACGTTAAAATCACCCGTATTGTTTACTTAGTTGCTTTGGATTTTGCCCAGTGGGCATGATATAATAGTTGTTGTCTAGACAATTAGGCTTGATCCCACATCAAGGCTTCTCTGTCAAATCTCTGCATGAGTTGCTGTTCTGAGCTGGCCTCTTGATTCAGCCATGACTGAGTAATCCTGCTATGGCATGGTTTGGTCTCCTTGGATGCACTGGCACAGACCTAGGAAATCCTGAGTGTCTCATTCTTTCCTTGTCTAATCCCAGTGCTGTAAATTCAGGGGATCTGTAAATCTGGCACTGCTTCCGCCCCTTCTACAAGATTTCTACACCTGGCCTGATTTCAGAGATCATGAAGGCCTGGTTGGAAGACACAGAGGGTCTCCCACTGCCATGCTGTCGCTTGATGGGCTGTGACTTTTGTATAAGTGTAACCCTTTAGGGGCAGGAGGCAGATAGTATGGTGTAGTGGTTAAGAGTAGATGCACTCTAATCTGGAGGACCAGGTTTGATTCCCTGCTCTGCCACTTGAGCTGTGGAGGCTCATCTGGTGAACTTATCTTGTGCACTCCAACACATGCCACCTGGGTGACCTTGGGCTAGTCACAGTTCTTCAGGGCTCTTTCAGCCCCACCCACCTCACAGGGTGTTTGTTGTGAAGGGGGGGGAGGAGGGAAAAGCGTTTGTGTCTCCTTACAAGGCCCTTTGAGTCTCCTTACAAGAGAGAAAGGGAGGATATAAATCCAACTCTTCTTCTACGTCGGCTTCAAAGGGAGTATCTGTACTTTGCCTTTGTTGACGCATGACAACGGGGCTGGGCTACAACCCAGCTGTTTGTGGAGTGGGCAACATTTTGCCACCAACACTGCAGCTTTTCAGTACTAAAAATCCAAGGCAGCGGCTCCGTGTACGAAGATAGTATTTATTTCCAGTGATAGATATACAATCTCCAATACAGCCACACCACAAGCATTCCGTCCACGGGACTGTAGTGCAAATATTTCCAGCAGCTACCTGGAGGAAGGGCAGCTTAAACAGACCAATGAAACAGCTAGAAAACAATCATAGTACAGCAAACGCTTTTGATTGGTTTGAAAATCCAGCATTAACAGACACATTGGGGAAAACATCCCTTGTACAGAACTCCTTGGATTGTCTGAAAGTTCAACCGGCAGCCTTGTGCAATGACAAACTGAAACATTACAGCATACTTAATTTTTTAAAAGCATTTCATAACAGACATGTCTTGCTATCAGACAGGGCAAAGGTATTTCTAGATCTAAAAAGAGTTGAGCATGCTTATAGCCATAATCCAATACAGACTTATCTATGAGTAAGGCCCACTGAATAAAAGTGCTTCTGTGTAAACATGCCATTGTCTTCTGATGACTGGGGAACAAGTTAGTGGCGAGGCCAACCGACTAACTTCGGTGGGGCTGAAGTCCGTTTATTTCTCAACCCTGGGCCATGGGGTCGAAGGTTCTGGCAGAAGAACTCTAAATACTTTGAACGTCGCTTTCTTTTGCTGCTTTGAGCAATCGAAAAGATGGAGGATTTTAATAAAAGTACGTTTGAAAAAGCAGCCTCTGATTCCGGGAACGGCAAATGCATGATAATGCTGCTTCCCAGAATATGGAATGGAGGGAGGGGGCATCGGAAGGGAAAGAAAAGTCACAGGTCATGATAAACCGGGAAGGGGGGGGGGTGCGCTAACATTCTTGCGATGGAGTCTTAAGCAGAGTTATTGCACTCTATGCCTATGCATTTCAGCAAGAATTCATCTGCATTGGATTGCATTGTAAAAGGAGAGGGGGAAAGCCAATGGACGGAACACCAGAAAGGCTGACTATACAGCAGCAGAAACCACGAACAGGGCATCCTATTACAGAGACTGACACCTGTCCATCACTTGTCAGATGCCTGATATTGTTCTCAAGTAATTAGGCTGGGTTCTTTTGGGGCGTCATTAGCCCTAACTAATTTGCCTTAACTAGGAAGGCCATTGCTACAGAATTTGGCTGCTGAAATTGGTCCCTTTACTCTTTTTGCAGCCGTGTTTTTGGTTTCTACCATGCCAACATTTTTCTCAGTAGCAGAGTTCCCAGCGCTTCTGCATAGATCGGTTCTTCTTAATCGAACTGACCAGCAGCCATCTTGGATTCTGTGCAGAAGCAGGGTGGGAGACCTTAAAACACTAGCAGCTTGTGTAATAAACACCCTCAGGGCATCCATCACACTAACAGAGTGATCGCCAGGTCCCTTGCTTGGAACTGAGGACTGACAGGATGGTTCTGAGTGACAGAGAAGTTAAGCAGCACTGTTGATAATCCTGGCGGAGTAGTCTGCAGGCCAGAGGCTTTAGATACCTTAGTGAATGAACTGAAGAAGAATACTGTCTTGGTGAGAATGGTTCAAGAGCATCACTGTGGACCTGAAGCCAGAACTGAATACCCCGTTCCACAGCCTGGAGGATACAAGCAGCAATAACTTCAGTGTTCAGAGGTCCTCCTTTGCATGTGGAAGGTCTCCAGTTCAACACCCGGCATCACCAATGAAAAAAAGATCTTGCATTAAAAGGGCCTGGAAAAGAATTTAGCACAAGCCACTGGCAGGCAGCTGACACGGTAATGTGTCAGAGAGTCTACTTCCCAGCCTGCCGTGGCACTAAGACAGCTTCGTACATCCAAGGGCCCAACAGAATTTCTGTGGGACCTTTCCTTTGTTATGCCTGTAGATCATGCCATTACACCTTTATCTTAAGCACAATCCCCCCCCCCAATTTTAACACTATATATACACAGAGAGCAATCAGTTGCAAAATGACTTTGAAAAGCATGATTGTGACTACTGTGAAGCATTGATTAAACAGCATTTGATTGATAAAGAGTGTGCACAGTTTACACCCCAGACCAGAGAAACCACACTTCCAAAATCAGTGTCATCTACACCCTGAGAAATTCATCCTCTACTTCTACAATTAACTCTTTAAAAAAAACACTAACTGGAAGATGATTGCTTTCAACTGTGTTGCAGAAGGACCAGGAGACAGGCCAAGTTTCTTTGGAGACGGATCAAACAGAACAGGCGTTTGGACGCTGGAGAGCTTATACCTATAGGAAACCCAATTTATGACAGAGCTGAGTAGGAGAAGCTATGGATTTTGCTGCCAGAATGCTCCCGGATTTATACACGGATTTTGAAACAAGCGATTGTGCGAGCCCCGATTGTTAACGCTCGGGAAAGCGTGGATGACGGGCCTATTCCGTTATGGGATGTCGAGAAGATTGTGCTGGGCGTACAGTGCTTGTGTGATGTCGTAGACTTTGGAGATGCTGGGCAAAGCCTCCTCCAGCATTGCCACGGCATCCGCAGGGGTGCCCACGTTCATGAGCTCCAGGAAGTCGTTCCGAGCGGGCAGGACGTAGAAAGACAAGAGGGCCGTCTTGCGGATAAGCCACGGGTGGTGGTTGGCCAAGGAGGCATTGTATGCTTCTGCACACAGGGCTGCTGTGCTGGAGTCCTCGGTGCTGACCTGCAGGCTTTCCAAGAACAGCTGCAGCCAGCGGAGGGCGCGGTGGAGGCGTAAGATTGTCCGGCACCCTGAAGGGGAGTGGTTTCCTTGCTTTTTCAAATCCATCAGGTTGTTGGCCAGTTCATACTTCACCATGGACTGAAGGGTCAGGTACTGTGACTTTTGTTCGCTGCTGCGGTAGTTCTCCATGATCTGTATTTTGGCTACCGCATCTTTGGAAATGAAGGAGAAGATGGCCCCCAAAGTGTTGAGGAACCTAGGGTTTAAGACAGGAGATTGTTTGTCCGGTTCCAAAATGGAGACTTATAACAAGAAAGCCTATCGCTTCAACTTGGCAACTCATGTTTCCTCTTATCTCCACACTTAACATACAGACATATGACGAATTATGTAGGATATGTAATGTCTCTTGGAGTGCAGAAACACATCTGGTTCACCCAATAAGCCTCTGCCACTCAGGTGGAGGAGTGGGGAATCAAACCCTGTTCTCCAGATTAGAATCCACCTGCTGTTAACCACTACACCTCACTGGCTCTCACTTACTGGCCTTCCAACTTTCCCTCCTTTATCATCATCGCAGTAGATTGGCATGTAAATGGGACAGGGATGGTATAATATGATTTTTTTATGATATGGTTTTGGTTTCAGGCTAGGCAGGGGTTATACGGAGGCACATATTCACCATCAATCCTGGTTTACAGTGTTTCAAAGTTCAATTTTAATCATGTTATTAATCATGTTATTTATTGACAAATGTTACTGAATTGTGCTTGTAGGCCTCCCTGAGCCTCGCTCTAGCCAGGTTAGGGTATCAAATTTAATAAAATAAAAATAAATAAATAAAAGCCACAGAAGTCAATGTGCTTAAAGTAACTCTATATAAGATTGCACTGCTTAATCTCTAACCAAGTCCTAGGCACGCACATTTGAGAGTCAGCCCCAATAAACATAGTGGGAGTTACTTCTGAATAGACAGGTATAGGATTGTGCAGTGGGGTTGTGAGCATACCTGACCAGTCCTTTCCAGCCTGCTATGTAAGGATCCATTAAGATTTCTTGCTGATCACTGAGGCAGGACTGGAATGTGACCAGCACTTCCTTCAGGCAAACCCCGTCATCCCCGTTAGCCATGCTGGAACTCTGAAAAGACAACAGAGGGATCAACCAGAGCAGTACGAGAAGAGTTGTTTTTATACTCCACTTCAACTACTATTAAGGCATCTCAGAGCGGTTTATAATCTCCTCCGCGCCCGCCCCCCAACAGGTACCTTGTGAAGCAGGTATTTTCGAAAGGAAAGACTCCTTATTTGCTGCTGCTTCCCAGAAGCCTCTGGGGCAGATAGAGATCTGAATTGGCACCCATCACCAGTTAGGTTTGCAATACCTTTCAGTCTCCCCTTTTAAAGTGTAGGCAGAATTTTCTATCACGATCTCATCTCCTCCTCCTCCTCCTCCTGTCCTCTGTTTTAGGCTAGGGTTGTACTTCACTGCTGGAGCATCTCCTTAGCATACAGACAATCCCAGGTTCAATCTCCACAAATGGGTTTTAACAGACTGTTACATTTATTTCCCAGTTCTTAAATCACATATTGTATGTGAACAAGATCTCTTCCGACCGGTAATTATTTGTTATCTACTAGAATTTGTATTGGCTTATTCTAACTTTTATGGATGGTCTAACTTTTATGGATGGTTTAAGACTGCCATAAATAAACGTCTAATAATAACATCTATCAATATTATGCTTTCCCCCATCCTATTTAAACAGCTGGGACTAAATTTGAGGTTGAAGATTCCACCTCGACCTTGGCTACCACCTCCCCTGCCCCAGGGGTCCCTCCTTGGGGACTTTCTCCCTTTCCCACCTTACTCACCCTGGCTATCACTTCCTCCTTCCGAACTTCAGGCAGCTTTCCTGGGTGCCGCCTGTCAGCGACTAAAAACCCTTCTCCCCGCTCTTGCCCGCCTTCCTCCGCCGTCCCACCAATCATCTTACTACCTTTAGGGGCGGCTTTAGGGTTAAAGCAATTGCCCATACCAGGAGGCGGGAGAGGGCGGGGAAACTGGGCCGGTTCACTCAGCCATTGGTCTGTTTTTGCTACTTGCTTCGTTGCTTTGTTCCGCCCTCACAATGACGCGCGTCTCCGCCGAGCCAATAGAAATTAAGAGCGCGAGCGCGGACTCTAGCCAATAGGGAAGAGGGCGTGGGGATGCTGGCCAATAGAAAAAAAGAAGAGGTCGGGCCTCATGCTCGGTGTAGCAAATAGGGTGCAAGGATGAGTGGGCGGTGTTCTCACAGACCAAGAATTGACTAGGCCAGGAAAATGCGGCGCGCTTTCTATTGGCTGGCGGGGATGGGCGGAGCGAAGTAGGAAGGGGAAATGGCGGCCTTGGAAGGGAGGCCATAAGTAAGAAAAGACAGTGACGCTCGAATGATGTGCGTGCGCTAAGTTGAAGGGGGCAAAAAAAGGGGTTGGTTTTGAAATGCGCACGCGCACATTGGGCGGCCCCGCAGTACGCACGGGTTTCCGTATTGCGCACGCGCAGTGTGGGCTCTGGCTGTGCAGGTAAGCGCAAAGCTTGAGCATCCCAGAGGAAGAGTTGGGAAAACGGGCGTGTTGTCATGGAAACGAGAGGAGGCTGTGAGGGCGGGGGTGGCTAGAGGTGCCAAAGGCCTCGCTCTGCCCCATGGAAGGCCTTTTGGGGTTACTGTCCTTGCCTAATGGGTAATGTATTATGATGGTGGAAAGTGCTGTCTAGTCACAGCTATGGGGACCTTCAAGGCAGGAGACGGCCAGAGGTGGTTTGCCATCGCAGTGTAGGACAAGCTGCAATGTGAGCAATGCCAGGAGTACACACTGCAGTCGATGGCAAACCACCTCTAACCTTGTCTTCCTTTGAAGGTCCCCATAAATCAGCTGTGACTGGTCTCCCATCCAAATACTAACCAGGACTTATCCTGTTTAAGCTTGTGTGATTTGACCAGGTTGGGCTAGCCTGGGCCATCCAGGTCAGGGCACATAAACAGAGGTGGTTTACCACTGACTGCCTCTGCATAACAGTCATGGACTTCCTTGGTGGCCTCCCTTCCAAAACAACATGCTTGTCTTTTCTTCAAACTCGCCATGCAAATAAACTTATGGGCTTCCATTCCCCTCACTCCGGTTGCTTTCCTTCAGATCATTTTCGTACCTGAGATGCTGATACTTGCCATCTTGATGGGGTTTC
Source organism: Sphaerodactylus townsendi (assembly GCF_021028975.2). NCBI lineage: Eukaryota > Metazoa > Chordata > Lepidosauria > Squamata > Sphaerodactylidae > Sphaerodactylus > Sphaerodactylus townsendi. Next base: position 27,541,325 of record NC_059440.1, read on the forward strand.
TGCAACAGCCTTCCTTATAGTTGACATTCTGAGATTGAAGTAATCATGCCTGAAATAAAAGTCACTCCCTTGGGTAAGTTACGTAAACGTTGGTGCCTGCTTTACACTCTTTGTGTTGGGAAGAGGTATTGGGTATGTTCTTAAAATGTATGGTCCATTGGAACGCCCCATTGTGGGCAGAGTTTTCTACATATGGAAGGCTGACATTCAGACAACCACATCCTGTAGTACAGATAAATAGTTTATTGAAGAGGTTCTGTTGTGGAAAAAGATACTATGCTGTGCAGTCTGACATAGTAAGCTTCTGAATTGTCCAGAATTTCAGTGTTCTCAAATAAAATATTATGTCCAGTTTTGTTTAACACATGTTCTGCAAATGCACCACCAGACCACAGCCACACAGCCACCAGAACCAATACAAACTGCATTTTCCCAAACCCTTTCACCAGCATGTGTTTGTGTACAATAAAGAGAAGTTGTGTCCATTCTCTGCCACACAGATTTAATTGGATTGAGTTATGATCCCAGTCAAATGTTCCTAACAGCTGTCGTAAACTAGATGACTCAAAAGCAGAAATCAGGGCAATGACTTACTACAGGCAGTGGCCAGGAAACAGGAGCTGCCTTTTCTGAAAGAGGATATCTGGAGGGTGTTATATTTTTTATTTGAAGTACATATATCGACTTTCAAAGTATGTATACAACCCTGTGTACAACCTTGTACGTTGTGCACAGCTGAGCATTTTGGGAATGGCATGGCAGCCTTGTGAGGAATTCAGGCAACTCATTTGGCTCTCTTTGGCCTTTCAGGAGCGGGCCAAGATGTGGGCCGCAGCTGCATCTTGGTGTCCATTGCGGGGAAGAATGTCATGTTGGACTGTGGGATGCACATGGGTTATAACGACGACGTAAGTTTGAGGGGGAATGTAAAGAGGGGGCGCTGAGGCAACTGATTGCTGGCGGAAGAGGAAAATTGCGACTGAGTCAGTGCAGTTGCCCGCTTGTGTTTTCCAGAGGCGATTTCCTGACTTCTCTTACATCACTCAGAATGGGAGGCTGACCGACTTCCTGGACTGTGTAATAATCAGGTGAGCACATCTGTATTAAAAAGTGAGATTTCAGGATCATTTAAAAAGTATTGCTTTATGGTAAATGTATTGACTGTTCATGTATTGATTTCTCACATACTAACATTGTTTATTTATTTTTATTTATTTTTTTTATTTTTATTTATTTATTTACCTGTAAATTTATTTATTTATTTTTATTTATTTATTTATTTACCTGTACACCGCCCTGAGCCCTTCGGGGGAGGGCGGTTTAGAAATATAACAATAAATAAATAAATAAATAAATAAACATTGTTATTGTATTATTGCTAATATATTGGTTTATATGATAGAGATTTCATGTTGATGTACTGATGTGTTGTTCTAGTGCTGCCGTTGCTGTTGTTTAAGTTGCTATTTAACCTAACCTGTCCCTTCTCAGTCACTTCCACCTGGACCATTGCGGGGCCCTGCCATATTTCAGCGAGATGGTCGGCTACGATGGGCCCATTTACATGACCCACCCAACCAAGGCCATTTGCCCCATCCTGCTCGAGGACTACAGGAAAATCACTGTGGACAAGAAAGGAGAGACTAACTTCTTCACTTCTCAGATGATCAAGGATTGTATGAAGAAAGTGGTGGCCGTTCATCTTCATCAGACAGTCCAGGTAAGGGAGCCGTGACTCTTGACGGGTGCTGACAAATAAGTGCGAAAGTGGCTGATCTCAATTCCTAGCAGTTTCCCTTGGGTGGCTACAGTTTTTCAAGTGCCTGGATCCTGAGCCATTCAGGCCTTCTGGTTTTCTTTAATGGATGCTTGCTAGGACCACTTCAAAACGTGGATCAGTTCGACTTGTCATTACAGGTGGACGATGAGTTGGAGATCAAGGCATACTACGCAGGGCATGTCCTCGGGGCGGCCATGTTCCAGATCAAAGTCGGCTGTGAGTCGGTGGTTTATACCGTAAGTGTCCGGCTGCGTCGTTCTAGCTGTGCTCATTTTACGTGAACTGGGTGTGCCAAATAACTTGCGATGATTAAGAAGGGTTTGTTCTTTGTTTCATTAGGGTGACTATAACATGACTCCAGACCGGCACTTGGGGTAAGTGTGGAAAGCTGTCAGCAGCTGTGGGTGTGCTTTTTCAGCGGCAGAAGCATTGGGAGGGTGTCATTATCTTAGGTTCACCTTTGCAGCATGACTCTCCCACATGAATCAGTAACGCATGGGCCTTTCTGATGTGATTGTTTAGACATTCTTGCACACTCTTCCATTCCTCACGGTTCGTACTAGAGAACATAAGAAAGAGCCTGCTGGATCAGACCAGAGTCCATCTAGTCCAGCACTCTGCTACTCGCAGTGGCCCACCAGATACCTTTGGGAGCTCACATGCAGGATGTGAAAGCAATGGCCTGCTGCTGCTGCTGCTGCTCCCGAGCACCTGGTCTGCTAAGGCATTTGCAGTCTCATATCAAGGAGGATCAAAATTAGTAGCCATAGATCGACTTCTCCTATATAAATCTGTCCAAGCCCCTTTTAAAGCTATCCTGGTTAGCGGTCATCGCCACCTCCTGTGGCAGCGTAGTACTGTTCGGTCCCTCCTTTTCTCCTGTCATTGGTCAGTGGTTTTCAGGTTTTAACTCTTTTCCTGATACCCAGACTGTACTTCCTTTTCCTCCTCTCCAAACTGAGATGGTCAGCACTAGTTTAAAGACAGAGAACCGAGGGAAGCAGTCTGTCTTTAGGACTCTTTTGCCTCCCATATTTCAAGAAGAAAACCCTGGTCGGTATGCCATATTAAAATTGTCAGATCCAATCATTCTCACGTGGGCTGTCCCAGGAAGGGCAACCCCAAGTGAATAACCGACATCTGTGTATGTTTCTCCCACAGATTAAAAAGTTTACATATATGACCAGCTTGAGGTGCAGTGTTTTGTAGTGGTAAAAGGACTGGGAGAGGGTTCACATTTAGCTGTAAAACTCACAGAGTTATCTGTGACACTTTTTCTCAGCCTAACCTCATGGAGTGCCTGAGAATAAAAACAGAGCTGCCAGGAGGAAGGTTGGAAGAACAATGATAGGCAGAAATTAGATACAAGTACAATAGCATCGCGAACACTGATTTCAAGCACTACGTGTTTGGCGAGTGTATGGTGCCAGAGATGGATTTTAAGCAAGGGGACAGATCTGTTTCAGGTTGGCCTGGTTGACCTGTCAGAATTTCAAGCCTCCTTGGTGCTCTTTGTCTCCAGAGCTGCCTGGATTGATAAATGCCGTCCCGACCTTCTCATTTCCGAGTCCACCTACGCCACGACCATTAGAGATTCCAAACGCTGCCGGGAGCGGGACTTCTTGAAGAAGGTCCACGAAACTGTTGAGCGAGGAGGAAAAGTATGTGTTTTAAAAGGGGGGGGGGAGCTTTGCTGATGAAATGGATCTGGTTCATTAGATTTGCCCTTGAATGACCTGGGCTTTGACCTCAGGGATATCTAAGCCCCACCCCACCCCTCTGTCTCCTCTGCAGGTGCTGATTCCAGTGTTTGCTTTGGGCCGTGCTCAAGAGCTCTGCATCTTACTGGAGACCTTCTGGTAAAGAGGCACCCTCATTTCTTTTCTCTTTAATTTTGCCTCAGGCTTTCCGTGTCCCTTTGACTCTCTGCCTGTTGAAGGAAGAGTTCTACTTGTTCTCTCATCTCTCGCATTTTTTTTTTACACCACAATATCCTCTGTGTTTCTGTGACGGTTCAGTGGGAGGGCAGAGAAAACTCAAAAGGTGGTTTTTCAGGTTCCACAGGGTGTGGGCCTGTGAGAAGCACTGCTTGAGTATCTTTTTCATCCCTGGTTCCCTCAACCTGCCATCCCAAACTGTGCCAGGAAACCACTGAGAACCAATTGGCCATGCTGGCAGGGACTAATGGGAATTGGAGTCCATGAACATCTAGAGAGCCACAGGTTGCAGACCCCTGGTGTAGTGGTTAAGAACAGGTGGACTCTAATGTGGAGAACCGGGTTTGATTTCCCACTCCTCTACATGAGTGGCAGACACTTATGTGGTAAACCAGGTTTGTTTTCCTCACACATACACATGAAGCCTGCTGGTTGACCTTGGGCTAGTCACCGTTTGTTCAGAACTCTTTCAGTCCTACCTACCTCACACGGTGCCTGTTGCAGGGAGAGGAAAGGAGTTTGTAAAGCTGCCTTAAATCTCCTTGCAGGAGAGAAAGGTGGGGTATAAATCCAAACCACTTCCCTGTTCTTCGCTTTGATTCCCTCTCTTTCCTTTCCGAAGGGAACGCATGAACTTGAAGGCGCCCATCTACTTCTCGACGGGGTTGACCGAGAAGGCCAACCACTATTACAAGCTCTTCATCACATGGACCAACCAGAAGATCCGGAAGACCTTTGTCCAAAGAAACATGTTTGAGTTCAAGCACATCAAGGCATTTGACCAAGCTTTCGCTGACAATCCGGGACCAATGGTACGGACAGTCGGGGTCGGTAAAGCGTGGTTACAACCCTGATGCTCTCATGCGGGGCCAGAGCGATGCCACGAGGGATCGGGGACTTCCATTTTTGACAGCTTCGAAAATGAAACCCATTGGGTGGTTTTACTGGGCAGAATATATTTTTAACACTTGTCTCTTCCTCCTCCTGCATATGACTAATACGCGCCGTGCTTTTGAATTGTTATGGATTTTGCAAAAGGGCACCGTTTTTAAAAGCAGCCTCGCCTGCGTAGAACAAGGTGTCAAAAGTAAAAGAGAACTGTTTACAAGGCTTATCTTCTAATCTCTTGGGGAGTTAGTGAGGAACTTGTTTTCCTTTGAAAACGGAAAGGGAAGTTCTTGGGAACCAGCTTCCCCTCCTGCGGCACGTTTTTCTCATTTACCTTGTCATAAGAACATAAGAACAAGCCAGCTGGATCAGACCAGAGTCCATCTAGTCCAGCTCTCTGCTACTCGCAGTGGCCCACCAGGTGCCTTTGGGAGCTCCCATGCAGGAGGTGAAAGCAATGGCCTTCTGCGGCTGTTGCTCCCGAGCACCTGGACTGTTAAGGCATTTGCAATCTCAGATCAAGGAGGATCAAGATTGGTAGCCATAAATTGACTTCTCCTCCATAAATCTGTCCAAGCCCCTTTTAAAGCTATCCAGGTTAGTGGCCATCACCACACTCCTGTGGCGAAGCCTATTCCAAACACCAATCCTGCGTTGCGTTTTGGAAGAAGTGTTTCCTTTTTTATTAGTCCTAATTCTTCCCCCCAGCATTTTCAATGAATGCCCCCTGGTTCTAGTATTGTGAGAAAGAGAGAAAAATTTCTCTCTGTCAACATTTTCTACCATGTACCATAATTTTGTAGACTTCAATCATATCCCCCCTCAGCCGTCTCCTACTCCAAACCAAAGAGTCCCAAACAGCTGCAGCCTCTCCTCATAAGGGAAGGTGCTCCAGTCCCTCAAATCATCCTTGTTGCCCTTCTCTGCACTTTTTCTATCTCCTCAATATCGCTTTTTTGAGATGCGGCTGACCAGAACTGGACACGGAAGGTATTATTACTCCCAAGTGCGGTCGCACCACTGCTTTATATAAGGGCATGACGATCTTTGCAGTTTTATTATCAATTCCTTTCCTAATTATCCCCAGCATAGAGTTTGCCTTTTTCACAGCTGCCATGCATTGAGTTGACATTCCCATGGAACTATCAACTAAGACGCCTAAATCCCTTTCCTGGTCTGTGACTGTTAGCACTGTCCCTTGTAGCGTGTATGTGGATTTTTTGCCCCTATGTGCATCACTTTACATTTTGCTACATTGAACTGCATTTGCCATTTCTGAGCCCACTCACCTAATTTATCAAGGTCCGCTTGGAGCTCTTCGCAATCAGTGGTGGTTCTTCTCATTTACCTTTCTAGGTTGTTTTTGCCACCCCAGGGATGCTTCACGCAGGACAATCCCTACAGATCTTCAAGAAATGGTCCGGTAACGAGAAGAACATGGTAGGAAAGCAACGTTTGTAAATATTTTTTGATGGGTTTAAGAAAAGCGCTTTTATCATCTGTTTCTTTAGAGGGCGAGTTGAAATGGCAAGCCACTTGATTCTGGATTCCCTTTCCAGGTGATCATGCCCGGATACTGCGTGCAAGGAACCGTGGGCCACAAAATTCTGGGCGGACAACGGAAGTTGGAAATGGAGGGGAGGCAGATTGTGAGTTAAATGCATTAAAGAAGAAATTCCCTTCTTGGTTGTCATATTTATGAATTGCCACTTTAAAAAAACAGACAAGATGTGCAGCAAAAAACATCTAGACACCAACCGGGCTTGATTACTTTTTGCTAGATGGACTGGGTCGGTCTGCCATAAGATCACAGGGTGCATTTCACCACACAGGTTAAAAAACACAACTTTCTGAGTGGTTTTAGCCCCTCCATTTGTCACCTGAATCCATCCTTGCCCACAGTACATCCAGAAGAAGCCTGGTAAAGATCCACCCAGCTGTACCTTGGTGGCCCAAGCTTAGCGTGACTTCACGAGACCTCAGGAGCTAAGCAGGGTCGGTCCTGGTTTCTGCTGGGAGGGGGGGACCACCAGGGAAGTCCAGGGTTGCTACACAGAGGCAGGCAAGGGCAAACCACCTCTGTTAATCTGCTCTGACCTCTGTTTGGGTCTTGCCTTGGAGACTCTCTGGGGTTAAAGGTAACAAAGATATAGGTCACGTCTAAATAAGCACTAACACATTAAACAGAGAAAGGTGTGGTAGGATCTAACAGCTTCTTGGAAAGCGTCTGTTATCTATAGAACACCTCATATGCAAGTAAATGGCAAATTGGCACTGATGAAGGCACCGAAGAGCGCAATTTCGTGCGATGCGTTCCTGCCAGCAATGAATTGAAGACCGCAATATTTATGAATGAACTTTTGTGATCAACTGCAAGAACCTGGAATCTGTATGAATGTGGAAACACCTTTGAAGGGACTGTTTATGTTTAGATTATTGAATAAAAAAAGAGAAAAATAATTCATGTGATGATACAACAGTGAATGATGAAATTCTGTTGATATGAGATAGATATATGATTACAATTGTATGTGATGAGCATTGTTCCTTAATATATAAGAAATACCAAACCTAATTTGGCTGCCTAGTGGGTGACGTGTTTAATGTGTTAGTGCTGACTCTCTGGGGTTGCCAAGAGTTGGCCCTGACTTGATGGCATCTCACACACACAAAGATCGGACCCTCTGCCGCATGTTGGCAATTAACTACCTGGTTTGGGAGTCACCAGACCACGTTTCTCGGCCCTGCTTCGAGTGGTTGATGCTGTGCCTGTCTGTCTTGTTCCTTTCAGCTAGAAGTGAAGCTGCAGGTGGAATACATGTCCTTCAGTGCCCACGCAGACGCCAAGGGCATCATGCAGCTCATCCGCCAGGCTGAGCCGCGCAACGTCCTTTTAGTCCACGGCGAGGCGAAGAAGATGGAGTTCCTGAAGCAGAAGATCGAGCAGGAGTTCCGTACGTCCGCTGTGCAATTTTTTATTCGCCACCGGGCAGGAGGACAATAAATTGACAGATTCCTCCACTGTCTGAGGCATCTTCGTGTTTTACGGAACTGCTCTCCTGTTGACAGTTGGTTCAGTGTAACTGGTCCACCAAACTGCCATAGGTGGCAACTGAATTTTTAGTGGGGATCATGTGATCAAGTCAAGGCTGAAAGACCAGCGACAGTGCCTGTGGCCATCAGCTGAAAGTCTGGGCAAAGGTCTCTTGACCCCCTTCCTACCAATTCCAAGCCCCGAGCCTGAATCCATTATTGGTCCTCCCCTTCTTCCAATGCTCTCCGTATACTTGAGACTCCACATAATCCTTACGGCAGCCCTGTGAGGTAGGTTAGGCAGAGGGACTGACGCAAGGTCTCGCAGTGTCTTTCACTGCTGAGAGGATTTGAACGAGGGTCTCCCAGATCCTGCTCTGGCCCTCCAACCGTACAGAAGTAAAATCTGCAGTTGTATTTTCCCAATTTTTCTTTGGGGTGGGGGGAGGGGGGATGCCACAGCTTGCCAAACTTCCATTTGAGCTGTGAAGATTCAGTGCTCCCTCCCTTGCAGTCCCCGTCCCTTACGCCCTGCGTTCCTCTCTCACAGGTGTCAGCTGCCACATGCCCGCTAATGGAGAGACAGTGACCGTTTTGACCAGCCCCAACATCTCAGTGGATGTTTCCCTTGGGCTGCTGAAGCGAGAACGAGCGATCGGTAAGACGTCAGGTGGCCTGTGAGCGGTCGCCGTGTGGAGGTGGCACATCTAAATAGGAGGCCAGTTCTCTGTGCTCTCAAGGCGCATTTGCGCTACTGCCCAGGTTTATGAACCTGATCTTCTCTTTTCCGTGTCCTTAACGGAATAAGATCCACTCCCTTCTTTGTGAAACGCCACTGTCTTTATTCAGCCTTTCCCGGATTTCCCCCAGAGGTAAAACAACAACCTGGTCCCTTCCACGCGTGCAAAATAATGCAGTTTCAATCCATTTTCACAATTGTTTGCAAGTGGATTTTGCTGTTCCACACAGCTGCAAAGTGGATTGAAAATGCATTATTCTGCACGTGCAGAAGGGGTCCCAGTGTGCTTTAGAAGAGTTTTGGATTTATATCCCCCCTTTCTCTCCTGCAGGAGACTCAAAGGGGCTTACAATCTCCTTGCCCTTCCCCCCTCACAACAAACACCCTGTGAGGTAGGTGGGGCTGAGAGAGCTCTGAGAAGCTGTGACTAGCCCAAGGTCACCCAGCTGGCATGTGTGTGGGAGTGTACAGGCTAATCTGAATTCCTCAGATAAGCCTCCACAGCTCAGGAGACAGAGCTGGGAATCAAACCCGGTTCCTCCAGATTAGATACACGAGCTCTTAACCTCCTACGCCACTGCTGCTCCTTTAGTGTGCCACTCTGCCTCAGAGTCTTTTCTGCTTGCAATAGCAGGGCCTTCTCGGTCATAGTACCACCCCTTGGGAATTTACTTCTCCTGAGACAATTCCCCAGTGCCTTCCTTCTTAATAGTTAGGTGAGAACCTTTGACTTTTTTTGTTAGGGGGGTGGACGCTGTTAATTTACGTGTCGTGCTTTGGCATAAGAACATAAGAACATAAGAACAAGCCAGCTGGATCAGACCAAAGTCCATCTAGTCCAGCTCTCTGCTACTCGCAGTGGCCCACCAGGTGCCTTTGGGAGCTCACGTACAGGATGTGAACGCAATGGCCTTCTGCGGCTGTTGCTCCCGAGCACCTGGTCTGTTAAGGCATTTGCAATCTCAGATCAAGGAGGATCAAGATTGGTAGCCATAAATCGACTTCTCCTCCATAAATCTGTCCAAGCCCCTTTTAATTTCAGTTCATTATGGTCTGCTGGTTTTATTGAGACTTATTTGACCTGCTGCAATTGCACGAAGAATGTATTGTTTAGAAAAGTAAGGTAAACATACCTGTGTGTGTATGCAGTTTTCAAGTCCTAACAAAGCCTTCCTGCTGTCAGAATCTGAGCTGGAGAACAACAGACCTGGCGTCTGAAAAGACAGGTTTCAGTGGTTCTGCAGCTGGCTGGCACATTTTGAGCATCACTGCAGTAGCCTTGCAAGGAACCTTTGGGAGGTTGAGTGTGAAGTTTGAGGTCTCTTGAACGGTGGTTGTGTTTCCTGTCTTGTGGCAGGGTACAGTGGAGCAACGCCCATGACTCAGGAAGAGCAACAGTCTGTACCAGTGACAGGTGGTGACTGCGGAGTTATTGTCTAATGACTCCACCTGTCTCTCTTTTCCTCCAGGTCCGTTGCCGGATTCCAAGAAGCCCAAACTCATGCACGGCACGCTAATTATAAAGGACAATGTAAGCAGAAGGAGCAGGAGGAGGCGGAATTGTGACCTCTGTGAACTCTTCACCCTGTACTGACACACTTTTCATGGCATAGGTCCAGACAACCAGTTCCGTCCCGCTATATATTTATTTGTTCCACTTGTGCCTGTTAGTGAGCAGGCAAGTTTGTTCACAAGGCAGGGAGATCTGCCCCGTCTTATTCCCCACCTGTGTAGTTGGGGTGGAAAGTGCCCTCAAAGTTGCAGCCAATGTACAGCAACCTTGAAGGCAAGAGAGAAAATAGAGGTAGTTTGCTGTTGACCACGTCTGCATAACGACCTGGGACTTCCCTGGGGGTCTCACAGCCAAATAGAAGAAGAATAGATTTATATCCCACCCTTCTCTCCTGTAAAGAGACTCAAGGTGGCTTACAAGCTCCTTTCTCTTCCTCTCCCCGCAACAGACACCTGGAGAGGTAGGTGGGGCTGAGAGAGTTCAGAGAGAACTGTGACTAGCCCAAGGTCGCCCAGCAGGAATGTAGGAGTGTGGAAACACATCTGGTTCACCAGATAAGCCTCTGCCACTCAATTGGAGGAGTGGGGAATCAAACCCAGTTCTCCGGATTAGAATCCACCTGATCCTAGCCACCTCTGCACTAGGCAAAAGCGATAGTAACCCTATCCAGTCTCCCCCCCGCCCCACTCCTCTGTGCAGTCCTGATGGATACCAGGCTCCAGCCTGACACACTGTGAGTTGGGTTAGGCTGCCAATACAGTTGAGTCCAGGCCACCTAGTGAGGATTCAGACCCTGGGCTTCCGGACCAGTCTGGCACCCAGACTGACGCTCTGTTCCTTGCTGCGTGACTCTCCAATCTCTGATGCCACAGAGTGTGTGCCGTGGGACACGGAACGCAAACCTTTCCCCTCTTCTCTCTCCCGGCAGAGCTTCCGCCTGGTCTCTCCGGAGCAGGCACTCAAAGAACTGGGTCTGGGGGAACACCAGCTGCGCTTCACCTGCCGCATCCACTTCCAGGACCCCCGCAAAGAGCATGAGACGGGGCTGCGTGTCTACAACCACCTTAAGAGGTGGGTGCTTGCGTTGGATATCAGTACCCTGGGGCCAGCTTGGTTTTTTCCCCTGAAATGTGAAGCTGGGGCAGTGGACTTCCTTATGACATTTAGCCTCAGAGAGGCAGGGAAGCAAGACATGGGGCGGGGCCTGTGAAGTCTGAAGTCTCTCCAGTCACAAATGGGAAACATGGCCTCGGGAAGTGTCCACAGAATTCCATAACCTCCACGTAAGCTGCCCAAATTGGGTGCAAAATCTTCCTTTCTAATGGGATTTGGTGCGGGAGTCAAGTCAGCTGACAAACCCCTTTCCCCTTCCTTTCCTCACAACAGGCACCTTGCGAGGTAGGTGGGGCTGGGAGAGTTCGGAGAGCGCTGTCACTACCACAAGGTCACAGCAAGCTTTATGTGTAGGAGCACCAAAGAAAAATGTATCTTCATGTTTAGAAAACATACAGCAGAACATTGTCAAATTACTAGCCTGCTTTGCAGAAATAAGTTTTGGATTTTGACTGCAGGATGTGCCACGGAAAGTGGGAATATCTTTCTGCTTGTTTTTCATAGTGTCCTGAAGGATTATTCTGTACAGCACCTTTCTGACACTTCTATCATGGTGGAGTCCATCGTCATCCAGGTGACGGCCAAGTCAGAGGACCCGATCACCAAACTCCTGCTGGTCTCATGGACCTACCAGGTGAGATTAAATTTTCCTCTTTGAGGCAGACATGGGCCTCTGTAATGATTTAAAATGTTTTGTGTGTGTTTGTTTTAAATGACAGCTAGGTTGTGGAAGGAAGGGAGGGTGAAAGAGGGCTGAGAGAGCAGGGTAATTGACACTGGGGAGTGACTGTGCTAAACTGGGCGAGAGAAGAAGTAGTTATGATTTATACCGCATCTTTCTCTCCTGTAAAGAGACTCAAGGTGGATTACAAGCTCCTTTCCCTTCCTCTCCCCCAACAGACACCTTGTGAGGTAGGTGGGGCTGAGAGAGTTCTGAGAGATCTGTGACTAGCCCAAGGTCACCCAGCAGGAACGGAGGAGTGCAGAAACACATCTGGTTCACCAGATAAACCTCTGCCACTCAGGTGGAGGAGTGGGTATTCAAACCTGGTTCTCCAGATTAGAATCCACCTGCTGTTAGCCACTACACCACACTGGCTCTCAGAGAGTCAGTCTGTGCCGTACTGAGGGAGATGCTGTCTGTGCTAAACTTACAGTGTTATATGAAGTGCAGAATCGCCAAAGATATAGGAAAAAACATTGAGAGGCGAGGAATCAAATCCTAAGATGGATTCAGAGATGTCAAGGAGAGAGTGGATTGATGTAAAGCGGGAGGCACATCAGCAGAAGTTGTTGGCTCCGTTTATTTGTCGTAAATTATTTCTTGAAACCTTTAAGCTAAAGAACATACATACAAAAATGTGTAGCTTGTTGAATGTATCCTGGAATCCCACACTAGTAATTTCCTCGGAACCACGTAGCCCTTCAAAGCTGCTTTAAGGCTCAGACGCACCAGGAGAAATTATCAAGGGATTTGGAATTAAATTCCTGAAGGCAGTGAAATATAGAGAAAGAAAGGAATAAAATAAACGTTATTTTGCACCTGCTGTATTTATTTACAAAGAAATAAGAGAGGTGGCATCGCAGGCTGGCCAGCTTCAACTGCTGCCTGGATCCAATTTTTTACTACTTCACTTTGCCCCGCCCCTCCCCCCCTCCCCAATAACAGGCTCCTTTTGAAGTAAACGGGACTGAGAGAATTCTAAGGGAACTGTGACTAGCTCAGGGGTAGGGAACCTTTAACACTCAAAGAGCCATTTGGACCCGTTTTCCATGGGAAAAGAAAACACTTGGAGCCGCAAATAATTTTTGACATTTAAAATAAAGATAACACTATATATATAGGGTTTTTTTAAACTTTTTACTCCGCTCATTCTGAGAAGCACATGGATGCGCCCGCCCTGCTGCCTGCAGGGCGGGCAAGGATGAAGCCGGCGGCTCGGCCTTGCCGGCCGCCGGGAAAGTGCCTGCCCCACTCCAATGGGGCTGGCGAGAGGGGAAGCCTGCGGCGCGGCCCAGCCAACCGTGGGCAGTTGGTGCGCCCGCCCTGCTGCCTGCAGGACGGGCAAGGATGGGGCCGGGGCCTCCGCTCATGGAGCCACAGTGCAAGGGCAGAAGAGCCGCATGCGGCTCTCGAGCCGCAGGTTCCCTACCCCTGGACTAGCCCAAGGTCACCCAGCAGGCTTCATGTGGAGGAGTGGGAAAACAAACCCAGTTCACCAGATTAGAGTCCGTCGCTCTTAACCGATACACCTCACTGGCCCTCTGAACCAAGCCGGCAGCACCCATCTGCCCTTATGAAATGGGCACTGTCCTCCCTTAAATGTCTAATCCTTTTTTTAAAAAAAAAGTCCTAAGAGTTACCAGTGCGAAGCCCTTTATAGCGCAGAGAGATCACGCAATTTATTCTGATTTACACCACAATAAATCTGTTGGCATTCAAGCTGTGATGCTTTTATAGAAAGAAAAAAGCAGTGTGTGTGTTTCAGGCTAGCCCTGTCAGCGTCGCAGGTCTGAATTCCAATGCAAACTAAGAAAGAGGACTTGAAGGATTTCAGAGAACGCTTTCTCCTTTTTGGTTTCCGCATCCAGGAAGAAGAAATGGGAAGCTATGTGATTTCTTTGCTGAAGAAGAGCCTGACTCAAATCACAGCGTGACCCGCCCTCCAGGACTTTTTTTTTGGGGGGGGGGGGAGCAAGTCTTTCAGAAGCAGTAGGAGCAGGCACACAGCAAATGCTATTGGTGTTTAGTTTACATTTTAAAATAAATTTTAATTACAGTATCTTTGGCCTTTTTCTGCTGAGGTGTGCCGATGAACTTACCGAGATAAAAGTCCTGTTTTGGATAGTCATCCCCTTTGCAGTCCCCAAATACAACAGCGTCACACTGTCTTTTACCAGACTGCAAATCTACTGGCAATTAATGCCCCCGATAGTATTAGTTTTCTTGTAAAATGCTCGCTGCTCGAAGCTGTTTCACTGATGAAAACAGAGATGCATTTGGAGACGTGCACACAAAATGCCTTCTGCCGGATGAGACCATTAGTCCTTCTGGCTCAGAACTAGCTACCCTGAGCAGCAGGGTGAGATCCTTGAGCCAGGCATGCTTGGGAGCTCCAGCGTGTAAAGAATCCTCTCGGCAGCGATCCCTGCCACTCAAGCGGCGTCTTCTCTGCGTCGAGGAAGCTCAATTTCCGTTTAAGGTCTGCCAAGCTACAGTGGCCCTTTTCAACAAGGTCACCGCACCCATGTCTTCCGGTTGCCGTACTTCGCCAGCGTATGGGAGATTGCAGTTCTGCCCCCCGCTGACGGTGTAGACTTTTGTGGCCCTGGTTTTGAGAGGCAGCTGGCAGCGCCACCGCTTGCGGGCCGAAGTGAAGTAGTAAAGAATGGGATTCAGGCAGCAGTTGAAGCTGACCAGCGCCAAGGTTACCCGGCGCATTTTGTAAATGAAGGTCGCAAAGCGGCAGGTCCGGAGGAGGCCGGCCCGCATCAGGAAGTGGAGCAGGTGGGTGAGGTGGTAGGGCAGGAAGCAGGTCACGCAGATGAGGAGGATCAGGTAGATGGTGCCCAGGGCTTTCCTCTTGCGGGCGCTGCGGGGGATGCGAGAGATGCGCCTGGCGATCAAGGGGTAGCTGATCAAGATGACCACGAACGGAATGGCAAAGCCGAACACCAGGGCGCAGACGTTGTAAGGGACCATCCGCCCCCAGCTGCCCGCTCGAAAGCTCTCGAAGCAGGCCGTCCTGTTGCTTTTGCGGGAGGTCAGAGGTCCCCCCAGCACGAGGGGAATTGCCACACCCATCGCCACCACCCAGAGAAGGGCGCAGACCACGCCGTAATGGCCCCCCTTGATCCTGATGTACGCAAAAGGGTGGAGGACTGCCACGTACCGGTCGACGCAGATGCAGGTGAAGAAGGCGACGCTGAGGTAGATGTTGACGAAGTACATGCTGCCGGTGACCCTGCAGGCCACGTCGCCGAAGATCCAGTCGTTGCGGTGGAGGTGGTAGTGGATCTTGAACGGCAGGACGCAGACAAACAAGGTGTCCACCACAGCCAAGTTGATGAGATAGACGAAGGATCTGGGCGCACCGGCCGTCTTGCAGGTCAGAAGATATAAGGCCGCTACGTTTTCCAGCAGACCCAAAACGAAGACCGTGCTGTAGACGGCGGGGAAGAAGGAATACTGGAAGTCCGCTTGAAGGAGGCACTCAGAACTGGCATTGGCCAGAGTCAAGTTAGACGGGCCTCCTCCTTCCATGGTGTCTGGAGAGGCTTCTGTTCGTCTCTGCAAGGGTCTGAGAGCGCTCAGCGCTCAGATCTGGGGTTCACCAGGACTTGGCAACTCCCGTTTCTCCCCTCCTCTTGAAATGAGGGTGCTGCCGTAGCGAGTTGTTCATGTGCACTTTGGGGAGGGTGGGTGGAGGAAGCCTCTTCATCTGTTCCACAGCAACAAGCCACAGGAAATGACGAGCAGAGCCCCGGTGCTGAGGTTTCCAGTGGAATTGAAGGCTGCAATACAGCGCAGGTGAGCTGCAATCGGACCTGGGTTACCTCCAAGGTCTTGGTGGCTCCCATCCGATTCACTGCAGACCTGCCAAGCTAGGTGCAGGTGTCCAGTGAGGGGCTGGGCTTTGTTCTGGCCCTTCTCAGCTGCCATACATAGGAACATAAAGCTGGACAGGACCTCAAGGGCCATTAAGCCCAACCCCATGAATAACACAAAATATTGGGCACTTTCGCCCGTGCAGAATAATGCACTTTCAATCCACTTTCAATGCACTTTGCAGATTGGATTTTACTGTGCGGAATAGCAAAATCCACTTGCAAACAATTGTGAAAGTGAATTATTCTGCATGTGCGGAAGTGCCCATTCATAGCCATGTTTTCCCCTCTCTCCTCCCCCAGTGACCCCTGCGGTATGTCCAAAACACATGCAGATCTGTTGGACCACATGATTGGAGAATCCTGTTTGGAACTACTAGATGTGAGTCCAGGAGCACCTTAGAGGCTGGTAGGATTTTGGGGGTGTGAGTCTTCAAGGGTCAAAGCTCCCTTCATCTCAAGCGTTCCTACCCCAAAAATCTTGTCCGGCTTTAAGGTGCTCCTAGATTCGAATGTAGCCATTCTACCGACAGACCAACACGGAGCTACCTTGTGAAACTATCTGGGACAGACATTCTTTTCACAAACACAAGCAGAGGCGTTAGTGTGAGAAAGAGTTAAAAAGCTGGGGCGGTGTTGCAAAATAAGCTACTCTTTTATTTCGTACAACTTTTTTATTTTTAACATTCATCTAGTACTTTGGAACACTCGGAGTACTTGACGTACTCAATCTTGCACCTCCCCCCAAAAAAACATCCTTGCAAAGTATCTCAGTACTGTGATCTTTAATGCAGATGATAGCTGAGCGAAACCAGCTTGGAACTCAGGGCCAGAGGCAAGAACTTCTGCTTCTTGGGAACTTCTGCCTCTTGGGTTTTTGGTTCTTGGGATCTTCTCTTCACTGCTGTGCAAGAGCAGCTGAACAGCCATCCCAGGAAGGTAGCGAGGAGCTGCGCTTTCCTGCACTAGTTCTCTACCCCTTTTTTTCAAACTCGCTGCTTTGGCCAGAAGGACTAGCTGCTTGTTTCATACAAAATCAATCTCAGAATCCTCAGGACGACCCTGCGGTGCAAATTCTGCCAGAAGTCCACAAAATAGAGAGCCCAGGCGTATGGCTCGAGACTTGTTCTTTGCTTATTTTAGGGCTGTGTCTTCCCCCAGCAGCTCTGGTGTATTTTGCACAGACACACCCATGCCTATATCAACAACAAACTGTAGATGAGGAGGGGGGGAGATGCTGACATGCCCATGGGGCAAATAGAGTGCACTTCTGGACTACCCCCTCCCCCCCAAGCCCCATTAGCAGTCTTCCACGGATCCATGATACATCCACCAAGATTATTCTTCTACCTCTGCTGTTCCTGTCTCCAAATCTGCAAACACAAGAGAGGCAAATAAACTTGTGTGTTGGAAAGGGAGCAGAAGCAAAGAATTTCCAACCCCTACCAGGTGTCCCTAAACATTTCTGTGTGGCTTCAGTTCTCACAAATTCCTATCTTCTGTTGAGTCCCCCGCTGTCAGTCCAAAGGCTTTCTATAGTCTGTGTGGGACAGCCTAACTCTCAGGAAAAAGTGTGTGTGGAGAGGAGGTTGTGTCTGATCCCAGAAGTGGTGCCACTTCCAGGCGACGCTCTTAGAATCCTTGGAATGCCTAGCCCATAAAGACTGGGGTGGGGTGGGGTAGGGGGGTGTTCCTAGGAAGTTGCCCATCCCCTCTGGGTTCCAGCACAATTTCCCCCTCTACTTTTCCTTGATGCATGAGCTTTAGCAGAGCCCTCAAGAAGGAGGAGTAGTAGTTTGGATTTATATCCCACCATTCGTGACAATGGATCGCTTATGCAGAGAGGGAATTTCATTTGCTTCCCTGCAGAACAGTGGAATCAGCTAACGTGCCAGAGGCGAGGGAAGCTGATCAGTGGGGCAGTTAGCCGTGGCAAATTCACTTCTGTCTTTAGCTCTTAGTCCCACCTACTTCCCAAGGTGTCTGTTATGGGGAGAGAAGAAGAGTTTGTATTTATACCCCACCTTTCTCTCCTGAAAAGAGACTCAAGGTGGCTTACAAACTCCTTTCCCTTCCTCTCCCCACAACAGACACGGTGGGGCTAAGAGAGTGCCCAAGAACTGTGACTAGCCCAAAATCACCCAGCAGGAATATAGGAGTGCGGAAGCACATCTGGTTCTCCAGATAAGCCTCTGCCACTCAGGTGGAGGAGTGAGGAATCAAACTCAGTTCTCCAGATTAGAATCCACCTGCTCTTAACCACTATACCACGCTGGCATCTCAGCTGCTCCCACCCATCTGCAGGCTCTGCAAAATAAACAACTGCATGCTGCTAAACAACCTGAAAGTGTGGGTTGCTGCACACAATGGGGAAGAAAAGGCTTTAAAAAGTCCTTTGCATGGTAGATCCCTTCCATTATCAGGTCCCTGCACTGCCGAGAACTGTGCCAAAACCAAGCGAGGGGGAGACAGGTGCAAAGTTGTATGTCAGCAGGTCTTTTTACAGCTCCTAGAGCAGTGGTTCTCAACCTTCCTAATGCTGCGACCCTTTAATACAGTTCCTCATGTTGTGGTGACCCCCCAACCCTAACATTTATCAATTTTACAAATGGAGAACACTGATGCAGAGAGTCTTAGGCGACCCCTGTGAAAGGGTCATTCAACCCCCAAAGGGGTTGCGACCCACAGAGGTCTGCCTGTAGGCAGCTGATGTTCACAACTTGAAGTGGGACGGCTGAAGACAGGCACCCGCCAATGCGCCTCGGAGAAGAAGAAGAGTTTGATTTATATCCCACCTTTCTCTCCTGCCGTAAGGAGACTCAAAGGGGCTGACAATCTCCTTTCCCTTCCCCTCCCTCCACAACAAACACCCTGTCAGGTGCGTGGGGCTGAGAGGGCTCAGAAGAACTGTGCCTAGCCCAAGGTCACCTAGCTGGCGTGTGTTGGAGTGCACAGGCTAATCTAGTTCCCCAGATAAGCCTCCACAGCTCAAGCGGCAGAGCGGGGAATCAAACCCGGTTCTCCAGATTAGAGTGCACCTGCTCTTAACCACTACGCCACGCTGGCTCTCAGGGGGGGGGGAGGTTGTCACTCACCTGCTTCACAGTATTCCACTTCCTTGAGGAAGAGTCCGTGTGCTGGTGCAATGGTGCTCTGGGGATAAGCCATCAAGTCCCTGGCCTCCAGGAGGTCCTTCACGTGGTGGGGCTGCAGACGGTTCTGGCCCACAGCCACTAGAACACCGACCATTCGCCGCACCTTGAATGGAACCGAGGGGGGGGGGTAGGAGAAAATAGCTGAAAATTGGTCCGCAGTAAGCACGGTCTCTCGGCCTGCAGGCTTTTCGGCAGAAAGCGAACGCTTGCAAATACAAACTGAGTCAGCTGAATGCAGCTGTGCTGGGCAGATGTTTGCCAGAGGTTGAATCCCACTCCTGACAGGTTCTGCGTTTCTGTGCATCCCCAGTACAGTCCAAGACCACCCTCAATCTTATGTGTGATCTCACGGTTGGCTGCCCCAACTCCAAATATGATGTCATGGGGAGGAAACCTATTGGATCCCCCATGGAGTGCAGCATACAGAAAAGTCACAGGAAACCGAAAAGCCAAATGAGTTTTCTCGCCTAGAAAGATCTCAAAGGAGGCAATTAGATTCCTTGGAGTTTCCTAGTTCTTTCCTGGAAGGGGGTGCTTGTTGGAAAAAACGGGAGGTAAGTCCAGGGCTGTTGTAACTAAATGGGACCTCCAAAGTGAAAGGCAGCAGACTTAGTTATTTGCCTCACTTTCTCCCCAATGGAGACGAAAAGGCGCTTAGCTCGTCCTCTTCCCCTCTATTTTATCCTCACAACAACCCTGCAAGGTGGGTTAGGATCAAAGCTCGTGACTGGCCCCACAGGTCACTCAGCCAGCTTCTATGGCACAGCGGGGATTTGAGCCTGGATTTCTCAAACCCTAGGCCAACACTCTAACCACTACACTACACTGGCATCTGAATGCCAGACACAAAAATCCCTAAGGATTTTTGTGCCCTGCTTGTGTGCTTCCAAGAGATTTCTCGTTGAGCCAGGTTGGACATTGCAAGCTGGGCCAGATGGATTTTTGGATTGGCCCCAGCAAGTCACTCACGTTAACTTCAAAACACAACAAAGAACGTTTCAAGGCTCATGAGCAGCGACACCTTCCGCCCACCCAGACAGCAGCCGCCTGTCGCTTTCACAAAACGAAACTCTCGTCACAGTCTTTCCTTTGCCAAGAGTCATGACCCCACTCCTCACGTGTCAACTCAACTCGCCGGGGGGACTCGGCTCCTGCAGGTGTGAGGTTCTGGTGGGCGGACCGTGACCCGAAGGCAAGCGACGGCAGCCGAAACTGCGCCGCCACCCACCTGCACCCGCCAGCGAGAGATTTTTTCACACAGAGAAACCTGGAGGGGAGAGCTTGCAAACCGTGTATTGCAACGCGTTCGTGTGCCGTTTCTGGGGACAGCGGGGAGAAGAGGGGGAGGGGCAAGTGAAAGTGTTCCTCTTTTTTAAAACCACACACGCACAACCATAACCCAAACGCCCACCTAACACATCCCCTTTACGAAAGGCAAAATGTCAACTCGGAACAAAGTGAGGGAGGAAAGCAGCCTCCCCCCCCAATCCCAGTCACCCACGTACAGTCACACTTCAGAGAAGAACAACACATCTGCTTTCAGAGTTTCTCAGATGGCCATGCTGGCAGGGGCTGATGGGAACTGTAGTCTGTGAACATCTGGAGCACCATAGGTTGGCCACCCCTATTCTGAGACATTACTCTCTTCATACAGATGTGGAGACCTCCCCTCTTATTAAACGACGGAGAGGGCCTACGTGGTCACTCGCTTTATAAGAAGCAGGGTTGAGATTCAGCCCCTGCTGTCGGCAGGATCCCGGATCACAAGTACCACGAGAGATCTTTCTCTGCCTGCCACCTGGGCAAGGTGTTGCTGGTCAGAGGAGATAGTTCACAGCTAAACAGACTGACTGCCTGGCCTTACATGAGGCAGGTCTGCTTTTCTCGGTAGCTCAGAGGTAGAACGCCTGTTTGGCATGCCGAACGCCTCAGGTTCAATTCCTCACCGTGGTCCGATAGCAAGAGGTGTTCTTCAATGACCATCTTGCCCCAAACCTTGAAGAGTTGCTACCAATTAGAGTGAGAGGGACCAAGGGGTTGGATTTTTTTCAGAACCAGTGGGTCTAAAATCCAGCCCACCTGTCAAATTTAAGACCCCCAATATCTGGGGGAGGCAAGAGTTAAGAAAAACTTGTTCTACAGCCGGCAAAAATAGCCTGAATCAGTGATGTGTAGTCCAGGAGCACTCAGAGGCTCAACCAGCGTGAAACGCCATTCCACCGCAAGTCCCTCTAAACAAACCCAACAGTCCTTATTGGTGCTTGTTGTCTAACACAGAACTCGTTTTCCACTCTGGTGGCAAGAAATTACCACCAACAACAACCTGTTCTGCAGAGATTTTTTGGGGGAAGGGCTACTGGTGCCTTTTTATTATGTCATTTTGATGTTGTTTATGGTTTTCTTCTTAGGCCTTTTACTATTGGGTGGTGGCTTAAAGCGCCTTCATCCACCAATCGGCATGAGAGGTGAAATCCACGTTAATACCAGTAATAGATGTGGCTCTTCCAGAATTCATCACCAGAGGGCGCCGCACATCTAAGTGGAAATGCTTTGGTTCGATGTTTTTGCTGAAATTTCCCCAGGCCCGAATTTTCGCATAGGTTGGGGTTTTTTTCGCAGCGAGATACGATTCTTGGGTGGACCTGCTTAGGTGGGGGTTTCAACCACAAAAGGTACTGTTCCTGGGTGGGCATGCTCTCAGGAGGGGGGCTTATTTTGTTTGTTTGCATTGCCTTCATCTCTCTTTTGTCGGCAAAACATTTGCTGGAGAGGGGAACTGATCGCGCTATATGCTAGGTGAAAGGTCACCTCCTTTGCCATGCTGGAGGGGGCAAAAAATTGGGATTCTTTCTGTACCTCCTGGAAAGATGTCATTCCCTGGGGGAGGGAGAGCTCAACCCTGCCACTTTATCCCTCAGGCATGCGTGCTTTGGAGGTTAATCCAGAGTTTAACTAATTGGGGAAAGATAGACATACGCCAAGGTAAACAGGGATCCTGCAGATTCCAGCCACAGATGCAGGCGAAACGTCAGGAGAAAATGCCACTGGATCACGGCCATACAACCCAGAAAACCCACATCACCCCAGTGATCCTGGCCCGGGAAAGCCTTCGACAATACAGTGGAAACAACTGTTGTGCTCCTAGAACCCCCCTGCCTCCAAATTCGCTTCTACCCGAACTGCCTACTAAACCTGTTCATTTCCTGATAAAATGAGGACTGTGAAGACACTGGCAGTTTCTTCCCAAAAAGAAGATTGTTCACAATCTCCCCATCGCTCAAGCAAAGGGTGGGGGGAGGAGTGTGGAAAGAAAGAACCCAAGATGAGATTTCATGATCTTATCGTCCACAGTACCTGTCTGTAGAGAAACGACCGGCCTTGAAATTCCAACTCCCAGAACCTCAGCTCACTGGAAGGAGAAAAGAAAAGCCGGAACGTTAAACGCCACACTGAGGAGAAAGGGGGTTAACCGCTGTGCGGTGCTGCATCGGGGCTCAGCATCGGCATGGAGGAGAGCCACATCCTTTCAGAGGTCCACGAAACCTGGTCCCTCGGCTGTGATCTATAAGGGTTAGGAATGGAGCATCCAGGTTTAGAGGCAGTATACCTCTGCAGACCAGGACATCCTGGGGACAAGCCACACAGAGATGTCCTTCCCAGAAACTTCATCTTTCTGGCCATGTTTAGCATGACACTAGAACAGGGGTAGGGAACCTGCGGCTCTCCAGATATTCAGGAACTACAATTCCCATCAGCCCCTACCAGCATGGCCAATTGGCCATGCTGACAGAGGCTGATGGGAATTGTAGTTCCTGAATATCTGGAGAGCCGCAGGTTCCCTACCCCTGCACTAGAAGAGCTCTGGATCTGACTGGTGGGGGACTTTGTATGCTTCCTTGCAAAGGAAAATAATACAGAAGCTGAAGACGTTCCAGCAGTGTGCAATTGGGGGGGAGGGGTTAGGTACTAAACCTTGGTGAGCCAATCGAGGTCTTACTCCCAACTTTTATCTATAAAGTTCTAGTAAAGAAGAAGAGGAGTTTGGATTTACACCCCACCTTTCTCTCCTATAAGGAGACTCAAGGTGGCTTACAAGCTCCTTTCCGTTCCTCTTCCCACAATAGACACCTTGTGAGGTAGGTGGGGGCTGAGAGAGTTCCGAAGAACTGTGACTAGCCCAAGGTCACCCAGCAGGAATGTAGGAGTGCGGAAACACATTTGGTCCACCAGATAAGCCTCCGCCACTCAGGTGGAAGAGTGGGGAATCAAACCCTGTTCTCCAGATTAGACTCCACCTGCTCTTAACCACTACACCATGCTGGAAGAGGAGGATCCTTCCCAGACTTTTGGGGCGAAGCCAGAGTTTGGACTGAAAGCCTGCTAGAAGGAGTCTGAAAAAATGAAAACAAAAAGTGAACAAGAGGGGAAACAGGAAGTTTGCTCGTGAGAGGGGAAAGGCTATAATGACCAGCTTGGATGGTTTGTCTCCAAAGAAGAATTGGCAAGTGTGCTTTTCAAAAAAGGACAGCCCTGCCCTGTTAGCCATATAGCCTAAGTGGAGCTTCCATGTTCAGAGGCAGTCCACCTCTAAAGGCTTTTATACGGAAACGGGAAGGGAAACCCTGCGTGTGATGTTTGACGGCTCTCTGCAGTGGCACTGGACTGGCCTCTTATTGGAAACCGGCTGCAGGATTACAGATGCAGTCTGGTCCAGGAAGCCTCCTTCGGCATTTTTACGACAAGCACCCGAGCAGCCCCATGAGCTTTGTTGGACCGCAGCTGGAAAGGAGCGGCTGTCCCATCTTTCCAGTTTCGCGTTCCAAACTCGCCTGTGCAAAAAAAAACCCCAGAATCATTTCACGGTGGACCCCAAATTCCAGGCATTTGTGTTGTTTGTGTGAGGGAGCTGTAAGGCCGAACTGGAGGCACGCCGGGCTCGTCGTGCGTGCGAGAGCTGGCGTGGGGGAGCAGGCCAAGATTAGGAGGAGGGGCTGCCCAGGGCAGGCGTGCTTTTTGTGATTTGCAAATCGCCCGCTCTCCCGCCCACCACTCCTTTCTAAATCCCTCTGCAGTTTGCTGCTCAATGAGATGCTGGAACCAAAAAGCAAACTCAACAGAGCCCCCATGCTGAGTGGAGAAGGGATTACGGCACACTGCTCCGCCAGAAGCTTCTTGAAGGCTACGGGAGGGTAGCATGGACCCCAATCCCCATTCGGCAGCGTTCCTTCCAAGGGCAGAAGAGCGTTTGCCCTTCATTCCCCTGACTGATTACATGGGTGTCAGAATCATAAATCTAAGATGTTCTCAATCACGTCTTATTTAGATGCAGAGTTTGAATTTATACCCCCCCCCCCCTTTTCTCTCCTATAGGAGACTCAAAGGGGCTTGCAAACTCCTTTCCCTTCCCCCCTCGCAACAAACACCCTGCGAGGTGGGTGGGGCTGAGAGTGATACCATCAGGAGGGCCTTCTCTGCTAACTATCTGAGGCTTTTCTTTGGGGGATCTTGACCAATGTGACAAAACATGTGAGGAAAGAGTCACCAGGATTCTCTTTTCTGCCAAAGTGGCCTTTAATGCGATCAACATGCTGTGTCGGCCGCTTAGCAATCTCTGCCCCCCTGTAGCCTGGCTCCAAAGTCTCCCACGTGTACCCCCCCCCCCCCATGGCATCAGCCCCCAAAACCCTCTTTCTGATCACATGAAATTCATCACTCTTTCCAACAGCTGGTGCGTCTCCCACAGCCTGGCAACCCCAAGCGGGTAAGAGAGAAAGAAACAATAGGAATCGTGTGGGTTTCCAAACAAGAAAATTCCTTCCTCTTTAATCCCTCCCCTACCACGCTTCAGATGGTCAAAATCCCCCAAATGTGACATATATACATATATATATATTTTTTAAAAGCATCAAGCATACTAAAGGAGACGGCATGGTGCAGTGGCTAACAGCAGGTGGATTCTAATCTGGAGAATGGGGTTTGATTCCCCCCTCCTCCACCTGAGTGGCGGAGGCTTATCTGGTGAACCAGATGTGTTTCCGCACTCCTACATTCCTGCTGGGTGACCTTGGGCTAGTCACAGTTCTCTCAGAACTCTCTCAGACCCACCTACCTCACAAGGTGTCTGTTGTGGGGAGAGGAAGGGAAAGGAGCTTGTAAGCCACCTTGAGTCTCTTTACAAGAGAGGAAGGGGGGGGTATAAATCCAAACTCTTCTTCTTCTTTGGAGTGATGGATTAGGTGGGGCTTTTGGAAGTTTCAAGGAGGCCCCTTAAAAATAAGGCCCGGTTCTTAGTGAGATGCCAAACCGGTCTCTGGGCTGTACGACTTTGGGAGGTAGTTGGGGAGGGACGATGTGGCTGAATGGATGATTTTGCCACCTTTACAAACAGTCCTTGACAGAGTGGAGGCACAAATCAAAGAAAGGACTGAAAGGATCTGGCTAATAGTGCGGTGCAAATTTCATCCTTCATGAAGAGACACTCACTGTTACCCACCCGGTGCCTACGATGCACAAACCTTTGCGCTGACTTCGGTTGAGCCAAGCGCCCCATTTCCAATCAGCCAGCCCTGATGCCTCCAGCAAGCTCATCAACGTGGCGCAAAGATCGATTTCCCTTTGCTCATCTCCAGCATTGGGTATTTAGAGGTAGGCTGCCTCTACCCATGGAGGTTCCACTTTTAGCTATCATGCATAACAGCCGCCAAAAACCGAAAGAAACAGAGGAGGTTGCCTGAAACTAGAAAGAATTGATGCTGTGGTGCTTGGGAGCATGCCGGTCAAAAGAAAAAGGGACATTAACTTGCAGCGCCCAGGACTACAGCCGAGAAGAGCGCCCTAAATATTCCACGCTATTCTATTTCGTTCCCACGACTGAGGCTTGCAAGAAATACCAGAATATTATTTGGCAAGGATGAAGGAATGAAAAGGGACAACGAAGGCTGCTAACAGGAGCCCCAAGGGAGACAGCGAGGAGCTATCCATGGTGCTGAAGTGCCACCCCACCCAATGAGAACATCCGTAGGCGGACGGTCACCGTTTTCCACTATGAAAGCGACAGTTATACACACAGAATTTATTACCCAACAGCTAATAAGCCCACTAAGATTAAGAGAAATCGTAACAACACAAACTTGAACATACCATTAGCAAGAAGCCATATTCTTTTTATGGCAGATGGATTCCAAAGCGTGCACACACACACACAAAATTACAAGCAAAACAGCGGGATAAAATCCAACTTTATCCTATTTTGCTTTCATTGACCTATATAAAAAAGGAATGTCTCCGGGCACAGGAAGAAAGGGTGAACAGGAGGGCAGCCGCTAAGCTTCTCACTTCTCCCTACGATTGACCAAAACGGTGCCAAGCAAAGCCATGCGAAGGAAAAATGAGGCATTTAATCAGCATGATAGATGCAGGTGGCGGACGGAAGTGCGGAATGTCAAGAGTATTCTCTAGGCACAAAACGTTCTCACCTGTCCTGGCTGTCACGCAAGAGGAATCCAGAAGAGGGTCTGACCTCGGCCCGTGTCAGGGTCCTGACCGGGCTTCTCACGGGTAGTTCTGCGCTTGCCGAACGGAATGTACTGAAATCGTGGGTACCCAGCAGGAATGTCGCTGCCTCCTGCATGGCCGAGAAATTCAAGTGGCTGAAACACAATGACGAGTGACCAGATATTTTTTTTAAAACCCAGAAACGAAGGTGGGGAAGGAGAGTAAGGAGGAAGATACGAGGGGAAATGCGTTCCGTACGTAAAAGCGCACGAGAGAAAAGCGCGCTTCCCTGCTTGATCGTCTCTGAAGTAGCATTCGATGAATTCAAATGAATGAAAAATATGTCAGGAAGTAAAGAGCAGCAGCAAAATGCACCTGTGGTTTTATCACGTACGTTTTAAATCGTTCGCGGCCTCAGTGGCCCTTAAGAGGACAGAAAGGCAGATGACACATTTTGTAAATTAACAAACAAGATACATCATAAAAGGGGGGGACTGCTTTTGCTTATATCTGAGATACAAAATACACATGTGGCTTGATCGTGTAAATTTTAAACTGTTCGCTGCCTCGGTGGTCCTCGTGAGGGCAGAAAGGTGGGATACAGATTTTGTAAACAAAGCAAATACAATATAGCATAAACGGGGGGGCCCTGCTCATCACTCCAACTTCATTCTCCTGTGTACATGAATCAGTCCTCTTTCTTTACTGAAGCCCCTGCCAATCTTGTTGCTTAAACTGTTGCTTAAATTGACATTTTAAAAAAAAACCTGTTGCTTAACCTGACTTTTTAAAAACTGGGGTGCTGTGTGGTTTCCGGGCTGTATGGCCGTGTTCTAGCAGCATTCTCTCCTGACATTTCGCCTGCATCTGTGGCTGGCATCTTCAGAGGATCTGATTTTTTAAACTGTCGCTCTCAGTGTATTGTCGAAGGGTTTCACGGCCGGATTCAACTGGTTGTGGTGGGTTTTCCGGGCTGTGTGGCTGTGGTCTGGTGGATCTTGTTCCTAACGTTTCGCCTGCATCTGTGGCTGGCATCTTCAGAGGTGTATCACAGAGGGAAGTCTGTTACCCACTGTGTCCAGTGAGAAGGGAATGTTTTCGTGGGGTATAACTATAACTGGGGATATGACAATTTATACCCCACTAAAACATTCCCTTCTCATTGGACACTGTGTGTAACAGACTTCCCTCTGTGATACACCTCTGAAGATGCCAGCCACAATTGCAGGCAAAACGTTAGGAACAAGATCCACCAGACCACAGTCACACAGCCCACAAAACCCACCACAACCTGTCACTCTCAGGGTTGTTGTTGGTTTTTAAAAATCTCCTTTACAGTTTTGATACATCTGGCAACGGGCTCAGTGAGCTTGTGACGGTTAATTTGCTATTTCCTAATATGGCTGCTGTGATCTTTATTGGATTCCGTTTAAATGGGGTTAACTCGCTTAATTCTTCACAATAAGCACTTTAATTGCTTATATTTAATTGCCGGCCTTTCTGGCTGTTTTAGGGTATTACTCCTTCAATGCTGAATCACTTTTTAAAAAGGCGGCATCTGACGCTGTGTGGGTTTTAACGATGTGACCCAAGTCAAAATCGTTTTGGAGTCTTTCCCAACACTTGCTGTTGGGGATCTTGTAACTGGTGGTGCTGGGAACCAACCCTGGGCTTTCTGTAGACAAAACATCTGTTCCAGGGGGCTGACAGATGAAGGTATATAAGCCAAATAACCTCTTCCCAAGCATAAGCCAGTGGGCCGTCTAGACCAGATCTTGTTTCCCACCGCGGTAGACCTCCAAAAAGTCTTGCTGACAAGCAAGGCACAGATTTTGCCTACTGTGGTCCTCCGCTCAGCAACAGGCATTCAAGGTACACAGCTTCTGAGCATGGAGGTTCTACTAAGACATCATGGCTCATAGCCATTGGTAGATCTCCATTAGAAATCAAGAGGAGAGGGAGGAGACTGTATTTAAAAAATTAAAAATGTTTTGTTTCAACAACTCACCCTCTACACGTCCCCCAGCACAGATTCTGTTCGAAGACTGGCATCTCAGATGGGTGGGAACAGCCTGTTGCCAACCGGTAGACATAGGTCCTCGACAGGGCCGAGAAGCGGGCGTGGAAGGTGTCAGGAACACAGCTGGCACCCAGGATGCTTTGGGGGAAGTCGAAAGAAAAATACTTTCTTGACCCAAATGTCAACGTTATATGAACACGTTTGGCTTCAGGGTTCAGCTCCAGTAGCAACTCTTGCGTCAGCAACCTCTTCACTGCACTCTTACCGGAAGGTCCAGATGGCATTGTATGCTTTGCCTTCCCACTGTATCCACACAACAGCCCTGCCAGGGAGGCTACAGTGGGAGAATACAGCTGGTCCAAGGTCAGTCATATGGACTGGTGTAAGGCCATAAAAGTAGCTCAGCTGGATCAGAACAAAATTTAAGTAGTTCAGTATTCCCTGTGCTACTGTTGCTAACCAGTAGCACCCACCCCCTGTTGGGAAGTAAACAGCTTCTCAATGTAGAGGTTATACTGAAGGCTGACTACATCACACTGACCTGTCCCTGGGTTGATCTAATAAATCGGTTTTCAAGGCACTTGAGGAAGCAGCCCCTCAGCATATCCTGAGGCAGCGAGTTCCACAAGTTAGCAGTGCATTGCACGGAGAAGAATGCAGTGAACAAAATCTGCAGCTGCAACTTGTGCAGAGGCACAGCGGGGGACCTCCTTTGAAGGCATGCCCGCCTGTGTTTAGGAACACAGATGCATTCGCTCATCCAACGCAAAGACGCAGTGGGGTGACTCACCCCCACGGAAGCTCATGGGAAGAGTGACAGATTGGGAAGCATCGAAGCGCCATCTGTGTGGGGCTCACAGGAGCCTTCCCTGAGTTTCTTAACACACGCTAGCCTGCAAGTAGGGAATGAATGATCAAATTATGGGATAGTTTCTACTCTTCTCACCTTGGGGTGAGCAAAATATACCTTCAGGGGTCTCCTGACAGCTGAAACTGGCATGCAGAAGGGCACTGGGGAACCTCAAAGAGTCAAAACAATTCCTAAACTATTATAAGTCACAACTTGACTCTTCCACCCCCACCCCCCCTTCCCCTGGATACAACAGGATCTGTGGAGTATTTCAGGCCCATCGACCCTTATTAGGATCGTACCACTTTAGAACGTAGGGGAGGTTTCTGACTGAACACATGGGCTGGGGGCAGTGGTGGGATTCAAATACTTTAACAACCGGTTATTTACAAGCACCATTTTAACAACCGGTTCTGCTGAAGTGGTGCGAACCTGCTGAATCCCACCACTGGCTGGGGGGGAAAGAGATGAAATGAAGAAAATGAAGTAGGTCCAAATGAAGAAAATTAGCCTGTTGCAGCAGAATTCTACTCCCAACATGCTCATTTATTAAGCCCGCTGAGCTTTCTTTTAAATCAGAGGAACCATCAGACTGTTGGCACAGTCTGAAGTGGCGCAGCCCTGCCAGGGCTTGGCCCACCTTGACACAAGAAAAAACTAAGCCTGTGACTTCCTCCAAGCCCCTCCCAGTGCAGCCGGGGAAGCCAACCTCGCCTGCCCAGCCCCGAACAGATTCCAACTCAGCCAGCGGCAGAGAAGTCGTGCCATAAAGACGGCTGTGCTGGGAAAGATGACCTACTTTCCGTCTTGCTCTCTCCGTCTGCCGTAGCAAGCTGATTACCAGCTGCTTGAAAACAACCACCGCAGATAAGCGTCTGAGCAGCGGCAGACCCGCCAGGTGTAACCCTGGTCGTCTTGGCCCTGGCCGGAGGTCTTTATATCCCCCATTAAACTGAAGAGCATATTCGCACCGAATTTTCGCCAACGATAGAAGTTTCGTTCCTGTAGAAATTTCGTTTGATAGAAGTTTCGTTCGCCAACGACAGAGGTTTTGTTCCTTCTTGGTTGTGCCTCCCCAGGTGGAACCAGGGGTTTCTGAACCGGACCAGACCCGTTACCCTGCAGTGTGGAACGGCCCATCTTCCCTCTGGAAAATTGTGGCAGAGTTCTGGTGGAGGCAAAACCCTCCAGTTCCACTTGTCATAAGAACAGGAGAGCCTGGCTTGATCAGAACAAGGGTCCCTCTAATCCAGCATCCTGTTTCCAACGGCGGGTAGCTGCCTGCTTCCAAGATACTCCCTAGCAGACCATAAAGCCATGATTACGTGGAAGTCTTGCACATAAAGTGGACTAACGGGAACGCTAACTGCGTCTACTTTGAGTATCTGAAACAGTGCCAGAGGGTTTTCTTTCCCCATACGTGAAAGTAGAATATTTGGGGAAGGGGCTTGGAATGTCCCCTGAAGCAGCCAAGCCAGGCCTTTGCCCCTACCCCATGGCTACGCCCGGACTCTAATCTAGAAAGGCTTGTAATAGATGGACTCAAATGCAGAGGAATCCAAACAGCTGTGCAGTTCTGCAAGACTATCGAAGGTGCCAGCAAATCCTTCCGACAAGGCCAAACAGGTGGGAGAGCTTTACGGCTCCCTCTTGCCTTCAATCGCCATGACAACAAAATGGCTCCACAAAGGCCCCGGGCCTTTAAAAACCTGCGTTAAGGCAGTGGGAGATGGGACATTTGAAGGAGATGAGGTGGTTGCTAAGTCCCAGCAGCTAGATTAGCTTCTGGGGAATAAGAGGATCGCTGGCCGTGTAAAATCCTTTTACGGCAGATAAAGCAGCCCGGTTAAAGCTGCCCGGAGGAAGGAGAGCCACCAAGACAGTGAGATAATGGCCCCAAAGCCATCAATCTGTCGTAGGGCGAACAATGAGAAGATGATGATGCCAAGAGCGTAGGAGAGGAGGCGGCAAACGAAGGTCAACAGGATCGCCACTTAGCATCGCAGAATCATAGAGTTGGAAGAGACCCTGAGGGCCATCCAGTCCAACCCCCTGCCATGCAGGAAGGCACAACAGCATTCCAGTCAGATGGCCATCCAGCCTCTCTTTAAAAACCTCCAAAGAAGGAGACTCCACCACCTTCCAAGGCAGCATATTCCAAATAGCCCTGACCTTCAGGGAGTTCTTCCTAATATTTAGGTGGAATCTCTTTTCCTGAACTTTGAATCCGTGACTCCTGGTCCTAGCCTCTGGAGCAGCAGAGAACAAGCTTGCTCCCTCGCCAACATGACATTCCTTCAGATATTTAAATACGGCTATCACGTCACCCCTTAACCTTCGCTTCTCCAGATTAAACATACCCGGCTCCCTAAGCCGCTCCTCATAGGGCGTGGAATCCAGACCCTTCTACCATTTTGGTCGCCCTCCTCTGGAATAACCCTGCTTAGAACCCAGAAGGTCTCAGGTTCACTCCTCAGCCTCTCCAGTTAAAAGGCTTGGGTATGAGGGAACATGAAAGACCTCTACCCGAGACCCTGGGGAGCTGCCGGCAGTCAGAGCAGGCAGTGCTGACCTTGACAGACCAAGGGTCTGACTCAGCGGACACCGAGAAATAAGCAGGGCAGGGTAGTCAATCTCAGAGAGGTGGTGAGTTCAGGTTCCTTGCCCAGCAATGCCTGGAGGGGGCCCACCACCCCGAATTTTAGACAGGAAACCCCAACACGGCAGTCCCCACCAAGGGCATCAGCCTTCTAACGCTAGGGGTGGTGCGTCCATTTCTGCGGCGCCCGGTTGGGTAAGGTGGTCCCCAGCAAAGGCCTCACGGTTTCACAGCTCCCCCGCCCATGCTAGATTGACGGGCGGATCGGCCTGACATTTATTTTCCTAGGGCTTCGAGCCGTTGTCATGGAACCTGTTCAACGTGGGCACAATCCGAGGCTCATCACCTACTCCCAAAAGACATTACTGTTTTTTTTGGGGGGGGGAGGGGGGACGATGACAGATCCTGTTGCATAAGCAGTTTTTCTCAAAAACCTGGGGAAACTATTCTACCGTGCCAAAGACCGAGGGATGCCTTATTGCTCATTCGGTAAGAGGTTTTTTGGCCGCGCGTACCTGCGATCACACCACACAGACAGGGGCCAACAGCATCCCACCCCCACCCCAACCCCCCCGGGGCCTCACATTTGACAGCTTGGAATGCTTTAATGCTTTAATTTCAGAGAAAGCAGATTCGTGCGCCAGGCTTCGGGCAGTTCAGCAATTCCCGGAACACAACTTTGCGGCTCTGCGCTCCCCAAATGCGAGGGTCTCTGGCGTGGTTCCACTGGCTGCCAATTTCAGGGCAGGAAATATATTAAGTTACCGAACAGCCCCCCCCCCC
Organism: Sphaerodactylus townsendi; assembly: GCF_021028975.2. Lineage (NCBI taxonomy): Eukaryota > Metazoa > Chordata > Lepidosauria > Squamata > Sphaerodactylidae > Sphaerodactylus > Sphaerodactylus townsendi. The sequence goes on from NC_059440.1 coordinate 27,573,837, forward strand.
CCCCCAGGTAAAGGGAGATTGCATACCCAAGCCAGGAATCTCATTTCCTCTCCGGGCTCTGTCAACAATACAAGTGCTGGTGCCAGATCTCCTCAGTTTTGGTCACCCAGCCCCTTGTGAGCCTCCCAATGTTGTTGTTTTTTTAATTTGGCATCAGGAAACGAGCATCAGCGTCGTTTCATGACTCTCGTCTCAGCCGGTTGTGTGTCAATCAGCTGCTTTAAATGCAAAGCTGTCAAGTTTTCTCAGACTTATTTTTTTCATAGAATCATGTGTAGCAGGGATAACATGAACAGGAAGATGATGTGAGAAAACTCAAACCTCAGTGTTAGACCAGGGAGAACTACTGGGGGCGGGGGAGGCCAGTAGTTCTGGAACTGGGGTGTGGGGCAGTGCGGGTTTAGTACCCCGGCCCCCAAATCCTGGTTCACACAGCAATGGGCTGTGGACATGCAGCTTTGGGTAGAGAGGTCGTGTGTGCTCACGTGCCAAACAAACATCTGTCAAAGGGCGGGGGGGGGGGGAATAGAGTAAGCCTGGAATGGATCCAGAGTTCAAAAAGTTAGAGAAACACTGGCCGAGGAACCGGCACCCCTGCAGGGAAAAGCATAGCGGCTTCGATTTGGATAGATGTTGTTCCTTCTGTAATCCCCAATCCTTAAGGCAGAGTGCATGGAAAAAGCACTCTGCATGCACTCAGGTAAAATTTCACACCAGTGGAAGGCTGTTTCCATATGACCAGAGGGAACTATGGGGGGAAGGGGGAAGGTAGAAGTGACGATGGGACTTGGGCCCGAGAGACCTGAGTTCAAGTCAGCCTCGAAGCTCACCGTGTGATCTTGGGGCCAGCCACTGTCCCTCAGTTTACCCTACCTCAAAGGGTTGTTGTGGAGATACAACAGGAGGGACCCCAGGTAACAGCCTTCAGTTGTTGTCATAATCCTTAATATCATTATACATTAAAACAATTAATTGGATTTGCTGTCAAATAGACGATGAGAGCCAGCGTGGTGTAGTGGTTAAGAGTGGTGGACTCTACTCTGGAAAACTGTTTGATTCCCCACTCCACCTGAGTGGCAGAGGCTTATCTGGTGAACCTGATGTGTTTCCACACTCCCAACATTCCTGCTGGGTGATCTTGGGCTAGTCACAGTTCTCTCAGAACTCTCTCAGCCCCACCTACCTCACAAGGTGTCTGTTGTGGAGAGAGGAAGGGAAAGGAGCTTGTAAGCTCCCTTGAGTCTCCTTACAGGAGAAGAAAGTGGGGTATAAATCCAAACTCTTCTTCTCCTTATGAGTTAGGCCTAAAGGTGCGGTCTGCTTGACCCCAATACCTGGAGGGTAAAAAGCATAAATTCCAACTTCTGTGCAGGCAATTAAGCCACAGTGCCGATCCCGCCCGCCTAACGGCTGCGTGATCAGGTCTCATGGACGGGTCCCTGGTGCTGCGTGACAGAAATTTCGAAACCCGGGGAGCAGGATCCAGAAAGAAAAAGTCGACGTCAGCTCTGCCCACCAGAAACTTGCTGCGTTGGCGTCCGAGCCGGGCTGCATTAAACAAAACACGAGATTAAGGGATAAAGTGAACAGAGGGCACCCGGCAAAGTCTGACAGACGTTAGCGTCTGCTATTCTCTTTGCAAAAGCTGCTGGCGCGTGAAAGGGGGATGTTTTTATCCTAGGATGTTTGATGCCGGGATGGGGAACGCCCCCCCCCCCCGGTCGACCAGGTTTTTGCTTCAGAATTCGATTCTACTGGTCGGCAGAGGAATAAATGGTAAACCCTCACACAGAGCCGGGGCGGCCGCAGTGGCTTCCTTGAGGGGATCACCTCTGGTTTGAAAGGAAGTGTAAACTTGCTGCTGGGGTGGAGAAAGTACTCGACCAACACTACAGAGACCTGACGGTCAAGGTGTATTGGGTCAGTCACTCCGGCGCAGCCTAATCTACCTCACAGGGTGGTTTATGAACATTCTCTTGTGTCTGTGTAACAGAATGTAGCACAAACATGAAGAAGAAGAGTTGGATTTATATCCCACCATTCTCTCCTGTAAGGAGTCTCAAAGGGGCTTACAATGTCCTTTCCCTCCTCCCCCCACAACAAACAGCCTGTGAGGTGGGTGGGGCTGAGAGAGCTCCAAAGAGCTTTGACTAACCCAAGGTCACCCAGTTGGCATGTGTTGGAGCGCACAGGCTAATCTAGTTCCCCAGATCTAATTCTCCGCAGCTTCGTGTTGATGTGTTTGGGGCTGTGTAGGGATGGGTGGAGGAAGGGGAAAGTGAGGATGGGGTATGAGTCTGAAATTGTATGAGTATGATGTATTGTATGAAATTGTATGAGTATGATGTATGAGTCTGAAATTGTGTGCATCGAGGAATGCTGCTGTAAATTTCGTTGTGCGTGCACAATGACAATAAAATGCTTATGCTTATGCTTATAAGCCTCCACAGCTCAGGTGGCAGAGCGGGGAATCAAACCCGGTCCCCCAGATTAGAGTGCACCTGCTCTTAACCACTACACCACTGCTGCTCATAGAGAAGTCTATACCTACGGAATACTTAAACCATTCCCTCCAACACCTAAAATACATGTTAGAAAGGACACTCCAAATATTCATTCCTCTCTAAACCTTACTCCACGGCGCAAGCTGAAACGATTGTGTATTTATGGCATGCTACAAAAAACCCTCTACATGTTGCATCCCCAAGTTTAAGGAAAATAATATTTTAAACAAAAAGATGCAGCTGAGAAAAACGAAGCCTGTTCCTTTCACAATTTATCGGAGTCAGTTGTCAGCGTGTACCCTTGAGAGATATCGAGCAAGCTTCCATGGCAGAGTGGGGATTCGAACCTGTGTCTGCCAGATCCTAGTCCAACGCTCTAACCACTGTGCAACACTGGTTCTTCAGAGCACCCGCTATGCCTGAAGAAAGTCCTTGTTAATCTGCAGTTAAAAGGAAAGACATCTCTACCCGAGACCCTGGTGAGACACTGTCAAAGAGTAGCCAATATGGGGGGTCGACAGACCAATGGGTTGAATTGTCAGAAGGCAGTTCTGTATCCTAAAATCATATCCCATCTACTCCCCAAACCTCTCAGCAAATACCCGGCTGCTGCAGGGTGACTGCAGGTAATCACACAGCGCCGGCAGCCGTGGGCGGGGAATGAGATAATATTCTCAACGCGTCGTTGACAAGGTGAGCCGCTCCACCAACTTTTCTGGAAAGTAGTTGGCTTATGTAACATCTTAACAAGGAGCAACAGGAGCGATCCTCTTTCCTTCCCTCCCCGCTCAGCAGTAAAGCCTTTAGGGAGTAGGTGTTGAGACTTGGATTGTGCCCACGGTTGGAGCGGGTTCCATGACAACGGCTCAAAGCCGTAACGGAAAAGAAACATCAGGCTGATGCACGCTCTCGCTCTTGCTTCTTGGCTGGGAAAATGGTGGGGGGTTTGAAGGGTCAAACTGAAGCCCCCCCCCCATCATCATCATCGTTGTTGTTGTTGTTGTTGTTATTGTTGTTATTATTATTAGAAGAGGAGGAGCAGGAGGAGGAGTTTGGATTCATACCCCGGCCTTTCTCTCCTGTAAGGAGACTCAAGGTGGCCTACAAGCTCCTTTCCCTTCCTCTCCCCACAACAGACACCTAGGCCTCTTCCGCACATACAGAATAATGCACTTTCAATCCACTTACAAGCTGGATTTTACTGTGCGGAATAGCAAAAGCCACTTGCAAACCATTGTGAAAGTGGATCGAATGGGCGTTATTCTGCATGTGTGGAAGGGGCCCTAGCGAGGTTGGTGGGGCTGAGAGTTCTGAGAGAACTGTGACTAGCTCAAGGTCCGCCAGCAGGAATGTAGGAGTGCAGAAACACATCTGGTTCACCAGATAAGCCTCTGCCACTCAGGTGGAGGAGTGAGGAATGAAACCCGGTTCTCCAGATTAGAATCCACCTGCTCTTAGCCACTACACCATTCTGGCTCTCTACCCGACTGCGCTCCATGGACATTACCAAACTATCTTTAAGGCTGGCAGGGCAAAGGGGCTCAGTTCCTGGCAGTTCCCTGCTAGCTTGAAGTTCAGCCCCGTTTTGAGTGAACGTGTCACCTGCCAGCATTTGCAACCACAGGTAAAGGAGAGAGCAGGTGTGCCCAATTTTTTTAAGCCCCTGGGCATGTTTGGAATTCCGACGCTGGGTGGTGGACACAGTCACAAAATGGCTGCCAGATTAGAATCCGCCACTCGTGTGGAAGAGCGGGGAATCAAACCCGGTTCTCCAGATAAGAGTCCACCTGCTCCTACTACACCACACTGGCGATTACACCCAGGACTTCTATGGACCAAGCTGCCGCTCTGCCTCTAAGTCACTGCCCTTCCCAGCCACCGCAGCGCAGAACCCACACATCAGAAGTAAGAAGAAGGGCTTACTTCCCAGGGCAGGTAGCCCATCTTTTCCACACCATAACTCCATTCTTAGCATTGTAAGAAAAGAACCTCAGTTCTTTGAAAGAGTTAAAGGTTATGGCAGGGTTCCTGAACCCCTTCTGAATCCAAGTCCAAAGCTCATTTTTTCCACTGGATACATATCAAGGAAAGCATGGTGCAAACCGATCCAGATTTTCCAATTACAAAGGAAAAACAAGGTTTGGAACCTCCCCCCAGCCCTGATAGTAGCTAAAGGAAGTCACCATGACATGCAGGAGATTAAATCAACTTCACAGATACGGCACTTGGAATAAACCTTTCTTCTCTGGAGATCTTGGAAGAATAGGAATTCAACTAGGCAGCAGGAAATGTTTCCACAAGCCACTGTTCTCCCAGGATAGAGAGAGATAATTTTGCTGGATTTTTCTAGAGGTATTTGTTTTGAAGGAAGACAGGGAGTCATTTTATCAGAAAGCCCTCTGGTCCTGAGAACTACATAGCTGGTCCTGAGAACTACAATCCCCAGGGTCCTTTGTGGCAAGAAGCACACGCAGGGCACCGTCAGTGTGCTCACCTGAGCTTTACAAAGCGGAAAAGAAGAAGAAGAAGAGTTGGATTTATAACCCCCCTTTCTCTCCTGTAAGGAGACTCAAAGGGGCTTACAAACTCCTTTCCCTTCCCCGCTCACAACGAACACCCTGTGTGGTGGGTAGGGCTGAGAGAGCTCCGACTAGCCCAAGGTCACCGGGCTGGCATGTGTGGCAGTGCACAGGCTAATCTAGTTCCCCAGATAAGCCTCCACAGCTCAAGTGGCAGAGCGGGGAATCAAACCCAGTTCTCCAGATTAGAGTGCGCCTGCTCTTAACCAATACGCCACGCTGTTAAGAGAACTCGGTGAAAAAGCTTCCAAAGGCTCGGTGAAAAAGCTTGGAATTGCAAAGCCAATTCCAAGCAGAGCCACAGGAAGTCCGGGCCACCCTATTTCCAGGACTAAATGCAAAGCTTTGTATTTGGGGGGGAACTCACCGGATTGGCTCACCCTTGAGGAAGCTGTTAAGAGACTTGGCAAGGATGTTTTCAGGGAAAGGAGGACGCCCAGGTTTCTTCTCGATATCGATGTGGGCCGTATTGCATAGCGCATGCACCCCTGAATCCGTCCGGCTGGAGACGACAAATTTGATTGGCGTGACGGGTCGGAGTTTCTCTGCCGCTTTCTGAAACGTTAACACCAGGGAATGGCTTGGTCAGGAAATTGAGGCAGAAGGGGATGCTTAATTATCAAGCAGTTTTACAGAAGGTGTGGTGGTCGGAGTCACAAATTTCAGTTTCTTTAAAATACCATCTTTCACTGAGAGAAAATAAACGTCTAGTACGATGACCCTTCTGGTTCCTGTTGCTTTTCAAAAATAGCCATTGCAGGCCCAAAGGCATCCAGGAGTTGGCAGTAAAATGCGGTATGGGTATAGAGCAGTGATTCCCAACCAGGGTTCTATGGTACCCTGGGGTACCGTGAGCACGTCCCAGGGGTACCCTGACAATGCTACTGCCCTCCCTCCCAATGGAATCAAATGGATTTGAGGGAGGGGGTTGGGAGCCTCATGGGCTCCCTTTAAACATTGTTGAAAAGCAGCATTGTTTTGTTTGCCTAAATTCGGCGTGGATTGGGGGAGATTTAAAGGGAGCTCTCCCTTTAAATCCCCCCAATCCATGCCAAATTTAAACAATGCAACTGTCAACGCTGCTTTCCCCTGCTTGTCACTACCCCCACCCTCTTCTCCCAGTGTCCCTGGTTGCCGCCCCCCCCCCCACAACAATCACTCATGTAGTAAAAATGCACAGATCATCATGGATCCTTCTGATTTTTCCACTTGGTCACCCCAAAATCACCCTCACACCACAGCCCGAGCCCATAGCTACATGTCTGAACACAACAATCATGCATCCCACACTCTGTGGTGCCGCAGTGGCGCCAAAAAAGCAGTGGGAGGTGTGGGATGGGGTGATGCTTGCTGTTATGCCCAGCTGGCTCAGTGGTAGAGATTTCAGTGGGAGGGGCTGTACTTGCTCAGGGTAGGGGCACCAAATTTTCTGCAGGGCTGCTGGTGAGTCTCCTGAAAGGAACCAGCAAACTTTTTTTGAAGTTTGTATGGGAGGGGCAAATGTTGAGGACACCCAATTGAAGGTGAAGCTGATATCCACAGAACGAGTGCCCAGCCATCCAAACTTCAGCACAGTTGAATGGTTCTTTTTAGGAGACTCATAAGCATCCCTGTGGGAAATTTGGTGCCCCTACAAAAACCCCACCAGAGCCCCCAATAAAATCTCCATCACAGAGCCAGCTAGGCATAGCAGCAAGCCCCATTGAGGTCTATGGTGGGAAAAAAATTTAGAACTTGGTGACAGAGTCTGGCAGATTCTCTGCTCTGAAGTGGCTCCATTGCATTTCTGGGGTGTTTGTGGGGTGCACATTTTTCAAGGTAGCACCACCAAACTTTCAGGGTATCTTCAGGAGACTCTTGATGATACCACCCTTTTGGGGGTCTATAACATGGACCCCCTATTCCAAACCTCACCATACCTGGTGGCATCATCAGGAGAGTCTCCTGAAGATACCCTGAAATTGTGGTGCCGCTTAGCCACAATGCATCCCTACAGACTAAAAAAACAGAAAAAAACTCCTAAAAATGCCTCCAAAAAAATCAAACAAAACCTCACAATACCAATTCTGAGATATGAAGAGCGAGGTCAAGGGTACCACAATGTCGAAAAGGTTGGGAAACACTGGTGTAGAGGAAGAAGAGTTTGGATTTATACCACCCCCCCTTTCTCTCCTGTAAGAAGACTCAAGATGGCTCACAAGCTCCTTTCCCTTCCTCTTCCCACAACAGACACCTTGTGAGGTAAGTGAGGCTGAGAGAGCTCCGAAGAACTGTGACTAGCCCCAGGTCACCCAGCAGGAATGTAGGAGTGCGGAAACACATCTGGTTCACCAGATAAGCCTCTGCCACTCAGGTGGAGGAGTGGGGAATCAAACCCGGTTCTCCAGATTAGAATCCACTTGCTCTAAACCACTACACAACGCTGCCTCTAGAGCCCTACAATGCTCCCCCTTTTAAATCTTGCAATTGCAATCTTGAGTGAGTCAAGTATTTATTGTTTGAGCCATTGGCTATAACAATACAGAAATACATGCAGTTAAAACAGTACCTTAGTTAAAACAATAATTTAAATTAAAACAATAATTTAGTTTTACATTAAAATATAAATTATTAGTGTTCGCAATCTCTAAATTAAAATGCCCCATCAAATACGTCAGATGTTTTTGCAGCTTCTTCAGCTCATCTAAGTTACTCTCCAGTACTTTAGAACATCAGTTCAAACAGCGCTTTAAATACTTTGCTCGTAGTTTCCTAGCTGCCAGGGCAAAAAGAGCCATCTTATAAGAAACATAGGAATCCATATCAGATAACAAGAAAATCAGTTTCTCAACATCAGACAAAAAAGCTGTCCTAGGTAGTATTGGCTCCAAAAACCTTTTCCTTATTTCAGAATATAAAGGACCGGAGAGTATGTAATGGAAGAGATCCTCAGGCTCTTGTTTTCCACAGATACAAAAGCGCTGAGAAAATGGTACTTGTGTGTATCTGCCACTAAGCACTGCTGAAGGCATTGATTGAAATCTAATAGAAGTATAAGCTATTCTTAGATTTCTTGTTAGTGTAGTGGTCAGAGCCCTTTTAAATGAAAATGACAATGTCAGAAAGTTGAACTCCACACCACTTGCCCTTCTGCAGAATCACACACGTCCCCACACGCACAAAAATGTTCCAGCAGCGGCACAACAGAAAGAACCTCGCGTGCTAACTGGGCGCAAATGCTGAGCATGTTTGCAGCTGACCTCTCCTGTCCTCTCCTGTGCCCTTCTGATGCCCGTCGAGCGCGTCCCCTCCCCCACGCAATCTGCCACCTTTATTTCCCTCCCCTGTCCCCCCCCCCCCGCATCTGTAATCTGCTAATATTGTTTATGCCGAGTTAAGAAGAAATACATTATTTACTCATCAGTAACTGTTTGCGTGTCAGCTCCGGCAACTGCAATGCCCTGAAATTCCAATTAATGGTGCGTTGCGCCAAAGGGAAGGGAAGCGAAGAGCGAGGATCAAGGGTGCTTTGGGTAGGTTTCGAACCCACCGCTGCTTACTCAAGGAGCGTCATTCAGGAACGGACAAATGGCTCAACTGATTGAACGCTACATGGTCAAATGTTACCAGAGAAGGAGCCATAAACGGAATAAGGAGGTGACTTTTCCCTTCTTGCTCTGAGCGCACATGCGCGGTTACAGCCGATGCGTACGAAGGCTTGCTTCATGCACGTAGGTGAACGGGGCAGCCCTGACTGGGAAAAATGGGCTGCATCACTTGAGAGTCAGTGTGGCATAGTGGTTAAGAGCAGGTGCACTCTAATCTGGGGATCCGGGTTTGATTCCCTGCTCTGCCACTTGAATTGTGGGGGCGTACCTGGGGAACTAGATTAGCCTGTGCACTCCAACACAAACCAGCTGGTGACCTTGGGTTAGTCATAGCTCTACGGAGCTCTCTCAGCCCCACCTACCTCACAGCATGTTTGTTTGGGGGGCAGGAGGGAAAGGAGATTGAAAGCCCTTTTGAGTCTCCTACAGGAGAGAAAAGGGGGGGGGGTTATAAATCCAAACTCTTCTTCTTCTACCCCGGCCATCTCTGCCAGAATCGTTTCCCATCCAAATCAGGAGCTCCTCTGTTGTTAGCAGATTGCCCATGGCCACTCGCAAGAACACAGGAGAAAAGGCAGAGTGCTGGAGCCAAAATCCAGACCAGGTAGAGGAGACGGCATCACCATTGTGGCCAAAATGCAAGCAACAACATCTTGGAGAGCCAGCATGGTGTCGTTGTTAAGAGGAGGTGGATTCTAATTTGGAGAACCAGGTTTGATTCCCCCCTCCTCCACCTGAGTGGCAGAGGCTTATCTGGTGAACCAGATGTGTTTCCGCACTCCTACATTCCTGTTGGGTGACCTGGGGCTAGTCACAGTTCTCTCTGAACTCTCTCAGCCCCACCTACCTCACAGGGTGTTTGTTGTGGGGAGAGGAAGGGAAAGGAGCTTATAAGCCACCTTGAGCCTCCTTAGAGGAGGGGGGGGAGATACATCCAAACTCTTCTTCTTCTTTGCAAGAAAGTAAGGATGCCCCTAGAATCCCCCAAAGCTCAGGGGGAATCCAAGAAACATCCCTCCGGCTCAGAACTCACCATCCCATCCCTGAGCCTCAGAGGACTTGCCAAAGAGGTAGGCACGATGCTGGGAAAATCTAGAAATTGGGATGGAAAATGTCTGCCTGTAGATGTAGGAGCTGGCCGAGAGCAAGACGTGCATCTCTCTCTTGGAGTGTAAAGAGGAGACGCGTTGCCAGTTTCGATCCAGGAAAGGGTGGGGAGCCCTTGCACAGCTGTTACCAAAAGGCTGAGAAACTTCTCACCGAAGACTAAACTCGTGTCCCAGTTGGCAGCCAGAAAAAAAACCACGAAAACTCAGCACCTAATACATTCAAACTCAATCTCCTTCCACTCTCTGCTTTCACGCACCAGGGCCTTTGTGATTATGGAAACGTGAAGGCCTCCAAAAGGAAGGGAGGGGAGGCGTTTGAAGGGCTGAGTAATTCCTGGCAGGCTTCAGGCAAGTTTGTCGTGATGGTCCTTCAAGGCATTCCAGGTGGTTCTAATCAAGAGGGCCCTGATTCAGCTCCTCCGACATCAACGCAGCCTCGAGAAAGCCAGGTGTGGCGTTCAGCCGAGAGGGATTGAGCCGCGGAGGCTGATATAGCAAATGCACTGAACTCATCCGTCCCTGAACCCTTGCTCTGTGGAGACCCTCACACAGAGGTGACATAGAGGGGACAGTTGTCCTATCCACACCTCTCTCAAAAACACATATTGATCCATACACTGTAATAAGCTTTGCTGGATCAACTCAGTGATTAAGTTGGTCATCTTGTTTGCCACATTGTGCAGCCAGATGCTCTGCCCCCAAAAGGTCTGCAATCAGGGGCATGGAAGAAGAAGAGTTTGGATTTATATCCCCCCTTTCTCTCCTGTAAGGAGACTCAAAAGGGCTTACAATCTCCTTTCCCTTCCCCCCCCCCCATGACAGATACCCTGTGAGGTGGGTGGGGCTGAGAGAGCTCCGTAGAGCTGTGACTAGCCCAAGGTCACCCAGCTGGCTTGTGTTGAAGTGCACAAGCTAATCTGAATTCCCCAGATAAGCCTCCACAGCTCAGGCAGCAGAGCGGGGAATCAAACCCGGTTCCTCCAGATTAGAGCGCACCTGCTCTTAACCACTACGCCACTGCTGCTCCTCGTTACTGCCCCACGGCAAGACGGTAATGGAGATTCTACTTTGCCATTACAGGCAATAGTTTTTGTTGGATCTGTTCTCCAAAAATGCATCGACTATCCTTTTCCTGAGCACAGACAATGGCCACCGATTCTACCAGTTACACTTACAGAAACCTGAACCCGACGTTGTAAAATTTTAAAATTATGACACTAAAAACAATAATGTCATTGTTTTGCACTACAGTAGCAGCTGACGGATTTGTTTTTACAAATTAGCCCAGGTCTCAACCCTGTGAACAGACTCCACCAACCCTTGGCAGGTCAAAATGACCAGGCCTTTGTTTTTTTACCAGTCCAAGTTAATTTAACGTATTTTGTTAAATAATAGCTGCCCAGCAGGGAGAGGACAAGCTTTTCTAACTGACCCACAAATACACACAAAGGGGGACAAGCCATTTTGTTTCTGGGTGTTTGACATTAAGCAAGAATCACACAGCCTGAGGCTGCCACCTAGTCTCTTGAGTTGTCAGGTTAAGGCCTCACAACTCTCTCGGGTAGGGCTGCTGGCTTCAGGTTGGGAAATAGCTGAAATTTTTGGAGGTGGAGCCTGAGGGGGACAGAGTTTGGGGAGGGGAGGGGCCACAATGGGACCTAGGACAGGGTTGGCCAACCTATGGCGCTCCAGATGGACTACAATTCCCACCAGCCCCTGCCAGCATGGCCAATTGGATATGCTGGCAAGGGCTGATGGGAATTGTAGTCCATGAACATCTGGAGCGCCATAGGGCCATGGAGTCCATCCTTCCAAAAGGCCATTTTCTCCTCAGTGGGTTTTAATGCCATAGAGTCTACCCTACGAAGCGGCCATTTCCCCTTCAGTGGGTTCTAATGCCATAGAGTCCACCCTACGAAGTGGCCATTTCCCCTTCAGCGGGGTTCTACTGCGATAGAGTCCACCCTACAAAGCGGCCATTTCCCCTTCAGTGGGTTCTACTGCCATAGAGTCCACCCTACGAAGCGGCCATTTCCCTTTCAGTGGGTTCTACTGCCAAAGAGTCCACCCTACGAAGCAGCCATTTCCCCTTCAGTGGGTTCTACTGCCATAGAGTCTACCCTACGAAGCGGCCATTTCCCCTTCAGTGGGTTCTACTGCCATAGAGTCCACCCTACGAAGTGGCCATTTTCTCCAGGTGAACTGATCTCTACCACCTGGACATGAGTTACAAGACCAGGAAATCTCCAGCCATTATCTGGAGGTTGGCAGCCCTATTCCCACCTCAGCCTCTGAGATTGGCAGGCAGTATTAAGCCTCAGGCTTGGCTTCTGGTCTTGTTCTGTCCGCAGGGCAAAGCTGAAGTGACAGGATGCACCTTCCAGGTCTGGATCCTCGTATGACCATCAGTGGGGGACGTCCAGCTGTGATTTGTACCACCAGAAAAACAACCGCTTCCCGCCAGTCTGAACTACAGCCTGGGACAGAACACACAGGGAGGGCAGGTCATTGGGGGGTGATGCACCCACCTTCTTGCCTTATGCTGTGACCACCTGGCTCCCAGGGATGACGACTTAGCAGACGTGAGTCGTCCCCTTCAGAAAAGCAACAGGATTACGCTGCCTTCTATCAGGCCAGCGGCCTTTGTCAGCTCCAGTTGGGAACTTTGCCACGGTGGCTTTGAGAAGCAAAATCGTGTGTCTGCTCGAAACCGAGCTCCTGGCTGGGCCTCCGCACCATATGCCGCTAGAAAGCCAGTTTGTATTTTCAGGGCTCTCATCCTCTCTAACTGCTCTCACTCCCGCTGTGCTACACGGACCGGACCGGCTGCTCCGGGCACAGATCTGGAGGGCGGACACGGAGGAAAGCGACTCCTTCCCACTGAAGTTTGGCTCGGATCTCGTCGAGCAATGTCGACCGGCATCTGCTCTATACCGCTTCAGGCTGCAGGCAAGCGCCCTTGAGATGGAATACTCACAAATCCTGAAAATTAGCATGTCATGGAAAAGCCTTTTCTTTACAGGCACGCTTGTTTTCCTCTACGGAGGGATGGCACAGGAAGTGGCGCCGTTCTGTCATGTGACTTCCCCTCTCAAGTCTAAAGTGATACAGTCCAGACCAGTGTTTACCAACCTTTTCGATGCCCCGGTACCCTTGACCTCACTCTTCATATCTCACGGTACCCCTGCCACCCCCCCCCCACCTTCCCCTCCCAGTGCCCCTGCTTGCACCACCCCCCACCTTCCCCTCCCAGGGTGAAGGGAAGAACTGGGCGGGGGGGGGGGCAGGAAGTGGCTGCTGACCTTGTGGCAGGCCCTGCCCCGAGCCAGCTCCATGTTCTTGCTGGCGCCGGCAGGAGACACCACAAAAGTGAGGGGGGTAGCATTGCCACGGTACCCCAGGGTACCACGGAACCCTGGTTGAAAATCACTGGTCCAGACCATACTTGGTTGGCCTCTACGAGTCAGCCAGTCAATCTCTCCCACAGAGAAAGAAAATGTATACATTCCTGTTCTCCCAACAACCTCTTTTTAACGCATGTCTTGTGACCTTCCCCCACGGACACATCAGATTGTCCAATCCCCCACCTCAAAACCCACAGTCAAAGCACATACCTCTAGGTAATTCTGCACTCCCAGCACAGCCTGGTGAGGGGGAACGGCCATCACGCCACTGAAAACGAAACAAAGAACCCGTCATTTGAAAACTGACAGCCATGCCGGCCAATACGCATGCTGAAAACGAGACCGGCGCTGCTTTGACAAATCAGACTGCAGGCCATCTGCTCCAGTATTCTGTTTCCAGCAGAGGACAGCTGAATACCTTTAAAAGGGGCTTGGACAGATTTATGGAGGAGAAGTCGATTTATGGCTACCAATCTTGATCCTCTTTGATCTGAGATTGCAAATGCCTTAACAGACCAGGTGCTCGGGAGCAACAGTTGCAGAAGGCCATTGCTTTCACATCCTGCATGTGAGCTCCCAAAGGCACCTGGTGGGCCACTGCGAGTAGCAGAGAGCTGGACTAGATGGACTCTGGGTCTGATCCAGCTGACTTGTTCTTATGTTCTTCAGGAATTCCACAGCATGAAGATGGTGGCATTCCCCTCCTTTACACAACATGCTATCTGCGGGTATGCAATTTCTGTCCATGGAGGTTCTGTTTTACTATCACAGATAGCAGCTCTCCCTTGCCTGAATTGAGTATATGTGCAAACATGAATACGAAACCAACGACGGCGGACGAATAACAAACATTTGAAGAGAGGAAGTTTTTAAACTGAGCATCCTTAAGGGTTGGTTCAGTTAACTATCTTGCCCCAAACGTCAACCTAGTGTTCATGTGTACTACTTCACCTAAAAAATAATGTTACCCCTACGTGTCACCATAAACAGCCTTCTAGATAGCTCGCAAATTTCATCAAAAGTATAACAAATTTACTACACAGAGTTGACAAATGTTTCAGCTGCTTCTGCCCAATCCCCAAGTTGTCCTTTCTAGGCCTTCCCTTCCCCTAAGACCATTTACACTCAATAGCCAGGCGTTATCATATTCACAGTCTCACAACCACCCTGCAAGGCAGACCAGCATTATTATTCCCATGTTCCAGTTGAGAGAGCTGAGGTCCAGAGAGGGTGATTTGTCTAAGATCACCAAATACCCTATGGCCATTTCCGCACAGGCCAAAAAAGCAGGTAAAAGGACAGCAAAAAAATGCATTATAGGCGGGGAGTTTGCACGGCCGTCGCTGCAGAAACGACGCTGCAGCGATGTGGCAACTCTCCAACGGCCCCACAATGCTTTATTCGAAAATCACTCGCCAAGCGTGTCTTTTCAACAACGGTGCTCCACAGTTGGCGTTATGCGAAGCACCCACCAGGAATTGGTGCTGCATAGTCCACCCCCCACAATGGCGGCCCACACTGGCCAATCCTGGCGCCGAACGCCCGTGATGTCTAACCTGGGGAAAAAAGAACGCTGTTTGCAAAGCACAGCCATGCGAAGCGCTGGGGTCTACGGAGCACCCGCCCATGCGAATGCTCTGTTGCTGCAGCATTGTCAATAACACCGATGGCACAACGCTGTAATGGACTGCACAGAAAGGATGTGCAGAAAGGATGTGGCCCATCCTTTGTACCAGCGTTTTCTGAATTCCAAGCTAAGCCTCTATATTTCTTGCTCTCTTGTCAGGTCACAGAAACGTTATGTGACCAAGAACATAGATCTTCCCAACCAAACTAGAACCAAACCAATTAATTTTTTTTTCAAAGTCACTTAAAAAAAACTCATTTAGGAATAGACCAGCACACTCTGAGCAGAAGAATCCCCCTCTTAATAATAAAAGAACACGGGGCGGTTAGACACAAAAGAAAATATTTAAGCAGCAGGTGCACAAAGGAGCATCTTAGCAGATTAACCGCAGATGTCATTTGCATGTTTAATTCCAATTATCTCCTCGCCTCTCCTCCATCCCTGTTTGGCTAAAGTCTCCATTTGGCCGAAAAGAGAATTGCGTAGAAGGGAATAGAACTCGCCTCCAATTCCATGGCACAAAACGACATTCAAACTCTCCACCGTTTTGCCCTTTCAAGGAATGTGTTTCTTCAGATCTATAAACTTTGGTTCTCTTCCCCGCCCCTGCCAAATTCCAAGCGTAAAAGGAGAGGGAAACAGCTAACAAACTGCAACCTGGGGAGAAAACACCCCTGCAAGGCGGGCAGCATGCCAATGCACAGAGAGTGCAGGAAACGCCAGAAACACTGTATAAACAGCAAGTTATATTTGCTGACTTTAAAGCCACCTTGTTTCCCTTCAACAACTGACTTTAAACTGAGATTCATTCAGAACCTTTTAAAACTGGAAAGTTTTGTCTGATGTGTACAGCAGGTAATAGGCTTCCAGAATTCTCTCTACAGCCCTGTCCCAAAAATAGGGTTCTGAACTGTATCAGTTTGTACTAAACCACACAACTGTCACAGCCTTATCACGGCAGAGTCTGAATGTTCTGGTGCCTGCCACAAACCAGGAAACGACCCAATCTGAATTTTTACAAAATCCTAAAGATATCCAGCAGACTGAATGGCGGCCCCTCTCGACCCCCCAAGCCCACCCGCAATTCACCTTATCAGGGAAGATTTTGTAACAGGCAATACCTACCAATATTTAGTCCCATAGTACTGAAAAAAGATTAAATAACGAGTGGTTGAAGGGGTCATCGTGGCTTTCCCCAAAGCCCTGATGGTACAATTTCGGCAGCAATCCCCTATGCTTAAATATAAATCTCACAGCAGCATTCAAGTTGCATTCAAGCTCAGGAATATTGAGGATGTCAAAAAGTTTTCCTCGACTTTTCCCCCTGGCAAACCCTCCACTGTCCCTTGCATTTAAAACTGGCAGCTGAAAACAAATGCATGTTCTCGATCATGCTGCACACCCACATGCATGGCGCATGGAGTTGGGATTCCTAGCTCACTTTTTGTATTTAAAAAGGCCTCCCAATGACCATATGATTATTGCCTTCCTGTACTGAAATTATAGCGATTATGGTTTTTATCCCTAGGACTTCCAAGATGCTTCTGCTATTGCAGTATGGTCTTATGTCTCTTACTAATCTGCGGGGTCGGAATCTGGTTCCTTGCCTCCCTAACCTGGTTTGCAACGATCCCGCCCTCTCTTTTTTTGTTGCTATTTTCAGGCAGCAGCAAGACAGCAAAACCGCTGCAATGAAAGAGATAGGGCGCTTGCAGAGGAGCCCTCACAAGGTCGTGGTCGCATTCTGATGACGACATTCGTCCGCAATTTAGCTACTCGGTAGGCTGCGGGAGGGGGCGAGACGCAAGCTCGGTGCTGGTTAGGGATGAGGAGGAAATTCTCAACCCAGACAAAAGCGTCCACTCCCCTTTGTGCTAAACATTTCAATCCACGTCTAGTGTCTCCAGAAAAAGGTCATTTAAATACGAGGTGGATTTTTAGAAAACTGGAACAGCTCCTTTTTTTGTTTTCAAAATGTTGGCTATCTTGGGTCGAGTACTTTTAAAGATGTCCTTCCTTCCTTCCTTCCTTCCTTCCTTCCTTCCTTCCTTCCTTCCTTCCGGAAAAAAAGAAACAAAACATCATAATTCGGCAAATATACATATAAAACAATAACTTTGTATTTGTAATTCGATTTATACCCCACCCTATCCCCGAAGGGCTCAGGGCGACTAACAACAAAATAAAGCAATATACATTGTAACAAAGTCGCAACAAACATTGTAACTAACAACATACGTAAAAACAACAGACTTTGTAACTAACAACATACATAAAAACTACATAATAAGAATGAAATTTCCAATGGTGACTTAAACACCCCAAGCCGAACAATTAACTAATAAGAAATACCGGCAGCACTACATAATACATATCAATACATCAGTACTAAATTCATACGATCAATACATTAACAATAAATCAGTATATTGGCAATCCATCAACAATCCATTAGCAATCCATCAGCATAATAAATATCAACACATAGACAATATCAATTAATAATATATCAGTACATTTACAACCACAAGTTCACAATGTTTCAATACATCAACTCTATGCCAGTGCATCTGTGGGTTAGTACTTTTCTTTCAACAACAGGAAAGGGTTTGCTTTTGTCCTTTGTTTTTTATAATGGAGCTACGGGCAAACCACCTCTGTTGGTGATTTGCCTTGGAAACCCCCCCAGGGTCGCCCGAAGTCAGATGTAAGCTCGATAGCACTGTATTGATGGCACTTTACACATGCATATTGGGCAAGGCACCCCTGAGCCTGTGCAGAGTGTCTTTTGTGTGCAAAGATAATTTATTTTTCTAGGAATCAGGCCCAGTTCGTCCTCACTCTGATCCAGATTTGCCCCCTATCAAGCTTGAACTCAATAGACTGTGGATAGTTGGCGCAGTGGGGTTGCCTGCCAGCTCTGCGGTGAGAAATTCCTGGGGATTTGGGGCACGGAGCCTGAGGCAACTTAGCAGAGTATAATGCCCAAGAGCAACCCCTCCACATTAGCCATTTTCTCCAAGGGACCTGAAGAAGGAGGAGGAGTTTGGATTTATATCCCCCCTTTCTCTCCTGTAGGAGACTCAAAGGGGCTTACAAACTCCTTGCCCTTCCCTCCCTCACAACAAACACCCTGTGAGGTAGGTGGGGCTGAGAGAGCTCCGAAAAGCTGTGACTAGCCCAAGGTCACCCAGCTGGCGTGTGTGGGAGTGTACAGGCTAATCTGAATTCCCCAGATGAGCCTCCACAGCTCAAGCGGCAGAGCGGGGAATCAAACCCAGTTCCTGCAGATTAGAATGCACCTGCTCTTAACCACTACACCACTGATCGATCATCTGGATCAATCATCCGGAGACTTCCCTTCCAGGTGCTAACCAGAGCCAACCCTGCTTAGCTTCCAAATCTGATGAGATCTGGCTGGCCTGGGCCATCTATTCACGCGCATGAAAGTTAAAAACAGGGTGGGAAGGGCCGATTGCCAGGGGGATGCTGGAGGAATCACCAGTGGTACCTGACATGTTTAAAACGCCAGAAAACTGCTGCCAACCAGAACACACAGTACCAGAACACACATAGAATGAGTCGGTGGCATGACTTGTCGTAAGCCAATACTTGTATCTGATATTTAGAAAGACCCTTCCTCATGACATGGAGACAGAGGCATATCTAGGGGAAATGTAATCCAGTGCAAAATCTGAGTTTTCCAACCCCTCCCCCTCCCCCATGTGGGCAGCTGCCCTCCCCCACCACGACCAAACAGCTTTTTTTGCACCAGTTCTTGAAGTCACTGTATGGACCTGGGGGCAAGGAGGAGGGGTGGGGGGGCAATTTTCTGGGGGGCCCCACGTGACAAAATGGCCACAGCCCGGGGACATTTGACCCCATACGTCCCCCTGGGCTAAGGTGACCAGATGGTCACCTTTGTTATCCGGGACAGGGAGGTGGCGGCGCGTGCGCGCAGCCGCAGGAGTGCACCGGCTTCTGGGGCTCGCCGTTTGCCGCTCTGTCACAGGGTGGCAAACCGCGAGCCCCAGAAGCCGGTGCGCACGGCCGCAGCAGCGCACGGGCTTCCTGGGCTCTCCGTTTGCCGCCCTGTGACAGAGCAGCAAACGGCAAGCCCCAGAAGCCTGTGCGCTCCTGCGGCCGGGCGCACGGGAGGCTGCCGCACTGCCTTGCGCCCCCAAGGCAGTGCAGCAGCCTCCCCAATTGGGACAATTTGTTGAACCCGCGGGACGCGGGACAAATTGTCCAAAGGCGGGCCGGTCCCGCCAAAAGCGGGACGGCTGGTCAGCCTACCCTGGGCAGTAAGCCCCGGCATGGAGGTTCCCTTGTCGGTGTCCGACAGAGCCTTCTTCCTGCCTGAATTTGTTTAGAGGCAGATTTCCACACGGCAGCCAGATGAACACGCCCTTGCCCTGACAGCATGCAGGAGCACCGTGTGCTACAAACATGGCTCAGTGGCCCTTTGGGCTGCATGCATGCGCAGTCCGATGCATTCAGGCTTGAGAATTGCCCAGCTGCAGTCTTTCTTGGGCCTTGCATCCGCTTCTGGCAACAGGCCAAGTGGCTTGGGCCTGGGAAATGTGGCTGCTTGCATCGTTCCTGTTAACGTTTTATGGAGTTTTTATAGGATTTTTAAAATAGTTGTATATTGCAAGTTGCTTTGAGAACTCATTCTAGGGGGAATGCCACTGATACATTTGGGGAATTAAAAAGGAGCGTGCTGGAATATATAGGCGCTGTCAGGGCTTTGCATACGCTGCAATTCCAACAGTGCAAAGAAAACCTGCAGCGCGTGCTGTTGGCTTTGCACAAAACCCAGCTTTCACTTAAAATGTTCTAGTTCTTATGCCTGCCCGTGAGCGTGCGATGTGAAATCTTCAAATCCAGATGCTAAACCACAGCTGAATCATTCAGAGCTTAAAGTTCCAGAGACGGGGAGCAGAAGTTTCATTTTTTAAAATGCTCCAAGGGAAGGCCTTTGCACTGTCTCATAGCCTCAGACTCCAGAGAGGGACTATAGAGAGGGAATATACAGATAGGTATATCTGATGAGCATCCTTCTTTTCTACTGCTCTGATGGCTGCCCCTTTGATGTGTAGATTGCTGGCCCCTTCCACACATGCAGAATAATGCACTTTCAATCCACTTTCACAATTGCTTGCAAGTGGATATTTGCTCTTCCGCACAGTAAAATCCAGCGGCCAAGTGCATTGAAAGAGGATTGAAAGTGCATTATTCTGCATCTGCGGAAGGGGCCTCAGATAATATTTTTTCTCTTTGTATGGCAGGAGGAGGAGGAGGAGTTTGGATTTAAATCCTTTTCTCTCCTGTAAGGAGATTCAAAGGGACTTACAATCTCCTTTCCCTCCCCTCCTCCCCACAACAAACACCCTGTGAGGTGGGTGGAGCTGACAGCGCTCCAAAGAACTGTGACTAGCCCAAGGCCACCCAGCTGGCATGCACATTGGAGTGCACAAGCTAATCTGGTTCACCAGAAAAGCCTCCACAGCTCAAGTGGCAGAGCGGGGAATGAAACCCGGTTCTCCAGATTAGAGTGTGCCTGCTCTTAACCACTATACCATGCTAGCTCTCAGTCACTTGGCTGCAGAGCAGATATGACTCCGTTATAGGTTGCTTCCTGCTCCGGCAACCCTGATAGGCCAGAATCTGAGCAACCAGAGCGGGAGACCTTTCCAATTAAGGCTGGACCAGAAATCTTGTTTCACGGCAGCAGTTGAGGCTGATTTTTTTTCCCAGGGTCTGCGCTGTAGGCATCTGCTAAGATCTATACATCCTCCCAAATGTTCCAGCAGATCGACACTGAAGCTGGACCAGATGCGTCTGCCGTAACCTGCCACAGGACTTACGCAATCTGGTCAGCGCGTCGCTCATGCCGGGGAGAAAACGTTCCCACAGCTTCTGCTAACTGATCGGGATTAAACATGCGCGCCCGCACACACACGGAGGAGGGCATTTATTGCTCTTTAATGGCCACCGCAGATTAACTTAATCTGATCCTGACTCCGAGCCACACCATTCGCAAAGTACCGCAGTTCAGAGACGGAGGTGTCCCGACTGTATCGTCTGTGCCACTGTAGAATCGCAGCCAAAAGTAAAGGCCTCCAGTTTCACTCTAGCTGCCCATTAGGATCGTTCCCCAAACTTCTCACAATTTGCTTTTTTAAAAAATGAAGAATGCTTCACACTGACAGACAAAATGGGTTTGCTTTTTGCCTATGCAAAAGTGAGAATTTTCAGAGGAATCTGCCTGTTGTGATTCTGTCTGAGTTTCTGCTTTGTGTGACCCTGGGATTGGAAGGGAACTAGCCCAAAGCCTGCAGAGAGCTAAGAGACTACCTCTGCCGAGTGTAGCGATTCTGGTTGGCCTCTGCAAATGTACAGCCTGTTTGTTTCTTCATTTAGGGGATCTTGAAAGTAGTTTCTCGTGCAGAATTTGCCTGAGGCAGCTTACAAAATAACACAATAAAGCACAAACAGTAATCACTATAAATTAAAACCCGGTGTTAAAAAAAATAACCTAGCCAGAGAATTAAACAAGAAACATCACTGAGCAGTTTAAAATGGATTTAACAGCCTTCAGACTAAAAGTGTGTTACAATATGATTTTTTTTTAAAGGATCAACCCTTAATTAAAAGCCTGGGAAAACAGAAACGTTTTGGCCTTGCACCTAGATGAAGGTCAGCCTAGATCAGTGACTCGTACAGAGACATGGCAGAGAGCTTCCTATGAAAGCTACTGTCTGCTGCGTGAGACTGAAGATTAAAGTCCAGTTTCCCCCAAGAATAGGATCAGGTGGAACCGAGTGTTAAGAGGGAAAGGGCCAGCCCAGCCGTAGAAAAACCACAGCTACCCATTGGAACAGGGTGAGAAGCCAAGAGGACCAGCCTTCCCAAGGTCTCTGCCCAAAGCTTCTGATCATGCTGTGTCTCCCTGCTCAGAGTAGGCATGTCTGGGCATGCTCTGGAAACGGCACCCCTCTGCCACATTGCAAAGCATGCTGGGATGATGCCTGGCTCGGCTCAACTCTCCATAGGCAGTGAGTCCCCGCAAAGCAAGGATCCTTGTTTTCTGCTCAGCTGTTCTGGTTTTAAAGTAGCCCTACCTGGCCGAATAAGCAGGTCCCATTCTGGGTTTGATCCCTTGGGTAGTGGGAAGTGCCACCAAGTGGGGAACCCCACCTCCATCCTTTTTGTGCTGACAAAGAATTCTGCTGTGCTCTGAAGCTTGCTACACTATGGAGGTTGGTGACTGTAACCCAGCCCCACCTGAGCCAGGGTGAGCTTTGCCCATCTTTGGCTCACCTGTAGGTTGGCAACCCTAAATCAGTTTCTCCTTGAGCCCCACCTGGAGGTTGGCAGCTCTATGCCAGGGTTAGATTTAGCCATCCTTGGCCTGCCTGGTGGATGGCAACCCTAAACTGGGGTTAGATTTGCACTCCCTGGGCCCTTCCTGGAGACTGGCAAACCAAAACCAGACCCCAGCTGGAGGTTAACAACCCTGACCCAGGGTTAGATTTGCTACCCTGGGCCCCACCTGGAAGTTGGCAGCTGTAAGCCAGGATTAGATTTAACAATTCTGGGCCCACCCAGAGTTTGGCAACCCTTAACCAGGGTTTGATTTGTCCCTTCCCAGGCTAGATCTAAAGGTCACCAATACTTAACCAGGGTTAGGGGGCTGGCGACCCTAAACCAGGGTCCGATTTGCCCCTCCCCAGGCCTGATTTGGAGGTTAGCGATCCTTAACCAGAGATAGATTTGGGCCAGGGAGCCCCACCTGGAGACTGGCAACCCTAAACCAGGGTTGTATTTGGTAGAGGCACCGAATGACAAGGAAGGCTAGGATGTTCTTTTTCCTCTCTTTTGCAAAAGAAGTCTTCCGACCCCATCTCCACCCTTCCCCGGGCCTGCGCCCCGCCGGGGTCCTGGGTTCGAGAGCCGCCTCCCCTTCGGCGCGGCCTCCTCCTCCTTTCCTCCCTCCCTCCCTCCGCCGGCGCGGGGCGTTGCAGACCGGCTGGGCGGCGCGGAATTGGGCGACGCTCCCTGGCGCGCCTGACAGCTGGGGCAGCCTCCTCCGCCGCCGCTCGCCGCCCAGCCCTGCCAGGCGAGCGCGGGAGCCGGTCGGAGGCGCGGGAGATGCGCCTGGCCGGGCTCTGAGCGCCGCCCCTGCCAAGATGACGGTGGAATTCGAGGAGTGCATCAAGGACTCGCCCCGGTTCCGGTAAGCCGGACCCTGCCCCGAGCGCCCCCCGCCCATCCAGACCCCCAACGCCTTGCGGGATCGCCCTGAGCCTCTGCAGGCGGCGCGGCACCGGGCGCGTGGGAACGAGGGCGCTGGCCGCAGGGAGGGTGGGTGGTGCAGTGGCCAAGAGCATCCTTTTGCAAATGCAGCTGTGTGTGCGTGTGCGGGGGGGGGACGGTCTAAGGGGAGACGGACGCCCCCAGCTGGCCCCCCCAGGGCGGCGCGCCTCCGGCTCCAGCTCCGCCGTGCGCCCTGGCCACCGTTTGCGCGCTGGCGGGTCCAGCCCTTTTCCCAACCCCGATCTCTGGCTCTCCGTGCTCACAAAGGGACCGACTGGGACGCTGCAAGGGAGGCGAAGGGCTCTTTCTGGGGCGGGGGGCGAGGCGGGCATCGGTGCCCGCTCCAGAACCCGGCCCCGATCCTCGCAAAGACGGGCAGCGGGGGAGAGAAAAAGCCCGGCGCTCCCCATTCTCCGCCAAGGCTGGCGCCTCTTCTGTTTCCAAGCGCAGGAAGGGAGGTGGCGGCGTGGGGTGGGGGCGCAGCCTCATGAGGTCTGGCGGCTTAGGTGGAGCGTTGGCAAGGCCGGCCCTGGCCCTCTGCAGCGGTGGGGAGGGGGGCTTCCCTTCCAGCTGCATGGGGTGGGCCTCTGGCTGGGCTCGGGGGGGGCTTTTGTCTCGCCGTCAAGTTGCCCAGACCGAACGTCTGGCGGTGTACAAAGGGGGCACACGACGGCGCAAACGCCGCGCCTGCACACACCAGCAGACGCAGCCGTCCGCCCGGGGATCTCTGGGCTGCCTGGAGGAAGAGCCAAAGGAGATGGGTGGTGTCGGGAACGGTTTCCAGGATGGGCACGGGGCCTGCCAAGAGGTCCTGAGCAGCAGGCTGGAGAACCTCAGGGCTGGGGGTATGGCTGTGCCAAAAAAAAACCCAGATGATTGAAGAGCAGAGACACAGAGAGAGAGAGATATCACCAGAGGTCCTTTTTTTTTTTTGACACATCCAAGGTCATAGCTCGGGTTTGCGTGTGGATGTTTGGGGGCAGGAATAGACAGCAGAGCTCCCCCCCCACCCCCATTCCCAGGATTTGACAGCTATAACTGTATCCTGATGGCTGCCAGCCAGATATTTATAAATGACGCGTCTGGACGGGAGGAGACGGCTTCTCCTGATTTACTGGAAGTGCAGATTCTCTCCCCTGTGTGTCGATTACTTAAATTAGATCACGAGACTGGGGGAAGGAAGGGGGGAAAGGCGCGTAGGCATCGACTTGCATATTTGATCGTGCCCGGGGATGTAGCTAAACATCCCAAACCCAGTCCAGTGGGGCCTTAGTCCAGTTGCCCCGAGTGCGAAAGGTGCCGGGGTCAACCACCAGTTAAAGTCTTCCAGCTGTCTGGAAAGACTTTCTCCTAGCCAGGAACGCCTGCCAGTCCCTACAGATGGTTTGAGTTCAATAATAATGTTGCCTTTAAAAAAAAAACTTGGAATCATTGGAACAACCCTATAAGGTAGGCCAATATCACGACCGACCTCTGTAATAATTATTGCATGACTCTGTGTGAGAGAGAAGGCGACTTTTGAAGCCCCCTTTGCAGATGTGTTTCAAAGGAAGGCCTTGCTCCCCAGTAAGTGGATTCAAGCAGTCGGTGGAGCCCTTGGCTGAGTTAGAACCAAAAACTTCCCCGTCTGCCATTCACTTATTCACTGCCGTGCTAAATTATAGTAAAACGGGTTTTCCTCCCATGGGTCAGTTTGATATCTGCTACATGGAAAAGTCCTGCGGAGTTGAAACATGGTCTAAAAGTATACAGGTCTCACCTGGCCAGTACCTGAATGAGCGACGAGATCTGTCAGTCGCTTTGAGCGCAGGGATGGAAAAATGGAATGAATGAAGTGGAAAAGCCCCATCGTTCTGTCTCTGTCGCGATGCGCCACGTGGTGGGTGCAATTGCTGTTCCGGGTTCGAAAGCTTAAAACGCCGGATGATGCAGGACTGTGATTGTTTTCATAATAACATTTAATTGGTAGGTTGATCGACCAAAGGATTTGATGCGGGACGCTAGTATTATTTGGTGAGGGCCAATTTAATCTGAAGTAACCCGTGCTATTGCTATTTTGGTTCCGGTGTGTTACTGTTGCTTCATAAAAGAGGATCTTCCAAGGATGAGCGATGCCTTTTGCTTATCGAAGGGGTAAGGCCACTGGAACACGGCCATACAACATGGAAAACCCACAACACCCTAGTGATTCTGGCCATGGAACCTTCGACAATATATTCTAAGGTATGCTGCTAGTGAGCATGGAGGTTCTGTTTATTTATCACAGCTAGTAATCATTGATGGAACTCTCCTACATGACGGTGTTTATTCTCCTATTAAAACCCTCCAAGCTGGTGACCGTTGCGATATCCTGTGGCCTGGTTTTCATTGTACCTTGTGGTAGCGTGCAAAACCATTTCAATTAGAGTTATGGCAAATGGGCAGTAGCTGGTTAGCTGGTTAATCAGGTGAAGTTGCATTCCGATACAAGCTTATTTGGGAGTAACTCTGAGGCCCCTTCCGCACATGCAGAATAACGCACATTCAATCCACCTTCACAATTGTTTGAAAGTGGATTTTTCTATTCCGCACAGTAAAATCCAGCTTCAAAGTGCATTGAAAGTGCATTATTCTGCATGTGCGGAAGGGGCCTTACTGAGCAACTTTGGACTTAATTCTGTAAATCAGTCTGTTTACATCATTGTTCTTCGTAAGTCATAATTTTGGTTAGAGAGCAGAAACAATAGAAGGTGAAAGACGGAAGGTCTGTGTCGGTGTAACTCTTGGTTTAACGGAAAAATTGACATTTGCAGAGAGGGCTCCGTTAAGCTTCCTAGGGGTATTTACAAACACTGTGACCTGCTGAAAAGACAAGTTCCAGGTCAAATCAAGCCTGTTCCAGGTCAAATGAAACTCTCCCTACAGGTTTTAATGAATAAACGGAGGCTCCTGTATTTTGGTCACGTTATAAGAAAATAAGGCTCACTGGAAAAGTCAATAATGCTAGGAAAAGTTGGAGGCGGCAGAAACGAGGAAGACCCAACATGGGAGGGATTGACTCAACAAAGGAAGCCACGGCTTTCCAATTGCAGGACCCAAGCAAGGCTGTTAACGATAGGATGTCAGACATTCATACAGTTTCCATAAGCCGGACGCGACTTGCTGGACTAATGGTCTGATTGAATAATTCTGGTTTATAATGCAACAAAAATAAGTTTTGTGTGCTCAGCAGGGCTTTTTTCATGGCGCACTGTGCAGATCCTTGGTAGGACATGCCGCCAAGTGTTTGCCAGAGTCTGCCTCGGAGCCGACACAAAGGGCCAAATCCCTGCATCGCGTCTGAAGAACTGGGTTCGAGTGTTCAAAAACTGACCCCGGGGGAAATATTAGTTACGGTTTAGCGAGGTCTTGGGTCCAAAGGATGTGTCATCTTAAAAATGTTTGGCTATGAGGCCTATTGGCAGGTATTGGCCCTGATCACCAATAGTGGAACCTCAATGTAACGACGTCGCCTGAATGCCAGCGTTCTAAGCAGCATGTCTGTATGGCACAGTCCGGAGCCCCTTGGAAACCCGACAGCTTTGAGATGTGAAATTCTTTATCAACACAGAAATGTATGGAATTGGAGAACACCGCCAGGCCTCGCCTCCCGTCACTTGTGCCACCTGTCCCCTGCTTCTAAAAGCTGTCAACGCTAACCTGGCAGGGAATCAAAGCAAAAGTAAATGTATTGTCGAAGGCTTTCACAGCCGGAATCACTAGGGTGTTGTGGGTTTTCCGGGCTGTATGGCCGTGTTCCAGTGGCATTTTCTCCTGACGTTTCACCTGCAACTGTGGCTGGCATCTTCAGAGGATCCTCTGAAGATCCCAGCCAAGATACGGAAAACATCAGGAGAAAATGCTAATAAGAAGGCCATAGCCGCCAACCAGCCTATCCTCGCTTCTTTTCATGGCGATGGGCCACAACGGTGACTTCAGTGGCCAGATGCTTCGCTCCCTGCGGGTGTGAACCTTTACAGTGAGACATCAGGATGGCTTGTGTGTTGAGCATGGCATCAAGATCCATGACTTGCCAGAAGGCACCATTGAAAATATTATATATAACCTGAAAAACTCTGGGTGCTGTGAGATGTTTGATTGTCAAGTTGTCTTGAGCTTTCCGGTAGTGGAAATGGCCTCGGGTTTTGAAGCAGAGCGTCCTCGCGGTCCCTTCCGCGCCAGACATCGAGTTTCGAAAATATGGCCAACTGGGTGCCTTCAGAAGGCCTGCCAATGGGGCACAGAGGTCAAACGCTCTCAATGTCTCCTTCCCCCCCCCTCCCAGCAACTGGTATTCTGAGGTACACTGCCTCTGAGTATGGAGGATCCATTTAGCCATTGTGGCTACTGAGACTCCATTGTGGCTACTCAGGCAATGCAAAAAAGCACTCTGCGCTTGTTCTGTGGCACTCTCTCCTTTTTGATTACATCATACGGCCAGGGGCTTTGGAAACACATTATGAATTGAGGCCTTTGCTGAGCTGTGACTGGAAGAAAAATGCCTGCCGCCAGCGAAACTCTAAGGGCTTGTGGCATATTTTTGCCAGGGGTGAGGACAAGCTGTAATAATTTTTTAAGCGAGTAATTACCGCGCGTCACCTAGGTGCTGTGACAGCAGTTCCGGCCAAGACTGCACCTTGATGTGTCCACGTTGTGTTTTGATATTTGGCCCATGGAAACAAAACAGCTCCGATTTTCCCTCTTCCCTTTCACCCTCAAGATGAGCAACGACACGCAACAGTAATTTCTAAGCTGTATGCCAACAGCAATTAATTATATTTTAAAAAGCCTTCTGTGAGCTCAAAACAACCATCTTCATAGGAGGCTGCTCGCAGCTTCTCTGCGTGATTAACTGCTACTACCTTCCCTCTTCTTTCTTCTGCTAAAATTCTGCAACATCCCTGCATTGGTTGCCTAGCTCATGTAATCACTACTAAGGCAACAATGGAAGAGAATTATCTTCCCTTGGAGGAGGATGCCTGGTATATCTCTGCATGCTTTAGTGATCTGCGAAACATGTGCCTCCCTCTCCAAAAGCTTGTGAGAATTAAGGAAGCAAGCAATTGTATCTCTGCATCTGCAGTGCAATTAAAATGGATTCAATTCGTGTCAAATTGCAAAATGCAGGTGGAACTACTTCCAGTATCCACAGAGGAGGGCTGTCGTTGGCCAACTCTGCGAGGCACTGTCTCCTTTTCGAAAAGCCTCTAATGGGGTTGGGTAGCACTACCCGGTCACTGCACCAGGCATGACCGCATGGTTCAATCCCATCAAATGGAAAGAGGCCGCAGAATTACCTGCCCTCAAAGGAGGAGGCTACTTCTGCACATGGGCAGGGGTTTATTGCTTGTCGGTCCACCACTCCTGGTGGGGGTTTGTCATTTCTCTCATCTCCCTGCGTTGCTCGTGAAGTTTCCAGAGGGAGAGGCTCCTTTCCACGTTTTTGCCAGACGTTTCCATACTTCTGCCAAAAAGAAAACAAAACGTGCGGGAAAAATTAATGAGCAACGAGGGCAGAAGAGACAGGAATGTCGGGGCTTGCCCCACTTTCCGCCTGCAATCTGACATCTACATATATTCAGGGCAGAGGGCCGGGAAGGACGTCTTTCCTCCTTTGTTCAATGTCACCCGGGTGTGTCTCTCAGAATGTTTTTTTCCCAGGTTGGGGTTTCTAGTGTGATTGTGCTGAGCGGGCATTACCTTTGTAAACGTGACCTTAAGAGCCTTGGGTTTGATGGGGACCGAGAGTGGATCGCTTCCAGCAGAATATCCACAGCTCGAGCAGGCAAGCCCAGCGCACTGACTCACGCAGAGGGGCGGCAGGCTGCTTCCTGGTCAGAACAGTGGCCTGCAGAACGGGAGAAGGTGGGCATTTTGGCTGGGGGCAGCTTTAACTCTATGAGTCTCTACAAGGAGTCTTAAAAAACCGGAAGTCTGGGAGCTCCGGCTCTTGGTGGATCGCCCGTGTTCCTCTGGCACGAACCTTGCAGGGGCTTGTCTGACTGGTGCCAGATGCACACAAAGCCAATGAGTACAGCGAAAGACCTGTTCGGAGTGAATTTTTGCACTCCGGCTCCGTGATGCGCTCACTCAATCGGCATGCAGATTATCTTTTGCCATCCAGCCGCTTGTCGGCCTGTGAAAGGGACTGCTGACTCGTCGGAAAACCTGAAACAGAAAAGCTAAAATCCCCGCATATCTTCCAGTAGCCTCTGTTGAACAGGGATGGATTTGCTGGGATGGGAGCGGGGGTGGGTGGGGGTGGGGGGTTCTTTCCCCAGGAAACTGTTGCCCCGTTTTGCATTTGGAAAGTCTTTTCAACATCTTGTTCATACGCATTGCTAAGATGGTGAATGAAGGGAAAGGCCAGGCTCCAATACCCTGGAGAGTGGCTGCCAGCCTGGGTAGGCAATACTGACTCGGATGAACCTAGGGTCTCATTCAGTATAAAACAAATTCATGTGTCTGGGGGTGGGCCATAGCTCAGAGCATCATCCTAGCATGTAGAAGGTCCCAGATTCAATTCCAGGTGTCTCCAGTCAAAAGGACCAAGCAGAAGGGGCTGTGAAAGAGCAGAGCAGCAGCGGCGTAGTGGTTAAGAGCAGGTGCACTCTAATCTGGAGAACTGGGTTTAATTCCCCGCTCTGCCGCTTGAACTGTGGAGGCTTATCTGGGGATTTCCAGATTAGCTACTAATGCACTCCCACACACCCACCTCAGCTGGGTGACCTTGAGCTGAGTCACAGCTTTTTTCAAAGAAGCTCTCAGTCCCACCTACCTCCTGGGGTGTTTGTTGTGAGGAAGGGGGAAGGGAAGGAGATTGTAAGAAAGGGGAGTTTAAATCAAACTCCTCCTTCTCCCTCCTCCTCCTCCTCCTCCTCCTCCTCCTCCTCCTCTTCTTCTTCTTCTTCTTCTTCTTCTTCTTCTTCTTCTTCTTCTTCTTCTTCTTCTTCTTCTTGTTGGATGGGAGACCACCAAGGAAGTCCTGGGTGGCTATGCTGAGGCAGGCAATGGCAAACTACCCTCTGTTCACCTCTTGTCTTGACCTGGATGGCCTAGGCCAGGGGTCTGCAACCTGCAGCTCTGCAGATGTTCATGGACTACAATTCCCATCGGCCCTGCCAGCCGCGACCAGTTGGTATGCTGCTGGGGAGGGGCTGATGAAGGTGAATCCATGGTATCTGGAAAGCTTTACGCGATTCTTGGCCCTAAACTTTATCACTATGTCTCGATGATAGATCTTGGGTGCTAAGCAGGGTCAGCCCCAGTTATGACTCAGATGGGAGACCACGGAGGAAGTCCAGAGTTGCTGCACAGAGGCAAGCGGTCGCAAACCGCCTCTGTCCATCTCTTGCCTTGGAAACCCCTTGAAGCACAGGTGTCAAACCCGCGGCCCTCCAGATGTTATGGACTACAGTTCCCATCATCCCCTGTCAGCATGATGCTGGCTGGGAGATGATAGGGCTTATGATCCATACCGGAGATTGTTTGACAAACACTGAAAAGATGCAGCCGTAAAGTCGAGGGCCGTTTTTAAACAGAGGTTGGATGGCCATCTATTGGGAGTGCTTTGATTGTGTGTTCCTGCATTGCAGGGGGTGGACTGGAGGGCCCTCGGGGTCTCTTCCAACTCTATGATTCTAAGTCAGTTGCAACTCTCCGCCACGGGCTGGAATTTCAGCTGACTCCTGTGTGCAAGCCCATCCCTGCGGATCGGGGCGCTCCCGCAACGATGGGGGTTAGAAGAGAAATCAGCCGGCGCTCCACAGAACGAGCCATTTCTCTGTACGCGCGGCGGCTTGCTTCTTCAAGCAATGTGACGCACCTAATTGTGACAGGAGCACCCCAGGAGCCTTCTCTAATGGAGAGTGTTCAACTGCTCCGCGGGTCTAGGTGTCAGCTGAATTATGCTCCCGACGGATCACCTGGAGACTCTCAAGATGTTTGTGCCCACATGGAGCTGTGACAGGCAACTTCTGCAGGAGAAAAGGCTGTGTGATTAGCTAGGTGAAAATAGTCCCCTGTGCAAGCAGTGGGCCGTTACTGACCCAGGGGGTGACATCACGTCACGACATTTACTAGGCAGACTGTGCCTTCCCTAGTTGTCTACGTTCTGCCCCCAGCAAATTGGGTACTCGTTTCACCAACATGAGAAGGATGGAGGGCTGAGACCCCTTCTGCACGTGCAAGAATAATGCACTTTCAATCCACTTTCACAATTGTTTGCAAGTGGGTTTTGCTATTCCGCGCAGTAAAATCCAGCTGCAAAGTGCATTGAAATTGCATTCTTCTGCATCTGTGGAAGGGGGCTCAGTCAACCTCGTGCTGGCCACCTGAAACTGACTTCTGTCGGGATCGAACTCGGGTTGTGACTGGACTGCAGTACTGCAGCTTGCCGCTCTGAGCCACCTTGCCCCAGGGGGGCTGGTTTAGGGAGCTTTTTTTTGAAAATAAAAAGTTATAAAGGATGAGGAGACACGAAAGACGTTTACAAAAATGGGGGATGGAGGAGAGAGAGAGGGAGACTTTGCTCCCTCTCAAAGAAGACTGGAGCTCAAGATGGCTTCATTGATTGATTGATTGATTGATTGATTGATTGATTGATTGATTGATTGATTGATTGATTGATTGATTCTTAAAATATTTACCCACTGTCCTCTTTCCAAGCCTGAAATCTTCCGCTTCTGGAGACCTTGGGGAGGGAGCTGATCCCGAAGGGATGGCAACGTTAGTAAATTACACTCTGAATGCTTTGGTGAAGTCTCTTCCCCCGCTGATAATCGGACACTAGGTTACCAACTTCCAGGAGAGGCCTGGAGTTCTCCTGGAATCATAGCTGAGCTCCAGATGGCAGAAGTCATTTCCCCTGGAGGAAGGGGCTGCTTTGAAGCGTGCACTCTATGGTATTATATCCAACTGAGGTTCTTCCTGTCCCCCATCCCTCCCCTAACCCACCCTTAATCCCTAGAATTCCCTGAACCCAGAGTGGGCAAGATTCTTCCTGCTAAATCGGGACAGGTGGAGCGGCTGTTTAATATGGGAACAGGGCAGTTGTATCGCCACTAATGTCCCATCTAGCTTGGCATCCTGCCATTCCATGCCCGTTTCTGCTGGCAAGCTTCTACTGGGACATTTGATAACATGTTTCTGGACAGTTGCATTCTTTTTCTTGTCGTAGTCAGGCACGCCCCTCTTTGCTTTCACAGCTCAGCTGTGCTGGCGAAGGCAGAACAAATCAATGCTGCGTAGAGACGGAAGGAGAAGAGCCTTCAGCAATGCATAATGGTGACACAGGGTGTGTATGTGTGAGTGTCCCTGTACAATGTATTAAGGCTTTCACGGCCGGAATCAGTAGTGTGTTGGGGGTTTTCTGGGTTGTATGGCCCTTTTCCAGTAGCATTTTATCCTGACGTTTTGCCTGCATCTGTGACTAGCATCTTCAGATCCTCTGAAGATGCCAGCCACAGATGCAGGTGAAACGTCAGGGCATACTACTAGAGCTAAGGCTCATATGAGGCTCCTCTTAGCTGCTTCGCACAGATTCCTGAAAAAAGCGTTCTGGGATATGCAAGAGTTGTCCCTATTATCATCTGTGAAATGCAGACCTCCAAAGCTGCCCGGCGACTATTATAAACACCCTGACTAGATTACTGTTATCCATGGGTCGGCCCCTGAAGACTGTTCAGAAACTATCCAACATATGGTGGTTAGACTGGAACACCCAGATTTGAAAATAGGGTGCCAATACGTTAAAGAACTATCCGTTTATTTCTGGGCATAATTCAAGGTGATTTTTTTAGAAATTCTGAGTTTCTAAACCCCATTGTCTTGATTTGAATAACCCCATTTCCGTTTGGTTTCTGCCTTGCACAAATGCAACTTGCGACTAAAGCAGTTTTCTGTTCCTTCATGCTGAATTTTTCCACAAGTTTAATTGAGCGACAGTCAATTGGCATTATATGGTATTTATTCATTTCCCGTCCCCAGAATGGGCTCAAGGAAGCTGATAAACAGAAACATAAAAAGCGGTAATAAAGAAAACGTTGTGACCCCTTTTAAAAAAATATACACCCAGCAATACTAATTTTTTAGGGAGAAAACTATACCTCAAAATAATAACTCTCTTAGTAACATCAAAGAGAAAACCCCAACATTACAGAAGGCAACGGAGACCTACATCTGTTCTTGAACTACATCTGTAAAAAGAAAATCCTCTTCACCTCTCCCAGTGGCCAATTCCATGAATAGTATGTGTATTATACATATAAATAATGCATTTGTTGCATATTAAAAACTGCACAGCTTGTGTAGGCAGTAAAAGGAATCCTCCGCTCCAACAGTAAAATGTGAAGATTAAAATCATCAGCACAATTATCGGTGTTACAATCTTTGTTGCCCCCTGTAGGAGCAGCAGTGGCGTAGTGGTTAAGAGCAGGTGTACTCTAATCTGGATGAACTGAGTTTGATTCCCCGCTCTGCCGCCTGAGTTGTGGAGGCTTCTTTGGGGAATTCAGATTAGCCTGTGCACTCCAATGCATGCCAGCTGGGTGACCTTGGGCTAGTCACAGTTCTTGTGAGCTCTCTCAGCCCCACCCACCTCACAGGGTGTTTGTTGTGAGTGGGGAAGGGTAAGGAGTTTGTAAGCCCCTTTGAGTCTCCTTACAGGAGAGAAAGGGGGGATATGAATCCAAACTCCTCCTCCTCCTCCTGCTTTCTTCTTCTTCTTCTTCTTCTTCTTCTTCTTCTTCTTCTTCTTCTTCTTCTTCTTCTTCTTCTTCTTCTTCTTCTTCTTCTTCTTCTTCTTTCTTCTTCTTCTTCTTCTTCTTCTTCTTCTTCTTCTTCTTCTTCTTCTTCTTCTTCTTCTTCTTCTTCTTCTTCTTCTTCTTCTTCTTCTTCTTCTTCTTCTTCTTCTTCTTCTTCTTCTTCTTCTTCTTCTTCTTCTTCTTCTTCTTCTTCTTCTTCTTCTTCTTCTTGAGACAGAGGTCCTCTGGCCATGCACAGAGAGTCCCTCTTGACTACTGTTTCCTCTGATGTTCCAACACAGAGCCACGGCGATGCAAACACGACCACGGGGCTAAACCCTGGTCAATCCCAGCTCAAATACTAAGCCCCAAAATAAGGCCTGGAAAGTCAATCGGATGGATTTAAAATCTGGGAGATACCCCCTTGTAAACACTGAGACTGCGAGCGGGTGTGTATACAAACAGATATCCCCTCTGAAACACCCACCGGCTTCCCGGAATGAATCCGTTTTAATAGCCCGACTGTAAGGAGGTGAAAAGCTAAGCCGTCGAGCAGGGATAACCGAAAATATTTATTAGAAAGGATTAAGGCATGATGTCACGATTCGGGGTGGCGCAGCCGGAGCGGAAACACGCGCTCGGCTCCTAAATAAGCGCAGAGTTAGCTCCGTCTAAACAGACTTATGTAATTTTGGCATGCAAATAAATCCTGTCTATCCTCCACCCCCCACAGACAGAATCTGTTCCGTCGTAGTCCCCGAATCTTGATAATTGCCGCCTTATTTTCCATTAGTAAAATCCTGTATCTCAGATGCGTGGGTGGGAGAGGCCATATCGGAATTTATTAGAGGATCTTCTGAGGAAGCAACCCCATCCCTGTTTTGAAGATGCGCAGGAATGTGGTAATCCCTGCTTTGTGTGTGGCTGACATATTGCATTCCTGGTTGTGGTACAAAAGGTGACTTTAAAAAAAAAACGTGGCTGAGACCGATGTCAGATTGCCCGAGGGCCAAAACAGAAGAATCTTGGCTTGCTCTTCTGTGTTGAACGGCCAAATGGGATGCAGAAATCAGAAGGCAAAGCTTTGGGGGGCTGATAAATGTGACCCCCCCTTCATTAATATCTGCAAATTGAGCAAAACACAGCTGCAAAAGGCAGCTGGATAGCTGGCAACCTTGTGTCCCCCAACTGTCCCCGTGTACCCGGGAAAATCCCAACTTTCTGGCCATTTCCCCTGCCAAATAATATTTTTGCATTCAGGGCATGGCATGTTAATTTTTTCAAGCGTGAGCTAATGGTATGGTCATAGCAAGATTTGAGTCCAGAAGTCCTTGGAGATCTGCACGATTTTGGGGGGGGGGGGGTATAAGCTTTTGAGAGTCAGAGCTCCCTGGGCTGATGAAGGGAACTTTGACTCTTGAAAGCTCATCCCTCCCAAATGTTATTTGATCTCTCAGCAGTGGCATAGTGTCAACGGGGCGGGGCGGGGGCGCGATGCCCCGGGCGCCGTGGAAGCAGGGGCATGGGTCGACCTTGGCGGGGGCAGTTTCCCCTCGCTCCACCCCGTCTCTAAGATACTACTGAACTTGAATCCACCGTCTTGCTGGAGACCAACTCTGTTTCAGATAAAGATGTTAGTACGGTCAGTTGAGGTTCAGAAGTCTAGAAAACGGTATGCTTCCACATTAAAAAATAGTCCTGAACCAACATGAGAATTATCATTCATTTTTATGTGTTGCCTCAGTCAAAACTGTTATTTTGTGCATTATTGTGCATTGAACATGATACTTTGATACAAGAACATTTATAGTTCATGGAACAACTATCCCCAGTACTTGCCTTTTCCAAACTGGTAGGCACCAGGACCCAGGATGAGCATTTTACAAAAAAGAAGGTCCGGCATGTTGTGTTCTGTGGCGGCGTAATATACAATGCTACTAACATCTTTTTCTGAGAAAGAGTATATCTTCTGAAACTGTCTGATATGGTCATTTATTGGGAATTCAGTCTTTCCTTGAACCTCTAGGGAAGTGTGAGCACAGCTGCATCATCGAATCCTAGAATGGAGTCATAGAATCATACAGTTGGAAGAGACCCCCAAGGGCCAACAAGTCCAACCCCCTGCAATGCAGGAACACACAAGCAATGCATGCACATTAGTCCAGTCACACGATGAAGCACAGTCTCACTTTGCAGTTTCCTATTTTGCATTTGCTGAGGAATATGTTGAACCGCTGATGACCTGTGGCAGGATAACCGATGTTTTCTTGTTGTTTCTTTTCTGATAATTGACGCCCCACGTCTGGACTTAGGTCACTGTGAAGACCTAGGGGTTTGCAGACAGAATACAGCCTGCGGAGAAGAGCTTTTAGCCGCACGCAACTCCGCGCATGCAGAGCTCAGGAAGTGGTTTTGGGGTGAGAGTCGAGGAGTTAACAAGCATTTGCCCATTTTCTTTAGAAACGATGCAGGGAAACGGTCCCGTACGAGGTCTGATATCTGAGTCTCCTTTGTGGATCTCCCTGGCAACATTTTGCTTAAGGAGGCGTGAGATGAAATGTCATGATCGGGCTCAGCTCAGCTGGCATGTTCAGGCTGCTGTGTAGGATGGCAGAATGCCAGAGCCTCCGGGATAACTGGGAAATCCTTCAAGAGGCAACACAGACCAAGGGCAGGAGGGATCTTGTGTGTCCCCCTCCCCATTTTCCCAGCAGCTGCCTTCCCCCCATTGCTTCCTGGAAGCTAGAGCATTGGTTGGTTCTCAACCTGTAGGTTACAGGGACCCCTTTGGGGGTCGAACGACCCTTTCACAGGGGTCGCCTAAGACTCTCTGCATCAGTGTTCTCCATCTGTAAAATGGATAGATGTTAGGGTTGGGGGGTCACCACAACATGAGGAACTGTATTAAAGGGTCGCGGCATTAGGAAGGTTGAGAACCACTGAGTTAGAGCAAACGTAATCTCTTCCACATCTCAACCCTTGTTGATACTGGGCAGGATTTGTGGTTCTGGGGGCGGAGCACCAGTTCCTGGTTCAATTTATTTATTGCAAGTATTTTCTATAGCCATGTTCAAGGCGGCTTCCAAAGTGCAATGAAATACAGCAATACAAGAAACAATAAAACCAAGAACAATAAAACCCAATACAATACAATGAAGGACAATAAAGCCGTGCTGTACTATTTAAAAAGTCTCCACAATACATCTATAAAACCTAAAATGCTGCTTGATAAAATCTTAGCTGTTCAAAGCTGTTTGAAATAAAAAAAATGTCTTCCTCTGACGACGGAAGGAGAGCAAGGACCCCAACTTCTCTAAGAAGAGTGTTCTAATGTCTGGGCCCAACCACTGAGAAAGCTCTCTCCTGGGTCCCTACAAGAAGTACCAATGGGATGGAGAGAGATACTTCCCTGGGTGATCTTCATAAATGGGCAGTTTTATATGGACACAGGTGATCCTTCAGGTAACCAGCCCAATCCCTAGCATCGCCAGGTGAAGAAGAAGAGTTGGCATTTATACCCCACTTTCCTCTATCTTCAAGGAGTCTCAAACCAGCTTATGATCTCCTTTCCTTCCTCTTCCTACAACAGATACCTTGTGAGGTCAGTGGGGCTGAGAGAGTTACGATACGATAACCTTGATTAGGCATAGATTAAGCAGAGGGAGTTCTGAGAGAACTGTGAGGGGCCCAGGGACACCCAGCAGGTTTCAGGTGAAGTAATGGGGAATCAAACCTGGGCCAAGCAGCAGGTAGGGTCCAATGAGGTGGGATCCAGCAGGTTCTTACAGGTTCCCAAGAGTAGGTTACTAATTATTTGTCTGTGCTGAGAGGGGGTTACTAATTGGTGATTTTGCCATGTGATTTTTGCCTTAGTTACACCCCTCCTCTCAGCAGTAGCACGCAGAACTTGAAGCAGTCTAGCAGGAGGTGCACCGGCGTGCGTGGCAGCCTGCGCCTGCGTGCATTCGTTTCCCGCCCAAGGACTGGCGCAGCGGCTGCGTCCTTGCCACAGCCCCGCCCAGGAATGCCCGGCCATGCCCCCATCGTGCCCCGCCCAGCCCCATTGGTGCCACACCACAGTTTGAATCCCACCACCATGGGAACCTGTTACTAAAATTTTTGGATCCCACCACTGGGTCCAAGCAGTGGTGGGATTCAGCCGGGTTCACACCACTTCGGCAGAACCGGTTGTTAAAATGGTGCTTGTAAACAATCAGTTGTTAAATTATTTGAATTCCCACCACCGGAACCGGTTTTTAAATTATTTTAATCCCGCCACTGGGTCCAAGAACCTCTTTCTGATACCCGGGAGAGCTGCAGTGTCTACAGCTTGCTTTGGAGAAGAGTAGATAGAGTCTCCACTCCCTACTGGGACCATTCTTTTATTCCTAGCTCTAACAGTGGCATGGATTTGAGAGGGCACGGTTCCCCCTGTTTCCTGTTCCCACTGCTTAGGAGGACAGGAAGAGCTGAGCCGGGCCTGATTGGAATAACAAACAAGACCTGCAGATTGATCCCCAGAAAACCTGCTCATGGCTTTTGCTAACTGTGCGCATGGAACCGTTTCGAGACGGGCGGATGCCTTTCAAAGGGACCTCCCCCTTGCTATC
This sequence comes from Sphaerodactylus townsendi, assembly GCF_021028975.2. Classification (NCBI taxonomy): domain Eukaryota; kingdom Metazoa; phylum Chordata; class Lepidosauria; order Squamata; family Sphaerodactylidae; genus Sphaerodactylus; species Sphaerodactylus townsendi. The sequence goes on from NC_059440.1 coordinate 27,612,339, forward strand.
TGGGATCTCCCCTGCCTTGTTGCGGCCATCCCCGCAGGGTTTTTCTCTCTGCTTTGGATCCTCCGGACGACACAGCACCCTCTTTGTCCTCGCTGAGAAACTCAAAAGTTGGCAGGAAGCGCACAAATCTGGCCTCTCCATCATGACCTGCCCTGAGGATACATGAAATGGTCTTTTGTAAGGAGGGTGGGGTGGGAGTCGCAAGGGTGAAATTGCCTCCTCTTCCTACCTCTCGGCTCTGCCGTGCCTCTGGTGGGAAAAGACCCTACAAAAGTGCCTTCCGTTGATGGGACGTTGGTTCAGAATTCTTTGCCGTGGCTGGCAGCCAAGGAAGGGTCCTTCCCAATTCCGCTGGAGGAGAGAAGCGGCTAGAGGTGTGGGGATCGGGGTGGCCTTCAGGGCCTTCTCCACAGTGGCCCCTACCAGGCGCCAACTCTCTTGGAGTTCGAGTGCTTGGCAAAGACGGGTCTCTTCACCTAGGTGTTGGCTGATTCCCCCCTACTGGGATGGGGGGGGGGATGGCCTCAAAGTGTCCTGTACACCTCTCCCACTTTTGCTTCCACTAGGGCCGTGGTGGTGAACCTTTGGCACTCCAGATGTTATGGACTACAATTCCCATCAGCGCCCGCCTGCATGGGCAATTGGGGCTGATGGGAATTGTAGTCCATAACATCTGGAGTGCCAAAGGTTCGCCACCACTGCACTAGGGGCTATCCGTGGCACTGCGGAACATTAGTGGCGCCCTTCCCTGGGTGGGAGACCCTTATTCCAAGCCGACCACATCCAGGTCTTGCTTAAACACCTCCACCAGTTTACGCCACAGCTGAAACATGTCAGCCTGAACTAAAGGTTCAGATCACCACTCCAGCAACTGAAACAGTATAGCGAGAGTTAATTCACGTTGCACAAAAATGAAGGGGGTGGTTTTGGGGAAAGAAGGCGGAAGCGCGATACTGAGAAATACCTCGGAAAGGCCGCAGACTAGCCGTTCAGCGGAGACAGAAACCGTTTGAGGAGGACTTTTAGAAATGCCCCGGAGGTCTGGCTTCCTCGTGATGACCTCCAAAACTTCTCTCTGGATACCACGGCTCAACCCACTAAGAAAGTTTTCCTTGTTTCCTTTCTCGCCTGGGAAGCGGCTGAACCCTAGGGGCTGGCATATAACACCTCCCCCAACCCCCCAATTCATTTCCTCTCCAATCAGCACTTATTCGATTCCGTCCCCTGTTTTTTTTCCCTCTTTCTTTTTGTCCCGTGATTCCCCCAGCAGGCTAATTTTCACTTGGTCTGGCCAGAGAGCTTGTGAGATGAGGTGTATGCTCCGGGGACAGGATATAGGCCCATGGTGGCGAACCTTTGGCACTCCAGATGTTATGGACTACAATTCCCATCAGCCCCTGCCAGCATGGCCAATTGGTCATGCTGGCAGGGGCTGGTGGGAATTGTAGTCCATAACATCTGGAGTGCCAAAGGTTCGCCACCACGGAATAGGCTGTTCCGTTTCGCAAACCAAACAGAAGACCATGTTGGACAACTATCATTAACTGACAGGTATAAAGATATAGCTCTTCCGATCTCCCAAGTTTACATGCAGGGCTTCCGAGCTGCACCAACAGCTCTGAGTGGTATAGGCAGGTCTCTGAATGGCACAGGCAGGTCTCGGGCTGGAAAAGGGTCTTCTCTGTTTCCTGAGGTCCTCTCAGTTGAAGGTGCTTGAGTGTCGGAGGTCCTGTCTCAGGCCCAGAGAACAGGACATGGGCGGTACAGGCTGAAGCATCCTCAAAAGTGTTGTCCTGGCAACCAAAGCCAGAAGAATCATGGTCACCCTGACAACGGCCAGACATTATAGGGTTGCCAACCTTCAAATGGGGCCCAAAATTATAACCGATCTCCAGATTACAAAGATTGGTTCTCCTGGAGAAAATGGCAGCTTTGGAGAGTGGCCCTTATGGCACTGAAAGCCAGCGTGGTGTCGAGGTTAAGAGCAGGTGGATTCTAATCTGGAGAACTGGGTTTGATTCCCCACTCCTCCACCTGAGTGGCGGAGGCTTATCTGGTGAACCAGATGTGTTTCCCCACTCCTGCATTCTTGCTGTGTGACCTTGGGCCGGTCACAGTTCTCTCCAAACTCTCTCAGACCCACTGACCTCACAAGTTATCTATTGTGGGGAGGGGAAGGGAAAGGAGCTTGTAACCACTGAAGCTCCTCCCCTTCTCGAACCCCTCCCCCTCCAGGTTCCACCCCAGAATCTCCAGTAATTTCCCAACTCAGATGAGGCCACCCCATTGGACAATCAGGACAGGGCTTATGCTGAAGGCTTTGTAGAGAAGCCAAGGTTGCAGTGCAGTTGATCGTTGGGCTCCGCCTCTACCAACACGTGACATAATTGCACGGTGCATCATGCTCTTGATAGATTTAAGCAACCGTCTGCCAGGCATATCGTCCTGCCCTTGCTACTGCATTGTTCTCTTGTCAGGCTTTGTCATCATTCATGATCTCCGAGAGCCACCAGGGTTCATTTGCACTGGTGCGTTCGCTGGGCTGGCGGGGATGAAGATTCATCTTTTGGGGGGGGGGGGGTTCTGCTTGGCCAGCTAACAGAAGGACAGTTTCATGCTGACTGCAGGCAAGATGTGAGCAAGACTGGAAGGAGACCAACAGAAGGCACTCACGTGGTCCGATGGTTATAAAGGGTCCTGTAGAGGCAGTGCCTTAGCAGAGGGAAGGAGGAGGAAGAGGAAGAGGAAGAAGAGGAAGAAGTAGTAGTAGTAGTAGTAGTAGTAGTAGTAGTAGTGGAGGAGGAGCAGGAAGAGGAGGAAGAGGAGGAAGAGGAGGAAGAAGAAGAGGAGTAGTAGTAGTAGTTTGGATTTATATCCCCCCTTTCTCTCCTGCAGGAGACTCAAAGGGGCTTACAATCTCCTTGCCCTTCCCCCCTCACAACAAACACCCTGCGAGGTGGGTGGGGCTGAGAGAGCTCCGAGAAGCTGTGACTAGCCCAAGGTCACCCAGCTGGCGTGTGTGGGAGTGCACAGGCTGATCTGAATTCCCCAGATAAGCCTCCACAACTCAAGCGGCAGAGCTGGGAATCAAACCCGGTTCCTCCAGATCAGAGTGCACCTGCTCCTAGCCACTACGTCACTGCTGCTCTACGCCACTACGCCACTTCTACAGTAGAAGAAAAAGAAAAAGGAGGAGGAAGAGGATGAGTTTGGGTTTATATCCCACCTTTGACAACAGCTCAAAGCTTAACGGAAAAGAAACATCAGGCCGATCTTGCTTCTTGGGTGGGAAAATGTTGGGGGCTTGAAGGGTCGACCTGAAGCCCCCCCCCCCCTAGAAGAAGAAGAAGAGAAAAGTTTGGATTTATACCGCACCTTTCTCTCCTGTAAGGAGATTCAAGGTGGCTTACAAGCTCCTTTCCCTTCCTCTCCCGACCCTCATTCATTGCAAGGCGCTACGTAAAACGTTGCACTTGTGCCAGTGCGCAAATCAAAGCGTTTGTCCCGGGGAGGGAAAACAACACAGGAGGTCTCAAAACGATGGTGGATTTTATTTGCTTCTTAGCTGTTGCCACAAGCAATTCAAAATGCCATTTTTAGTTGATGGAAAAGGAAGCTCCGCCTGGCAAAAAATAGATAACCGGCTCACTCTGGATTCTTCAAGAAGCGCACACCCTTCCTTGTGGCAGGAAGTGGAAAACGTCGAATTCCACAACTGGGCACGCTCAACCCACATCGTTAAGAAAGGCCTGCTAGAGCTTTGGCACCCTTCCAACGCATTCTGGGCTGCCGGCGTGTCACCGAACAGGTTCAGGTGATATTTGAGATAACTCGCCGTGTTTCGCCAACACATAGATGCGCACGTCTGATAAACGTCGCTTGGGAGAAGAAAAAAATTCTTCATCCAGCCATATCGACCAAGCTCGCAGAGGCTTATTAATGCATGTTTGCAACCGGTAATGTGGGTGTTTTGATTGGGCTGGACCTGGCCCAGGCTATCTTGGAAGCTAAGCAAGGTCAGCCCTGGTTAGCATTTTGATGGGAGGCTTCCAAGAAAGTCCAGAGTTGCTACCAGGTGATGGCAAACCACCTCTGTTTATTTCTGGCCTTGAAAATTCTACAGGATCATTGTACATCAGCTAGACCTGAAGGCACCAGAGGCATATCTAGGGAAATGGTAGCCCTAGGAGCAGCAGTGGCGTAGGAGGTTAAGAGCTCGTGTATCTAATCTGGAGGAACCGGGTTTGATTCCCAGCTCTGCCGCCTGAGCTGTGGAGGCTTATCTGGGGAATTCGGATTAGCCTGTACACTCCCACACACGCCAGCTGGGTGACCTTGGGCTAGTCACAGCTTCTCGGAGCTCTCTCAGCCCCACCCACCTCACAGGGTGTTTGTTGTGAGGGGGGAAGGGCAAGGAGATTGTCAGCCCCTTTGAGTCTCCTGCAGGAGAGAAAGGGGGGATATAAATCCAAACTCTTCTTCTTCTTGTATGCAAAATCTGAGTTTTCTGCCCCCACCCCCCGTATGGGCGGCCGCCCTCCCCCCCTACGACCAAACAATTTTTTTTTGCATCAAGTCTTTAAGTCAGTGTATGGACCGGGGGGGGGGGAGCCTCCAGGGGGGCAATTTTCCACACCCCACGTGACTAAATGGCTGCAGCCTGAGGACATTTGACCCCATATGTCCCCCTGGGCGGTACGCCCCTGGATGGCACTTTCCCCCATATTGAAGAAAGGCACAACAGAAGCGAAGGGAGTGAAAAATATGGCCCATGGCATATGCCAAATGTGCTGAACAGAGTCTGGGAATTACAATGCAAGAATGGATGTTTCCTAATCCAGTGGTTCCAATTTAGAAATAAATCTAGGTCACTTGGAACCCCGTGGAGAAATTCAGAACAGAAGACTTTCAGAAGGATCCCTATTCATGTGTGTGTAATCCTTGAAAAGCGTATCCACGATGCTTCGCAAAGCGTCCCTAAAATCATCTGCTTCCAGCAGGGCGCCTCACCTGTCTAGCGGTGGGGCGAGCCCTGAAATGAACTCTTTGCTCACCTGAGATGCTCTTTGCCGGGGTTGAAATAAACAGATGAGGGAGATGACCGAGAGCCCTTTGGAGTTTTGCAGCATGAATCCGAAATGCAGGAAAGAAGCAGCAGTTCTGGGCGAGCCAGGCGGAGCTAGATTGACTCTCCCCTGGAGCACATCTGGTTCAGCCTTAGGTCCCCTACACAGTTCTGCTGATAAACATCTGTCCTATTCTGAGATTCCACCTAAGCATCAGGAAGAACTTCCTGATGGTCAGGGCTGGAGTGGTGGAGTGGAATGTGCTACCTTGGAGTGTGGTGGAGTCTCCTCCTTTGGAGGTTTTCAAACAGAGGCTGGATGGCCATCTGTCAGGAGTGCTTTGATTGTGTGTTCCTGCATTGCAGGGGGTTGGACTGGATGGCCCTTGGGGTCTCCTTCATGATTCTATTCCCGTGGTGGCAAACCTATGGCACTCCAGCTGTTCATAGACTACAATTCCCATCAGCCAATTGGCCATGCTGGCAGGGGCTGATGGGAATTGTAGTCCATGAACAGCTGGAGTGCCATAGGTTCGCCACCACTGCAATTATTCTATGATTCTCTTCCAGATTTCCTTCTTTTTAAGCGAAAAAGAGACAGAGGGAAAGCTGCCGGTTCATCTAGACCTGCTCCATACTCGAAGCTATGTGCACATTAAAAACAATTATAATAATAATAAATGAAAACTCTGCACCCAGTCAACTTACTATCCCTTATGGGTTCAAGATGCTGAAGTCTGCAGGCAATGGTTACTGAAGCATCCAAGGCCAGAAAGTTGGTACAGTAGATGTCTATTGGTTGTCGGTGAGGCTTCAGTGTCCACAATCATGAGGGCTGGTAACTTATACTCTCTAAATTACCATGCACGTGTGCACATTGATAGTGGGATATCATAATCATGATAGTCAGTTTACATTCTGTGCAAGGCAGCGGTGTAGCTAGGGAAAATGGAGCCCGGGACAAAATCTGAGTTTTGTGCCCCCCCACCCCGTGTGGGTGGCCACCCTCCCCCACCACAACTAGGGCTCTGGTCAGTTTTAGGTTTCTGGTTTTTGTTACAATTTTGGGAACAATTTTTTAACTAAATAAATTAAATAAAAATAAAAAGTTAGGGTTAGGGGTTAGGCAAAACCCCAAAACCTGAAACTGACCATAACCCTATTCTTGTGCTGCACCCTAGAACTCAACATAACACTAAGGTAAGCCATAGTCCTAAGGCAAACCCGAGCCCGTGCCCCTGCCTTAACCTTAACCCTAACTTATTATTTTTATTTAACTTATTCAGTCACAAATTGTTCCCAGAATTGTAACAAAAACCCGAAACCTAATACTGATCATAGCCCTATTCTTGGACTGCGCCATAGAACTCAACGTAACACTAAGGCAAGCCTGAGCCCCTGCCCTTGCCTTAACCCTAACCTTAACCTATTATGTTTATTCAATTTATTTTTTGTCACAATTTTGGGAACAATTTGTAACTGAAAAAATTAAATAAAAGTAATAAATTAGGGTTAGGGTTAAAGCAAAGGCAGGGGCTCGGGCTTGCCTTAGTGTTACATTGAGTTCTATGGCGCAGTCCGAGAATAGGGCTATGGTCAGTATTAGGTTTCAGGTTTTTGTTGCAAATTTGAGAACAATTTATGACTGAATAAATTAAATAAAAATAATAAGTTGGGGTTGGGGTTCAAGCAAGGGCAAGGGTTACGGCAAAACCCTGAAACTGACCATAACCCTATTCTCGGACTGCGCCCTAGAACTCAATATAACACTAAGGTAAGCCAGAGCCCCTGCCCTTGTCTTCAGTCATAAATTGTTCCCAAAATTGTTATAAAAACCCAAAAAGTGGAACTGACCGTAGCCCTATTTACAGACTAGGGTCAGTTTCGGGTTTTTGTTACAATTTTGGGAACAATTTAAGATTGAATAAATTAAATAAAAATAATAAGTTAGGGTTAGGGTTAACAGGAAAAGCCTGATTCTGCAATTTTGCAATGGAAGGAAAGATAAGTCCTATCCAGGTTAACCATTTTGCTTGTAGGTGGCGTCATTTATTTAAACGGTTACTGGGGGGAAGACAAATTATATCAGTGGCAAACAGTTGCAGTGACGGCGTGGTGTAGTGGTTAAGAGCGATGAACTCTAATCTGGAGAACTGGGTTTGACTCCCCACTCCTCCACGTAAGTGGCAGACTCTTATTTGGTGAACCTGATTTGTTTCCCCATTCCTACATTCCTGCCTTGGGCTAGTTACAGTTTTCTCAGAGCTCTCTCAGTCACACCTACCTCACAAGGTGCCTGTTGTGGGTAGAGGAAGGGAAAGGAGTTTGAAAGTCACTTTGATTCTCCTTCCAGGAGAGAAAACTGGGATATAAATCCATACTCCTCCTTGTCCTCTTCCTCTTCCTCTCTCTTCTTCTTCCTCCTCTTCATTTTCCACTCTGCCCTCCCATCTTTTTCACAGTTTTGTTTGGGGCATTTTTTAAAAAAGATCCTTTGCATGGAGTTGCATCACTAGACTATCTAGTGTGGAATGACAAAGTGCTATTGATGTGCCTGCATAATTGTGACTCTGCAAGGCTGCGAGCGGGGCACGGTTGTGGTGGCGAAAGCAATTAACTGTGTGTGACCTTGAAGCCCTCCTCATAACCTTTGGCAATCCCCTTCAGCATTATTCATCTCCTATTTCAACCGCCGTTGCCCCACAGACTTGCAAACACCTTTTCATTTACATTTATTGAGGCTGGAAATGTGTATTGTCGTTTTTTAACAGGAACCCACGACACCCTGGGAGCTGAGCGTTGTCCTCACATTTGGCTCCCACGGAACTGTGACACACACAGCACGTGACTAACATGTGGAATTCATAGCCGTGCGATGCGGTGGCAGCCATTCACCACTTGGCTTTAAAAAGGGACTGGACAAATTTATTGAGAAGGACGGGTCTCATCAACATCTGTTACAGACAGGGGCATATTGTCCAGGGGGATCAGGGTTTTCCAACAAGTAGTGTAATCTAAATAAATCGGGGAGATCGGGTAAATGTAAAGGAGTGAGATTCTCATACTTGGATCTGATTTCCTTGAATCTGAGACAGTGAAGTAATTGGTGGGCCAGAGATTCAACTGAGCCATCGTTACATGGGCACAATCTTTTAGCCTTTTCTTGCTTATTAAATCTGCCATGTAACAAGGCAGAAGGCATAACATTAAACCTGGCGAGCATTATGGCTCTATACACTGACTTCAAGACCTGGTGCAATAAAACGTTGTTTGGTCGTAGTGGGGGGGGTGGTGGTGGCCGCGCATACGGGGGGGGGGGGTGCATGTGTGTGGAAAACTCAGATTTTGCACCAGGCTACATTTTCCCTAGATACGCCTCTGGTTTCAGATGACAGCTAAGTGGAGCCCCCAGGTTCAGAGGCAGTGTATCATGGACAAGAGCCAGATCGAGCTGTTGCCCATGTCCTGCTTGATCGCCTCCAGGGTGCACTTAGATTGCCTCTTTGTGGGAAAAGGATAATTGACTAGATAGCTCTTTGGTTTGATGCAGCCCTCTTTATGTTCGTATCCAGCCATATCAAAGTTAAATTCCTCCTGTCACCTCCAGTAGTGGATTTCACTTCTCTTATTCATTCCTTGGGATAGATTTTACAGTGTGAAGGTTTCAAGTATGACCATCTGAAGGCAACCAAAGAATAACACCTCTGTAGAGAGATCCCTTCACTGCCCCCCTCCCCAATAGTTTGCAGATATATTCTCCAAAGACTTAAGTTGTGGGTCTCTAGCCGAACGAGCTATCGCTCCACCCAACCGCACCCCCGTGGAAATGGTATCATGGAATTGGAATTGCTTGGCTTCCCCCCCTTCTCAAAGCAACTGACCACACAATTGGCATTGTGGCTCCAGCGCTACACGGGTTTCCCGGTCTTGACAGATCTTGGCATGTCATTAAAGGAATCTGTTCTCCAAAGCCTGGCTTGGAATCAGGCTTAATAATCCAGACCTTTGTGTTCAAAGCCAGGAAGCTGGCTGCGGAGCTTGTAATGATAGCTTTTGACAGCGAACTCAGAAAGGCCCGAAGAGAGATGCGTTCACAGGAGAGGCAGCCCAGCGAAGGTCTCGGCGAAGGAGCCGAGCCACGACGTTTCCATCTTGTGGCCCCTCGGTGCCGAAAATCACAAGCGACTGAATCCAGACTGCCACGTCGGAAAAATGCCATTTTAGAGGTGGAACGAGTGAATGTTCCTTACTACCTTTTTTGTATTTGCTCGTCTCCAGGTCCATTTGTTTTGGCCTGTTGGTTTTGGTTCTCTTAGTTGTTTTTTTCAGGTTAATTAGCACCGCGTGCATATGCTGGAGCAGTTTTAGAGTCCCTTTATGTGCGCCGTTTACACGTACAGCACATGGTGTTTCTATGCACAGCAGTGGCATGTAAATAAGACTGCAAAAACGTGTACATTTGGAGAGAAGGAATAGAAAATAAAGAGAGAAGCTGGAATGTTGGGTTCTTCTGAACAGCACTTTGAAATCAGCCCTGTTTTTGGTCCCTTTTCTTTTCCTATTATACCCGCACACATATGTATCCGTCCATTGAAGGCACACTGAATGCATTGGAAGAAGGTGGTTCCTGCCTGCAAACACTTCTGTCGGATTAATCTGTTAGTCTGCAAGGTGCTGCAAAGCTCTCTTGTTTTCCCAGACTTAACACCCTCCACCCCTCTGGTAAAGGAGTCCTGTCATGGGGCCTGAATAATAATTTCTTCACATGCTTCGGGATGGAGCACTAATCCCTTATAAGTTTGGCAGCTACCTGTCTTAGTTGACTCAGGCCAACACTGAGTCAATATAGTAGATGCTCCATACTGACGTGGTCCGTGAGCACTGTTTACGTCAAGGCCTTCTTTCACCATTATCAGATGGATGGTTTCAACTACAAACTGCATTTGGTCGAAGTTTGTCGATATTTAGCTGGCCTCTTTCTGGCACCCCCTGGTTGTGTGTCTCCTATCCTATCCTCTTCTCCTTCTCACGAACCATTTCCTGAATTTCCCAGGATATAAATCTGATCAGATTGTAGGAGGCAGGCAGGCGGGTCTCCTGGGAAGGCGAGGGCGTTTTTGCGGGATCTGAGCCCCATCTGTCAAGAGAAAAGTTGCCACCTTCTCTGGGGAGTTTCCTCTGCAGTGTTTTTCTAGAGAGCTCTCGATTTAACCTGATAATGGCTGCATAGGCTTTGCCAGGGCCTCTCTTCCTTCCCAGATTATGTGTGCACAAGCAGAGCGATGTAAGTCGAGTGTATAAAGCTTTTCAAACATTTGTGAAGGACCCTGTTGTCTGAAGCCCACCCATGGAGATCTGCCAATTGGAGTAAAATCATGTGTCTGGAAGGCCTTTTTGTCCCCTGTGATACAAAGAAAAGGAAGTCCTTCCATTGACCGTTGAAGCAAAAGGCAGACATCTGTACAAAATGGCGGTCTTGAAGTCACCCAACTGGACGTTTTCATATGTGAGGGCAACAGGCAAGATGGCGGAGGTGATAATACTCCATTCAAATAACAGACAAGGTGACAACATTTGACAGGACATTACCTAATGATCTTGACAGGACTGATCTTCTTGATTTCCTTAGGAAGCTGGACACTTTTGTGATCTTGTGATTCTTTGGTTTGCCAGTCCTCTTCCCTCGATCCCTTGTCCTCAACTATCTGAGGAGTGGGAGAAAATAAGGGGGCAAATGCCATCGATGGTGATGCTCTAGGAATTTCCCCTTGTCTCTAGGGTCTGTCGTAGAGGTTTGTAGAAATTCCTTGCATGTCACCTGGAAGTGACATCACAGCTATCTGAAACTCTACTTTCCCCACACACTAAGCCCAGAAATCTCCCAGCATTTGCTGATGTAGGCTAGTAACCCTAGTGATACCCATTCTTACACATACCCACATTACCCCACCACAAACTGCTTTGAAAAGTTGTTTTTCTCTCCATTGGAAGTCTCCAGCTTGCTATCGACCAGCACAAGAACAACTAAAACAGGACAGAAAATGAGGCTGAAAGGAAGAGTTTGGCTGGACTTCAAACCATCCCTGCCTTCCTGCATTATTTGGGGATTATGTGATGAAACTAGTTGTGCCTATTTTTTTGTGTGTGATCTGGGCCAAAGAAGAAAACCTGGTACCTTTGGAGAACATGACCTGAACATTTGGAGCCACCTCAAGAGCTCTACTGGGCAAGAGTTCACAACCTGAACAAAAAACTGGCACTATTCTTCCTGAGGCTTAATCTAATATAGCTCCGTATTTGCATTTGTGGTTTCTGCTTATGAATCAGAAGAGGGTGGAGGAAGTTGGGAGAGACAGAAAGGATAGCTAGACCTCGGGCTAACTGTATCCCCCCTCAGAGAGCTCTGAGTACAAGAGCCTTGTTTTTCCTGGCAAAAGGCTGCGATCTTCACAGACAGCCGTTTATTACTATTCGGCATCACACAAAAAAAAGAAAAGAAAAACTGGCAGAACATGTGGTTCTGGAAGCTTTTCCTTCCAACCTTTCTTTTCTTAAAAACACAATAGTCATAGCAAGGGGAATAAAGATACTTGGGAACCCAAATGGTTGTTGAGCGTTGTAGTTCTCGTGCAAACAGTCTGGAAAGCTAGCCTAGTTGTGTCCATGTGTGGGAATGTCTATAGTCAAGATGGCTGCTGCATGGTGGCCATTTTGAAAAGCAGGCTGGCCTCCCTGAGGTATTAGATCTGCCATAGTGTTGTGGTGATGGGCGCCTAGTTCAAATTTCACCTCAGCCAGGAGCTTAGAAGGGGACTTTCAACAAACCACCATGCCTCAGCTCCCTTCTTCATCAATAATCTGTCAAATATTGACTTTCCTTGGCTGTGGTTGCCAACTCCAGGTTGGGAAATTCCTGGAGATTTGGGCCTGGGGCCTGGGGAGGACAGGGTTTGTGGAATAGAGTCCTCAGCCCAGTACACCACCAAAGAGTCCACCCTCCAAAGCAGCCGTCTCCTCCAGGGAAACTGATCTCTATTGTCTGGAAGATCAATTGCAATTCCAGAAGATCTGCAGGAACTACCCTGAGTTTGCCAACTTTAGTGTCAACAAATGTTGATTTCAGTGTCTTCTCTGCATTGCCTGGGAGGGCATTGCCAGAGAAGAAGCCAGGACTGGATCAGGATTAGACCCGGGATATCTGTATTCGAACATCACGTGAAGTCATAGTTCCAACAAACCATGCATAACAGACCAACTTCTGAGTCTAAGCAACAACTCTGAGCAGCCTGCATTCAGAGGGTCAAAACTTTCAGCCTGTCAATATTGTGCTTGGGTATATAAATCTCTCTCTCTCTCTCTCTCTCTCTCTCTCTCTCTCTCTCTCTCTCTCTCTCTCTCTCTCTCTCTCCCTCCCTTGACAAAATTTCAACTATAAACTCTGCAGGAGACTTCTTTGTGTTGTTTCTAATTTGTTTGCTTATGTTACTCGGTGAAGTCCTTTGATACATTAGGGTGGAAATATGGTGGGCCTGTCGTGTAGCTATTTGTGTCTGAGCATCTTTCCAAAACAATACGCTGTACTATAAACTCGGAGAAATGGGGTTATTTGGCGTTATGGGGGGATCAGCCAGCTGAAGTGATAGCTCATTGGTTTTGACAAGGGGCTTCAATACGTGGTCAGCCTGGTTTTGTTGTAGAATATTATTTAACATTTTATTAAAATTCCCAGCCAACGACCAGGTTCAGAGCAGCTCATACACATAATTTAGGAACATATAGGTAATTCCACGTACAATTCAACCTCAACAATAACCAATGACAACATTAAAATAGTTTAAAATTCACATATACAACAATGGCAAATTAAAATTAATAGGACTCTTTTACAGGGCCCTAATATAGCTCAACCCCCCCCCCCCATTCTAATTTAAAGCTACTGCAGTGGAGGGGGGTGTAGGGGGGAATGAAAAATCGGGAGCCAGTCTTCAAGGGGGATAAACAGTACTGAGAGACCAAAAATGAAAACCACATTCCGCAACCTGGTTTGCAAGTCACAGCTGTTTTATTTGTTCTGTTTCCCTCCCCCATGGTGGAAACCAAAGGCAATGAATGGCAATACAGATACAGTCAGATTAGATCCTGGCAGGGGCTGATGGGAATTGTAGTCCATTAACATCTGGAGTGCCATAGGATCGCCTCCACGGCTCTATGGGAAACCATAGATTCTTCGTGAAATCCCTCCCCAAACAACACTCCCCAAATCTTCAGGAATTTCCCAGGCTGGAGTTGGCAACTGTACAGCTTCTCTTACATGTTCGGACCCTGGATTCTGGAGCCACATCCTTTGGCGACATGAACTTCTGTGAGGAAACAAGTACACACTGAGGATATTTGTTGTGTAGAGGACACAGCTGTTAGTCAGTCTTACAGCGCACAATTGAGTTCCTCTCATGGAGGCCAGAAGAAAGGAAGATTATCATCCACGGGCGCTCAGAATGCGCCAGTGTTCATCGGAAACAAAAGCAAAGTCCATTAGCTTCCCTGCTGCACACCACAATAGCTGAGTAGCTCTCTGTTGCAAAATGAGCGCTCTGTGCAGATTGATGGAGTTGTGTAGTCGATTGTCGCATGCTCAGTGTGCAAACAAGTGAAGGGGTGTACGGCCCAGGGTTTATGATGTGGATGGATGGCGCTCGGCACTGCCAAGGGGGCGCACCTGCGGCACACGCTGTGGCCCAGAAGTGCTGGATGGGGAAGGGTTAATGTGCTTCTGCCAGCGCCTCTCTGGATTTCACGCTTCCGAGCCCTGCAGACGGTGCCAGCTGCCAGCTTGGTTTATGAATGAGGCTGGGCGGGCCATAAGAAGTTGCAAAAACGAAGGAAGTTGCAGTGAAAGGCCCTGTCGTTGCAGCTGTCGAAATCAATGGCTGGGCTCCTCCTACCCTCTTGGCTGGCTCGCTTTTTCGGGGGACGCAGGACCAATGCCAGGGAGAGTTTGGCAGAAGTTGTTGCTGGGGAAGCAGAGGCCAGCTGCAAACGGGCTCGAAGGAGGCACAGGGGAAGGGCAAATTATTTCTAGATAGCGACTGGTCTGATCCCCACCTTGGTCTCGAACCAGTACGGACTTGTTTGTATTGGGTTGGTTTTAGTTTCCAGTTTGAATCTAATGATTTGGAGGGGGTGGATTTGGTACAAAGATTTGTCGTTTTCAGTCATGTCCGAGAGGAGTGTTTCCCTTGGCGACCGCTTGTCTTTCCTTCCTGAATTAGTCCCGTGGGTGATCCTAGCCAATCAGGGTTCACATATTAAACGGGAGGATATCACAGTACTGTATCTGGTGGTGTTGTGGAATGATCAGTGAATGCAATTGTATAGCTTGACACGGCAAATGAAATTGTGTAGCTTGACACGACGTGACGCTGCCACCGAAGGCAAGTGAGGGCCAAGGGAAGTGAGGGAAAGTAAAGGTAATTGAAACACATAAGCAACCGTCCTGTGATAAATGCTGAAAGCCGCCAGAAAAGGGAGGTGTGTATATCGTGTATATTTTCACTGTGTGAAACATATGATGTCAGAGCTGATACGAGACCTGTGATAGAACTTTTACACTCACGAGAGTTTGAAATGTGTAGCAGTCTTCAAAGCAATGTGTCAGCATTAACTGGCCAACATCTTGGCCAGTTAATGCTGACACATAGAAATCTATTTCTGGGTCACCCCCCTCCTCTAGAAACCATCCACCAGGTATTCCTCAGATAGACTGCCTCTGCTCAGGAGGTCTTGAGCAATTTCGCACACACCCTCAAGAAACCCTGCATGCAGCCACCCAGTGTAACCAATCTCCAATTTTCTCCTTCAGCTTTTGACAGCTAAACGTTCTTTTACGATGGGCTGTTGTGTGTTTTCTCAGCTGTGTGGTTGTGATCTGGTAGTTTTTGCTCTTAATGTTTCGGCCACATCTATAGCTGGCATTTTCAGAGGCATGCCACAGTCGGATCTGTTTTTCTCCATGGCACAGTCTTTACTAAGTCAGGTTGGAAGTTGAAGGCCAGTTTGCGGAAAGTTAAACGCCCGTCGCCATCCTCGGCTTTAGTCAATTTTGTTTAAAATGTCCTTCCATCTTCCTGTAGTTATGAGGGTAAGGGATTGGGAGGGTCCTCACTAGTGGAATAGCCTGGGGCCGCTCTTCATCTAAATCCGGCGCCGGCTTTAAAAATGTGCCTCTCTGACAAATATGGAATGCTCTTGAAGGCACAAGAGCATCGGTTCACTGTGAATCTGGCAGCCCTGACATTTTTCACTTAGCCTTGGGGAAAGGGTGTCTGCCACGTAATTTGGCTTTCAAATTCTTTCACAGAGCCCTCTGTTTTTGGAAGGGGATCATGATAAACGAATGTGGTGAAAGTTCATTCCAGCAAGCCTTCTCACACGTCCTTACAGGGAGACATTTTTTCAACACTCCCCTTCCTCGTAGAGCTGTTCGGCACCTCTTTGCCTGGACTTGCCGAGCCGAGGAACGACATCCCTCGCTCTCCAGAGGAAAGGACGCTTCCGGATGGCTGCTTGCCTCTGTGTAAACAACCACCATGCCAGTGATGAAGGAAGGAAGGAAGGGAGAGAGGATAATTTTGGAGTCACTTTGGTTTAAACCCCAGCAGGGTGATTTAGTGAGATTCCTTAGAACGAGAGTCACCAACCTTTATGAGCCTGTGGGAAGCTTTGGAGTTTTGATCTTCCAGTGCAAAATGGCTTCCGCCGGAAGAGCGAACCACAAAATCCATGCTGCTGTCCCACAAGAGGCATAGTTATACACACAGAAAAAGCACAAGTAGAGGGGAGAAGGGGTAATTAAAAATACTCTGGTAAAGAGGGGCATGAGAGACTAAAACAGCCACCGTTGTGGCTGCTGCCATTAAAACAATATTATTTTAATCAACATCGCCAAGCAGATCTGCAGTGGCAAATCGGAAGTCCTACTTGGCACGAACCCCGTTCATTTTAGAAAAACACTCGGTGGGTGCCAAGAAAGGTCTCGTGGGTGCCCAAGCAGGCACCCACGAGCACCCTGTTGGGAAATCCTAAGAGTGGCGCAGTTTCCAACACGCTGTTGTTGAGCAGGTTGTATCGTTCAAACAAATCCCCAGGCTCATTCTGAATTATGGGAATAGCAATACTGATGTACCTTATAGGGTTGTTGTGATGACGACTGAGATCACGTATGGTGCATATTTACAAGTTGCCCCCCAGCAGATTGTGTTCTTGCGAGCTGCCTCCCCTCCTCAACGCGAGCTGCCTCAACGCTTTTCATTTTCGTAAAGCCGAAAATTCAGTTCAGACTTTCTTTGTCGTTCCAGTCAAAAGCATCCTCCTCCAAAAGATCTGATATTTCATCTTGGCCAAACACGCCGCTTCTGACATCCAGTTTAAATATTTGTCTCGACCTTTCTTTAAATATTTAAATCTGTGTTATTTTATTCCCCCAAGCCGGCTCAACACAACTTTGGGAGAAGCTATCTTGGAATGCGCTTCATAATCGACTGCCTGCCCGCCTGCCCCGACACCCACCCACCCACCCCGTTTCACTTCCTTTGTGCTCCGGGCATTAGTCCCATTTGTTTGCGTGAGATTTGCCGAGAACGGGGTTGTGACTCTGTGTATTTTGGCTCGCCAAAGGAACCCATATAATTAGTTCTCTGTTGGTCTGTTGTGTCTGCTTCTCCTTGTCTTTTGTGTTAGGCACCCTGAAGGATCTGGAAAGCCTTCCAGACCTGCTCAGTTTAGAAACAAGAGGGTGGAAAGTAATGCTTGTTTAATAATAGGTGTGAAGACTGGGTGGAGCCATGGCTGGGCAGGGGGGCAAGAAACTACTAGCTAGTTTGGATTTCTTTGGGAAACAGACGCCTTTGAATTACGCTTGGGGGAGAATTGTGAGGCTTGGTTTCTGATGATGCTCAGGCCTGAAGCATGCACCATCACAAAGGAGTATGCCTCAAGCATGTGCAGAGTGCCTTTTTCCAGGTTGCCAATGACCTGGAGAGGGGGAAGTTCTGCCCCTTTAGTAGAGGCTTCATGTGTGAAAATCGACAGGGGACTTTCTCATGGCAGGTGATGTGATAATGGTCCACAGGTCCCTGTCTCCCCCCAGCAACCAGTGGAGGATGGGGCATTATGATTACTTATTAGGTTGGTATCCTGCCCATTCCTGCCAGGGTCATCCCCAGGAAACTAACAACCCAAAACAATCGAAGTTCATTACATTCCAACGACAATATACCAATATCCACAAGTGCTCTAATATTGTCCCATTCAACAACCAGTGACTAACTCAGGCCGATTATACATTGCTGCTCTGCCACGCAGTGAAGGAACGTTTCCTTCACGGCAGAGATTTCTGTATAGATGCACTTACACTTACGGTGCAGCTGATCCCGTAAGCCCCGTGGTTAACGAGAGTGGTGAACCCCCAGTGTTTCCTCTTTTGCTCCTTCTGGGTCGCGCCCCTGTCCGAGCCAAGAGTGAAGATTGCTGTTGGGGGGTGGGTGGGTTAACCCTTTAAATGTAATATCGATATTCCTGACATCGATATTGTGCAAGCTGCTACCATTCTTTCCCTTAACAATGAAAAGAATGGTGGCAGCCTGCAAAATATTGCTATAAGGAATATTGATATTACATTTAAAGGGGCTAAAAAAATGGCAATCTTCATTCTTGGCTTGGATGGGGAGTGCCCCGGAAGTGGGGGCAGGCAAGCCGTGCAAGTCACCCAGAGGGCACTGGGGCACCTCCTCAGGTGTAAACAAGGAAACGCAAGGAGATCCCACCACAAAGGCACTGCAGGGCAAGGAATAGTGCGGGAAGCGCTCCGTACATAATAGGTCTGAGGAAAGAAGAGCCTAGGGGAAAAATGAACCAAATCCATAGGTGTCAAACTCGCAGCCCTCCAGATATTATGGACTACAGTTCCCATCATCCCCTGCCTGGGGGTGGGGGGGGGCGGGGGTGGGGGGGGGGGGGGGGGGTGGGGAGGGGGGCGGGGGGGGGGGGGGGGGGGGGGGGTGGGGGGGGGGGGGGGGGGGTGGGAGGGGGGGGGGGGGGGGGGGGGGGGGGTGGGGGGGGGGAGGGGGGGGGGGGGGGGGGGGGGGGGGGGGGGGGGGGGGGGGGGGGGGGGGGGAGGGGAGGGGGGGGGGTGGGGGGGGGGGGGGGTGGGGGGGGGGGGGGGTGGGGGGGGGGGGGGGGGGGGGGGGGGGGGGGTGGGGGGGGGGGGGGGTGGGGGGGGGGGGGGGTGGGGGGGGGGGGGGGTGGGGGGGGGGGGGGGTGGGGGGGGGGGGGGGTGGGGGGGGGGGGGGGTGGGGGGGGGGGGGGGTGGGGGGGGGGGGGGGTGGGGGGGGGGGGGGGTGGGGGGGGGGGGGGGTGGGGGGGGGGGGGGGTGGGGGGGGGGGGGGGTGGGGGGGGGGGGGGGTGGGGGGGGGGGGGGGTGGGGGGGGGGGGGGGTGGGGGGGGGGGGGGGTGGGGGGGGGGGGGGGTGGGGGGGGGGGGGGGTGGGGGGGGGGGGGGGTGGGGGGGGGGGGGGGTGGGGGGGGGGGGGGGTGGGGGGGGGGGGGGGTGGGGGGGGGGGGGGGTGGGGGGGGGGGGGGGTGGGGGGGGGGGGGGGTGGGGGGGGGGGGGGGTGGGGGGGGGGGGGGGTGGGGGGGGGGGGGGGTGGGGGGGGGGGGGGGTGGGGGGGGGGGGGGGTGGGGGGGGGGGGGGGTGGGGGGGGGGGGGGGTGGGGGGGGGGGGGGGTGGGGGGGGGGGGGGGTGGGGGGGGGGGGGGGTGGGGGGGGGGGGGGGTGGGGGGGGGGGGGGGTGGGGGGGGGGGGGGGTGGGGGGGGGGGGGGGTGGGGGGGGGGGGGGGTGGGGGGGGGGGGGGGTGGGGGGGGGGGGGGGTGGGGGGGGGGGGGGGTGGGGGGGGGGGGGGGTGGGGGGGGGGGGGGGTGGGGGGGGGGGGGGGTGGGGGGGGGGGGGGGTGGGGGGGGGGGGGGGTGGGGGGGGGGGGGGGTGGGGGGGGGGGGGGGTGGGGGGGGGGGGGGGTGGGGGGGGGGGGGGGTGGGGGGGGGGGGGGGTGGGGGGGGGGGGGGGTGGGGGGGGGGGGGGGTGGGGGGGGGGGGGGGTGGGGGGGGGGGGGGGTGGGGGGGGGGGGGGGTGGGGGGGGGGGGGGGTGGGGGGGGGGGGGGGTGGGGGGGGGGGGGGGTGGGGGGGGGGGGGGGTGGGGGGGGGGGGGGGTGGGGGGGGGGGGGGGTGGGGGGGGGGGGGGGTGGGGGGGGGGGGGGGTGGGGGGGGGGGGGGGTGGGGGGGGGGGGGGGTGGGGGGGGGGGGGGGTGGGGGGGGGGGGGGGTGGGGGGGGGGGGGGGTGGGGGGGGGGGGGGGTGGGGGGGGGGGGGGGTGGGGGGGGGGGGGGGTGGGGGGGGGGGGGGGTGGGGGGGGGGGGGGGTGGGGGGGGGGGGGGGTGGGGGGGGGGGGGGGTGGGGGGGGGGGGGGGTGGGGGGGGGGGGGGGTGGGGGGGGGGGGGGGTGGGGGGGGGGGGGGGTGGGGGGGGGGGGGGGTGGGGGGGGGGGGGGGTGGGGGGGGGGGGGGGTGGGGGGGGGGGGGGGTGGGGGGGGGGGGGGGTGGGGGGGGGGGGGGGTGGGGGGGGGGGGGGGTGGGGGGGGGGGGGGGTGGGGGGGGGGGGGGGTGGGGGGGGGGGGGGGTGGGGGGGGGGGGGGGTGGGGGGGGGGGGGGGTGGGGGGGGGGGGGGGTGGGGGGGGGGGGGGGTGGGGGGGGGGGGGGGTGGGGGGGGGGGGGGGTGGGGGGGGGGGGGGGTGGGGGGGGGGGGGGGTGGGGGGGGGGGGGGGTGGGGGGGGGGGGGGGTGGGGGGGGGGGGGGGTGGGGGGGGGGGGGGGTGGGGGGGGGGGGGGGTGGGGGGGGGGGGGGGTGGGGGGGGGGGGGGGTGGGGGGGGGGGGGGGTGGGGGGGGGGGGGGGTGGGGGGGGGGGGGGGTGGGGGGGGGGGGGGGTGGGGGGGGGGGGGGGTGGGGGGGGGGGGGGGTGGGGGGGGGGGGGGGTGGGGGGGGGGGGGGGTGGGGGGGGGGGGGGGTGGGGGGGGGGGGGGGTGGGGGGGGGGGGGGGTGGGGGGGGGGGGGGGTGGGGGGGGGGGGGGGTGGGGGGGGGGGGGGGTGGGGGGGGGGGGGGGTGGGGGGGGGGGGGGGTGGGGGGGGGGGGGGGTGGGGGGGGGGGGGGGTGGGGGGGGGGGGGGGTGGGGGGGGGGGGGGGTGGGGGGGGGGGGGGGTGGGGGGGGGGGGGGGTGGGGGGGGGGGGGGGTGGGGGGGGGGGGGGGTGGGGGGGGGGGGGGGTGGGGGGGGGGGGGGGTGGGGGGGGGGGGGGGTGGGGGGGGGGGGGGGTGGGGGGGGGGGGGGGTGGGGGGGGGGGGGGGTGGGGGGGGGGGGGGGTGGGGGGGGGGGGGGGTGGGGGGGGGGGGGGGTGGGGGGGGGGGGGGGTGGGGGGGGGGGGGGGTGGGGGGGGGGGGGGGTGGGGGGGGGGGGGGGTGGGGGGGGGGGGGGGTGGGGGGGGGGGGGGGTGGGGGGGGGGGGGGGTGGGGGGGGGGGGGGGTGGGGGGGGGGGGGGGTGGGGGGGGGGGGGGGTGGGGGGGGGGGGGGGTGGGGGGGGGGGGGGGTGGGGGGGGGGGGGGGTGGGGGGGGGGGGGGGTGGGGGGGGGGGGGGGTGGGGGGGGGGGGGGGTGGGGGGGGGGGGGGGTGGGGGGGGGGGGGGGTGGGGGGGGGGGGGGGTGGGGGGGGGGGGGGGTGGGGGGGGGGGGGGGTGGGGGGGGGGGGGGGTGGGGGGGGGGGGGGGTGGGGGGGGGGGGGGGTGGGGGGGGGGGGGGGTGGGGGGGGGGGGGGGTGGGGGGGGGGGGGGGTGGGGGGGGGGGGGGGTGGGGGGGGGGGGGGGTGGGGGGGGGGGGGGGTGGGGGGGGGGGGGGGTGGGGGGGGGGGGGGGTGGGGGGGGGGGGGGGTGGGGGGGGGGGGGGGTGGGGGGGGGGGGGGGTGGGGGGGGGGGGGGGTGGGGGGGGGGGGGGGTGGGGGGGGGGGGGGGTGGGGGGGGGGGGGGGTGGGGGGGGGGGGGGGTGGGGGGGGGGGGGGGTGGGGGGGGGGGGGGGTGGGGGGGGGGGGGGGTGGGGGGGGGGGGGGGTGGGGGGGGGGGGGGGTGGGGGGGGGGGGGGGTGGGGGGGGGGGGGGGTGGGGGGGGGGGGGGGTGGGGGGGGGGGGGGGTGGGGGGGGGGGGGGGTGGGGGGGGGGGGGGGTGGGGGGGGGGGGGGGTGGGGGGGGGGGGGGGTGGGGGGGGGGGGGGGTGGGGGGGGGGGGGGGTGGGGGGGGGGGGGGGTGGGGGGGGGGGGGGGTGGGGGGGGGGGGGGGTGGGGGGGGGGGGGGGTGGGGGGGGGGGGGGGTGGGGGGGGGGGGGGGTGGGGGGGGGGGGGGGTGGGGGGGGGGGGGGGTGGGGGGGGGGGGGGGTGGGGGGGGGGGGGGGTGGGGGGGGGGGGGGGTGGGGGGGGGGGGGGGTGGGGGGGGGGGGGGGTGGGGGGGGGGGGGGGTGGGGGGGGGGGGGGGTGGGGGGGGGGGGGGGTGGGGGGGGGGGGGGGTGGGGGGGGGGGGGGGTGGGGGGGGGGGGGGGTGGGGGGGGGGGGGGGTGGGGGGGGGGGGGGGTGGGGGGGGGGGGGGGTGGGGGGGGGGGGGGGTGGGGGGGGGGGGGGGTGGGGGGGGGGGGGGGTGGGGGGGGGGGGGGGTGGGGGGGGGGGGGGGTGGGGGGGGGGGGGGGTGGGGGGGGGGGGGGGTGGGGGGGGGGGGGGGTGGGGGGGGGGGGGGGTGGGGGGGGGGGGGGGTGGGGGGGGGGGGGGGTGGGGGGGGGGGGGGGTGGGGGGGGGGGGGGGTGGGGGGGGGGGGGGGTGGGGGGGGGGGGGGGTGGGGGGGGGGGGGGGTGGGGGGGGGGGGGGGTGGGGGGGGGGGGGGGTGGGGGGGGGGGGGGGTGGGGGGGGGGGGGGGTGGGGGGGGGGGGGGGTGGGGGGGGGGGGGGGTGGGGGGGGGGGGGGGTGGGGGGGGGGGGGGGTGGGGGGGGGGGGGGGTGGGGGGGGGGGGGGGTGGGGGGGGGGGGGGGTGGGGGGGGGGGGGGGTGGGGGGGGGGGGGGGTGGGGGGGGGGGGGGGTGGGGGGGGGGGGGGGTGGGGGGGGGGGGGGGTGGGGGGGGGGGGGGGTGGGGGGGGGGGGGGGTGGGGGGGGGGGGGGGTGGGGGGGGGGGGGGGTGGGGGGGGGGGGGGGTGGGGGGGGGGGGGGGTGGGGGGGGGGGGGGGTGGGGGGGGGGGGGGGTGGGGGGGGGGGGGGGTGGGGGGGGGGGGGGGTGGGGGGGGGGGGGGGTGGGGGGGGGGGGGGGTGGGGGGGGGGGGGGGTGGGGGGGGGGGGGGGTGGGGGGGGGGGGGGGTGGGGGGGGGGGGGGGTGGGGGGGGGGGGGGGTGGGGGGGGGGGGGGGTGGGGGGGGGGGGGGGTGGGGGGGGGGGGGGGTGGGGGGGGGGGGGGGTGGGGGGGGGGGGGGGTGGGGGGGGGGGGGGGTGGGGGGGGGGGGGGGTGGGGGGGGGGGGGGGTGGGGGGGGGGGGGGGTGGGGGGGGGGGGGGGTGGGGGGGGGGGGGGGTGGGGGGGGGGGGGGGTGGGGGGGGGGGGGGGTGGGGGGGGGGGGGGGTGGGGGGGGGGGGGGGTGGGGGGGGGGGGGGGTGGGGGGGGGGGGGGGTGGGGGGGGGGGGGGGTGGGGGGGGGGGGGGGTGGGGGGGGGGGGGGGTGGGGGGGGGGGGGGGTGGGGGGGGGGGGGGGTGGGGGGGGGGGGGGGTGGGGGGGGGGGGGGGTGGGGGGGGGGGGGGGTGGGGGGGGGGGGGGGTGGGGGGGGGGGGGGGTGGGGGGGGGGGGGGGTGGGGGGGGGGGGGGGTGGGGGGGGGGGGGGGTGGGGGGGGGGGGGGGTGGGGGGGGGGGGGGGTGGGGGGGGGGGGGGGTGGGGGGGGGGGGGGGTGGGGGGGGGGGGGGGTGGGGGGGGGGGGGGGTGGGGGGGGGGGGGGGTGGGGGGGGGGGGGGGTGGGGGGGGGGGGGGGTGGGGGGGGGGGGGGGTGGGGGGGGGGGGGGGTGGGGGGGGGGGGGGGTGGGGGGGGGGGGGGGTGGGGGGGGGGGGGGGTGGGGGGGGGGGGGGGTGGGGGGGGGGGGGGGTGGGGGGGGGGGGGGGTGGGGGGGGGGGGGGGTGGGGGGGGGGGGGGGTGGGGGGGGGGGGGGGTGGGGGGGGGGGGGGGTGGGGGGGGGGGGGGGTGGGGGGGGGGGGGGGTGGGGGGGGGGGGGGGTGGGGGGGGGGGGGGGTGGGGGGGGGGGGGGGTGGGGGGGGGGGGGGGTGGGGGGGGGGGGGGGTGGGGGGGGGGGGGGGTGGGGGGGGGGGGGGGTGGGGGGGGGGGGGGGTGGGGGGGGGGGGGGGTGGGGGGGGGGGGGGGTGGGGGGGGGGGGGGGTGGGGGGGGGGGGGGGTGGGGGGGGGGGGGGGTGGGGGGGGGGGGGGGTGGGGGGGGGGGGGGGTGGGGGGGGGGGGGGGTGGGGGGGGGGGGGGGTGGGGGGGGGGGGGGGTGGGGGGGGGGGGGGGTGGGGGGGGGGGGGGGTGGGGGGGGGGGGGGGTGGGGGGGGGGGGGGGTGGGGGGGGGGGGGGGTGGGGGGGGGGGGGGGTGGGGGGGGGGGGGGGTGGGGGGGGGGGGGGGTGGGGGGGGGGGGGGGTGGGGGGGGGGGGGGGTGGGGGGGGGGGGGGGTGGGGGGGGGGGGGGGTGGGGGGGGGGGGGGGTGGGGGGGGGGGGGGGTGGGGGGGGGGGGGGGTGGGGGGGGGGGGGGGTGGGGGGGGGGGGGGGTGGGGGGGGGGGGGGGTGGGGGGGGGGGGGGGTGGGGGGGGGGGGGGGTGGGGGGGGGGGGGGGTGGGGGGGGGGGGGGGTGGGGGGGGGGGGGGGTGGGGGGGGGGGGGGGTGGGGGGGGGGGGGGGTGGGGGGGGGGGGGGGTGGGGGGGGGGGGGGGTGGGGGGGGGGGGGGGTGGGGGGGGGGGGGGGTGGGGGGGGGGGGGGGTGGGGGGGGGGGGGGGTGGGGGGGGGGGGGGGTGGGGGGGGGGGGGGGTGGGGGGGGGGGGGGGTGGGGGGGGGGGGGGGTGGGGGGGGGGGGGGGTGGGGGGGGGGGGGGGTGGGGGGGGGGGGGGGTGGGGGGGGGGGGGGGTGGGGGGGGGGGGGGGTGGGGGGGGGGGGGGGTGGGGGGGGGGGGGGGTGGGGGGGGGGGGGGGTGGGGGGGGGGGGGGGTGGGGGGGGGGGGGGGTGGGGGGGGGGGGGGGTGGGGGGGGGGGGGGGTGGGGGGGGGGGGGGGTGGGGGGGGGGGGGGGTGGGGGGGGGGGGGGGTGGGGGGGGGGGGGGGTGGGGGGGGGGGGGGGTGGGGGGGGGGGGGGGTGGGGGGGGGGGGGGGTGGGGGGGGGGGGGGGTGGGGGGGGGGGGGGGTGGGGGGGGGGGGGGGTGGGGGGGGGGGGGGGTGGGGGGGGGGGGGGGTGGGGGGGGGGGGGGGTGGGGGGGGGGGGGGGTGGGGGGGGGGGGGGGTGGGGGGGGGGGGGGGTGGGGGGGGGGGGGGGTGGGGGGGGGGGGGGGTGGGGGGGGGGGGGGGTGGGGGGGGGGGGGGGTGGGGGGGGGGGGGGGTGGGGGGGGGGGGGGGTGGGGGGGGGGGGGGGTGGGGGGGGGGGGGGGTGGGGGGGGGGGGGGGTGGGGGGGGGGGGGGGTGGGGGGGGGGGGGGGTGGGGGGGGGGGGGGGTGGGGGGGGGGGGGGGTGGGGGGGGGGGGGGGTGGGGGGGGGGGGGGGTGGGGGGGGGGGGGGGTGGGGGGGGGGGGGGGTGGGGGGGGGGGGGGGTGGGGGGGGGGGGGGGTGGGGGGGGGGGGGGGTGGGGGGGGGGGGGGGTGGGGGGGGGGGGGGGTGGGGGGGGGGGGGGGTGGGGGGGGGGGGGGGTGGGGGGGGGGGGGGGTGGGGGGGGGGGGGGGTGGGGGGGGGGGGGGGTGGGGGGGGGGGGGGGTGGGGGGGGGGGGGGGTGGGGGGGGGGGGGGGTGGGGGGGGGGGGGGGTGGGGGGGGGGGGGGGTGGGGGGGGGGGGGGGTGGGGGGGGGGGGGGGTGGGGGGGGGGGGGGGTGGGGGGGGGGGGGGGTGGGGGGGGGGGGGGGTGGGGGGGGGGGGGGGTGGGGGGGGGGGGGGGTGGGGGGGGGGGGGGGTGGGGGGGGGGGGGGGTGGGGGGGGGGGGGGGTGGGGGGGGGGGGGGGTGGGGGGGGGGGGGGGTGGGGGGGGGGGGGGGTGGGGGGGGGGGGGGGTGGGGGGGGGGGGGGGTGGGGGGGGGGGGGGGTGGGGGGGGGGGGGGGTGGGGGGGGGGGGGGGTGGGGGGGGGGGGGGGTGGGGGGGGGGGGGGGTGGGGGGGGGGGGGGGTGGGGGGGGGGGGGGGTGGGGGGGGGGGGGGGTGGGGGGGGGGGGGGGTGGGGGGGGGGGGGGGTGGGGGGGGGGGGGGGTGGGGGGGGGGGGGGGTGGGGGGGGGGGGGGGTGGGGGGGGGGGGGGGTGGGGGGGGGGGGGGGTGGGGGGGGGGGGGGGTGGGGGGGGGGGGGGGTGGGGGGGGGGGGGGGTGGGGGGGGGGGGGGGTGGGGGGGGGGGGGGGTGGGGGGGGGGGGGGGTGGGGGGGGGGGGGGGTGGGGGGGGGGGGGGGTGGGGGGGGGGGGGGGTGGGGGGGGGGGGGGGTGGGGGGGGGGGGGGGTGGGGGGGGGGGGGGGTGGGGGGGGGGGGGGGTGGGGGGGGGGGGGGGTGGGGGGGGGGGGGGGTGGGGGGGGGGGGGGGTGGGGGGGGGGGGGGGTGGGGGGGGGGGGGGGTGGGGGGGGGGGGGGGTGGGGGGGGGGGGGGGTGGGGGGGGGGGGGGGTGGGGGGGGGGGGGGGTGGGGGGGGGGGGGGGTGGGGGGGGGGGGGGGTGGGGGGGGGGGGGGGTGGGGGGGGGGGGGGGTGGGGGGGGGGGGGGGTGGGGGGGGGGGGGGGTGGGGGGGGGGGGGGGTGGGGGGGGGGGGGGGTGGGGGGGGGGGGGGGTGGGGGGGGGGGGGGGTGGGGGGGGGGGGGGGTGGGGGGGGGGGGGGGTGGGGGGGGGGGGGGGTGGGGGGGGGGGGGGGTGGGGGGGGGGGGGGGTGGGGGGGGGGGGGGGTGGGGGGGGGGGGGGGTGGGGGGGGGGGGGGGTGGGGGGGGGGGGGGGTGGGGGGGGGGGGGGGTGGGGGGGGGGGGGGGTGGGGGGGGGGGGGGGTGGGGGGGGGGGGGGGTGGGGGGGGGGGGGGGTGGGGGGGGGGGGGGGTGGGGGGGGGGGGGGGTGGGGGGGGGGGGGGGTGGGGGGGGGGGGGGGTGGGGGGGGGGGGGGGTGGGGGGGGGGGGGGGTGGGGGGGGGGGGGGGTGGGGGGGGGGGGGGGTGGGGGGGGGGGGGGGTGGGGGGGGGGGGGGGTGGGGGGGGGGGGGGGTGGGGGGGGGGGGGGGTGGGGGGGGGGGGGGGTGGGGGGGGGGGGGGGTGGGGGGGGGGGGGGGTGGGGGGGGGGGGGGGTGGGGGGGGGGGGGGGTGGGGGGGGGGGGGGGTGGGGGGGGGGGGGGGTGGGGGGGGGGGGGGGTGGGGGGGGGGGGGGGTGGGGGGGGGGGGGGGTGGGGGGGGGGGGGGGTGGGGGGGGGGGGGGGTGGGGGGGGGGGGGGGTGGGGGGGGGGGGGGGTGGGGGGGGGGGGGGGTGGGGGGGGGGGGGGGTGGGGGGGGGGGGGGGTGGGGGGGGGGGGGGGTGGGGGGGGGGGGGGGTGGGGGGGGGGGGGGGTGGGGGGGGGGGGGGGTGGGGGGGGGGGGGGGTGGGGGGGGGGGGGGGTGGGGGGGGGGGGGGGTGGGGGGGGGGGGGGGTGGGGGGGGGGGGGGGTGGGGGGGGGGGGGGGTGGGGGGGGGGGGGGGTGGGGGGGGGGGGGGGTGGGGGGGGGGGGGGGTGGGGGGGGGGGGGGGTGGGGGGGGGGGGGGGTGGGGGGGGGGGGGGGTGGGGGGGGGGGGGGGTGGGGGGGGGGGGGGGTGGGGGGGGGGGGGGGTGGGGGGGGGGGGGGGTGGGGGGGGGGGGGGGTGGGGGGGGGGGGGGGTGGGGGGGGGGGGGGGTGGGGGGGGGGGGGGGTGGGGGGGGGGGGGGGTGGGGGGGGGGGGGGGTGGGGGGGGGGGGGGGTGGGGGGGGGGGGGGGTGGGGGGGGGGGGGGGTGGGGGGGGGGGGGGGTGGGGGGGGGGGGGGGTGGGGGGGGGGGGGGGTGGGGGGGGGGGGGGGTGGGGGGGGGGGGGGGTGGGGGGGGGGGGGGGTGGGGGGGGGGGGGGGTGGGGGGGGGGGGGGGTGGGGGGGGGGGGGGGTGGGGGGGGGGGGGGGTGGGGGGGGGGGGGGGTGGGGGGGGGGGGGGGTGGGGGGGGGGGGGGGTGGGGGGGGGGGGGGGTGGGGGGGGGGGGGGGTGGGGGGGGGGGGGGGTGGGGGGGGGGGGGGGTGGGGGGGGGGGGGGGTGGGGGGGGGGGGGGGTGGGGGGGGGGGGGGGTGGGGGGGGGGGGGGGTGGGGGGGGGGGGGGGTGGGGGGGGGGGGGGGTGGGGGGGGGGGGGGGTGGGGGGGGGGGGGGGTGGGGGGGGGGGGGGGTGGGGGGGGGGGGGGGTGGGGGGGGGGGGGGGTGGGGGGGGGGGGGGGTGGTGGGGGGGGGGGGTGGTTGGGGGGGGGGGGGGGGGGGGAGGGGGGTGGGGGGGGGGGGGGGGTGTTTGGGGCGGGGGGTGGGGGGGGGGGGGTGGGGTGGTGGGGGGGGGGGGGGTGGGGCAGGGTGGGGGGGGTGGGGGGGGGGGGTGGGGGGGGAGGGGGGGGGTAGGGGTGAAGGGGTGGGGTAGGGGGGGGATGGGGGTGGGGGGGGGGATCCACCAGACCACGGCCACACAGCCCGGAAAACCCACCAGAACCAATAGTAGATGGCTATCTATCTATCTATCTATCTATCTATCTATCTATCTATCTATCTATCTATCTATCTATCTATCTATCTATCTATCTATCTATCTATCTATCTATCTATCTATCTATCTATCTATCTATCTATCTATCTATCTATCTATCTATCTATCTATCCATCCATCCATCCATCCATCCATCCATCCATCCATCCATCCATCCATCCATCCATCCATCCATCCATCCATCCATCCATCCATCCATCCATCCATCCATCCATCCATCCATCCATCCATCCATCCATCCATCCATCCATCCATCCATCCATCCATCCATCCATCCACCCACCCACCCACCCACCCTCCCTCCCTCCCTCCCTCCCTCCCTCCCTCCATCTACTATCATCTATCTACTATCATCTATCTATCTATCCTAATGAATAAATATCATTATTTGTATGAAACGAAATATCTATTATTCCATTCTTTTCTTTCCTTGAGGATCCGTAGTATTTTAAAAAATAATGTTTGTTGCTTACTTATAACTTTATACATGCTACAAAAAGTTTTCTCCTTCATTGGAAGGGGTGTCATGTTGGTGAGGAAGCAAGCTTGTTTTCTGCGGCTCCAGAGACTGGGACCAGGAGTCATGGGTTCAAGGTGAAGGAAAAGAAATTCCACCTAAACATCAGGAAAAACTTCCTGACCGTCAGGGCTGTTGGACAGTGGAATGTGCTACCTTGGAGGGCGGTGGAGTCTCCTTCTTTGGAGGTTTTTAAAGAGAGGTTGGATGGCCATCTGACAGGAGTGCTTTGATTGTGTGTTCCTGCATGGCAGGGGGTTGGACTTGATGGCCCTTGGGGTCTCTTCCAACTCTGTGATTCTATGATTTCTTAATTGCAAAGCCTTCGATCACATCCTCAAAATTAATCTGAAGTAACGTTGCAGCGTGGTCCACTGCAAATCTGGCACTGGAAAAAAACCTCCATGGGGTCCTCTTTACTCGAGCCCCTAAGCACTTGCTTATTCCGTTTAATGGATAATCCAGCGCTGATTCCGAGAGATCTCCTGGCCTCACCTGGAGGTTGGCAACACTAACCGTGTTTGTGACATATGCAGTGCAGGTGGCTCTGGGTTCATCCTTTGGCATCTCTGCTTAAAAGCATCGCAACGCAGCAGATGTTAAGGACTGTGGAGAGATCCCGCCGCTCAAAGATCAGATAGACCAGTGATTCGACTTGGCAGAAGATAACTCAGACTGTGTTTCTTCAGAAGCTTACCAGGGATTCTTGGAGGAGGAGAGCACTCCCGATTTCCCAGGAGCGGCTGGGTGTGTTCCAGGTCACCCGCTCAGGTCAATAGGGCAGGCTTTGAGGCCTGGCTGCTGGCGCTCATGAACGAACACGCTTTGCTGCACATGGGGTTTCTGCAGCAGGTATGGACTTACGAAGCGGCCTCCACCTATTGCTATTGACCTGAACACTGTGTGTTTCCACTCTCTTCTCAAAAAGGGAGTTTCCCCCCAGCTGCGCCGCCTGAGACGCATCCGACCGGAAGCAAACCCGAGACCTGCGGTGTCCGAGTCGTGCTCGGCCGTTCCCCCACCCCTGAAGTTGCTTTGATGCCAAATCTGATACCTTTGTCACCCCCCCCCCACACACACACACGCACACACTGGAATCACAAATGCAACATACATTATGCAAAGGAAAAAAGGAGTAAAATCGCAGGAGAAATCATGCCAAGTGCATGGTTGTTTGCTCAAGGGAAACCACCGATTCAGCTTTTCCGGGTGCAGAATTTGGCCGGCGTGGCCTGGGCCTGTTTCTGATAATGGATTCTGACATAACGCTTTATTCCGAGCCTGCCTTCCTTTCTCCAGCCATGCTTGTTGATTGGGGAGGAGGCTGACCCTGCAATTTGGAGCCGCTTCCTGTCCCGGAAAGAGCGATCCTTCACAGACGTACTTCGGTTCGCTCATTCCTCGGCCTTCTGTTAGTAGCCTCTGCCATTAGAAGAGCCGGGATCATGCCCGACTTGGCCAGAGTCGTTATCCCTGCGATGGGTGATCCTATTGGGGAGAAGCGTGGATCCTCAATGGGAAGAGCGTCACATGTGTGACCGCGTCGCTTTTTCGAGTCCTGGGCGCTCAAAGGGGAGAAGCAAGCCGCTGCGAGAAAGGGTTTCTCCAACCGCAACTGGGGTGTAACCACACTGCCGCGGCAGTCAAACAGCATCGTTTGCACCTCACCTGTTCAGACTGTAGGTGGAATCACAGCTGCAATAAATATTCCTCCTTTTACTTTGTTTTAGACTTATACCCTGCCCCTCCCCAGGGTAGCTCACAGCAATTTGAGGAACCACCCATTGACAAAGATAAAACACCCCCAAATCACCGGGAATATCTCAGCCGGGAGTTGCTAACACTAACATCATTGCAATTAACAGGAGCAACAGAAGCGGCCGGGATCTACAATGGCTCTGTGGCAGTGTTATCAGGGTAGTCAACCGCCAAGTGGAGAATGGAAATCTTGCAGCATTACAATT
Source organism: Sphaerodactylus townsendi (assembly GCF_021028975.2). NCBI lineage: Eukaryota > Metazoa > Chordata > Lepidosauria > Squamata > Sphaerodactylidae > Sphaerodactylus > Sphaerodactylus townsendi. Next base: position 27,642,970 of record NC_059440.1, read on the forward strand.
AATTTCCAGTTCTCCCAAAGAAAATGTCTGCTTTGGAGGGCGGGGCCTATGGGATTATAACCTACTGAGGTTTCTTCCCTCCCCAAGCCCCACTCTCTACAAGCTCCACCCTCAAATGTCCAAGAATTTCCCAACCTGGTTTCGGCAACCCTACTGAGAGGCCTGTGTTCAGGTCTGTACTGTCCCTACACAGAGACATTAAACTCTAGCTAGGGTGGCCAGCTCTGGCTTGAGGAATACCCTGAGATTTGGGAGGTGGAGCCTAATGAGGGCGGAATTTGGGGCAGAGCTTAATGACAGAGGGTCCACCTTCCAAAGCGGCCATTTTCTCCAGGGGAAATTGATCTCTTCAGTTGTAAGAGCGGGATATCTCCAGTCGCCACCTGGAGGTTGGCAGTCTTAACTGCAGCAGTGCCACGCCCCCCGCCCATTGGTGGGATCCAAACATTTTAGTAACAGGTTCCCATGGTGGTGGGATTCAAACTGTGGCGTAGCGCCAATGGGGCTGGGCGGGGCACGATGGGGGCGTGGCAGGGCATTCCAGGGGCGGGGCATTCCTGGGTGGGGCTGTGGCAAGGACGCAGCCGCTGCGCCAGTCCTTGGGCGGGAAACGAATGCACACAGGCGCAGGCTGCCACGCACGCCGGTGCACCTCCAGCTAGACTGCTTCAAGTTCTGCACGCTACTGCTGAGAGGAGGGGCATAACTAAGGCAAAAATCACGTGGCAAAATCACCCATTAGTAACCCCCTCTCGGCACACACAAATAATTAGTAACCTACTCTCGGGAACCTGTGAGAACCTGCTGGATCCCACCTCTGCCCCCCCCCAGCCCTTGCAAAACAGGCCAGCAACATCTTCAGAACTAGATTTGCACGATGCAAATTAACAAAAGGCATCACGATGTCAGGATGTCAGCCTGCTTTCCTGCTGCTGCGAAAAGTGGGCTGAGCTTTCCAGATGCTCTCAGCTGGTGGCAGCCGGGGAGCTCGGAAGCACCAGCTATTTTCGGCCCCTCCCACACAGCGGAGGCCTGCAATTTGGTGCAAAAAATAATTTAAAAAAAGAACTCGCTGGCCCTCTCCCCTTCTTTTTCAGTTTGTATGTTCTCGCCGTTTCTCCGTCTCCAGCTCTTGCAGCTGAGATGAAACCGAGTGGAAACTTCATATTTGGATGGGCAGAGAGACGGCAGCCGAGGAGCCCCCGCGATTGCCGAGCTGGCGGAATGAAAATAGCAAGAAAGAATTTACCCCAAAGAGAAGCTCTGTCATTATTCTATTTTGTCCACAGGGTCTTGCCAGCGGTGCTGGGAAGCAGCTTATACTCCCCGTTGGTTTCTCGCTTGCGCCTTTTTCTCTGCAAGCCACAAAGGACGGCTCAGCCGTGGTCAGCCTGGCTACGGCTCTCCCATTGCCAGTGGGCGACGGATCGTGTCTGACACATGAGTCACAGGCTTTGTTTCCTTTGAAAAGCCCAACTTCCCACTTAATACTGGAAGAAGGGGTTCTGCAGAGCCTGATCCTAGGAAGGAGATCTTACACAGGAGCCAGTTTTACTCCGCAGTGTATCTGTGCGATGTCACTGCCTTCATTTTGAAAATAAGAGGTGCCAAATTCATGCGCTCTGGCTTCAATGCGCTTTGGCCATTCCAGGTAACCGTCTGTTGCCAGTCAGTTGTGGGACTGAGACAGGCCACACGTGTTCAGAGGCACACTTTTATTAAGACAATAGTAATTTGATCAGCCAGGCTGAGTCTCCCAAAACTACAGGGCAATCAAGCAAAGTTGCCATAGAACAGTGATGGCGAACCTATGGCCCGGGTGCCAGAGGTGGCACTCAGAGCCCTCTCTGTGGGCACGCACAAACAGAGTTCATCATGTGGGGGGGAAATGCCCCCCCCCCCAACACATCTAGGCTGGCCTGGGCCGCTGAGCGCGATTATCAGCATTAAACCTAAGACCTAGTTTTGGGGAAGCAGTGTAGGTAACCCTGTTAAGCGCTGTTAAACTCCACTGATTTTCATGTGAAGAACTAAAGTGCGATCCTTTACCTGGGAGTGAGCTCAGTTGCTGGCAATGGGGCTTGCTTCTGAGTAAACCCTCCTAGGGTCGTGATTCACCCATTCGAAGAGTTGCATGGTTGCTTCAAAGCAAAGCCAATGACTACCAAGCTTACTCCTGAGTAACGCACGCCTCGGAGCCAACCATTTTTTCTAAACTAAAACCTCAGTATTCAGGTTAAATTGCCGTGGTGGCGCTTTGCGATAAATAAGTGGGTTTTGGGTTGCAGTTTGGGCACTTGGTCTCAAAAAGGTTCGCCATCACTGCCATAAAACATGCACAGAGAGCTTCCTCAGAATTATTTATTTATAGCCTACCCTTCATCCTAGGGCACTTTCACACATGCAGAATAATACAATTTCAAACCACTTTCAATGCACTTCAGTAATTGTTTGCAAGTGGATTTTGCTATTCTGCACAGTAAAATCCAGCAGCAGTGCATTGAAAGTGGATTGAAAATGCATTATTTTGCATGTGCGTAAGTACCCATATACTGTTTTCCTGCAGAAGACTGCCCCCTCTTTATAGCTTCCACCTGAACAAACATCAGTTTCCAAAAGCAGTTGATCTGTGCTTGGAGGATAGATCTGTTGGGATCTACTGACCATGATCTATTGGGATCTACTGACTATGATGAGTAAATGGAGACTCCATGGACAAAGGCATTCTACCTTTGTATTTCAGATGCTGGCAGTAAACAATGGGCGAAAGCTTCCAAGTTGCCCTCCATTTGAAATTCAGAAAAATGTCAGGCTGGCCAATCTCTGTTGGAAACAAAATCGTGGACTAGACGGAACTCTGACCTGATCCTGCAAGACATATCTTCTTTTTGTTTAGAAATTTTGTATAGAAATTGACCTTTTAAGGGTGTGCTGGGAGTCACGCGATCCAAGAGGAGAAACTGGGGGTTTGTACCGCTGCATCCGGATTTCTCATTTTTCTCTGCGTGACCGTGAACTCTTCCGTTCGCGTTGTGGGAATGAACAAGACCCAGCTGTGCTCACCTAGACCGCTGGAGTAGCTTCCATGGTTTGAGTTTCATCTCACTCTTGTTGAATGAAACCAGATCTCTCCTTCTTCCTAATACAAGCCAGGATGGTGATTAATAACTCGGAGCCTTTCTGTCACGGCTTGATGTTTGACTAACTTGTCAGGAAGTCGATTTGTTTTGTTGCGAGGACCGTTTTTCTCAGAGGGGGGCCTCAGAACGTTGCCCCACTCCCGTAGCTGGGGAGCAGAGCGCTCTCCCCGGTTGGAGTGCAGACGGACGTGGCGTGTCGACGCCTCTCCTTCGTGGAGGGGAGACAGAACGTCTCCCTGTTGAAACGACAAGGCCTCCTGCTAAAGGAAACCAGACAAGGAAAGAGAGAGGCACTCAGCCGAAGGGAATTCTGGTTTGAAAGGAAGCCAAGCCAACTTGTGCTAGCCTACATGGTTAGAAAACATGATTTTGAGACATCCGGGATCGGCGAGGTGGACATGTCAGAGTGCAGAGGAATGGATCACAGAGTGTTTGCAGAGAAGTCTGTTAGTCGACTGATTTCAAGCATTTTGGCACCTGTGCAGGGGCAGATGATCCATTCTTATCGCAGTGTAGGGGAAACTCCAGGAATGCAATTTAAGAAGCTAAGAAGTATAGAAGAAGAAGGAAGAAGCTAAAAGGAAGCAAGAAGAAGAAGTAAAGGAAAAAAAAAAAAAAAAAAAAGAAAAAGAAAAGGAAAGAAAAAAGAAAAGAAAAGAAAAAAAGAAAAGAAAAGAAAAGAAAAGAAAAAGAAAAAAAGTGGTGAAAGAAAAGTAGAAAGAAAAAGAAAAAGAAAAAGAAAAAGAAAAAGAAAAAGAAAAAGAAAAAGAAGAGAGGAGGCGGAGGCGGAGGCGGAGGCGGAGGCGGCGGAGCAGTAGTTTGGATTTACCCTGTTCTTCCTCCACTGTAAGGAATCTCAAAGTGGCTTACAAACTTCCTCTCCACATAACAGAGACCTTGTGAGGTCAGTGGGGCTGAGAGGGTTCAGAGAGAACTGTGACTAGCCCAGGGTCACCCAGCAGGCTTCGTGTGGAGGAGGGGGGAAACAAACCTGATCCAGCATATTAGAGTCCACTTCTCCTGTGGAAGAGCAGAGAATTACCAAATGAGAGTCTGCCACTCATGTGGAGGAGTGGAGAATCAAACCCGGTTCTCCAGATTAGAGTCCACCACTCTTAACCCCTTCACTACACTGACAAGAGCAGTCATTTCCAGCATGAAAATCAATGTATGACAATGGGCGAAATATTCATGTCTTAATGGCACTGCGGAATTCCTTTGCTTTAAAAGCCCCAGAGAGTTAAACACCGGCCTGTGCCCTCCATTATATTAAATAAACGCTCATCTGATGACTAGCCAGAAGTTGGGGAAAACACCAGCGGAAATCTGGCCGTTTGGCAAGGCTGGGCGCATCCTTCCAAAGATGGCTGGCCGACCTCTTCTTTAATTGAGTCCACATACCCGATTTATATAATAAGTTACTTCACACCTTGTGGCTTTTGCTGTAGGTGGTTTCAACATAGTGAGGTTTCCAGGTTCTGTGTGGTGTTACCCAGAACTACTTCCGTCCACGCAACAAATTCTGGGGCAAGTTGGTTCCTGCTACTACCATCATCACCACAGTTGTAAATTTCTCAGAGAGGATGTAACAAACTTCTCTACCCTGTGCAGGTGAGCTTGCATAAACATTTACCAAACAGGCCAAAACGTGCGAGGCGTGGGCAGACTGATCCCACCCCTTCACGTGGCTCCATCTGATGTCTGATGCTGAGGTGGTGCGTGCCATTAAAGCGGCTGATTCACCATCCTGAGGGCTTGAGGGATGTCGCCGTCTTCTTTCCCAAGGCAGGCTATGTTGGCCGGACCGCAGTTGTGTTTCCAAGCTCGGCAGAAACGGTAGCTTTATGGGAAATCAGGGGGTGTCTCCAGGGTTCTGACCCCTTTGGATTACAAACAAGGACCCATGTGAGAAACACTGTAGCTGGATCAGATGGGGCACAGGGTCTCCTGTTTAAGGTACTACTAGTTCTTATATGTTCCCGAATAATACCGGCCTTTTAAAAATGCCTCCTATTGTCTGTCTGCTTGTCAATTTCTCTGTCTGCTTGTCAGTTTCTCTCTATGTTGTTTAATCTTCGTTTACTTTCTAGGCAAGGGTCTGATTAACAGCTTATAGTCCTAAATTTATTGCTACAAGCTAAAAAGATTTGCTGAGAAGTATGCGGAAGCCGCCACAGATGTTATTTATTTATTTATATTTATTTAGAATTCAAACTTGCTATACCACCACCACCACCCCCGAAGGGCTGTGCGGATTCCCTTTTAGTGGGTTCCACTATCATGAAATTCTGCCCTGTGTTTCACCTGGCTGGATTTCTGAAATCTTGAGTTGGTTTCGTTTTTCTCATCCCTAGTCGTCTTTTTTTTAAAAAAACTGGGAAATCCACGTTCTCATTTTGCTTGTCCCTTACGCAGATTGAAACCATGATTCTTTATTGTTGCGCCGTCTTACGTGTCCTTTGCCTGAAATTTCCCACTTAGAATGAACACATTTTCCAACCTTATCTCTTTTGTAGCGTGGCCCTATCGATGCCTTGAAGATTACCCTCCCCCCAATTAAAGAAACAAACAGAAATGATCAAATAAACAGGGAGGGGGAATGGCGAATGAGCTGGGAAAATGGCACCACGGAGAAAGTTTAGGGAAACAAAGATGCATGAAAAGCATAGTCAGTAGATCGCACAGCGACTGAAGACATTTTTGAAACGTTTCAACCAGAGAGTTGTTTTAAAAGGGGATTCACTTAAAGCGTTTTGAGGCTGTAAATAATACATTTGGGGGTAAAAAGCACACAAAACTCCACGGAGGAAACTGTTTATTTCCTGCCTCGAAACATTTTGCAAGGTTTGTGCTGAAAAGGCCTCTGTTATGTTGCGTTTGCTGTTTTAAATGCATTTTGGATTTTTTTTTCTTTGCAAGCCGCCTTGGGTCTTTTTTGTGGGAAAGCTTCCATAATAACCAGGGGTGATAATAAATAAGGCTAGCTTGAATTTGCTGAAAAATTAGATCTTGAAAGAGTGCCGGGACAGGTAGAGCAGAGGAAGAGGAATTTTGGGGAGGGTAAGAATGCCTCCAGAGCAGAGCGGAGACGCTTTGCAGGCTGGCCCACTTAGCGAGGAAACCGCAAGGCTAATAGTTGACCCCCGGCTGGGCTTTGGCTAGGCTGTGTTGGACGGAACAAGACGGCCACACCGCTGACCACATTTCCAGGTGTTGCCCGGCTCTGCCACAGGAATGAGCTCTTGGGCGAAGATGTTTGGGTTTCCTGTACTTTAACAACGGAGTGGATTTCCCCCCTCAAAGGCTGCCTGGAATGTCGGGATTTTCTGCAGGGTGGTGGAGGGTTGGGGAACGGCTACTGACCTTAGCTTGCAAAGGACACTTGAATATCTTCAGATGGGAAGGAAAGCAGACCGGCATGGTCTTGGTCCCCCATGAAGCCAACGTCAGGGGCTGGTTCATGCAAGTAGAATGCCTAGATTACATGGTCCTAAGGCAGTGGAAAGTGCTGCAGGGGATTTGAGTTAGTTTTGAACACTCCTCTGCATTAAAAAAAACCTCCTCTGGTGTAGAAACCTAGCTCTGCAAGGTTTTTTACCGTTCCTTTCTTTGTTTGCTGCGCTGGTTTCCCATTTGCTGGGTGTTTTTCAAAAAGGAGAGCTTTCTAAATGGGGCTCTGCCCTCAGTCAGAAGTGGCGCAGGCCTTGGGCTTCTCGCGCCCGATTCTGCTGTATGTGTGAAGTTGGCTGCAAGGCTTGGCTTGGATCCAGTTCGGGTCCTTGAAGAGAAGAGCGTCTGGCCTGGGGTGCAAAATACTTTGGACCAGCTGTGGTTGTCAGTGCTGTGCTCAGCGTCTGAACATTTTAAAAGGGCCTTCTCCACCGCCATTTCTGTCCCCGTTCTGTCCATTCCGTCGTCTCCACCCCATTTTTTGGTCTTGGGGGCTCCGGCAAGTCCCTTCTCGTCTGGCGTTTTGCCCCCATGCTGCAGTTCTGAAGTCATCTTTGACGCGAGGTGTTGCTTTTCCGCTTGCTTTGGAAGTAATGTGGGATGGAGTCTGCAACTTGAGATTTGGAGAGCCGGTGCGTTGAAACGTCAGGTTCTTGTAGTATTTGGAGGGATTCGGCCTGATGGCCTTTGAGGGTCCCTGCTGACTCTATAGAGTTGCCAACCCCCAGGTGGGACCCAGAGATCTGGATTTACAGCTGTTCTCCAGACTGCAGAGAAAATGGCTGCTCGGAAGGGTCGACTCTATGGCCTACTGAAGTCCCTCCCTTCCTCAAAGCCTACCTTTCTCAGGTAGGGTTGCCAGGTTCCCCTGACAGCTAGCAAGGGTGAGGGGGATCAGGCTGCCAGATCCAGGTTGGGAAACTCTTGAGCTTGGGGATTGAACCCAAGGTGAACAGGGGCCTCAATGGGGTACAAGGTCACAGAGGTCCCCCTCCACAGGGGATTTATCCAGGGGATCTGACCTCTGTAACCTGGAGAATGAGCTGTGATTCCAAGAGATCCCCAGATTCCCACCTGGAGGCTGGCATCTTTATTCCTGGGCTCCATCCCTCAATCTCCGGGAATTTCCCGACCCAGAGTTTCATTCTTATTTATTTTATTAAATTTCATACCCTGCCCTATCCCAGCCAGGGTTGGGCTCAGAGCGGCTTACAAACATAATTTGATAACGTCCGTCAAGATAATTTAGTGCAATAAATAAAATTGAACTTTAAAACACTGGCAAATAAATGGGTCTCCGTAGGATCCCAACATAGCCTGAAAATCATATATCATCCCCGTTTTATTTACATAACGAATCCTTAATTATCAAGACGGGGACGGGGGGGGGGGGCAGTTGGGAGGCCATTAAGATGGGACGGGCCCTTGGCTGCCTCAACTAAAGGCTCAGTGGAACATCTCTTGGCAACCCTATTTTGACCTCATACCCCCCCCCCCACAATTGCCGTCCCCCCTCAGGTCCGCCCAACATCTCTTTCAAGCTTCTCACGATGTCTCCTCTCTTCTTTTCCCTTCCAGGGCGACGATAGATGAAGTGGAAACAGATGTGGTGGAAATAGAAGCCAAGCTTGACAAGGTAAGAGAGAAACGTGGGATGGGAGCCAGTGGGAAGACGCTTTTAACTCCTTCACACCCCCGGACCCGCTCTATCCTGCGGCAGGAAGAGCTTCGCGCACTAAATTTGGAAACTATATAATGCGGGGAAAAAACCCCTCCCTTTATTTCGGACCCTGCTCACCGAAATGCCATTTCTGTGCCTTGTGCAAAACTGCAAGCAAGATGGAGCGAGAAGTTTTCTGAGTTGGATGCGTGGATTCAAACCTCCCCTTGATCACGAGGTTCGATGGGTGGTGACCCTTGGCCAGCTGAGCCGGAGTTAGCAACTGTATGGACCAATGACATGCAAAGACACACACACACACTCCCAGAGACGTATCTAGGGAAAATGTAGCCCGGTGCAAAATCAGAGTTTTTCGCAGCCCCCCACCCCACCAGCATGGGCGGCCACCCTCCCCCACTATGACCAAACAGTGGGAAAGGAGGTGGGGCTATTTTCCACCCCCACATGACTAAATGACTGCAGCCCAGGGACATTTGACTCCATATGTCCCCCTGGGCAGTAGGCCCTGCATACTCCACATCTCTCTCTCTCCCCGCCTCATGGACTTCACAGGGTTGTTGTGAAAGGAAGATTGCAGAGCAGGGCCACATCAGCACATCGAACTGCCAAGAGGAAGGGTTGAGAGCAATAGAAAACAAATTAAAATAAACCAAACAACATTTGTTTTGCATAATTTATGCTTTGTCCAGATGTACATTCCAGCTTTATTGTGGATGGCTGAGGGCCACGAGCTGTGTTTTAAAAGACTCCGTGACATTTGTTTTCCTTTCGTATTTGGGATGCTGAGAACCCTTTTCAAAATGGTTTTAGGTTATGAAATTTACATCTGCACAGTTTTGCAGAAATGGAAACAACGGAGATATCTGAATGAGGAAAATGAGGCTGCGGCCTCTTGTTTTCTCAAGAAGGAGGGATTTGCTTCAATGATACAGACCAAGAGATTCTGTTTTTAACTGTGGACAGCCAGATAACTTCTGGCAGGTTTACATTAAGGGCACAAAACGCTGACTGTCTTCTGTTCCTTGTTCCCAGCACCTGGCATTCAGAGGTGTACTGTGGTGTAGTGGTTAAGAGCAAGTGGACTCTAATCTGGAGAACTGGGTTTGATTCCTCACTCCTCCACCTGAGTGGTGGAGGCTTATCTGGTGAACCAAATATGTTTCTACATTCCTACGTTCCTGCTGGGTGACCTTGAGCTAGTTACAGTTCTTTGGAACTCTCTCAGCCCCACCTGCCTCACAAGGTGCCTGTTGTGGGGAGAGGAAGGGAAAGGAGCTTGTAAGCCACCTTGAGTCTCCTTACAGGAGAGAAAGGTGGGGTATAAATCCAAAACTCTTTATCTTCTTCTCTGTACAAGGAGTTTCCATTGAGTAATTGTGACTGTTGACAGAGCTGTCCATCATGAATTTGCCGGATCCTTTTTTCAGAGCTGCGTGAGGGCCGCATGAGATGTGAGCCCTCCGATCTTATGCATTCCTAGGAGAATCCAGTTTAGATCGAGGCCGGCATTGCAGGCGAATGTTTATTGCGTGTTCCTTCTCTCGTACAAGGATAGCAGTCTGTGCGTGAAGGAAAAACTGCCACGTCGCAGAGCGAGCTGCCTTTCCCTTCCAGAGGCTCGCTCCAAACTCCACGGGTGTCCATCTGGGTTCCAGATGTGACCAGGAGCTGCATCTGGAATTGGACGCAACAGCGCGCATCAGCTTGCCAGCATCGGCTCCCGCCTTGCTGGATTACGGGAACGAGAAGAGAACAGGATGCAGAAAACTTCATTCCGGGCCTAACATGTTCCCAGCTCTGCCTTGAAACTCCTTTCTGGCTTTGGGGCAAATCTCTTGGAGCTCTATCAGGGCAAAGAGGGTAGAATGTAAGGTTGCCAAACTCCAGGTGTCGTCTGGAGAGCTGCTGGAATCGCAACTGACTTCCAGACTACAAAGTTTAGTTCCCTTGGACGAAATGGCCACTTCAGAGGACTCTATGACATCATATCCGGCTAAGATCTCTCTGTCCCCAAGCCGCGCCCCCCCCCGGGTTGTACCCCCAAAATCTGCAGGTATTTCCCAACCCATCCCTGTGAAATAGGCAAGACTGGGGGGCGGGGGAGAAAGAGAGGGACTGACCAGAGGCGAATCTAGGGAAAATGTAGCCTGGTGAAAATTCTGAGTTTTCTACCCCCCTCCCCCCACATGGGCAGCTGCCCTCCCCCACCACGACCAAACAACTTTTTTTGCACCAGGTCTGGACCCAGGGGGAAGGAGGAGGGGTGTGTGAGGCGATTTTCCGCCCCCCATGTGAATAAATGGCCACAGCCCAGGGACATTTGATCCCATATGTCCCCCTGGGTGGTACGCCTCTGAGATGGACCCAACACTAGTGGGTCTCCCTCCCCCAAACTTAGTCCCGTAAGGGTAAAATCCACTAGACTTTATTTACGCCAACATATCCACCTTTTTAATTCTATACCAAGCAGACAAGTTTAAATATCTTTGATTTGGGTTGTGCAAGCAGGTGTGATCTCTGTACCTGTTTCTACCTGATTTCTCTTCTCTCTTCTTTCCCAGCTGGTGAAGCTATGCAGCAATATGATAGATGCCGGCAAGGCCTACATAATCACCAACAAGCATTTTGTCGGCGGAGTCCGGGACCTCTCCCAGCAATGCAAGAAAGACGAAATGATCTCGGTAAGCCTGGGCGGAGCCGATGGCATTGGAACAAGTACCCTTGAACATGTGCAGAGTCTATTTTAGCTACTTTGTTTATACCCCACCTTTCTCCCCAAGTGGGACTCAGGGCAGCTTATGTTGTTCTCTTCTGCTCCATTTTCCTCTCACAGCGACCCTGTGAGTGGTTTTCTTTTTCCCCATAAAGATGTTAATTCGGTCACTTGAGGTGCAGCAATCGAGAAAATTGCCTGCTTCCACATTAGAATAGTCCTGAACGAATACGAGAATTATCATTCATTTCTACGCACTGCCTTTGTCAAAACCATTATTGTTATTGTTGTTGTTGTTGTTATTGGTATAAAAAGAACAAAGCAAACATACAGTTTGAATGAAAAGGAAGAACATAAACCAAAAAAGGCAGTAAAACGATACACTGAATACCGTAAGAAGTGATACTCTTATCTCAATACATCATTGGTTAAAATAACTCAGAAAAATAACTTATACTATTTTTAAGAACATAAGAACATACGAACAAGCCAGCTGGATCAGACCAGAGTCCATCTAGTCCAGCTCTCTGCTACTCGCAGTGGCCCACCAGGTGCCTTTGGGAGCTCACATGCAGGGGGGGAAAGCAATGGCCTTCTGCGGCTGTTGCTCCTGATCACCTGGACTGTTAAGGCATTTGCAATCTCTGATCAAAGAGGATCAAGATTGGTAGCCATAGATCGACTTCTCCTCCATAAACCTGTCCAAGCCCCTTTTAAAACTATCCAGGTTAGTGGCCATCACCACCTCCTGTGGCAGCATATTCCAAACACCAGCATATTCCAAACACCAATTTTTGTATTAATATGTTGGTTTAAGTTATCCTAAAGTACTAAATTTTAATAAGATATAGATTCTGTTGATTGTACAATCTTGTATCGTCAAAACCATTATTTTGTGCATTATTGAACATGGTACTTTGATACAAGAGCATTTATGCCCAAATGTATTTTTTACTTTCAAATTGTCAAAGGGATTGGGGAAGAAGGGCTAGGTAGGCGCTAGGACCCAGGTAGAGCATTCTGCAACAAAGAAGGTCTGGCATGCTTTGATCTGCAGGAGAAAAATATGCAATCTGCTAACATCTTTATGTGAAACAGGATATAGGTTGGACTAAGATTGTGTGACTGGCCCATGGTGTCCCAGTGAGTTTCCTTGGCAGAGTGGGGATTCGAACCCGGTTCTCCCAAATCTGAATCTGACACTCTTAGAATTGTACAGCTGTTTTTGTCTTTCAGACAGTTCTGGGGGTTTAGCAATGGAGGGGAAGTGGAACTAGGAATCTTCCTTGGGTATAAGAATAGAGGGGAAGTGGAGCTAGGAATCTTCCCTGGGTATCAGAATAAGTAGTCCTAATACTGATCAAAGATTTCAAGGTGGTTAAGTAAAAACAGAGGGAGCGGGGAATGCGTGAAAACCTCCCCACTAACCCAACAGGGCTATCCTTTTAAAAAATAATAGTAATATTAGGCTTACTCCTACTGTATACGAATATGTACCCCAACGATCCTGCTATCGAGATATGTATACATAAAGGCGCTGAATTGTACATTCAAATGTATGCTAATGATCCTGCCTGCTGCATGAAAACAGCCTAAATGTTTCCCCCCACCCACAAATCCCTCATTTTCTTACGATTGCCGCTGTTTAAAAAACAGCGTGGATCTGGAAACTCTCGCTAAGCACAGAGCGCGGATCCCTCGCCAGCTAAAAATATCCGAGGAGCTTGATGCCTCGAGGAATCATGTTGTTTCTGAAAAGCCAGAAAGCAGAGATGATGTGTCTGAAGTAGGTCAGCTAGCATCCGTTTATTTGGGAAGGGAGAATAAACTCTCTGAGAGGGAAAGGAGAGGGGTGGAAGGAGAAGCAGTGGGGCAGGGAGCGACAGGAGGCAGAGGCACCTGTTCACCGATGTGCAGAAGCATCACGTTCTTTTCGGAATGCGCCATACTCCCTTCGGTCTGTAGGAGCCTAGTATCTTTTTTATAATAACAGAGTGTCTTATACGCATTATCCTAGAGGTGTATCTAGGGAAAATGTAGCCTGGTGCAAAATCTGAGTTTTCTGGGGGGGCCCACTCGCCATGTGGGCGGCCACCCTCCCCCACCATGACCAGTGTATGGAGTCAGAGTATGGACCCGGGGGGGGGGAGGTGTGTCGGGGGTGTGATTTTCTGCCCCCCACATGACTAAATGGCCACAGCCCAGGGTCGTTTGACCCCACGTGTCCCCCTGGGTGGTACGCCCCTGCATTATCTCAGTCACAGTCACTTTTACATTCTGCACATTTACATTATTACAGTCACTTTTATATTTGTAAGGTAGGCCATTTTGCAGATTGGGAAAACTGAGGATGACAGCAAGGGCGTGGTCATCCGAAGGCCACCCTGCTGAATTTGTGGCTGAGGTTCTAGCAAACATCTTCCTGGATCGGTTCGTTCTCTCAGCTGCGCTGGCTAGTTTAGAAATGTTCCTGCCCTTCCTTGCAATTAGCCCCTTTCGGTTACAGCATTATGACCTGCCTTCTGTGGACTCGCCCAGAGTTATCTGTCTGGAGGTGTTCTCACAACAGCCCTGTGAGGTAGGTTTGCCTGAAAATAAAGACCTGGATCAGTGAGGTACCAGGCCACCTGGAAATATGAATTCAGGTGTCTGCTATCCATGCACAGGGCTGCCCTTTTACGACACGGATGGTCTACTTCTCAGCTTCCACAGCATCTTTTCTCAACAGACAAGATCGGTACTACGAAGTTTTATCAGGAAGTCGGTTTGACATTGTTGAGCCAGCGTGATATTCTGGTTTAAGAGCAAGTGGACTCTAATCTGGAGAATTGGGTTTGATTCCCCCTTTCTCCCCATGAGCGGCAGACTCTAATCGGGTAAACCAGATTTTGTTTCTCCACTCCTCCACATGAAGCCTGCTGAGTGATGTTAAGAACATAAGAACATAAGAACAAGCCAGCTGGATCAGACCAAAGTCCAGCTCTCTGCTACTCGCAGTGGCCCACCAGGTGCCTTTGGGAGCTCACATGTAGGATGTGAAAGCAATGGCCTTCTGCGGCTGTTGCTCCCGATCACCTGGTCTGTTAAGGCATTTGCAATCTAAGATCAAAGAGGATCAAGATTGGTAGCCATAAATCGACTTCTCCTCCATAAATCTGTCCAAGCCCCTTTTAAAGCTATAAAGGTTTGTCAGGGCCACTCTTCACTCACCTCCTGTGGCAGCATATTCCAAACACCAATCAAGCATCGCTAAGTGAAGAAGTGTTTCCTTTATTAGTCCTAATTCTTCCCCCCAGCATTTCTCAATGAATGCCCCCTGGTTCTAGTATTGTGAGAAAGCAGAGAAAAATTTCTCTCTGTCAACATTTTCACCCCATACGGGCATAATTTTATAGACTTCCCAATCTCATCATATCCCTCTCTCTCAGCCAGCCCAAATCCGTCTCCAAACTAAAGAGTCCCAAACGCTGCAGCCTCTCCTCATAGGGAAGGTGCTCCAGTCCCTCAATCATCCTTGTTGCCCTTCTCTGCACTTTTTCTATCTCCTCAATATCCTTTTTGAGATGCGGCGACCAGAACTGGACACAGTACTCCAAGTGCGGTCGCACCACTGCTTTATATGTTGGGCCAATCACAGTTCGTTCAGAACTCTCTCAGCCCTACCTACCTCACAGGGTGGCTGTTGTGGGGAGAGGAAGAGAAAAGAAGTTTGTAAGCTGCTTTGAGACTACTTACAGGAGAGAAAGGAGGGGTATAAATCCTCCACCTCCTCCTCCTCTTCCTCTTCTTCCTGGTGATGACCTTGCCCAGAAAACTGTAATCCCCTCAGATCAGAGCTTGACAGCATAGATCTGGATTTTTCCTCTCCAGCGCTCGCTCTCTCGCTCGTCTTGCTGACTGTGTCTTTCCTCTCTTCCTTCCACAGGAATGCCTGGAGAAATTTGGAGACAGCCTGCAAGAGATGGTCAACTACCACATGGTAAGCCCTCCGCACTTTTGACTGCTTTTGGCTACACCGGAGTGGGGCAGTGGCATAGTGTCAAATGCAACAGTATTCCACCCCCCTTCCACCTTGCCACTGCTCAGAGTGACTGCAGACAATGGGGCCTGGTGCCAGGAAATCCCTGCCCCTCCCCAGGGAAATTATTAGTCTAGTCAAACATCAGATGTTAGGTGACTCATTTCCAAATCACACGTGACCCTGATTTGATTCAGGACCACAGTTCATGATGAAATGGGGAATAAGCTTTTTCCTGCAGGACCATTTCCCCCAGCCTGAAGTGGCTATATGTAGGTCCTGTTTGTGCCAACATAGCAGGTCTCTTTATCAGAGGAAGACTGTTTCTGCATGGTCAAAATATCCCGGGGTGAGCGAGAAAAATACCCCCAGTGCAGCTGTGAATTCCGCACGGCTCCCGGTGCTAACGCGGGCCTGCCCCGGTGCTGCCCCGTGGTATTTCCCTCACCCTGAGATATTAAAAAATCGCCAAATTGGCAATTCAGAGATCCTGGGGTGACCTCGCTACTGTGCAAACACCACCAGAGCAGACCCAGTATATTTTTCCCGCCTCACCACTCCACTTCCTCCTAAAAGCAGCAGGAGGCACACTCCCCCTTCGCCACCCCCTGTCACGGCTAACAGGCTGGCAGGGAGGAAAGGGGGCCCTGAGAGGCTTCCTCGTGGTGCGGCTGGCTCTGATGCAGAGAAGCGAGGAGAGCCAGCAATGTGTGGATCAGGTCGGAAGGGGAAAACTGGGGGGGAGCCGTTCCCTCTGCCTTTTGTCGACACATATTCAAATCACCTAAAGCTCGTGGGGTAATTACAAAAGACCCGGGCCGCATGGAACAAACTGGAGTATTACCTCCCGGACCTACCTCGGCTCCTGGGAAGAAGCGGGGAGCCCTGCGGAGGCTAAAACTGGAAAAAAATAGCCCTGGTATGTAAGATCCCGGTTCTACCCCGGTATAATTGTGCCGTGCGGAAAACCCCTAAGTTTTCTTCAGTGCTGGCTCTTGGAAATCTCTTTTTAGCTGGACCTGCAGCCTATTTGCATGTGAGGCCCATGCTTTTTGCACAGCAGTGGCCTCGCCCGTCAGCTGCGGTCGGGCCAGCACTTCAATCTTCTTGGAGGGAATGTTTCTTGTTTTATTTCCATTCTGCTTATATGCTTCCTTTTATATTCTTACAATCCCCACCCATTTGCTTCTGCTGAGAACTCTCTAGGTGGCCTCAGGAGTCATTTTTTTTTGCATTTTTTTGCATCTCCATAAGTCCTTGGCTTTTCTCTCTACTTGACTCCAACTCCAGCTTTTAGGAATTATTGTTTTCCTCACCTCCATTTTATCACAACAACCACCACCCTGTGAGGTAGGTTAGGCTGATGGAATGTCTTGGGCCAAAGAGTTTCCATGGTCGAAGAGGGCCGGCGGGGGGAATAGAGTCTGACGCACTCTATCTGCAAAGCAATGCTGCCATTCTTAGGAAAGACAGACTCTCTCAGCCCTTCTTTTGCCTCTGTAATTTGGGACCAATAGCCCTGACCCGCCTCACAGGTTGTTGTAAGGATTTTGACAAAAGTCCTGTGCGTAAAGTTCTTAGTGTGCTCAAATGCTAAGTATTACCCTGGTTCCCCGAAAATAAGACAGTGTCTTATATTAATTTTTGCTCCCAAAGATGTGCTATGTCTTTTTTTCAGGGGATGTCTTATTTTTCTGTGTTCTGTTCATCGGGCATGCTTCCAAACAAAAACTTTGCTACGTCTTACTTCAGGGGATGCCTTATATTTCGCACTTCAGCAAAACCTGTACTACGTCTTATTTTCAGGGGATGTCTTATATTCGGGGAAACAGGGTAATACTTGGCATCAGTCAATAGTAGAAATGCTGGTAGTATTTGGTAACAGACTATTACTGGGAATATGTGTTACTATGTGTTGAACTGGATGGCCCAAGTTAACCCTGTCTCATCAGCACAAGATCAGCCGTTGTTACTTCCTGAATGGGAGATCCCCAAGGAAGTCCGGGGTTGCTACGAAGATGCAGGCAGTGGCAAACCACCTCCGCTCATCTTTTGTCTGAAGGACCCTCCCGGGTCTCCATAAGTCAGCTGCGACTCGAGAGCACGTTCTGTCCTTTACTACGCCCATAGCAATTGCCTCGTGTAGTTCTACGGTTACTACTGTGGAGTTGAGTCGTAATTTTTACAAATATTAGTGAGAAGGGATGATAAAGCAATGTTTGCTTTGCAAATATTGGCTGTGACTTTGGACCCCCCTCCGGGGACTCCTGCCTTCTCACGGCTGTTCTGTGGAAGCTGCCGAGCAGCTGCCAAGCAAGTTATCTCTTAGACCGGGAATCCTGTCTGTGGCCAGACTCCTCCAGTCAGAGGGAGTGGACAGCTCGGAACAGTCCAGCTCTCTTGGGGGGGGGGGGCAAGATTTTTGTTTTAAGTGCTGGCAGACCTGGAACGATGCAGCATGTTTCTTACCCTTGTTTGACGTTTTCAGTCAAGCAGAGGAGACCCCTGGCGGGCTGTTAAATGTTGAGGGGGTCATAAAACCAATGACCGTGAGGATGGGCTAGAACATTTCCTTCCCCACCGTTTTTACTGGAGATGTCAGGAATCGAATAGAGGGCCTTCCAAATGCCACTGAGCCGTGCCCCCACCTGGATTTTCGTTTGAGATACTCATGCGTGTGAAGCTATCTTATCCTCAGCCAGATCGTTGGTGTAGCTTGTTCTACCACTGCCTGGTCTAACGGGTAGCAGGCGCCTTTCTTTGAGTTTTAACTTGAGGTTGGACCCAGGGACTCTCTTGGGGCAAAACACATGCCCAGCGGGTGGAAGCTGTCCGTAAAATAAAGCCCTGAACACAGGGAGGTGCAGTGGGCGCATTTCTCCGCCCCGGGCGCCATTTCCTTCTAGCCAGTCATCGGGGCATGCAGAAAATCGGCCCCCCATGCGACTCAGGAAGTTCCTGCTGTTCCTCATCACCGCTTTTGCATGCCTCTACCACCTCATCCAGCAGGGGAGTCTGTTGGGAGGGCACCTTGATGACTCTGCCCATATGTCCATGGGTGACATGTATGCGAGGTCTAGGGACAGTGGCGGTTTCAAAGCCTGGGGCATCAGGGACGGAGCTAGTGTGGTGGGGGGCAGAGGGGGGGTGGCAGAGCCTGGGGGCGTCCTGGAGACAATTTGTCTCCGGGCACCATTTACCCCTGGTACGCTTCTGGGGAGGTGCCTTTGGTTGAAGCAGAACATTGGTTAGCGATCCTGCCCCATCCCTGCATAGCATTGGATCAACCCATCGTGCACAGATTCAGCAGTATCATGGAACCCCCGAGGAGGCTGTCCGTTGCATCTCTGAATGGGGAGATGCAAGCAGCTCTCTTAGGCTGCATGCGGGGACATTTGTCACCCTCGATCCCGTTAACTGCGGCTTGAACCTGGGACGTCTTGCCCCGCGAAAATGCGGCCGTGGCCAGCACTGCTGGAACTCGCCGGCAGCCGCTCTGGCACTGTCGTCGGAACGCTTCTTGGTTCTCAGTCTCTACGGCATGGCTATTGCCATCACCATCTCTGGTTCGACACGCTTTGTTCTAAGGGCACGCAGTTTCACCAGCACTCGTGGAAGAGCCCTTTGCGCGCTGCAAGCACTTTAACATCCGGGTTATCCATCTCCGGGGACCGTCTGCCGATCGACTCAAGCATGTCTTCGCTGGGCGGCAGCAAACGTGGGGAGGGGCGGGGAGAGCGAGAGTTATTTTTAGCATCTCTTCTGCCGTCCCTGTTTCTTTTGTGTGGGTGAACATCTTGGCTTGTGCCTGCACAAAGATGGATGGAGCCGGGTGGCCGTGACCGGCGCTTGCTCCCGGCATTCATCCAGCGGAATATGGATGAATGGAACACGTTGAAAATAAGAATAACTTTAAAAGTTTGGTCGAAGGAGACCTGCCCTCTCAATGTGGTTGTGGAGGGGGAAACCCTTGTTATGTACAGTGGCTTTGATGCAGTATAACATTCTGGACTGTGCCACTGCAGATTTTAGATGCATGTCCTGTTATGTACAATATCTCACATTTTGAGAGCCAGCGTGGTGTAGTGGTTAAGAGCAGGTGGATTCTAATCTGGAGAACCGGGTTTGATTCCCCACTCCTCCACCTGACTGGCAGAGGCTTATCTGGTGAGCCAGATGTGTTTTTGCACTCCTACATTTTTGTTGGGGCTAGGCACAGTTCTCTCAGAACTCTCTCAGCCCCACCTGCCTCACAAGGTGTCTGTTGTGGGGAGAGGAAGGGAAAGTGAGCTTGTCAGCCACCTTTGAGTCAACTTCTACAGGAGAGAAAAGGTGTGGTATAATGCAAACTCCTTCCTTCCTCCCTCCTTCTTCTGCCTTCTATATCTTAGTCTTCGCCTTCTGTCTTCTTTCTGCCTTTCTTCCCCTGCCCTGCAAAAGGGCAGGCTGCAACTCTCTCTGCAAGACATTTCCATAGCTGAGGCAGGCACCGCACAGACATTTGGCATGCCACTTAACAGCCCGGGGTGTCACTATTTGTGGGCCAGCCCTGGAGCCAGGAAGCTTACAGCTAAATTCTTTCTCCTTTAAACCCCTCAGGAGTCCCCACCCCCTCCCCAATTTTCTAAAATGACCCATGTTGAGTCACATCCTGGATTCCTGATGACTTCTTTGGGGCTGAGAATTGGGTGGGGCAAGAGACAGGCTCTCTGGAAAACACAGGCAATCAATTCCAAATGCAGTTTGGGAAGCCAAGAAAAGGACTGCAAAGTTTGAAATCGGATTCAATTGAAAAAAAAAAAACAATACTCAACCTCACCCTTTTTTCTTATTTAATCAGTCGAATTTGTTTTGAAAAATTAAACGTAGGAGCCATCTGCAAATTCTCTCCATATGATCTTGGC
Source organism: Sphaerodactylus townsendi (assembly GCF_021028975.2). NCBI lineage: Eukaryota > Metazoa > Chordata > Lepidosauria > Squamata > Sphaerodactylidae > Sphaerodactylus > Sphaerodactylus townsendi. The sequence continues at coordinate 27,662,876 of NC_059440.1, forward strand.
AGCGAGTCAGTTAAATATAGGCGAGGATGAGGAGGGAGCTGATCTCACACGGCATCGTTCCTAGAATTTATTTGGCCAACGCTGGACTGGCTTGAAAGCTGCATTCCCTGCACGGATCATCCCTCTCGCTGCAGGAAACAGGTTTGCCAACAGTTAGAAGTCCAAAACAATATAGTTTTGGCTCTGTTTCACCTAAAAAATTTCCCAGCCTCTTTACGTCCCACCCAACGCCAGGCATGCAAAACGGCTTTCTGTTGAGGCAGACCCTCCAGCTGCGGCAGAGAAAGGTGTTTCCCAAGGCCATCTGAGACGTTTTAAAGGAGAGAAGCTGGAATCTGAATCTCAAAAGATGCTCTGCCTCTGAGCCTTAGCCTCTTTGGAATGAAGAAAAAGAAGAAGAAGAAGAAGAAGAGGAAGAGGAAGAGGAAGAGGAAGAGGAAGAGGAAGAGGAAGAGGAAGAGGAAGAGGAAGAGGAAGAGGAAGAGGAGTTTGGATTTATATCCCACCTTTCTCTCCTGTAGGAGACTCAAAGGGGTTTACAATCTCCTTGCCCTTCCCCCCTCACAACAACCACCCTGTGAGGTAGGTGAGGCTGAGAGAGCTCAGAAGAGCTGTGACTAGCCCAAGGTCACCCAGCTGGCGTGTGTGGGAGTGTACAGGCCAATTTGAATTCCCCAGATAAACCTCCACAGCTCAGGCGGCAGAGCTGGGAATCAAACCTGGTACCTCCAGATTAGATACATGAGCTCTTAACCTCCTACGCCACTGCTGCTCCTAAAGGAGGAGGAGGAGGAGGAAGAGGAGGAGGAAGAGGAAGAGGAGTAGTAGTAGTTTGCATTTATACCCCACCTTTCTCTCCTGTAAGTTGACTCAAGGTGGCTGACAAGCTCCTTTCCCTTCCTCTCCCCACAACAGACACCTTGTGAGGTAGGTGGGGCTGAGAGAGTTCTGAGAGAACTGTGCCTAGCCCCAGCAGAAATGTAGGAGTGCGGAAACACATCTGGCTCACCAGATAAGCCTCTGCCAGTCAGGTGGAGGAGTGGGGAATCAAACCCGGTTCTCCAGATTAGAATCCACCTGCTCTTAACCACTACACCAGGAGTTTACAATCTCCTTCCCCAGAGAAGCAACATGGCTTCAGATTCCAGAGTGGTCAATACAGGAAGACCTGCTTTATGCGCCCTACAGCTCACGCCGACGCAAAGGCAGAAGCAATTTCTGCTGGGATGAAAGAGGGAGACAGTCCTTTATACTTTTGCTGGCCGGTGCGCAGCACATGTCGATGTCGCCGCTGTGGGAAAGGCTGTGGGCCAGTGACTTTGTGAGCAAATTGTTTTTCTCCTCAGAAGGGCAAGAGAAAAACTCCGGGTGCCAAAACCAGCAAATGGGTTTACATAAATGCGGGTGGTCTGCATTCTGCCTTTCTCCATCCTCTCCCTCCCTTTGCATCTGTTCGCATTTAAAGTCCATTAATCGCTGTTTGGATTCAGCCAGAATCTGGCTTGCCCTTTCGCTTATTCTTTGGCGGGGGGATCGCTGAAGAAGTAAATAGATTGCAGTCATGGCTGCCGTACTGAGGTCTTCCCCTGTAGGCAAATTGGCAGGTGTCCTAGTATTACTTTTGGGCACACCAGGTCACCCTAAAGCCGTGGTGGCGAACCTTTGGCACTCCAGATGTTATGGACTACAATTCCCATCAGCTCCTGCCAGCATGGCCAATAACATCTGGAGTGCCAAAGGTTCGCCACCACTGCCCTAAAGGGTTGAACCTGGAAACAACCGCACTGAAACCAGAGACGCCTTAAATGAAAACAGAATTTATTTAACACAGGACCTAGATTTTATTTAACACGGGACCCAGAACAGAAGACTCAAGGTCTCGTACTGACGTTTGCATATTGCGTTATAGAAACTGGGGGAGAGGTATTTTATTACAATCTGCAACATACACTTTTGGCAGGTCTGCAACCTGTGGCTCTCCAGATGTTCATGGACTACAATTCCCATCAGCTCCCAAGTGGCAGGGCTGATGGGAATTGTAGTCCATGAACATCTGGAAAGCCACAGGTTGCAGACCCCTGGGCTAACACATAGTTGGTTAACTACTGGTGGGCAGATAGGCCCGTGTTGTTGCTATAAAGAGGAAGAGTTTGGATTTATACTCTGCCTTTCGGTCCTGTAAGGAGACTGAAGGTGGCTTATAAACTGCTCTCCCCGCAACAGACCCCTTGTGAGGCAGGTGGGGCGGAGAGAGTTCTGAGAGAACTGTGCCTGGCCCAAGGTCACCCAGCAGGCTTCACATGGAAGAGCAAGGAAACAAATCCAGTTCACCCGATAAGAATCCACCCATCATTTGGAGAAGCATGGAATCGAACTCAGTTCTCCAGGTTAGAGTCTGCCGCTCTTAACCACTATATCACGCTGATTCTCATGAGATACCCCCTTTGGCTAATGGCATTAACAAGCAGTTTCCGGACTTTATAACACAAGACATAGCTGGAGTTTTCCATTTCAGTGCATATAATATTCTTGCTGCTGCTGTCATATATAAAAAACAAAGCTCCATGTTTTCTTTCCAGAAATCTGTCCATAAGCCGCAACAGATAAGCCTTGGGTTTCATTTGTACATTAGTCTTTAACATCCTTCAAATGAATGTGTGCGTTGACCTCCAAAAACTCTTTAGCTTCTCTACAAGTCCACCACAAATGACAAATATCCCCTCGTGATGTTTACGTTTCCAACAAGATTTATTCGTCACTCTTAGAAGCGACCGGGAAGGGATTTTGCATGCGCAAATCTCCGTTTCAAAACCCTGGAATTTCCTTTTACAGAATCTTGAACGATAGAGCTGGGAAAGGTCTTCCCAAGCCAGAGATCTTGGAGAGCACTGGGGCTACGATAGATCGCCCAATGGACTGGGGTTTTTTTTAATAAAGGTTGGGAGGTTCCAACAGAGGCTAGAATATGGGAGGAGGAATGGGGACCTCTGGTGGGAAAAATGAGAGGATTTGTGATTTTTTTTAAAAAGTCACTGAACAACCCTGGTTTCTGGGGCTAAGCCCCAGGGGATCCCTGATTCAGATTACGGTTCTGCTTCTAGCATAATGAGGACCCAGCCCAGAAGGGAGTATGAAAGTGGAATTTCACCCAGATCACTGGTTCTGCAAATCTCATGGTGGGGGGCATGCTTTCCCACTGTGCCCAGAGCACGGACGTCTCTGGATACCTCCCTGCTAAGAATTTTGCCTGGAATTCACCTAAGTTGTCCATGGCGTGAAATGGAATTGCCCGGTGTATTCTCTCAGTCCATTTTCCATTGGCCATTTGTTGAGTGGTGGGAGAGAAAGCATTTGGATATGCCTTACCATTACGGCAGTATAGATAATGGCACATGTCCAACATATTAAAAACATACAGTGAGGGTTTTGTTCAACTTTTATGGTTCGGATAAGGATCAAAATCAACAAAGTTTTTGTTGATAGGTGTCTCTCCATCCATTACATATACTGCTGCTACCTTTATTCTATCAGTTAACATTAGGGGAAAAAACTTTAGGATAATAATCTTGATGCGCCCATGTAATTCTTTTAATAATGTCTGATTTTCCTTATTAATTTTAGAATTTTTAATTGTATGTTTAATCTGTAAATATTTTAACTTGCATTTGTTTTGATTCTGTGAGTATGGCCCACGGCCCCCACGATAAAGTTTTTCACACAATAAGACATTATGTTGTTCTTAAGCACAACACAGATTAAGTTAACTGGTAAAATACCTGAAGTATGCTTTTTTGGTTGTAAATTAAAAAAAAAACATTCGTGGACGACAGCCTCTGTGCTGTTCTTCTGTAAAATATTAAAGTTTTAAAAGAAATTTGAAATACATTGAATGTTTATCCAATTGAGCATCCAGTTACCCAAAGTTCACTGTATGTCATCAGAAAGGGGGAAAATTTTCATTAAGATCAGGACAGACACTAGATGAGTGATGTTCATTCAACCCTAGCCTGGAAACATCTCCTCTGTGTTCAGGAGTAGTCTATCTCCAATTTTCTGATAATGATAATGAAGCTCAAAGCATCTTGCTCCAACGGAATAACATGGCTACCTTCTGGAAGTGTCTTCCGTAAGAAAGCCAGTGTCGTGTAGTGGTTAAGAGCAGGTGGATTCTAATCTGGAGAACCAGGTTTAATTTCCCACTCTTCCACCTGACTGGCAGAGGCTTATTGGTGACCCAGATGTGTTTCTACACCCTCAAAGCTGTAGCCCCCATCTCCTATTCGCTCCCATTGGAAACAATGGGGGATGGGGCACCCTCTTTGGGAGTCCATAACTTTGGACTCCCTGAACCAAACCTCACCAAACTTGGGGGGTAGCATAAGGACAGTCTCTTGATGATAGGCTGAAGTTTTGGTGCCGCTAGCCTAAAAACTTCGGCCCCTGCAGGCCAAAAATGGAAAACCACTAAAGATACCCAAAAACGAACCCTGCATTTTGATGCCCCCCACAAGGTGGTGCCCTGGGCAGCTGCCCACCTTGCCCAATGGGCATTACGCCCCTGCTGACAAGGTATCTGTTGTGGGGAGAGGAAGGGAAAGGAGCTTGTAAGCCACCTTGAGTCTCCTTACAGGAGAGAAAGGTGGGATAGAAATCCAAACTCTTCTTTAGTTGAGGGAATTAGCTGGAGACAGAGAGCAAGGGTAACTGGGATTGAAAACGGTTGTATATCAGGATTTTCCTTACAGGAGAGAAAAGTGGGGTATAAATCCAAAACTCTTGTCTCTTCTTCTTCTCTTAACTTTCCTGTGAATGTTGATGGTAGAACTTCTAGGGGCCAGTTGAGCATTTGGTTGGTCTCTGTCAGATGACTGTATCCCAAGGAAGACGGACCTCTGCTCTGATTCCACCTGCTAAATGTGAAGACTATTTTGTGATCTCATGGATGTGTTTTTCTTGTTCTCTTCTCTCTCCCTCGCAGATCCTTTTTGACCAAGCTCAGAGGTCCGTCCGGCAACAGCTGCACAATTTTGTGAAAGAGTAAGTCCCTTGTTTGGGGGAATTGAATCTGTCAGATGAGACGCAACACATTCTGTCTGTCTGTAATACTGACAGTTCCTCAGGACAGGCTGAAATGTATTGATCAGCCTTATGCATCAAAACAGTGTGACATGCAAACACTGGGGAAACAAAGCAACAGTGGAAAACAAAGAGCCAAAAAATTAATGAAACTATATGAATATTAAAAGATATTACATAGGGCAGTGATGGCGAACCTATGGCACGGTGCCAGAGGTGGCACTCAGAACCCTCTCTGTGGGCATGCACAGAGAGAGTTCATCATGTGGGGAGGAAATTGCCCCCCCCCCCACATCTAGGCTGGCCTGGGCCGCTTGGCTCAATTATTAGCATTAAACCTAAGACCTAGTTTTGGGGAAGCAGTGTAGGTAACCCTGTTAAGCGCTGTTAAACCCCACTGATTTTCATGCAAAGAACTAAAGTGCGATCCTTTACCTGGGAGTGAGCTCGGTTGCTAGCAATGGGGCTTGCTTCTGAGTAAACCCTCCTAGGGTCGTGATTCACCCATTCGAAGAGTTGCATGGTTGCTTCAAAGCAAAGCCAATGACTGCCACCAAGCTTACTCCCGAGTAATGCACGCCTCGGAGCCAACCATTTTTTCTAAACTAAAACCTCAGTATTCAGGTTAAATTGCCATGTTGGCGCTTTGCGATAAATAAGTGGGTTTTGGGTTGCAGTTTGGGCACTTGGTCTCAAAAAGGTTCGCCAACACTGACATAGGGGATGTTTGCTCATCCCTGGTGAGCTAGACTGGATCCTTTCTTATAAACAGCTGCCTTCGTCTTAATTTCTGAGATTTGATAAGATCAGGCTAGCTTGGGCCAACCAGATTAGTACTGGGTTGTATGTTAACGTGCGTCTCTTGAAGCATTTTTTTTAAAAAATGAACTTAAACTCTTTTAGTGACATTTGTTAGCATTGTGATGAGTTTCATTGGCTTCTAAATGTTTGGCTGAGACAGCGTTCAAGAGGTCAGCAGGAAGGAGCGAGAGAATCGGAAGGGAAGCAGATATATGAAACTGATAGGGATGTTATCCAATCATTGAGGTCAAACAGGCTTTGCAGCAGAAGAGATCTGTACTAAGAGGCCTTTGTTGCCACAGTGTTTCCACTAATCTTTGTGGCTCCCTTGCTTGGGGAGGGCTTTCAGGCTTTCCACTTTGGTCAAATGGAAGGGGAACACAGTCAGGAACAATGCAACACCATCCTCAAAGCTTTGACGTCCCAAAATCTTTTTGCCTCCTCCAAAGCGACTGGAGACGCAATGTCGCCCTGAGCAGCCTTTCATGAGGGAAAAAGGAAAGACGACTCAATCCTCGCTGACGTCCCAGGTGGGGGGGGGGGGGGATCCGTTATTTGATTTTTCTATTCAAATAGCAGAATCTGTCCTTGCTCGGTTTGTCCATCCTATGCAAAACCAATCCTTCGAATTCCTCATCCGCTTAACAAACCGGGGGCAGGTACAGGGCAGGCATCTGAAGCAGCTGAATATAGGTCAGTGAGGCAGTAGCGGCCTTCAGCTAAGCAAAGCCCTGTTGCCATGGGAACGGCCAGGAACTCGGAGCCCATCCGCAGCGGTGGGCGACTTGATAAAATGGGGGGGAGCGTGGGACGAGAACCGCAAAGGACCGTTGACCCCCACCACCGTAGCACCCTGTCTTCTTTCGATCTCCGCTCCCCCTTCAAGCTTTTCACAGATTTGTAAATCTGCTAAATTGCACCTTCCTTTGGGGCAACACCATTGGACGTGTCAACACATCCGGTGTCACGCCATGCAACGTCAAGGCGGTGTGGTGCCTTCCATTTGCAAATAGAGTATCATGGGCTTTAAAAATGATTTCTTCAGATATAATCTGACCCTCCCCCCCCTTTTCCAGTTGCTTTCTTAATCTTCTGACTAGACGATTAGACTGCTTTATGTATAGCTGAGATTATGGATATGACTATACTGGGTTTCGCATAAAGATGTTAGTAGATTGTATATTCCTCCACCACAGAACAAACATGGCAGACCTTTTTTTCTTGAAGAACGCTCCGCCTGGGTCCTAGCGCCTATCCAGTCCTGCAGATAGAATTCAAGGATGGCAGAGAGGCGTGGAAAATGTCCCAAAGAGATTGCCCAGCGAGTGAAGCCATTTTGAAAACTTTTCAGCCGAAATAATTGATTTCAAAGGAAATTCCCTGAAAACGTTTTGAGATGCAAATAAAACGTTTTGGGATCTGAAAGGGGTAAAAAACAGTGCGGTACTCCATGGAAGAAATGTTTTATTTCCTGCTTCAAAATGTAGTAAAAGGTTTGTGTGGAAAGGGTGCAACAAGACCCATGAGTTACGAGCTCTCAAGAGTCAGAGCTTCCACCATCGGAGAGGAAGGAAACTTTTGAGTCTTGAAAGCCCATATTCCGAAAATCTCTTGGCCTCTGAGGTGCCACTGGGTTCAAATCTAGCCGTACCAAATGCAGAGTGTTCACCTACCACCATGGTGGCGAACCTTTGGCACTCCAGGTGTTATGGACTACAATTCCCATCAGCCCCTGCCAGCATGGCCAATTGGCAGTGCTGGCAGGGGCTGATGGGAATTGTAGTCCATAACATCTGGAGTGCCAAAGGTTCGCCACCACTGACCATGTATCTTAAAAGCACGGACAACCTTTTCTGAGTTAGCACTTCAGCTAATGATGATTTTTGTGTTTCATCCCAGTGACGTCCGGAAATTCAAAGAGACGAAGAAGCAGTTTGATAAGGTGCGAGAGGATATGGAAATTGCCCTAGTCAAGAACGCCCAGGCTCCACGCCACAAGCCCCACGAAGTGGAAGAGGCGACCGGCACCTTGACAATCACCAGGAAATGCTTCCGACACCTGGCTCTGGACTATGTCTTGCAGGTGAGGGCATCCCATTCCAGGTCTTCAAGAGCTGAAATTCTCAAGGTCGAATTTGCTTGAAGAACACTTGCATGGCTGTATTCTAGGCAGTGGTGTACAGCCCATGGGGACAGGTGGGGCCAAACGACCCCAGGTGCAATGGTGAGGGGCGCAAAATTGCCCCCCATCCCTCTCCTCTCCTGTGCCGGCTTGGGGAGGCGCCAAAAGAGCTGGCCTGCTGCAGTGCCTGTTCAAACTGCCTCCTTACATAAGAACATAAGAACAAGCCAGCTGGATCAGACCAAAGTCCATCTAGTCCAGCTCTCTGCTACTCGCAGTGGCCCACCAGGTGCCTTTGGGAGCTCACATGTAGGATGTGAACGCAATGTCATTCTGCTGCTGCTGCTCCCGAGCACCTGGTCTGCTAAGGCATTTGCAACCTCAGATCAAGGAGGATCAAGATTGGTAGCCATAAATCGACTTCTCCTCCATAAATCTGTCCAAGCCCCTTTTAAAGCTCCTTCCCTCCCCAGGCCCTCAGGGGCAGGGCTCGGGTGCGCTGCTGGCCTGCTGCCACTGTGAACCCATTAAGTTGCCCCCGAGCCCTGCCCTCGAGCGTGGGGGGGGGGTGCCTGGAGCAGGTGTGGGCCCCGGGCACCATTTTCCCCGGTACGCCTCTGATTCTAGGCATCCAATGTCAATCAGTTCCACTAGTGCATAGGTGTCAAACTCATGGCCCTCCAGATGTTATGGACTACAGTTCCCATCATGATGCTGGCAGGAGATGATGGGAACTGTAGTCCATAACACCTGGAGGGCCGTGAGTTTGACACCTGTGCACTAGTGGATCCTTCAACACCATTTAGAAATTCATTTAGAAATTTATATCCGCTTTTCTCCCCAACGGGAATCCAATGAGACTTGCGTCATCGTTCAGTTCTCCTATGTTTTAGCCTCATGACTATCAGCCCTGCGAAGTAGGTTAGGAAAGAGCAACCGGCTCAAAGTCACTCACTTCACTTCCGTGGCAAAACGGGGATTCGAATGTGAATCTCTCATACCTTAATCTGACCCTCTGCTGTGGCGGATCTCAGTTTTAATTGGTGGGTTTCAAGTTCAGAAGACCCTTGTTTTCTTATGTTGCTATGGCGGCTTTACAGTTGTCAGGAAGGAAAGAAAAATATTGAAAGGGCAGGAAAAGCAGAATACAGCTGGCAGGAAGGAAGCAGGAAGGCACTGCTGACTTCAAAGCCAAGGAAAGGCTTGTTCTTTGGGATAATGACGTACTATGAAAACTTCATGGCTCTGCAAAAGACATATTTTTATAACCATGATGTAAGAAACAGCAGGTCGCAGGCTGTGTGATGCCTCTGAAGAAGGAGAGTTGGTTTTTATAACCCACTTTCCCCTACCTTTTAGGACACAGGTGTCAAACTCGTGGCCCTCCAGATGTTATGGACTAAAGTTCCCATCATCCCCTGCCAGCACGATGCTGGCAGGGGATGATCAAGGAACTGCTGAACAGCATCTATAACATCTGGAGGGCCACGAGTTGGACACCTATGTTTTAGGAGACTCAAAGTTGCTTACAAACTCCTTTCCCTTCCTCTCCCCACAACAGACACCTTGCGAGGTTGATGGGGCTGAGAGAGTTCTGAGAGAACTGGGATTGGCCCAAGGTCACCCAGGAGGCTTCATGTGGAGGAGCCTAGTTCTCCAAGTTAGAGTCTGTCACTCATGAGGAAGAATGGGGAATCAAACCCAGTTCTCCAGCTTAGAATCCACCCTTCTTCACCACTACGCCACGTCGCACAAGAAGCGAGAGGCATTGAGTTGCCATCGCCTCCAGAGTAACAGTTCACGTGAACAGCTGGGGAAGGCCGATGGCTCAGTGGCATAGCCTCTGCTTCGCGCGCAGAAGATCCCGGGTTCAATCCCCGCTGCATGTCCTGTTAAAAGGGCCAAGAAGTAGGAGGTGATCACGAGAAAGACCCTCGGAGTCCCCTCCTCCCAGTCCGGTAGAAAAAATGCAGGCTTTTAATGGACCAAGGGCCCGATTCTGTATAGGGTGTATTCAGGCGTACAACTGGAAATAGATTCGATCTGTTGTGGGAAGTGAAATTGCCTTGACTTAAGCTCTGCTGAAGCTGAATCTCTCCCCCACACCCCGCCCCCTTCAAACTGCTCCGGGGGAATGGGGAATGAGATTACCCACCCCTAAGAAAATATTTCCGGACTTATTCTGCCACACTCGCCCGCTGGACCAAATGCCTCCCATATCCCTACTAATGGGGTTTTAGCAGCAGGAGACCAGAGCCAGAAGCTTAATGTTGCCAGTCTAAGCTGTTCCATTGGCTCCCCCCCCCCCGCCAGCTCTCCAGCTTCCCCACTTTATAAAGTGGAACCATCTGCCAACACCTTCTGTCTCATCCTGGGATAGTTTACGCTGTCACGTCCTGTTGATCACCGGGAACGGGATGAAAGGGAGACGCTCCCCCATTATTGCAGTAGGTCATAGCTGGAGTAAGGGGAAGCTGGAGGGAGTTAATTGCAACTTTAGCTCCCAGTGCAAAGTATGAATTCTCTGCCATCCTGTTGGGGGGTTTTTGTCTGTATGCACAATCTGTCATGTTGCCCATGCTGCTGGGGTAGTGGGCATAAGAACAGCCTTGTGAGAGCAGAAGGAGCGCCCTGGCTGCCCAGCATCCTGTTTCTAACAGCAGCCAGCTGGATGTCTCCAGGATGTTGAGGAGGGGCTGCGGCTCTCAGTGAGTCCAGAAAGTTTGCCCGGTTCTGATCCCCGGCATCTTCCCAGTTAAAAGGACCAGGCAAGGAAGTAATAGCCAGTGGGAAAAGACCAAAGCACACAAACTCTTAAGGCGAGCAGTTTGAAGTGAACAATGCACTTTCCTTTGGATGGGGATTGGGGAGGGCTATCAGAAGGTATTATTGTGTAAGGGTGGGTGGGAAATAGGCTAGGGCAGCTAACACCTGCCTCAGTGGCTGCCTCAAACCCTATATGCACCTGGTGGAACACAGCCCTGTCTATTGGACAGGTCCTAAAGAGAAACTGAAGCAATCATATCCTTCAGGGTCCAGGTCTCACTCAACCAAGCATTTACACCACATTAGATCCAGGAATGAGGAATCCCTGGCTATTGTGGAGGCTAACCAGACATCTTCTGGGCGAGGGACTACCAGGAGCAGCAGTGGCGTAGGAGGTTAAGAGCTCGTGTATCTAATCTAGAGGAACCGGGTTTGACTCCCCGCTCTGTCGCCTGAGCTGTGGAGGCTTATCTGGGGAAATTCAGATTTCTAGACTGTACACACTCCCCACACACGCATCAGCTGGGTGACCCAGGGCTAGTCACAGCTTCGCCGAGGAGCTCTCTCAGCCCCCCACCTACCTCGCTACAGGGTGTTTGTTGTGAGGGGGAAGGGCAAGGGCAAGAGATTGTAAACTCCTTTAAGTCTCCCTCCTGCAGGAAAGAAGGGGGAAGTGGGGGATATGCTGCAAATCCAAACTCCTCCTCCTCCTCCTCCTCCTCCTCCTCCTCCTCCTCCCCCCCTCCCTCCTCCCTCCTCCTCCTCCTCTTCTTCTTCTTCTCTTCTTCTTCTTCTCTTCTCTTCTTCTTCTTCCTTCTTCCTTTCTCTCTTCTCTCTTCTTCTTCTTGCTTCAGCCAGCCTTCCTAAGTCCCACTGAAGTTAATTGGCTTTTAATGGTGTACTTAGGACTGCACTCCCGACATATATGAGACAGTGAAGAGCAGTGTAGGCATGTGGGCACAAGATGGCGCTGTGGGACCACGCTTGCTGCCTTATGCAAGGAACTCCATCTGCAACGTTTTTGACCACTTTCCCTGCCTGCTCGGAACGGTTTGGTTACACCCTCGAACAGATCCTGGAGTGTGTGTTTCAGCAGCTCCAATAATGATTGTGATGGAAAGATGTGTGACCAAAAGAAGAGTGATTTAATTATGTAAGGTTCTCCAGAGGTTGCATGATAACCTCGAAGTGAGACAGCTTTAAGAGAGGAGTAATTGGATTCGACGCTCATGGCCAGTCTATCGGTGTCTATCAGCTGTGATGACTAAAGGGAGCCAATATTTCTACAAGGGTCCAGCTGGTCGTTTCATATATTCATCAACTGTAATAACACCTATGTTGTTATTTGTGAATGTTATGTGCAGTATGTCTAGATCCCAGAACTTATGTTTTTAACCAGACATTTGTATTTTGTATAAGGTATACACAGATCAAATATGTCTTTGGGTAATACTGTAGTTAGCTGAACCCTTATAGAAATACCAGTATAGTTTGGGTCGAGTGTTGTCTTCTTTCCTTTGCATCTTCCCTAATAGTCCCATCCAAAGGTGGGGGGGATCCCAGTCATCCTCTGGATGCTGCGAAGTGTACGCCTTGACGCAGCGGTCGGATTTGCCCTCTCGAGGGGCACTCCTGCCCAGTGGGGGGGGGGGGGGGTAAGAGGCAGTCAGTGGGCGAACACTCCGCGGCCTCTGGAGGAACTGGGGTCCAGTAAACGCAGCAGGGGCATTCCAGAGGCATTTTCAGGGGTGCAGCTGACCATCGTCAGCTTTCACCTTGACTTCTATACCTTGATGTTGACTCTCCAGACTAAGTAGAAAAAGAGTTTGGATTTATACTTACCCCTACCGTTCTCTCCTGTAAGGAGACTCCAGCAGGCTTCCCAAGCTCCTTTCCTTGCACTCTCCCCACAACAGACACCTTTGCTGAGGCAGAGTGGGGCTGAGAGAGATCTGAAGAACTGTGACTGGCCCAAGGTCACCCAGCAGGAATGTAGGAGTGTGGAAACACATCTGGGTCACCAGATAAGCCTCTGCCCCTCAGGTGGAGGAGTGGGAAATCAATCCAGTTCTCCAGACTGGAATCCACCTGCCCTTAACCACTACACGACACTGGCTCTCTTTCGGAAGACACTTCCAGAAGGTAGCCATGTTATTCTGTTGGAGCAAGATGCTTTGAGCTTCATTATCATTGTATGCAGAAAATTGGGAGATAGAAGCTACTCCACAAGAACCCAGAGAGGAGATGTTTTTCCAGGCTAGGGTTGAATGAACATCACCACTCATCGGTAATGCTGGATGGGCGGATCTTAATGAATCCCCCTTCCTAATGAATTCTGATGGGACTCCATAGGAACTTCTTCTGAGGAGGATTGCGGACTAACCCAAGGTCACCTAGCAGGAATGTAAAAATGCAGAAACATATCTGGTTCACCAGATAAGCCTCCGCCAGTCAGGTGGAGGAGTGGGGAATCAAACCCGGTTCTCCAGATTAGAACCCACTTGCTCTTAACCACTACACAATGCTGGTTAGCCTCGGTGTGTATAGAATTGAGGGTTACCAGCTTCAGATATGGCATTATGTTTGTATGTGTTCAGGAAAGCGCATTGGAGTTGCCACACTTATAAGGCTTTCGCTTTGGTGTCTTCCGTACTTTTTTAACAGCAGGAGCTCAGAAGGTGGAAACACTTGGCCGCGATTTCCACAAGCATAAACACCTTCACTTGAGTGATCCCAGCAGCCCTGCACTGCTGTTGAGCGCGGCAGCTCGAGGCTCATAGGTTGGATCTCTCTGTTCAGCCGGCAATTAACAGAAGCCATGTTTTCGTTTTCTTTTTCAGATCAACGTCCTCCAGGCCAAGAAGAAATTTGAAATTCTGGATGCGGTAAGAATTGAGTTATCGCCTTCCTGATCGCCCATCCCCTCTCCAAGAGCAATAAAATAAAAGAGGCGTCTGCATTGCAAATGGAAAATATGTCAACCGGTTCCCCTGAAGTTTTAGAAACAGCCCTTTCCCCCCAGAGAACCCTAGTTAATTACAAGTCTGCAAGTCCCAGGCGTACTGGGATGATGGAACCTCTTGAAGCTAAAGTGAAATCTTTTCTTAATAATTATAGCTGGTACTTAGGAGAAGATGTAACTCCTCCAAACAACGCTTTCCACCCCAAGAATTTCTTGTCCTAAATGAGAATGAAAGCAATCTAACGCTCCTTCCCTTTCTTGACACGTGTGGGCATTAGTTCATTTGGGGTGCTGTGTGGTTTCCGGGCTGTGTGGCCATGTTCTAGCAGCATTCTCTCCTGACGTTTCGCCTGCATCTGTGGCTGGCATCTTCAGAGGATCTGATGCCAGCCACAGATGCAGGCGAAACGTCATGAGAGAATGCTGCTATAACATGGCCATACAGCCCGGAAACCACACAGCACCCCAGTGATTCCGGCCGTGAAAGCCTTCGACAATACATTCGTTCATTTGTTCACATGGTCAAGTGTGAAGCAGGGTGCTTTATTAAGAACCAACACACACAACGCTATGAACTAGCCCGCCCCGCATTCTGCCTTGTAATGGGGAAAGGTTGTCAGGAATTCATGCCTCCAGAGTTTCCTACATTTTTGCATGTGAGACCGGGAAGGGGGAGGGGGGGGGGTTCTGCACATGCAGAATAATGCACTTTCAACCCACTTTTGCAATTGTTTGAAAGTGGATTTTGCTATTCCACACAGTAAAATCTAAAACTGCGAAATTAGTAGATTGAAAGTGGATTGAAAGTGTGTTATTCTGCATGTGCGGAAGGGGCCGGGGACGCACCACACAGCCTGCACACTGGACTCCGAGCAGAATCGGAGCAGTGTTGCTCTGCTTTTGTTGTGACTTCACAAAGGATGCTGAGAATGAACACTATTGGCTAAGCGGAGGCTTGCTGAGCAAAAGATACCCGGTGAGGGGTGAGTGAGAAAGGGCTGCTTGCCCGCATTTCTGTTCACTCCTATTCTGACTTCCATTTTTTTCTCTCCCCCGTTCTGCAGATGCTTTCCTTTATGCATGCCCAGTATACCTTTTTCCAGCAAGGTTACAGCCTCCTCCATGAACTGGACCCCTGTATGAAGAAACTGGCTACTGAGGTAAGAGACAACTGGCGTTTTTGGCAAGCTGAGCCTTCATGAATGTACTCCGTGGATGTTACGAAACGTAAAGATTTCGACGGGGATTGCTAGCGGTACCTCAGTCCGCCAAAATCCATACTTCGAGACTTCAAATGCAAACCGTTACGACCCATAATTAGTGAGATCTCCTCTGTTGCCCACCGGCCTGCGATGTTGCAATATTCTTTCCATCACATACCCGGAAGTGATGTCACATTGCCGCTGTGACACACTGATGGGACGATCTGGGATTCAGGCAAAACTCTATGGTTTTGCCATAGAGTGTGGTCTGAATCCTAGAGCATCAGCATCGTGCTGGCACTGTGATGAGACTTTTGCTAGAAAATGACGTTATTCCTCACTGTCTTCCTCCCCTTCCTCCGACTCATAGTACTGACTAGGCTTTGCCTGCCGGTCAAGTGGCAAATATTTTATCTGAATTGACTAAGGCCTTTCCCTCTGGGCCTAGAAGACGGATTTGTGCTGGCTGAGGCCTTTGCCTGTGGGCCTAGATATCTGATTTATGCTGGCTGCCTCCAGGCCTAGTGAGCCGAGGTTTCTCAATTAAACTGAGGCCTTTAGGCCCAGAGGACTTAGGCTTCAGTATCCCAGGCAGCTGCACATTCCCCCCCAGTCCCGTGTCAATTTAGGATAAAAACCTTCTGGATAATCCTCAGAGGTACTGAAACAGTAATCCTCAGGTGTCTTATGTGGCCTTATGTTATCCCCTGGGGAACTGCCAACAAGGTTTCTGTCTCTTGACATCTTTGGCCCCACTGAGGGCACGAGTGACCGCAATCGCTCAGCTCAAGAGCTGCTGGCATCAATCCACACTTGACTGTCATGAGGGCTGCAGAAACAAGGGACATCCTCGACAGTAATTGTAATATGATATCGGTCGGGAGCCGACGTGAATTGGATGGTCCACAGCACATTCCCCAGAACTGCCTGCAGCAAACAGGGGCTCCATTGCTGGTTTGCAGGGGTTCATGAGCAGATGAGCAGAGGTGGAAACCTTAGAACCGTGGTGGCGAACCTTTGGCACTCCAGATGTTATGGACTACAATTCCCATCAGCCCCTGCCAGCATGGCCAATTGGCCATGCTGGGAGGGGCTGATAAAGGAAATTATAGTCCATAACATCTGGAGTGCCAGTGCAAGGTCGCTCCTACTGCCTAAGGCTAACTCAGTTTTATTTCATTTTTATTTTATGTGTTGATTGATATCCCGCCCTCCCCTGTAGGGCTCAGGGCGGCGAACCACAGCAGCATATACAGCAAAAACATCAATAAACAAACATCAATAATCATAACATCACAAATAAGCGACGATCATAGCATCACAAAATAGTAATCATAGCATAATAATCACAACATAAGCAACAGTCATCGTAGGATCACAAACATCAATAATCAAACACCAATAATCATAACATCACAAGTCAGTAACATAAATGACATCCCCCTCCAATACCCAAAACTACAAAAGCAAATGGCCCAAGACTGAAAACCTCTAAGCAACTACAGCAGCGTTAGAACAATAGATCTAGCCCAGTGACTAACCTTGCATTGTGTCAGCAGCCTTATACAACAACTCTGTAGAGTACGTTAGCATTGTTATCCTATGTATTGCGGGTGAGACCTTGTATTTGTTTTTGAAAGCTCACCCTTCCTTCAAAGAGTCCCAGGTAACATACAAGATTCTCTTTCCTTCTTCCTCCACTGTGTTTTCACACCTACTTCACTCATCTGCGATATGAAAATATGAGAGCCAGCATGGCATAGTGGTTAAGAGCAGGTGCACTCTAATCTGGAGAACTGGGTGTGATTCCCTGCTCTGCCACTTGAGCTGTGGAGGCTTATCTGGGAAACTAGATTAGCTTGTGTACTCCAACACACGTGACCTTGAGCCTGTCACAGTTCTTCAGAGCTCTCTCAGCCCCACCCACCTCACAGGGTGTTTGTTGTGGGGGGGAGGGGGGGGAAAGGAGATTGTAAAACACTTTGAGTCTCCTTCAGGAGAGAAAGGTGGGATATAAATCTAAACTCCTCCTCCCCCTCCTCCTCCCCTTCTTCTTCTTCTTCTTCTCCTTCTCCTTCTTCTTCTCCTCCTCCTTCTTCTTCTTCTTCTCCTTCTCCTTCTTCTTCTTCTTCTTCTCCTTCTCCTCCTCCTCTCCTCCTCCTCTCCTTCTCCTTCTCCTCCTCCTCCTCCTCCTCCTCCTCCTCCTCCTCCTCCTCCTCCTTCTCCTCCTCCTCCTCCTCTTCTTCTTCTTCTTCTTCTTCTTCTTCTTCTTCTTCTTCTTCTTCTTCTTCTTCTTCTTCTTCTTCTTCTTCTTCTTCTTCTTCTTCTTCTTCTTCTTCTTCTTCTTCTTCTTCTTCTTCTTCTTCTTCTCAGCCAGATCGTTGGTGTAGCTTATTCTACCACTGCTTAGTCTAACGGGTAACAGGCGTCTTTCTTTGAGTTTTAACTGGAGGTTGGACCCAGGGACTCTCTGGGGTCCTGGGTTGGACCCAGGGACCCAGGGATTCTTTTACTACTAACTTCATAGCAATAGGGAGATAATTATAATAGCAGCCGGTGAATCAGAGCAGATGCTGGGCAAATCCCGAGAAGGATAATGTCCCATCATCATACCGGAGAAACATGTTATGGGGGGGAAGGACTTGGCTTGAGGTGAGATGTGTCATCTTTAATGTCTTGTTAGAACCTCAGCCAGCAGTAGTCATATTGATGCAAGTCTCTTCGCTGCTCGATTCCCGGGATTGCCTGGGAGGAAGACTGTCAGGTGAATATGCCCATGTACATATCAAGCAGCCGAGACCCGCATTTGTTTCTTCTCTTCCTTTGCTTTATAGCTGGACCAGCTAGTGATTGACTCCGCAGTGGAGAAGCGGGAAATGGAGCACAAGCATGCGCTTATCCAGCAACGGGTGAGTCTGAGGCCTACGTACAGTTCTCCCCAAATATCTCGTAAAAGGACATCTCAGCGTCCTTTTCCCAGCAGCCAAATACCTCTGCCAAAGTCTCAAGTGGGGCATCTTGTTACACATCCCCCCAGATTTGTTTAAGGAGATCCAATTGTGCGTTCCTGCATTGCAGGGGGGTGGACTTGAGGGCCTTGGGGTAGGCTGACCAGCCGTCCCGCTTTTGGCGGGACCGTCACGCCTTTAAACAATTTGTCCCGCGTCCCGTGGGTTTTGCAAATTGTCCTGATTTTGGGGAGGCTGCTGCACTGCCTTCTGGGGCGCAAGGCAGTGCGGCAGCCTCCCGTGCGCCCAGCCGCAGGAGCGCACGGCCTTCTGGGGCTTGCCGTTTCCCGCCCTGTGACAGGGTGGCAAACGGCAAGCCCCAGAAGCCTGTGCGCTTCTGCGTCTGCGCGTGCGCGCGGCTGCTTCCCCCGTCCCGGATCACAAAGGTGACCATCTGGTCACCTTACCTTGGGGTCCCTTCCAACTCTATGATTCTGTTCTTACTGAGCTGTCATTACTCGTGGCCTTGAGGAATTTATAACACGTGAATCGTCCCAACGATCAGATGGAACGGCGCTGGGTTGTAGAAATGTTCCAAAGAATAAAATAAAACAAACCATTTTCCATAATCTTTTTTTAATAGGACTACCCAAAATATATTTTTTTAAAAAGCACTATTTTGACTTTCCTCATTTCACCGGAAAAACAAGCAGAAAATGGGAAAAGGAAGAGCCATTTCAGGGGGTGGCAGAGGGGCTGCTCATCTGCAGTTTAAAAAGTTTTCGCGCTGTTGACTCGAGGAGATTGGGTGGGGTCGGGTGCCCAGCAGCTTTCAAAAACACCCCCAACCCTACTGAAACAGGGAACCCAGAACCAACTGGGGGAAAGGCTGGCAATTCTATTGTCGAAGGCTTTCACGGCTAGAATCACTGGGGTCTTGTGGGGTTTCCGGGCTGCATGGCCGTGATCCAGTAGCATTTTCTCCTGACGTTTCGCCTGCATCTATGGCTGGCATCTTCAGAGGATCCTCTGAAGATGCCAGCCACAGATGCAGGCGAAACGTCAGGAGAGAATGCTACTGGAACACGGCCATGCAGCCCGGAAACCTCACAACACCCCAATATCAATTCTCCTGCGAAGACTATAGATGTTGGCAACTTTTATACGACTTAAGTAAGCTCAGCAGAGTTTGATCAACCCACACTTTTCTAACCACTGTTTTGGGGAGGAGGCAGTGCTGTCTGAATGTCTTCGTGTCCTTTTCCTTCTGTGCTCCTCAGCCCTCGGGGAAGGACTTGTCAGGGAGGATTTAGTTTCCCCCTCATCTCAAAGTCAGCAGCGTCCAGCGTTTCCCCTCTCCGAAGCGGTTGTCTTGGTCTCACACATCTGTCCAGCTGGCTTCCCCCACCTTGTAGCAGCCACACGCTAGAGAGTCCCTTCCCTGCCAGATGGCCCGTGCTTCCTCTTAAATCAGTCAGCCGATGGCCGCATGGCTGGAGCCGTGCGCTTCTCCCGGGCCTCAAACCTGGCTGAAACGCTGCGTTTTTCTGCGCTTCCCACAGGCCTCTTCTTACACCACCCCAGCAAGGGGCTTAACGGATTGCTAGGAGGACGAGCAGAAGAGGGGTCTGGGAAATTGGACGCCCCTCTCTTTTGCAATGTCAGAAGGACCTCTAGATCCCGGGCCTCTGAGCGAAAATGCCTTCGTTTGCATTTCCTGGAGATGTTTGACAGGAAAAGCCCAGCTGAGAGCCAGACGAAGCCATTCCCGCATAACAATTTCATACTCAAAGAAGTGGGGGCTCTTAGACGTGTGGGTGAGGGGTGCAGGGCGGGGGGGGGGGGAGCTTGCCCAGAGATGAGGAAGGGCAGAGAGCAAGCCAGCAATGGATTTTGCTGTCAGTGCAGTTAACACGGCTCACGGCACGTCCTGCATCTTGCATGGCGTGGTCAGAAAATAAGCTCCCATTGGAAAACGCAGATGCCTGGTCAGCAGCTCATTTTGCCAGAGGGATGTTGTGTCGAGTGGAGTACGTGGGGGGAGGGTGACAGGGCAAAAGCCACCCCCCCCACCCCTTGCTGGCCTACCTTTGGAGCAGCAGTGGCGTAGGAGGGTAAGAGCATGTGTATCTAATCTGGAGGAACCGGGTTTGATTCCCAGCTCTGCCGCCTGAGCTGTGGAGGCTTATCTGGGGAATTCAGATTAGCCTGTACACTCCCACACACGCCAGCTGGGTGACCTTGGGCTAGTCACAGCTTCTCGGAGCTCTCTCAGCCCCACCCACCTCACAGGGTGTTTGTTGTGAGGGGGGAAGGGCAAGGAGGTTGTAAGCCCCTTTGAGTCTCCTGCAGGAATCCAAACTCTTCTTTGTGTCGACTCTCCGCACCCGTTGCTCTCAATACCTGCCTCTTCAGAGATTAGCAGCTGGGGAATCCGGATTGGGGCATCCATGACTGAGCCAGGATAAATCCCGGCTCTGGCTCTAACTACGACAACATGTTGGATCTCTAATTCCCAATATTTTACTTAGACTTGCCCCTTTACGATCCTTTATCCGGGTTTGGATCTTGCAAAGCTTCCTCCGATTTTAAGTGTGGCGTGCAGCAGGGGCGTACCTAGGCAAACTGGTGCCCGGGGACAAAACCTGAGTTTGGCGCCCCCTTCCCAGCCCGGCGTATGGGCGGCCATCCTCCCCCACCATGACCAAACAATGATTTTTTGTACCAGCTTACAAAACACCTCCCACTCCCAGCAAAACATACATGGCTTTCTCCCCACCAACTCTTTTCCTAATTTCCTAATCACAACAACCCTATGAGGTAGGTTGTTAGCCTGAGAAACAACTCCAAGCCAGTGCAAGTGGGTATGAAGCATGTAAATCTCTCACAAATCACCCCCAGCAAAACATTTACCAAACAAATGTCAGCATCCTCTCTCACAAAACTTACCTCCAGTGGAATCCACCCCCCAAACAGCCTCACTTTCAAGTGGTGTTTAAACTAGGGAGCTCAGATTCTTCTTTTAAATCTACACTTAAAGGGAGAATCTGGGGTCCCCGGTTAAAACAAAATTGAAAGTGATTAACTGTTTGAGGGGGGTAGTTCTCCCTGAAACAAGCATCACTTTTGAGGGTTTGCGGAGATTCAGATAAGAAACAAATAACAGATTTGTGAAGAAACTGGAATCTGGGCAGGATGGTTGGGCACATTCGGACAAAAATTGTCCGATTATGTCCTGCCCAAATATGAACAAATGCGAATGCAAGGTATTTGGGTTGGGGGGGGGGGTATTTTTGGTGTTTTTTTCGGCCTGCAGGGAGCGCATTTTTAAAGCTAGTGGCATCATGATTTCAGGGCATCATCCAGAGACTGCCCTGATGATACCACTCGAGTTTGGCGATGTTTGGTTCAGGGGCAGCAAAGTTATGTAGCTAATGAGGCAGGCTGCACATTTTTTGAAGATAGAGGTGCCAGACTTTCAAGGTGGCTCCAAGAGGCCTTGAGTAATAGCATCCAAGCTTGGTGAGCTTTGCTTCTGGAGTGGAGGGGTGTGTGTGTTGAGAGAGTTCTGAGAGAACTCAGCCCACAGGCTTTCATGTGCAGGAGCGGGGAAACAAAATAAGCCTTTTGGGGGCGCATAAAATTGAACCCCCAGAAGCAAAGGTCTCCAAACCTGGATGCTATTACCAGGAGGCCCTCCTGGAGCCACCCTGAAAGTCTGGTGCCTCTATCTTCAAAAATGTGCAGCCTACCTCAGAAATTCCCCAGTGGCTACAATGGAGCAAAAGTCACTGCAAAGACAAAGAATCTTGGGCAAATTTCTTGGGGTGCCTGGAAGGTGTGTGATTTTAAAGCTAGGTGACACCAAAATTTCAGGGAATTTATCATCTATTTGCTTAACTATTCCTTATGATGTCACCTAAGTTTGGAGATGTTAGGTTCAGGGGGACCAAAGTTTTGTGGTCCCTCCAAATGGAAGTAGCCCACCTATCTCAGAGTTAGCTCCCATTGTTGAAAACAATAATGGGGATGGGGGCCACCCACTCTTTGGGGGGTCCATGGCTTTGCTGCCCATGAACCAAACATCACACCAAATTTGGGTGGTATCGCCTAAGAACAGTACCCTGAAGATGTTGGTGCCGCATGGCGCTTAAAATATGCGCCCCTACAAACCAGAAGCGATGAAAAAAACACTTTAAAATTTTAAAAACACACAAAAGCGACCACTGGGAAATGCTATGGCCACGTGACTAAATGGGGGGCGCCCGGGGACATAGGGTACCCCCTGTCCCTAGGCAGGAACGCCACTGCTTGCAAGGGACAGTTTTGCCATGTAACGGTTACCTTATTGGAGGCACACTGGGGCGGGAAAAACCTCACCTTCACCTCCAGGCCCCACCTGGAAGCTGGCAACCTCGAGTGGGGTAGCTGTTAGTTGATCTATCGCCCTCGTGAAATAACTCTTCTTTCCTCTCTCTGCATTCTCTTCCGCTCGTTGACAACACCCTGTCGCCCTGCAGACCCTCCTGCAGGTGAGTATCGACTGAATTTTCATCTCTCAGTTGCGTCCTTAAGGTCTTGGTTTATGACCCTGAATCACAACAGGGCCCCCCCCCCTCAAATTTTGCTGCGACCCGTTTTGTCACATGACTAACACTCCGCATTTCTACGCCACCTTGAGAATTCAAAACACTTTACGTGCATTACAGTAGTCCTTGTTACCATGACCCTGCAAGGTAGGCTGGTGCGTGGAGCGGTGATGCAGTTTCCCTCCTTCTAGGCATGTCTGATCATTTATCATTGCAGTCTGTTACCAGCTGCTGCAGATGAGGGGACAGGCTCCGGGGAGCCCAAGGCACCCATTCATTTAAAGGTGTTTGTCTGCTGAGTCTCTGCATGAGTCACTGCACTAGCTTTGCCTTCGTTGGACAAGCAGTAATACAGCCCGGTCTCAGTCCTGGAGCATTCCGTTTGTCTTTATAAGTGGCAGAATTGGCTTATCTTCAGAAGAGGTTGCCTGTTGTGTCTCTGCATGAGTTGCCGTTGAAATGTTTACCAAGGAGAAAGAAGCATTATATTGAGTATGGGAGTCTTGTTGGCAGTAGCTGAAATATTATTTAGGCCAGTGATGGCAAACCTCTGGCACGGGTGCCAGAGGTGGCACTCAGACCCCTTTCTGTGGACACACGTGCACAGAGTTCATCATGTGGGGGTGGGATGGAAAATCACCCCCCACACACACACACACACATCTAGGCTAGCCTGGGCACGATCCTTTACCTGGGAGTAAGCTCAGTTGCTGGCAATGGGGCTTGCTTCTGAGTAAACCCTCCTAGGGTCGTGATTCACCCATTGGAAAAGTTGCACAGTTGCTTCACCAAACTTACTCCTGAGTAACGTGCACCTTGGAGCCAACCTTTTTTTCTAAACCAAAACCTCAGTATTCAGGTTAAATTGGCGTATTGGCACTTTGTGATAAATAAGTGGGTTTTTGGGTTGCAATTTGGGCACTCGGTCTCGAAAAGGTTCGCCATCACTGATTTAGGCAGATGTTCACTGAAACCAATACAGAGAATTATCACGCTGAGGTTGTGGCGTAGCAGCTGTTCGGGCCTCTGCCTGTCTTTTATAAAATTGATTTGTGTGTGTGTGTGTGTGTGGTGTGTGTGAGTGTGAGGTGTGCGTGCACGCTTGTGTGGTTGACTCTGAGGCTAAATCCATGCAGTGTACTAACTGACCCAAATTAAGCTCTTGTGTACTTTTTACGCCAGCGTAATTTCATTTTAGGCTGTGATTCCCCCATATCTGCCATGTGGACCTGCCTGTTTTGGATTCCAGCCTCTTGCCGTAAAGATTCCTCCGGTTGTAGAGCGACATTTCAAACTAGCGATGCCTGGGATTGAACCTGGGACCTTCTGTGTCCAGGACATGTGCCCTCTTTGATCCCCAACAGCTTTCCTTTTGACAGCTCTCACGTTGAGATTGCGAATGTGACAGCAGTTGGCTTCTTCTGTTTGTAGAGGAGGAGAAATTCAGCTCGGCTGCAAGGGGAGGGGGGTGAAGAAGAGTGGGAGAAATCCCCAATTGAATCTGGGTTGTTCTTTCTTTGGAACTACACTTCTCCAAGCATCTCTTCCCCCCCCCCTTTCTGCTGCATTTCTTAGGGGGCATCTGTCCCCCCTATTGTACATATTCCCAGGACGGCCATCATTTCAAGAAGCCTTTGTTACTGATTAATCGCTGTCCTCCCCGATCATGGGCTGTGGCTGCTTCTCACCTCAGAGGAGTCCCCTTTTGGGCTGATTTACGCCTCTGCAGGAAAACAAACCCTGCTTAAACAGACATCCAATAGACACCCCCCCCCCTCTCCCTTCACCCATGAGAGAAAGCAACAGTATGAGCATTTTTGGACTCTTCGGTTAATTTTCCTGACAGCTGGGATGGAAGGAGGAACCTAACCATGTGCCAGAGCGTGATTTACAGCGCATTCTTTTGCAGAGCTCCTCCGATCTAAACCCATTAAAAACCAGTATCCGTAGCTGCGCACCCTGAAAACCTAGTGGAGGATGTACTTGATTTTGAACATCGATTTGGACCAAAGGAAGGATTTTTGGTTGTGTCGTTTCTGGTGGAATCTAGCCAAAAGATGAGGCATTTGAACTCGCAACCCTTTTCTAGGAGCACACAAGGGAACACTCATGCCTCTTAGCCGATAGAATGGCTCCTGTGGGCAAGGCTGGACCCTAAATGGAACGTCCCTAGCCAGAGGCAGTATACCACTGAATACAAGCTGCTGGGGGTGGACAACAGGGAAGGGCCACCTTCATGTTGTATGGCTGGCCAACGTTCGGCTTGAGGCAGCAACGCAGATCATGCCCCAAAGACTTGTGGTTGCAAGAGCAACCACAGATGCGCTGACATCTGATGAGCAATCTTACACCGAAACTGCATTCCGAATAAGGTATCCTTCAAGAGGGTGAAAAACTGCGTTGGTTTCCCTGCGGTTCACTTCTTCTTTATACTGCGATACATGTAGATTCTTTGGGAATCCCGCCGGGGTTGATCTTGCTTTGTGCAGGACGCAGGAAAAGTCGGAAAAGCCGGCCCACGAACGCGTGGGAACGGAGAGAGAACGTGCAGGCCGGGGTGGTGCCCGTCAGGTTGATTTAGTAGGGAGGCTTCACAAATAAATAAGGAAGCGGGCCTGGCCATATGGTGCGCCTTTATCGCCTCCGCCAACTGGGCAGGCAGAGCTCGGGAGAGCCCAAAAAGGGTCCCCATCTCTGCAGGCAGCTTCCCAGCGATGGGCTCTGTTGGAGACGGGGGGGGGGGTGACCCACGGCAGGAGAAAGGGATGCCAGCTCAGTAGGCCATGGTCTTGTGGGAAGCTCTCAAGTCCTCCTGAGCGGGTCAGAGGTCACGCGATAGCCCTGTCAACTCCGCTGCCGTCTCCTTGGACTCCCGTCTGCCCGGAGGTGACAGCTGTATGGTAATTAGCCCCTGCGCTAAGCTGATTGACTCTGAAAGGGAAGGCTCCCGAGGAGGAGAGGAGAAGGGGGGGACACGGGCAGGTGGTCTGCAGGCGAAGGCATGCTTCCCTCACTCTTCCAGCCTAGCCTGATCTGACAGCAGCCAGCGGGCGACCCTCCTGTCAGAGGGAAGGGAAGGGACGGGACCCGCTCCGGCTGGAAGCACATGTGTCTTGGGAAGAGGGAGCATCGTCCACCTCATTTCTCAGCTAATGGTAGGGTAGATCCTGGCTGCTCCAGAGCACCGCCTGAAACGGGACTTGTACATTCAACGAGGGCAGTCAAACGGCCCAGGACATCATGAAGATTTTTGGCAGACTCGAGTACCTTTTGGTAAGGAGGCAGATATCCAGAATGTGATGTGGGATGTCTTTCTTTCTTTCTTTCTTTCTTTCTTTCTTTCTTTCTTTCTTTCTTTCTTTCTTTCTTTCTTTCTTTCTTTCTTTCTTTCTTTCTTTCTTTCTTTCTTTCTTTCTTTCTTTCTTTCTTTCTCTCTCTCTCTCTCTCTCTCTCTCTCTCTCTCTCTCTCTCTCTCTCTCTCTCTCTCTCTCTCTCTCTCTTTCTCTGTGACCTGGATGACCCAGACTAGCCCGATCTCGTCAGATCCTGAAAGCTAAGCTGAATGAACCCTGGTTAGTATGTGGATAGGGGGGGCACCAAGGAATTGCAGGGGTGCTGTGCGGAGGCAGGCACGGGCAAATGATCTATGAATGTCTCTTGCCCTACAGGGTTGTCATAATTCAGTTGCTAAAAAAGAAAAGGTTCAGTTTGGACCTGGACAGTAGATGTGGCTCAGTGGCTGAGCACCGTCTTTACGAGTACAATCTGTCTCTCCATCTCCAGTGAACCATATTTCCTCTATGTAACCAAAGGGGACGTATATCCTTCTCCGTTATCCTCACCTTTGCCTGGGCGAATTTTCGACCTGGACGAATTTTCGGCCTGGGCGAATTTTCCATGGGATGAAATTTTGACCTGTCTTCTTCTTGTTATTCTGCACCATCTGCATGCGAATAGTGCTGTATTAGAAGATGTGCCCTCGTCCCATAGTTGGGAAAGATCTCCACCCGAGGTCTTGGAAAGTCTCTGCCATCCAAGTAGGCTACTCAAAGTAGGCAGTCTCCACTGAGAGCCAGTGTGGTGTAGTGGTTAAGAGCAGGTGGATTCTGATCATGAGAACTGGGTTTGATTCTCCACTCCTCCACCTGAGTGGCAGAGGCTTATCTGGTGAACCAGATGTGTTCTGCACCTCTATATTCCTGCTGGGTCACCTTGGGCTAGTCACAGTTCTTCAGAACTCTCTCAGCCTCACCTGCCTCACAAGGTGTCTGTTGTGGGGAGAGGGAGGGAAAGGAGCCTGTAAGCCATCTTGAGTCTCCTTACAGGACAGAAAGGTGGGGTGTAAATCCAAACTCTTATTTTCTTTAGTTGAGGGAATTAGCTGGAGACGAAGCAGTGGGTGGATAACTGGGATTGAAAACCATTGTATATCAGGATAATCCTGGGTGAAAACTCTCAAATTGGCTTTATTACAAAAATAAAATAATAAAAGCAAGGAAGATATATTTAAACAATCAAGACATACACACAAGACATATAAGAGCTAGCAAAGGAGAAAGGGAGGAAGTTGAATACAGTTTCCGGGATGGATAATAGTTACTAATCTTGAAGGCACGTCCAGGGAAAGCAGCACTGAAGAGGAAAACGTGTTTCTGGGCACAAAAGGGAGAACCCACAAGCAAAGTGGGGTGCACAGACAGATCCAGAACATGTACTCTGTGAATGGCCTGAGGACCAATCTTTATACCCCAAAATTGTGGGAAAATCAGTTTTGCATTTGCATTTCAGAGGGGGCGATTTGTGCAAGGGTGGGGGGCATATGCTGGCCATGTGGCAAAATGCGACAGTGTGCCCCCGAGCTCAATGCCCCATTTGACAGGGCTCCTTGCAAGAACAGAGACGCGCAGGGCTATGCGCCGGGAAATGAGGTGTGCGTGTGCGATTGATTGATTGTTATCCAGGGAAGGAGAGAAACAAAAGAATAATGGATTCCTGCCTGGAATAGAGCTGCGCGGATGGGCAGCGTGCTTGTGCGGAATTGCATCTGTGCACAGGAATGGCTGATTTTTGTAGACCGCGCTACTCCGATTCTATGCGGTTATCTCTGTGCGGGATCGTGCAGAGAAAGTTTGCGAATGTCAGTTTCTAGGATTAAAAGATGCTTAGAGCTTGGCCCGGGAGGATGGCAGCCCAAACCCAGTGTGGGTGGGAGTAACAGAGGTCCTTAGCTTGAACTGAGTCAGTTATGATGGAAGGGTGTCTCGGCTTGACCTCCCCCCCTTCAGATTTTCCCCTCAGTACCCATGCGGGTTCATACTTTACAGAAGGGAAGGGGAGTTGCTGATGAAATCTACAGCAAACAGCACCTGTTCCAGGTCAGGAATCGATTGCAGACTTCCTGCTGGTAAACCTGGAATTCAGGTTCAGTGGAATTAAGAGTCACTCTGGAACAATAAAGACAAGCACCGGGGGATCCATTCATCCTCAGCTTGGAGTTGGGTAGTCCATGAAGAAGCTTCAGTCCCTGCAGGAAGCAGCGAGAAGGGCCTTAATTGGATTCAGATACATGATGTCAGATGCCTTGGGGGGGTCTTAGGGGAGGGGGATCGCCCTTCTCCCCATGGCCTGTCCTTATGCTTCATGTAAGAACTCCCTTATCGAATGTGATCCATCTCCTTCGCTTGCATGGATGCCTCTACGTTTGTGGCCGACCTGCCACGTTGCATGCTTAGAAACTTAGCAACGCTTCTTGGATTAACAAATAAAAAAACTCAGAGGGCAGGGCTGTGAAGGAGCCCTTAACACCCTGAGTCCCCAAAGAACCCAAAATCACAACCTGCAGAGGCATATCTAGGGGAAATGTAGCCTGATGCAAAATCTGAGTTTTCTGCCCCCAGCCCCCACCCCTGTATGGGCAGCCACCCTCCCCCACCATGACCAAACAACTTTTTTGCACCAGGTCATCAGGGAAGGAGGGGAGGTGTGGGGGGCAATTTTCCACCCCCCACGTGACTAAATGGCCGCAGCCTGGAGACATTTGACCCCATATGTCCCCCTGTGCGGTACGCCCCTGACAACCCGTACTAGTTTGTGTGTTTTGAACTCACGACGGGAATCACTTTTTCATGGCATGTACATGGTGAATTGATTAGGAGCACAGAAGAGCGGTGGCGAGGGCTGGTCATGAAAGGGTCCTCGAGGGGTCAGAGGGCACGATTCTCTTGTGTGCGTCTTCCTCTGTTGCCTCCAAGCATTTTACCCTTGGGGAAATGGAAGGTCATCCCAGTATCTCTAGCTAGGTGTGACCCAGGTCATGGAGCTGGTTGGTACCCAAAGAGGCCAACCTGTGATACCAGCCCTGTACATCTACCAGGGCTGAGGAGGACCACGATGGAGACTACTTGCCTCCTACGCTTGTTTTCTTTTAATTGGGATTGCTCTCGGCTCCATCTCTGGCTCCCGCTGAGCATCAGGGCTGCCCTTCCAAAGGCATGACTCATTCCTGTCCCATGACATCTCCTGATTCCTT
This sequence comes from Sphaerodactylus townsendi, assembly GCF_021028975.2. Taxonomy (NCBI): domain Eukaryota; kingdom Metazoa; phylum Chordata; class Lepidosauria; order Squamata; family Sphaerodactylidae; genus Sphaerodactylus; species Sphaerodactylus townsendi. Next base: position 27,691,871 of record NC_059440.1, read on the forward strand.
TTATTATGACACCTTCCTGGTGGGGCCAGCATCTCTCGGCATGGATATAACTCATCCTAATGAGAGTGAAGTGCACGTTGCCTAGCAACGGCCCGGCTTTGCTGGGGCCTTCCTGCACCAAAGTGGCGGAGGCACTTAAGCTAATGGGTGCGGCCTTCGAAATTCGCCCCCGCCGAAGCGCTGGATTTCTTTTTAATTGAGCGGGCAGGGTGGGGGGAAATGCGGTTCGGTAGAGGGGATCTACTTGTGAGTGAAATCGGTCATGGAGGAGTAATTGGCATGACGAAGGACCAGTAGCAAATTCGTCAGCCCCCATCCTCTTGTTCTGTACAACCGTCAAGGCCTGGTCTCTTCATTAGAAGAAGGCGGTGGTAGAATCCAACAGCAGGAGGGAGAATGCCATTTTAAATGTTCTCCCATCTTTAAAACAATTCCTCCCTGCTAGTAAACAGCTAGTGCTTCAGGGAGAAAGGTTGTGCTGCTTTTCCGCTTTCAAGGGGAGCTTTTGTTTAAAGAGACTCCTTTGTCTGCTGTCTTGCAGTGCAGTTCATTCTGTTGTGTGTGCAGTCAAACTCTTCTACTTGTTTAAAAATAATTAACTTTTCTAAGGACAATATTGTTTGGAAGGGGGCTGGAAAGGTCTCCCAGCTCCTTTTGAAACGACAACTCCCAGGATCTTTTGACCAGAGTTGCCACAGTTAAACTACTGTGGGATGATATGTCATTGTAATGTAGACACGTCCTTTCGTTGTGGATTTTTTGATCTGCACTTCGAAGCCAAGTTTGGACTTAATGTTATAAGAAAAGCTCTGATGAACTGGGGCACTTGTCCTGTTTCTGTTTCTCCTGTTTCTCAAAATGGCTGACCAAATGCCCACAAGGAAGGGGCCCGTTTTCTAATTGCTGCATCCCCAGGCAAGAACGAGTCCTTTCTTTGAACGAGCTTCTATTTAAGCATCGGTGGATCTTTATTCCATGCTATTTGTCTACTTTTTTGAAGACAATTAAACTACACATCGCATCTTGTGGCAGAGAATTCCACAAGAGCGTTATGCGTCGTATGAAGAATTCATTTCTTGAAAAATATATTGTGGCCGCTTAATCCTGGATTTTAAATAAAATCAAAAACATGTTAGTTTTTTTTCCTAACGTGGCTGCCACAAACAATATTTGAGACACTTCCTTCTTTCCTCCATATCCATTGTTGTGACTGATGGTATTCTTCTCTCTGGGTCTGCAGGATTTCTCCTATGATGACTCCAAAGTGGAATTCAACGTCGACGCCCCTAACGGGGTTGTGATGGAAGGCTACCTCTTCAAGAGAGCAAGCAATGCTTTCAAGACCTGGAACCGGTAAGGGATTCTCAAGACCTGGACAGTTTCCCTGGAAAGAAGGCACACTGAACTCCTCACTACTGTTGAATGAACATCCTACTAGGCCCCTTCCACACATGCAGAATAATGCACTTTCAATCCACTTTCACAACTGTTTGCAAGTGGATTTTGCTATTCTGCGCAGTAAAATCCAGCTGCAAAGTGCATTGAAAGTGGATTGAAAGTGCAGAAGGGGCCATCGACACATCCGAATCAAGGGGTTCTGCAGGAGCCCTTTGGTGCTGTCATGAGAACAGGATCCATCTATCAGTCTGTCCATCATTTGTAATGTAGACAGGCCCTTTCGTTGCTGTTTTTCGGTCTGCATTCTGAGGCGAAGTTCAGACTTTTGATAAGAGAGCCAATGTGGGGTAGTGGATAGCAGATTTAGGATTACGTGCAACCCAGGTTTGAATCCCTGCTTCTTCCATAGAAGCTTGCTGGGTGACCTTGGGCCCATCACAAACTCTTAGCCTGGCCTACTTCACCGGGTGGTTGTTGTGAGAGAATGAAGGAGAAAAGAACAACGGCCTAAATGGAATATAAATGCAAATGCATACATAAATGCATAAGAAGGGTCCTACTGGGACGGAGCAAATGGACCCCTAATCTAGACCCCATTTCCTGCAAAGGCCAGCTAGATGTTTCCAGGAGCACAAGCAAGGTTTGAAAACAGCACCTCATACTCAGGTGTAAGCTACCTGGCTATGTTAAGGTTCCGTTTTCTCTCTGTCCCTATAACTTGGGGGGAGGGGGGTGTCAGTCAACCAGTTGGCACGTAGCAGTAATGGCTTCCTCGCACAACACATCATTCACTTGTGGGATTCGCTGCCACCAGATGTGGCAATAGCTGGCAGCTGACAACACTTATCAGGCGTCTCATCCTATTGATTGGATTGATTTGTTCTGTGCAACCTGCTTTGAATCTCAGTGAGACAGGCGGGCTGTACATAATGTAAGTAAATAAATATCAAATAAATGCACACTGTGGAAGGCTATCTGAGGCCACTGGCCACAATGTACTTCTGATTACCACGGGTTTTTTTTTTGGGGGGGGGGGCTCTGTTCTATGTTTGTAGACCTTATGAAGGGCATCTGGTTGTCCGCTGTGGGAAACAAGATGGTGGAGAAGGTGGAACTGATATGATGTGATCCTTCAGGGCTGTTGTGGTATAGATTCCAAATGGAAAACCGAGCCTGCAGGGCCGAAGCGAGGGGGAACTGCACCCGGGGCACACGTGCGCCCTGCGCCCCTGCCACGCCCGCACCCGCCCCACCCCAGAACGCCCCTCCACGCCCCCTTTGGAGGTCTGCATCCAGGAGAGCGTTGCCCCCGTTGGCACTCTGCATGCACCTCGCGAGCCTGCCCTTTCAGCAAATTCTATTGTGGCATCAGTGTGGACTAGCAACTTGCGCTGCTCATTTCAGCAGCCCCTTCCCTGCTCGCACTTGAACCTGCTCTTTCTGCGCTTTTATTTTGAAGGAGGCAAGAGCAGCCTGCCTGCCTGCCTGCCTGCCTCCTTTCGGGATTATCCGTTTTCACTGCCATTCATTTGCGTTTCTCTCCCTCTCCCGTCCCCAGGAGGTGGTTCTCCATACAGAACAGCCAGCTGGTGTACCAGAAGAAGCTAAAGGTCAGTGAGGACGCTTGCGAGGATTAGATGTCTTGTCCGATGCCTTCCGCTCGAGGGGCTGTGGGAGCATTCGGTGTGTCATGGAAGAGAGATAGACCAGACCGGTCAGCAGGGTTCTGATCCAGTGCTTGTTCTCATGGGCCAGGGTGGAAGAACCTAGCTCGGTCAGCTTTCATGCTCTTTGCACTCTCATGAGTTACAAAGGGCCTATACTGATATTTCATTCTTCTCTGTTCAGGACGTACTCACCGTAGTGGTGGAAGACCTCAGGCTCTGTACTGTGAAGCCCTGTGAAGATATAGAGAGGAGGTTTTGCTTTGAAGTCGTCTCACCCACTAAGTTAGTTGTGGGAATTTCCATCAAATTCATTGAGATTAAATATCTGTTTGCACTTAATTGCATCCATTTGCACTTTACTTCATCTAGCCGCACTTTACTTCATTTAATTGCACTTTACTTTGTTCACTTGCACTTTATTGCATCCTTTGCACTCTAATCCATTCTGATGGACTTTACTTCCTCCAACTGCACTTTACTTCAACTGCACTTTACTTCATCCAATTGCATTGTTCAGTTGCACTTTATTGCATCCGTTTGCACTCTAATCCATTCTGATGGACTTCACTTAATCCAACTGCACTTTACTTCATCCAACTGCACTTTACTTCATTCCACTGCACTTTACATTGTTCAGTTGCACTTTACCCGATTCAGGTGGACTTTACTGCATCCAATTGCACATAGCTTTGTTCATGTTGTTATATTATAACCCCCGAAATTACTTTCTCGTTTTAGCTGAAGCGAGGCCAGCTTGCCACTTCAGCAGTTGATCATTGAATGTCTTCTCTCCACCACCCCCCCTCTCAGGAGTTGTATGTTGCAAGCTGATTCGGAGAAACTGCGCCAGGCCTGGATCCAGGCGGTACAAGCTAGCATAGCTTCTGCATACAGAGAGAGTCCTGACAGCTGCTATATTGAGGTGAGGTCAGGGATAGGGGAAAGGATGCCAGTGGTTCTTTCTATCAGTTTAGCCAGCAGTTCACCGTTTCATATTTCAGAAGCCCACGCCCTCCAGCATTTAACAAACGAAAACAGGTGCACGCTTGGAACGCTCTAGTTCTTATATCAGTATTCACACTTCATATGCATACTCACACACGTAGCTTTAGATTCTGTTGCTGGCCCTTCAGAATTTGCTAACTTCAACATTTGTTTCCCTAATTGCCAGTAAGGGTTACTAACCCACAAAACTAACAAAAGAGATTTGAGTCTATTTCTAGGATTTATCCTGTATCGCCATCTTGTGGTAGAGTTTGGTAGCGCACACAACAAGCGTAAAACAAAATGTATGAAAGTCACAGCCATGTAATGAAGTTCCACGGAATGTCTTAGAACAAGACAGTTTGAATGGTTCTTTAAAATAATTATTGCGGGGAGGGGAATTCAGAACCACTTCATTATCTAGGATAAACTACTTATATATCACAGTTCATCAATTTGCTCTGTGGAATCCTTTATACATGACAATGAATTTCTAATAAGTAAATCATAGACCAGTGGGATAAATTATAATTGTACTAGAGATTTAGATGCAGCAAATATGAATCATATGCATATGAATGAAATAAGGGAGTGAAAGATTTACATTAATCAGTTTCTACATTATCAACAGCGGTGTCACATAAATATGAAAAAAGATTGAAAATGAGCTGCTTAATGACAACAGGATTCTAAAATTTATTGTGTGTTAGGTATGCAAAAGGCTTCTTGTCTCCACTATATAAATGTTTATTGAAATGTATTCTTGCAGAAGAACCATTATTTTTTAAGCAACGGGAAAGAATTCTTCAAGATAGTATCTCAGCACAAGGACGGAGCATAATTTTTTACAAAAGGCTCCTTCTGAAGGGATAAATAGAAATCTGGTTTGAGAATACCTTATACGTTATATTCCAATAGTGAAGTTGGGCAAATCTTTGGACTTTTCAATCTGGGGAAATAGGCAAGACAGATCTTTCTACAAACCTGAAAAGGGCCCCAAGTTTTCAGAAAAGCCATTTCTGGCCAAGGGACAGGATAGGCTGTTGTGGGTTTCCTGGGTTGTGCGGTTGCGATCTGGTAGTTTTGCCAGCATCTACAGCTGGCACAGATGTGGATGAAATGTTAGGAGCAAAAACTATCAGACCACAGCCATGCAGCATGGAAAACCCACGATAGCCTGCTGGATCTGACCATAAAAGCCTTCAACCAAACAGGCTTTGTAAAAAAGTAAATATTAGATTGTGATTAAAGGTATAACTAATCCAAGCAACCCAGCTGTTTTTGACTTTTCAAAAAAGTCCTGTTTCAATCTCCTTTGTGCTTAAGAGCTCCTATTGCAGGGGCAGGGAGTATTTTCTCTCACCTGTCAGCAACCCAGCTTCACAGAAAAAAAAGGTATCATGTTCAGGGAGGCACCAGAGAAAACCTTTGGCTTTTTGACTTTTGTACAAGAGTTCGGGACTGTGGATACATTAACAACATACTTGAGGAGAGAAAGTTTAGAATCATATGAAATAAATTGGAAACCCGCGATTGAACTTCTGATAAAGTTAGATTATAGGTAGTACTCACTATTAATTATTAATTGAAAGAAACTGAAATAAGTAGGATAGTGAACAGAATAGTTAAAGCTAAAGATATTTATTTTTGAAGGTATAGATAAGTGAGTAAGAGTTAACCGATGAATAGAATAACTTCTGTCCTTAGTTATAGGGAAATAAGGGTACAGTCAGAGGTGGGATCCAGCAGGTTCTCACAGGTTCCCGAGAGTAGGTTACTAATTATTTGTGTGTGCCGAGAGGGGGTTACTAATTTTGCCATGTGATTTTTGCCTTAGTTACGCCCCTCCACTCAGTAGTAACACGCGGAACTTGAAGCAGTTTAGCGTGCATTCGTTTCCCGCCCAAGGACCGCCGCAGCAGCTGCGTCCTTGCCACAGCCCCTCCCAGGAATGCCCCGCCCTGAATTCCAGGCCACGCCCCCGTCGTGCCCCGCCCAGCCCCATTGGCGCTACGCCACTGTTTGAATCCCACCACCATGGGAACCTGTTACTAAAATTTTTGGATCCCACCACTGGGTACAGTGTTGATGAGGATGTTATAACCCTGATTATAATTTTGAATACAGTTACAAAGACTGTCAGAAAATGTAATATTTTTTGTTCTTTTGTTTTTCTTTGGCATGTACTGATATCAGAATTATTTATGTTAAATCACGGCCTTTTTCTTTTCCCTTTTTTGGTTATGTGCTTTTTAGGCGTGAATTCTGTGTGTTTACCTGTTGAATGTTGTAGTTTTTTAAACAGAATTTTGTTTTTTAAACAGATTTAAAATAAAGGTATTTTTTAAATTAAAAAAAACTAGTGAAAACCTTTGGCTCCTTCCTCCCCTGCAGAGATTGGATCGAACTGCCTCCCCTTCCACCAGCAGCATCGACTCGGCTACTGACTCACGGGATCGGAGCTCCAAAGGGGAGACCATTCTGCAGAGGGTGCAGAGCATCCCCGGCAACGACCAGTGTTGCGACTGCGGGCAGGCCGATCCCCGATGGGCAAGCATTAACTTGGGCATCTTACTATGCATCGAATGCTCAGGGATACACAGGTACACAGGTTGTTTATGCCCTTCGAGACGCTAGAAAAACCAGTGCAAATCTGAGAGGGAGCTCTGAGAGAACTGTGCCTAGCCCAAAGTCACCCAGCTGGCATGTGTCGGAGTGCACAAGATAATCTGGTTCACCAGATAAGCCTCCGCAGCTCAAGCGGCAGAGCGGGGAATCAAACCCGGTTCTCCAGATTAGAGTGCGCCTGCTCTTAACCACTACACCGCGCTGGCATAAGCCAAGAAGGTATGGCAGTTAGAGCATGTCAGAGAAGACCAAATCCCCAGTCAGTTGAGGAGCTCACTGGCCAATTTAGGGCCACTTGCATGCCTCACAGGGTTGCTACAAGAATAAAATGTGGGAAGGAAAATTGTATACGATGTCCCAAGCTCTTTGGAAGAAAAAAGGGACATGAGATAGATCAGGCCTTACGACGCGGCCTATTGGACCACCGGGCCTTCGGAGAGTCCAGCCGCTGATGGTGCCCATGCCCGTGCCCGTGCCCCTGTCCCCCTCTGCTTATAAGGGTCTTTAACACCACTGAGACCCATTGTTCTTCTCTGAGGGGGGTTGTTTTTTGGGTTTATATGTGGGGTTGTGGGCTACTGTTTTAGAATGTAACTGTTTTAAATTGTTATTTTATGATGTTTTATATTGTTCACCACCCTGAGGCCTGTTGGGATAGGGCGGTATATTAAATCTAATAAATAGATAGATAGATAGATAGATAGATAGATAGATAGATAGATAGATAGATAGATAGATAGATAGATAGATAGATAGATAGATAGATAGATAGATAGATAGATAGATAGATAGATAGATAGATAGATAGATAGATAGATAGATAGATAGATAGTTTTGTTTTCAACGTGGTCAAGCTTTTCCAGAAGTCGTGAAAGAAACAGCAAGTCCTTGTCTGGGATGACTTAATGGATGCCAGATTCTGCCCATGTGCAGAAATCCCTTGGATGTGTTTCACATGCTGAACCCAATTGCTCCCTCACCTGTAGTTACTCTGTACTCTGCATCTCTCTTGTAGGAGTCTGGGAGTTCACTGCTCTAAGGTCCGGTCCCTCACGCTGGATTCCTGGGAGCCGGAATTACTGAAGGTAAAGCCTGAGCCTGCAGTGCTAAAACAAAGGGACAGGGAGAGAGAAATGGGGGCGGGGGGGGAGGGTTAGAGCCAGGGTAGCATATGCAGAGGGGCGTGTTAGTGATCATCAACCGCAGACTGAAGGATTGTCAGATTTGCTCTCAAACTGAAAAGGAGGGGGGTCGGTCATGTTAAAAGTTGCCCTGGGGCGCAGGCAGGACTAGATAAGACCCAGGAGGGCAGTTCAGAGCAGGACCTTTGGGGGGGGGGGAGCAGCTTTTTTGGGGTGTCCTAACCCTTTTGGGGGATATGGTAAAATATAGCCCGATCTTGTCAGACCTTTGAAGTTAAGCAGGGTCAGTATTGGAAAGAGTGACCAGAGGAAAACAAAGGGAAATGCCCTCTGCTTCTCACTTGCCCCAAAAGCTCTTTGCTGGGGTCTCCATAAGTCAGTTGGGGTGTGATCAGTGGTGGGATTCAAATAATTTAACAGCCGGTTCCGGTAAGCGCCATTTTAACAACCGGTTCTGTTGAAGTGGTGCGAACCGGCTGAATCTCATCACTGGGTGTGATGGCACTTGTGTACGTACATAATCCCCACCCCCTGTTGTTGTTGCTTTTTGGTTACAGCTGATGTGCGAGTTGGGGAACGCCACCATGAATCAGATTTACGAGGCACAGTGTGAAGAGCTGGGACTTAAAAAGCCCACGTCGGGCAGCTCTAGGTATGGCTGGGCTCACTTCAGTCCCCCCACGTGACTAAATGGCCGCAGCCCGGGGACATTTGACCCCATATGTCCCCTTGGGGGGTACGCCTCTGCTTGGGACTGCCACTGAGCTACAGAATTCCTGCCTCACCTTGAAAGGCCCTAGAAATGTCTTTTAAAAGGCTGAATTGGTCTGTCCTCTTTGGATGGTGGACAGGATACTAGTACTCAATGTCTGTGCATCCCCCTCCTCAGACAAGACAAGGAAGCCTGGATCAAAGTCAAATACGTAGAGAAGAAGTTTCTCAAGAAGCTGCCCAGTCCGGAAACCCTGGCCGAGAACGAGAGGAAGCCCCGGCGCTGGAGCGTGAAGAAATGCCAAAGGCGTAACAGCTCCACAAAAGCCCCCACCGCCCGAAGGAAGTACCGGCACGAGGCGGGAAACGCGTCGCCGGCTGCGCACTCTTCAGGTGGGAAATAGCTGTTTGCCTTCTCCCTCCTCTTTCCTCTTATCAGTCCGAAGGCTGGGTCATGGAACTGTTCTAGAACCATGGCCAGAACCAGAACTGGGGTTTGCTAGAGTTGGGTGGAGGGGTGGGATGGTTGAAGCCCCACCTGCTGCTGTGCCACACTCTAGAGCTGATTTGCCTCCGCAGCCCTACACACAAGTGCATTGTTTTCAAATCAATCTTTATTTTGGTTACAGACCAGTATAGTGTGGATAAGGTGAATCTGGGGTTTTTTGCACCCAAAAATCTGGATATCTGGTGGGTTTTGTACCATAAAGAAACAGGAATGATGGGGTGGGGTGGGGGGAAGCAAGTGAGATTTAAAGGCTCACAATGGGGCTTTCCCCACTTACCTTCTGCTGTGCGCTACTCCGGGAAAGTAGTGTAGGGTCCAGCGGCGCTCCCCACTTGCAAGGGCGGCAACCACGCAGCTGCCCCGACGCTGCCGCTCTTGCACCACCTCAGCGCGCGTCATTCCTGGCGCTGAAGAAACGGCACCTTTTGATGACCCCGCACGGAGTCATTTGACCCCGTATGTCCCCTTTTGAGGTCACCTTTTGATGACCCCATGGAAGCGAAGAAATTAGATAGGGAACCCCGAAAACGCGCCAGGAATGATCTTTAGCGCTGGAGTGGAAGCGGCGAGGCGGCAGCGGCGCAGCAGAAGGTGAGTGGGGAAAGCCCCAATGACAACATTTGAAAAAATGGAATGTCACAAAAAAAGGCAGATTCCCACATTCCTAGGGTCCCACTGGGGATTTTGGACTGGTGTAGAACTTTCCAGGCCAGTGAGACCTGGAAGTAAGACTTCCTATTGGAGCTGAGCTGAAACAAAAATGTCACATTTAAGTTAGATGACTCAATGTGGTAGAAACATCCAAGGAATTTTGAGGGAGACATTATGTTTTAAGCCCTGATGTGGATAACTCAGGCTAGCCTGATCACACCCCCGTGCTAAGGGGAAGGGGGGTGATTCTCCGCCCCCATGTGACCAGCTGGTGTGCGCCCGGGGACATGTGACCCCGCACGTCCCTGCAAGCGCTCCACCTCTGCCTTTTGGGTACATAGAAGCATCTCCCTTGTAATGCTTGGCCAGTGCTTTGTTTACAAGAGGTAAGAATATAAAGCGTCTCAGGGGAGGAACGAGAATTTTTCTCTTCCACTTGTGCGGAACACTAGTCAGGGCAGACGAATGATTTAGAAATAGTTTGTTCTGCTTTGTGTGCTGAACACTCACGGAGTTTCCTCGAGTTTTCAATGCCTTTGCTTCCAATGTATCTTCTCCCACTCTCTATATTACCAATTCGCAGGTGTGAGTTGATCCAGCCGTACAAAAAAAGGCAGTTTTGGTCTCTGTGCTATAGCTGCATCAAAATAGTGCGTGGGAGAGAAATGCTGTACCAATGCTCAGGAGTGCATGTGTACCATCAGCGCATCACTATGCAAAAAGTATCTTGTAAAACAAAGTCAGGGATTTTTTCTCCCCCCCCCCCCCTTGTGGAACGGTGTTTTATCACTGTGTGCATGGTAATCGGTATCGTGATCAGAGGAAAGTTGTGAACAAATGGCTGAACGCTGACATCACGCTGTGCGTGCTCCAATTTCAGAATTAGTTCTAGAAATTCTCTGAATTAAACCAGCGCTTAGGGAGAAGTTCTTACACGGTAGAGGAAAGGAATGGGGAAATATGGTCCCCTCTACGTTTACCCAAGGAAGTCTTTTCCGTCTTGGAATGTAATGTGAGATGTGAAACGTGCTCGGTTAGTTTCTGGCTAATCAGGTATCTAAAACCAGCACTTCAGTATGCGTAGAAGTCATTTAATATTAACCCATTATCTTAATGAGATTCTGAGCTGACGCCAAACTATGTAGACTTTGAGAACAGGCATATTGGAAAACCCTGCCTAAACACGGATCCAAGCACTGTCCAAGTCTCCTTTTCGTCTTTCAAACCACACTATTTTTTCCCTAGAGGCAGCGTGACCATGTGCCACATGTTGTGGCAGATGTTGTGACTGTACAAACTTGGAAGGAACTCTCATGAAAGAAACTAGCTTTTCCCCAAAGCCCAGAAAGTTTGCAAATGCTGAGCCAGTTCTGAGTTGAGCACCAAGAACCTTGAAATGAAATGAAATGTACAAAACCAGCCACCATACATGTAGGCACCAATAGAAGACTTCTCCTTAAAGACTGTGTCTGTCCCTGCGGGGACGGGAGTATTAAGACACTGGAGCATACCCTGTTAGATTGTAAGCTCTGTAATAATATTAGGGAACCTTTTGTTAACCATATAATCTCCTACTTTCTCGGGAGAGATGGGGAGGCTCTTCTTTCACTTATCCTGGCTGACAAGAATCATGAAATCACTTCTAATGTTGCCAAATTTGGATGGGCAGTATATAATATTAAGACAGCTTTTGGAAACCCTACTGAGAGTCTTAATTTTTAAAAGATATATATATACGAAGTTTTTATTACTAATTTTATCTTTTAAAATCCACGGGGGATTTTGTAATAATATTTTGAAAATTTTACATATTTTAGTTTTACACTTTTATAAATTTTATGAATTCTTTATAGACTTGTGGTGGGCTAATGATACTGTGGTTTGGTGAATGATATTGCTCTTGACTGTTCCCCCTAGAGAACTGAGTAACATCTGAGGCTATATTTTATGTACTGGCATATTTTACTGAATTGTATTTTCTAGCGTAGTGTGTATCAGAATTGTATGCAGGAATTTTATTGCTGAAGTAGGGTCTAAGTAGTCTAAGGCCATAAATAAATGGTTATTCATACAAAACCAGCCATAAACGTACCTATTTATTTGTTTGGCACAGGGGTAGGGAACCTGCGGCTCGAGAGCCGCATGCGGCTCTTCTGCCCTTGCACTGCGGCTCCACGAGCTAAGCCGCTGGCCCCATCCTTGCCCGTCCTGCAGGCAGCAGGGTGGGCGCACCAACTGCCCGCGGCCGGCTGGGCCGCGCTGCGGGCTTCCCTTCTCGCCTGCCCCGTTGGAGTGGGGCGGGCACTTTCCCAGCAGCCGGTGAGGCCGAGCCGCTGCCCCCATCCTTGCCCGCCCTGCAGGCAGCAGGGTGGACACATCCATGCGCTTCTCAGAATGAGCAGAGTAAAAGGTAAAAAAAACCCCAATATATACAGTGTTATCTTTATTTTAAATGTCAAAAATTATTTGCGGCTCCAAGTGTTTTCTTTTCCCGTGGAAAACGGGTCCAAATGGCTCTTTGAGTGTTAAAGGTTCCCTACCCCTGGTTTGGCATGTTTCTATGCCACTCCCCCAAAGCACCTGCTCAAAGTGGCACAGCAAACCAAAACTGCTCACAATAAACACAAAAAAGAAACAAACAAGGGAGTTGGTTGTTGTGGGTTTCCCGGGCTGTGTGGCCGTGGTCTGGTAGATCTTGTTCCAGAGGTAAGATCCAGCAGGTTCTCACCAGTTCCCGAGAGTGGGTTACTAATTATTTGTGTGTGCCAAGAGGGGGTTACTAATTGGGTCTGCTTTTCCATTAGAAATCCCATTAGATCCAAAAATCCTAAAGTCCCGTTGTTTCCTATGTGGCTGGTTAGCGAAGGTAGGAAACGGGATCATTCTCCCCGTTGGACTGTTTTAAAAACATGTTTTAGAAATACGGTAAAGTTCCTTGTTTAAGGAAAGTCTCCTTCTTTTGATTTCTAGAAACAACATTAAGTGTTTGAAAGTATTAAGTATTTGACAGGCAGTCAATTAGAGGAGAAGTAGTTGTTTCTGTTGGCAGTAGACGATAGGACTTGCTATAATGAGTTTAAATTATGGACAGAAAGATACCAGCTGGAAATTAGGAACTTTTTTTTACAGTGAGAGTTTTTTACAGTAACAGAGAAATTATTAACACCCCGCCCCCGGAACGCCCGGCCACGCCCACGTCGTGCCCCGCCCAGCCCCATTAGTGCTACGCCACTGTTTGAATCCCACCACCATGGGAACCTGTTACTAACGTTTTTGGATCCCACCACTGTCTTGTTCCTAACGTTTCGCCTGCATCTGCGGCTGGCATCACAGAGGGAAGTCTGTTACACACTGTGATCTACCAGACCATGGCCACGCAGCCTGGAAAACCCACAACAACCAGTTGAATCCGGCCATGAAAGCCTTCGACAAAACAAGGGAGTGTTTGTTCACCTCTTAGGTGAAAGTAACTGCATGGTGCCCTGTGCTTTCTCAGCTTTGACACCCCTGGCGTTTCCCGCCTTTTAAAATGTTCCTGTTTGCAAACAGCTGCTACCCTGGAAAGAAAGTTTCGCCGAGATTCCCTTTTCTGCCCCGATGAGCTGGACTCCCTTTTCTCTTACTTCGACACCGGCGCTGGATCCGGGCCACGCAGTAAGTGAAGCTAATCTGTCTCTAGCTTTGTGCCGGCTGAGCTTTTCCCTTCTGCCTCTTCTAGGGCTTTTGAGTTTGCAACCACGAGAAATATCGAACACAATGATAGCGAGCGAGAAAAACAGTCAGTTATTTTTTCATCAAGCTCAACTGATTGCCTTTTATTTTTTCTTCATTGCACCTTTATCATTTTTGGGGAGGGGTGTTTCTATTTGGCGGCCCGGGCTTCTTTTCCTCCACCCCTTCCTTTTCTCGCCAAACCTTTGCAATTGGCCAGTTTTCTCCCCCCCCGCCTTCTTTTGGTCCTTTAGAAAGAGACAAGATGCTGATTGCTGCATTTCTTTTAAAAAATGTGCCTGTGACAATGAAGTCCCCTCACGTTCCGTCCACCTTCCCCTTAGGTGGCAACCACATCTCTATGCAGCAACCCCCGGCAGCCGGCCCCTGGAGAGACAGTGGCAATGGTCCCGGAAGGAGCGGTTCACCGTTCCTCCTGGACGGAGGTAAGGGGATGCCTTAGCAGCCTAGTGTTGGCGAGAGATTCACGGCCACCTCGACTTCTAGCTGTTAGCTGGGCTAAGTAGAGCAGCCACGTTCAGAGGCAGTGTACCTGGGGGTTTCAGAGGCTGGGGAGACAAACAGCCTTCATGACCAGTTCAGGGGCATTCTAGAAGCATTTGACTTGCTTCTGTTCGAAACAGGAGGCTAGACTAGATGGATATTTCATCTAAATTATCAGAGGTTTTCTTATGTTCCTGTGCTGTAGCGCATGGTAGTAGCTCAGACTAACAGTAAAGACCAGAATGTGATCTGGCGCTTTTGACCTACATACATATTTCAAGAAACAGCCGTCACCTTGAAATCCTGCTTGTGAGTGCTCTAGAAGCCTCTTGCGGTCTTCTTTTTGCTACAAATTGTTGGCCAAGATATACCGCCCAGGGGGACGTATGGGGTCAAATGTCCCTGGGTTGCGGCCATTTAGTCACATGGGGGGGCATAAAATCACCTACACACCCCTTCCTCCTTCGCCCCGGGTCCATACAGTGACTTCAAGACCTGGTGCCAAAAAAAGTTTTTTGGCCATGGTAGGGGAGGGTGACGGCCCATACTGGGGGGGGGGGGCACTCAGATTTTGTACCAGGCTACATTTTCCCCAGATACGCCTCTGATATATTCTCAGTCACAACCAACACAGCAGGTGTTATAAAGGATGAGATACATTTACAGCAGATGGTGCTGTCTGCAGCCAATAGTCTTAATAGCTAAATGGAACCTCCACATTCAAAGGTAGTATAGCTTGCTGGTAACGGGCAACAGGAGAAGGCCTGCTCGAGTAACATCTGGATGCTGAATTACATGGAGCTTTGGTCAGATCCAACAAGGCTGTAATTTAAAAAAAACAACACGGTAGTTTACCAGCATTTATTTACTGTTAGCAAAGAATTGAACCATTATGGGCAGCCATTATGTTGTTGTGCCTTCGTGCACATGTCTTATGATCATTCATGCCTGCACACTATACAGCAAGAATTCTGGTCATCCATTGTAGTGTTTAAGACCGGTGGACTCTAATCTGGAGAACTGGGTTTGATTCCTCACTTCTCTACATGAGCGGCGGACTCTTATACGGTGAACTGGATTTGTTTCCCCGCTGCTACTCATGAAGCCTGCTGGGTGGTCTTGAGCTAGTCACAGTTCTCTCAGAACTCTCTCAGCCCCACCGACCTCACAAGCTGTCTGTTATGTGGAGGAGAAGGGAAAGGAGTTTGTGAGTCGCCTTGAGTCTCCTTACAGAGAGAAAAGTGGGGTATAAATGACAACTGTTTTTCTTCTTAAAGAATAAGCCTTTCCCCACTTACCTTAAGCCCCGTGCTACTCTCTTCAAGTAGCGTGGGGTCCCGGGGCACTCCCCACGACAGGGGCGGTGACAGCGCAGCCACCCCGACGCTGCCGCTGTCGCGCCCCCTCAGCACGCGGCATCCCTGGCGCACTTTTAAATGGCGCCTTTTGATGACCCCGCGCAGAGCACGGGGTCGTGGGGACGCCCAGGTGCGCGGCGTAGGGGGGATCGGGGTGAGTGGGGAAACGCCCAATGAAAGAATAAAACCTCTGGTTTTGGGCTTCCCATGGGTTTCTGGTCACAACTATAGGAAACAGGAGGCTGGAACTTTTGTGTGATCCACCAGGGCCATTTTTTTGTTCTTTAATCCCCATAAAGGAAGAATTAGCTGGAAAATCCAGAGGAGCACAGTCGAAGTACCTCACTAATTCGTTGCCTAATGGGGATTTGGGACCTGTGTTTCTCGAACAGGAGTCCTGCACCACGTCTCATGAACTTAAGGGGTTTTCTAAAGCAGATAATGTTATGGTGTGAGGAGGGAGGAGAAGTTTGCTGCTGAAGGGAGGAAAAGTCCAGAAGCCAAAGGGACATGTTTTAAGCAGCTTTTTGGATCCTGAACTTAACAGTTTGCAATGCTGGCTGGGACAGATGATCGTGATAAACCCCCATAAGAAGGGCATCAGAGGCCCTTTCCCCACTTACCTTAAGCCCTGCGCTACTCTCCACAAGTAGCGTGGGGTCCCACTGCACTCCCCACGTCAGGGGCAGCAACAGCGCAGCCGCCCCGACGCTGCCGCTCTTGCGCCCGCTCAGCACACGGCATCCCTGGCGCTGGCAAAAACACTGCCTTTGGATGACCACGCGCAGAGCCCGGGGTCGTGGGGACGCCCAGACGCCCGCTAGGGATGCCGCACGCTCAGAGCAGCACGCAGCGACAGCGGCAGCAGGAGAAGTGGGGAAAGGCCCAGAGAAATACCCAAATTAACACCCAAAAATGCTTCTCAATGCTTTCTCAGTGTCAGGAGAGCACCTCTGAAAGGTGAATTCCTTTCCCAGGAATGACATCGGTCCATTCTGTGATGTCTGCATAATGCTGAGGAATCAAGTACTTTGGGTAACCTGCCCCCGCAAGGGAAAACTGAAGTCAATGAAGGGCAGCTGTGCCTTTGGCAACGTTCCCTTGCCTTTTTTGGCTTTTAGTTTCTCTACATGCAATTTCCTGGGGCTTCTAGTCTGAATCGAGAGCTGATCCATCGGTTGTTTACTGGCTTTTTAGTGATGTACAAAGCGAACACCGTATGGCCTACCTAGAAACCAAGCAAAATAAAGAAATATTGGATTGTTCCTGCATTACATCATAATGCTGTCCCAAAGGGTCCTGGGGTAGACTTCTCCCCCCACCCCCAGTCTATTCATCGCAGATGCCTTCTGATTTCATAGGTGATTGTTGCATGGGGGGAAGGGGGCAATTCAATTTTCTCCTGGCAGGTGGCGGACTTGCATTCCCATGTATTATAGCAGGGGGTGGGATGGACAGGCTTTTGAGTACCCACATATTAAAATGCACTTCGTTTGTCTCTTGTTGGCCCTGCAGGTCTGAGCAGTGATAGTGGGCTTGGCGGCAGTACAGACGGTAGCACGGACGTCCTCGTGTTTGGCTCAGTAGTGGACAGTGTCACAGAGGAAGGTAAGCGCATAGACTCCATCCATCCACTTAGTTGAGCATTATTGTTGTTGGCCATGGTACTCCAGGGCCTATCAAAAACCTGACCCGACCCGGCCTTTGGGATGGTAGTGAAGCTGAGTTGTGGAACTCCAGTCACAAATTATATTTCTTCAAATTTTATTAAAGAAAGAAGGTAAAACATAGGCTTAATACATAATAGCGAACACAAAATCAAGGCGCAATATGTTACGTAATACGTTACGCAAGTTACGCAATAGAACAACAAAAGCTAAAATCTGCATACCAAAAGAAATACTTACAGGCAAAAGGTTCTAGATATCTTCATGTGCAAAGTTCCAGTAGCATCCCAGGTAGCTTAGATGGCAAAGGAAAAAGGAAAGGAAAGTGACCACCAACACTGATAGAATTAATTTATGGTTTAGGCTGGCCACATCAAGTGATCCCTGATTAACCGACCAAGGTCTGTCTTGACCAGAAATTTCTAGATAAAGAGTAAAGCCACCCCTTCTTCCTAAAATGAAACTTTTCCAATTAGCATCCAACTGACCAGTTCCAGCTGGTTGGAATGAATGAAGACTCCACACTCTTTAACAAGTGCTACGACCTTGGAGAGATAGTACTGTCATTCCCAATTAACAAACACCTGCTTTCTGAATCCACTGAACTCACGAGAGAGGAAAAATAATTTTTTACTAGGCCTTACAGCAAACAAAATGGATTCTAGGAAAAGAAAGGCTTTTCCCAGGACTTTAACCATTAACCTTTAGTGGTATAAAAAGAATTACAAGGCTTTTAAAATCAGCTGGGCTTACATTGTTGATCTCTCGATCTTATAGCTAAGGAGAGAAATCTAGCAGCTGTATTGCTAACAAGTGTGTTAAAACCAGCTGGCAAATGAATCATGATTATCTCGTCAGATAAAGTGTCATATGAATGTGTCATGAGAAAAATTAAAGTTTCCTGAATGTTTGCACAAAAGCAACAGCGCAAATGCACAGGCGGGACAGTTTCTCTCTCCTTCAAGGAGCAAGGACTGGAGGTCCTGGAACTCGAGAGACGCTCGCTTGAGAGATTCTGCATTTGTGGGTCCTCCATGCTGACATCTCATCCCAACCTTTTCTTCCATTCCTCCCACTTTCGCAGAATGTGAGGTATCGGAAGAGTCCAGTGGAGAAGCTGAAATAGAGCAGGAGGCCTCCGACTTGGAGGACCTGCGGGAGCTACACCCCGGCTTGCTGGTTTACAAGGCAGCGCGGGCCAGGAACCTGCCCGTCATGGCAGAAGCGTTGGCCCACGGCGCTGATGTCAACTGGGTGAACGACGAAGACGAGAACAAGACCCCGTTGATCCAAGCTGTGATGGGGGTAGGGAACTTCTGTGGTCGTGTCAAAGCTGGATCTGAGGATTCTGTGTAGTGCAATTATCTTGTTGGGTTTGCTATGGGTGGGCCACGTCCAGATGCTGGGGCCCCTCCCCCTTCCTCCCCTCCCTCAATCCCCTTCCCTTGCATGCCACCCCTCCCCTCCCCCCTCCCCTCCTCTCTCGTGCCACGTGCCGATGCTGGGGCCCCTCCCCTCCTCTCTTGCAAGCCACCCCTCCCCTCCCTCACTTCCCTTGCTACAGAGTACAAGAAGAATTTCTCCTCTGTTTTGGAATGTTTTGAGTTAAAAATAGTGGTGGAAAAGGCCGTTAAGTTGCAACCCACTTGTAATGATCCCCTGCCCCCGTAGAGTTTTCAAGGCAAAAATGGAGGGAGTTTATCAGTTCTAGAACTAATCCGCCCTGAGCCCTGCAGGAATAGGGCAGGATATAAATTTGAAATAAATAAATAATAAATAAGTTCCTGCCTCTGTGTAGCAACTCTGGCTATCCTTGGCCATCTCCTATCCATGTACTGACCGAGGCTGATCCTGTTTAGCTTCTACGATCTTCTGATGAGATCAGGTTAGTTCTAGGCCATCCAAGTCAAGGCGTTAATAATTTTTCAGGAGTAGGGGTGAAGGGAACCAGAGGGCATATTAAAACACTTGTTACATCACTTCGTTTTTACCCATTTAATTATTTTAGATCCCCCTCAAAAAATCTTGGTTGTACTTTATTCAAGATGCCAGAGTCAGCCCCAGTCCTCCTGTACCAAACTATAATTCCCAGGATGCCTAGGGGGAGGAAGAATTGCACGAAACCTTTTTGAATCAGTTGAGATGCCCTGAACAATGTCTTCATTTCTCCCTCTTACAGGGCTCCTTGATAGCTTGCGAATTCTTGCTCCAAAATGGAGCAGATGTTAACCAAAGAGATATCCGAGGGCGTGCGCCTCTGCACCATGCAACGTATTTGGGCCACACTGGGTAAGTGTGTTCTGGTAGGGAGCAAATAGGGTTTGTTAAGACCATGGGCAGGGGAATGTAAAGGGCAAAACCCATTTGGAGACAAGGACATCTACCTTTCCCACCTGTGGTGTAGCACAGATATGGCTGACGCTGTCCTCCTACGCAGGGGCGTACCACCCAGGGGGACATACGGGGTCAAATGTCCCAGGACTACAGCCATTGAGTCATGTGGCAGGTGGAAAATTGCCCCCCACACCCCTCCTCCTTCCCCCCAGGCCCATACGTTGTTTGGTCATGGTGGGGGAGGGCAGCTGCCCATACCGGGGGGTGGGCACAGAAAACTCAGATTTTGCACCAGGCTACTTTCCCCCTAGATTCACCTCTGCTCCTATGTACCATGCAGATCGACTCACTTTTTGACATAGAATCATTTGCTCTACTTCAGGCCTGCAAAACAGATGTCCTCCCTTTCCCCTAGACACATCTATCTGCTATTACATATCCGATAATAAGTGTGGGTTCTATGGAGGAATGAGTAGATCCCTGCCACTCTGTTCTCTCCTTGTGCCAGAATTGTTGTATCACTTCTTCAGATGATGCTTGCTCTGACCTGGAGTGTTTTTGTGTTTGGCAGCCAGGTCTGCTTGTTCCTAAAGCGAGGAGCCAATCAGCACGCAGTCGACGAGGACAGGCAGGACCCTCTCAGTATCGCGGTCCAGGCCGCCAACGCGGACATCGTGACCTTGTAAGTGGATCTCATCCCATTGGAGCCCCATCTGGCTCAATGTGGTTCAGTGCTAGTTTTGACCTTTGAAGGGTCTTCTAGACCAGGGGTAGGGAACCTGCGGCTCTCCAGATGTTCAGGAACTACAATTCCCATCAGCCCCTTTCAGCATGGCCAATTGGCCATGCTGAAAGCTATTAAGTATGGTCCTTCTAGTACCTACATATGGATTTTGATGTGGTCAGTAAAGGAGACCTTGCCTCCCACTCCTTACTGTTGAAGGTGAGAAAGTCTGGACAATAGGAGACCTAGAGATGTCTTCTATTGCATTATGGGATCAGCAGACATGATCTGCGAGAGGGAAGGAAGAGCAAGTAAGAAATTTAGAAGAATCATTCATCGGCCAGCATCCAAAGTGAAAACTCTAAGCAGCTAACGTTGTCTCTTGATCCAGTCACTGGCCGCATTTCACTTCCCTACAACCCAATAGAAATGACACTGAAAAAGTTCACAGCAATTGCCGTCAGCTTTCGGATGAAGTCTTGTTATAAGTGTAATACATGTCCCAAACCACAAACCATACAACAGAACCACAAGGGAAATGCAGACCTTAATAACACTTATAAAAATCCTGTGTAGTAAAAACAAAAGTCCTGTGTAATACAGTGAAAGTCCACTGAGCTAACTGGAGCAAAAGTTTGTTTGAACAGCAATGATTTGAAAACGTTTGGGACTGCAGTCTGCTCTGAAAACTCTGGCTGCTGCAAAATGCCCTTTTGTACATTCTGGAAGCACAGACATATGGAATTCGTGCTCCACTAGCGCTGAAGCTTGTTTGAGACCAATACACATCCGGGTTCCTTTTTCAGCGTAATTTCTATAGGGTTGTACTGTGTGTTCTGACCCACACTTAATTCGAATGACGGAGGCTTCAGTTCCCTGCCTGGTCATTTCTGCTCAGCCAAGTCAGTAGCGAACAAGTTCATAAGCTTCATAGAGTCGCCATCAGTTTTCTTGCCGTAGCAAATTCGGAGCATCCTATTTGGACGAAACAGCCAAAGAAATTTATGGGAAGAAAATTTCGGAGTTTCGAGCCAGCAACCAAAATTGCACAAGAGAGCTCCAAGCATCTCTGCCCAAGAAACATGGAAAACATTGCAGTGGGCTGTTAGATGTGACACGGGTGCATTCCTTCCTTGGTTTCTCCCCACCGCTGACCGTCATGACGGGAATCTGAGAGTAGAATGCTGAGCAGAATCACATCCTTCTAAAACTGGCGAAATAAATAGATTTTTAGGGTGGAACTGCTTGCAACAGTACTGTACATCTGTTGGGAAAAACTCCCTGCGTGGTGGGGGAAGGTAATCAGGTAAAGACGTGGCATTCGCGCCGAATTTCCCCTGAAGCAAAATTTTGAGACAAGTTTTTATGCTGCGAATTCGGCAAAAGATTCAAGGAATTTCAAGGGAAGTCCAACACAAAGGTTTGATAGTGGCTAGTTTTCACAGAGGCAGTGAACCCACATCTACAGGTGTGAGAAGGACCATATACCCCTGCATATAGAAACCTAGCATGTGAGGGGGGAGGATTCTAACCTAGTATATAAGTTCAACCAATAAACAAACAAATAAATAACATACTAGTTATCTGTCTACAGAGAGATACTTCATTTGTTAGTTCATTCGAATGAAGGAGCGTTCAGTCTGAAACTGTACAGTCTACGTGCATGTTTTCTACCTCAGGAAGAACTAGGCCAAAACCATTTTGCAGGTTATTGGCCATCCCCAGTGCCAAAGAAGAAAGGAAATGGAAAGAAGCATGGCTATGTAGTTATTCCCCACTGCTGTGGCACACTCAAGGCCCAAGTTCAGCTGCCACAAAGGCCTAGAAGATTCATCGGTGGTGTAGTTGATCCCACATTTGGCATCAGCGATCAGCATCAACATCAAGTGGCACTAGGGGTCCCAAAAGGACCCATAGCTGCCAATCAGTTCAGTTTTATTGGACGACACGTTAGGGCGGCAAAAAAGAGCTGAGAAGACTGAATTTGGGCTGAAATCCACGAAACAGAAATGCAGAGGTAAAGTACTGTGGCTTGTAGCATTCTTACGGTCACCCTCATGTGGTCTGGCTCTTGGTCCCAACATGGTTCTTCTCTTACTATATGCCAGCATACAAAATTTAGCTACCTGCTGAGATATAAGAGAAACTCGGTCTTCCAGCAAAATTCTCACAAGAACTGAGTCGGAATTAACTCTAGTTAAATTTCTGTACTGGATAAACAATGGATGAATTAACGCCTCCCTTTCCCCTTTATGGAGTTCACAATGCAATAAAATATGTAATACAGAGTCCACTTCCCCTGAGTTGCAAACACATAGTCTCCTATGTCGTGGGATTTTTTGAAATCTGCCCATTAGATTGGCTGATGGAAAAGCGTCAAAACGGGCCCTTGAAAAGGCCCAGCGGCATTTCGTAGATGTTATATTGGACAGGTAAGGGGCAGCCGAGATACCTGTCCAAGATTTTAATGGTTTATATAACGCCGGTAACAAGGAGAAATCTGTTTGCATTTCAATATCATTGAGCCGTTGATAGACCAAGGCTGTTGCTCTGCAATGATCCAGTTCCAATAATTGTACAGGACCCATAGCTGCCAATACAGACCCACTATTGTGTGGTAGGAGGTGGCAGACATTGCAGGCCTCTGTCTGTCTCCATGCTCCTAAGGGGGAGGGCATGTATCTGTGAAACTGTGAGGTCCTCTTGCCTTGAGCACCCTGAAAGCTGGAGCCTTTCCTGCTTATTCCCACCAAGTGCATCAAGACTAATCGAGAACCAGCGTGGTGTAGTGGTTAAGAGCAGGTGCACTCTAATCTGGAGAACCGGATTTGATTCCCCGCTCCCATAAACTGTGGAGGCTTATCTGGTGAACCAGATTCGCTTGTGCACTCCAACACATGCCAGCTGGGCGACCTTGGGGTAGTCACAGTTCTTTGGAGCTCTCTCAGCCCCACCCACCTCACAGGGTGTTTGTTGTTGCGGGGAGGGAAAGGAGATTGTAAGCCCCTTCGAGTCTCCTTACAGGAAAGGGGGGGATATAAATCCAAACTACTACTACTACTACTACTACTACTACTACTACTACTACTACTACTACTACTACTACTACTACTACTACTACTACTACTACTACTACTACTACTTCCTCTTCCTCTTCCCCTTCCCCTTCCCCTTCCCCTTCCCCTTCCCCTTCCCCTTCCTTCCCCTTCTCCTTCTCCTTCTCCTTCTCCTTCTCCTTCTCCTTCTCCTTCTCCTTCTCCTTCTCCTTCTCCTTCTTCTTCTTCTTCTTCTTTTCTTCTTTTCTTCTTCTTCTTCTTCTTCTTCTTCTTCTTCTTCTTCTTCTTCTTCTTCTTCTTCTTCTTCTTCTTCTTCTTCTTCTTCTCAAGCCTCTCCATCTTGTTCCTTGCAGATTGCGTCTGGCTCGAATGAACGAAGAGATGCGTGAAGCGGAGGGTCCCTTTGGTCATCCAGGTCAATATCCCAACAACAGCCCCACAGAGCTCCAGTACCGAAAATGTATACAGGAGTTCATCAGCCTTAACATAGATGAGTGTTAGTGATGACTCCCGCAACCCTGCTGCCTCTTCTTCCTCCTCTTTTGGGTCGAAATTTAAGGATGCCGACTGAGCCCAAGAAAGAAACAACTGTAGATGTGTGTCTTTGGGGTGGGGTGGGATTTGCTGGTGGAAGGTCTAAATTCTGATAGCAAAGAGGGGATTGGCTGAAAGCCGCACAGAAAGAGAGAGAGAGAGTGCCAGAGAGAGAGTAAGAGAGTGAGGAAGAAGAACCTTTAAACAAATATATCTGTAAATTTCCATATCTAAGTCGGGAGAAGGAATTTTTTTTTTGGTTATTTTTGTTTTGGACATGCAGGCAGATTCGCTTTGGGAGAAGGGCAGATCAGAAATGAAACACAAATTGTGGCGTGCAAGTTTACAAACGTCAAGGGACCATCGAAAGCACGAGAATAAGAAACCCGCCCCCCTTCCCACATTCACGTTTGGGAGCCAGCTGGACCAGCTATTTAGAAAACAAATTGAGCCCCGGCGTCAGCCACAAAAACAGGATCTAGAGTTCAGGAGCTCCTCACCGAGGGTGGGAGGTGTCCATTTACGTGGAAAAAAGAATCTGTGTGGAACTGAACCACCTATCTTCAGGTGTGGCCTTCCTTCTCTGTCTCTCTCGCGCTCCTCTCTCACTTTTTCCGGCATGGGGGGGGGGGGCTGTCAGTTTGTGACCGGACTCCGGAGGGGGTCGAGGCCGTTGGATGCAAAAACTACCAGGTGGTTTGGCATAAGATGTGTTCGCCTGCTCTCATCTTCAGAGCGTGGCATGGATGAGTTTGGCAGGACCGGTGGTGGACCTGTTTGCCGTGTACCACCCGTGGGCTGTAGTTCGTGGATTGAGAGGCATGGTTGCTCACCTTTCATCCTCTCAGGTTAATGCTAGCCAACGCTTCCTCTCGTTTTCTTTTTCCTTTTTTCGGTTGCAAGAGGGGTAAGCTTAGCTGGTCGAAGCCATAACTCAGCCGTTTCCAAGATAAGGATGCAATCCTTTAGGGTGAAGACGCATAACGTTTGCAGAGCCGTGAAGCCGGTTTGGAAGCTTTAGGTCTGGCACAAATGTACCCTTTCCTTTCCCGTCACGATCTGAAAAATTAAAGTTCTGCAACTTGGTGGCAAAATTCAGCTGAAGACAGCACTGGCTGGCTAGCGCTTGTGGTGTTGCGCAGGGCAGGCTGCCTCCCTCATGATCCCGGAGCAGTTTGGAACCTGGATTTAAAATGTTCCCGTGTAAAGGATAAAGGCAGACAAATGAACCAGTTAGTAGCTTACAGACAAAATTACTGCAAATTGCTGTAGCTTAGTTCTCACTTTGGAGATCAGCTTGTGCCTGGGCCATCCCATTTCAGATTGCTGTTGGGGGCTCACATAACTGAATATTCCTTTGTGCAAAACATTTCCCTGCATGTAGAAAACAGTCATATCAGGGGGAAAGGCTCTAGCCTAGTTTTCTGGGTACAGGGAGTTGTTTTGTATGAAGCAGCCCTCAATCATATCTCTCTTTTAAGATTTTGTTTCTAAAAAGGCAGATAGCCTAGTTGAAGCATGGGGGAAGGACAAGGACTGACTCTGCAACGAACATGAAAAGAGGGTGTTTCCATCGTGCAAATCGGGATGAACAGACTCCCCTCAGCTCAGTTCTGAATTGGCTCGTTGTTTGTGAGCTCTCTCAAACAAACTGCCCCGATCCCAACAGAGGAGGGGCGGTATAGAAATTAAATAAAGGAAACCTCACAGAAAACACGTTTTCTGAGCGTTCCCTCTCAGATCAATGTCAACACAGCCGAGAGTTTCCAAACGTAGCATTTACGAAATTCAGCAACGTTAACCAAACCGGCCGCGATCGCTCTTTAAATGTTACGCCCGTCTTCATCCCGAGACTTACCAAAGCGGTGAGGCTTGGAACAAGAGGCTCATCGCCGGCGATGGGTTTTTGTTTTGTTTTGTAAAACACACCCAGGGAGAACTGTAGGGTCACTCTCTTCTGGCCTTTCGGGGCTCAATGCAACAATTTACTGGAGCACACCGGGGGATTTATATTCCTAAATCACGATGGATTTCCTACTGAACTCTTTCGGAGAAGGGGATCGCCGTTTGCATGCACGTCTTTAGAGACTGTGATTTCCCCTCTCACCAATGCATGACTGCAGAGGGCTCGACAAATCCGGATTTCTCGGATTCCGGGATTAGGGATTTTCAGGGGGGGGGAACGGGGGATGCGGGTGGGGAGGGTTATTTATTTATTTTGCTGGAGAAGGACCCGTTCTTGCTCTCTGAGTAACTTGGGAGCGTTATGGTCTTGTGTCAGAACAGAAACCGGGAATCGCTCCAGATTTAGAAGTAGGTCATTTCTTTGACGATTGTGTATGAAGAGTGGCAGCTAATCCAGGCAATATTACAGCAGAGAGAGGGAAGATGACTATGTCCCTTCAAGGCAGAGAGGAATCATGAATTGATACTGGGCAGAGAATCCCACTGGGCATTCTCCTCCTCCGGTGGAAAGCGCCGTCAAATCACACCCAATTTATGGTGAGGAATTTTCAAGGCAAGAGACAGACAGAGGTGGTTTGCCATCGCCTGCCTTTGAAGAGTGACCCTGGACTTTCTTGGTGGTCTCCCATCCAAATACTGACCAGGGTTGATCCTGCGTAGCTTACAAGCTCTGACAAGATCAAGCTAGCCCGGCCCATCTTCTCCCTTTCTGTATTCTCTCACGTCTGGGTCTCTCCCTTTCCAAATGCCCTTGCTCGAAATCTTGGGGCTTTTAGGGAAGTGCTGGAGACCCCATTGTCTCAGATCCCCATTTCTCACTGTCCCAATTCAGATATCCAGCGGTGAGGGTCAGTTCGGGGTCATGAGCAGTCGTGCCCAAATTCAGATCTGGATTGCTGCTGTTCGTTGCTAGGACAGAACTTGGGGGTCAAAACAAGGGCACCATGAGGACAAGAGCTGGAACTAAATGGGACGTTCTGTTCCACGCTGACAGAGCTCTAAATATTTAGACCAGACCTGCCAAACCCAGAAGCTGCATCCTGCCCACCAATTGTATGGCTTGACCTATGCCCTTAAGGTGGCATTCTTATGCACACTTCTTTGGAAGTACGTCCCATTAAACAAAAATAGAGCTTACTTCAGTGTAAGCAATCTGCACGGCCCAGTCTCGGCCATGAGGTTGCCGATCGTCCCATTGAGTACATTCCCACTTTCAACCAATGGCCATCGGGCCATCATGTGGCCCGGGCAGCCCCACCCTCTTCCCCCCCTCCACCCCAAAGACACTTTCTCCTTGCACAGTGTCTTCTTTTTACGTAATCGTGCATGTCCCTTACCCTGAGTCACTAACTTCCCAGACCTTCTGTCTTCATGCCAGGTCACCCTAGGTGGTTTACGGAGCAAGGCTGAAGGAGTTGTGGAGTGCTCCTGTCCTCCCTCTTCCCCCCGTCACTGAAGCACTCTTGAGACAACCTTGACTCAGGCAATGTGATACATCTAGCCAGAATGCTTCTGCTCTGGGTAAAGTCTGAGTAAAATGGATAATAATGGGCATACAGAAACTAAGGAACCCTGTCTTCTCAGTCCTGACCCAGGTGGCAATTCCTTTTCCAGTGGAATGAATATGTTCTTTCTTATTAAAGAGCAGCGAATACAATCCTCCCTCCCTCCCTCCCTCCCTCCCTCCCTCCCTCCCTCCCTCCCTTCCTCCCTCCCTTCCTTCCTTCCTTCCTTCCTTCCTTCCTTCCCTCCTTCCTTCCTTCCTTCCTTCCTTCCTTCCTTCCTTCCTTCCTTCCTTCCTTCCTTCCTTCCTTCCTTCCTTCCTTCCTTCCTTCCTTCCTTCCTTCCTTCCTTCCTTCCTTCCTTCCTTCCTTCCTCCCCTCCCCTCCCCTCCCCTCCCTCCCTCCCCTCCCTCCCCTCCCTCCCTCCCTCCCTCCCTCCCTCCCCCCCTCCCACCTACCTACCACACAGTTATATTCTTGCCTTTCCTTTCCTTCACTTCCCTTCCCTTGCTTTGCTGTCCCTTGCCTTCCCTTGCCTTCCTTTTCCTTCCTATACTTTGTTCTCCTTTGTCTTCCCTTGCTTTCCATTGCCTTCACTTGATTTCGCTTGCCTTCCCTTGCATCGCCTTCATTTGCCTTGGCTTCTCTTGCCTTCCTTTGCCTTGCCTTCCGTTTCTTACACGTCCTCACCCCCTTTCTCCCAGAAGCTCAGGGCAGCACCTCTATCCTCCCCGTCCCCATTTTATCCTCACAAAACTTCTGCGAGGCAGAGGGCGGCTGGGACAGAGGGCGGCTGACTCATTCCTCTGGTCAGCTTTGTGGCCGCAGAGGTACCCCAGATCCGCCTCTCTGCCTCCGGGCCCACCATCGAAGCGTGGGGTTTAGGGCGGCTCACAACACAAGCCAAAAATCAATAAAACTTTATAAATACAACATTCCCCTAAAACAGTTAAAAACCACCTAAAACAGTTAGAAACAATCTAAGCGCACATTTATAAGTTAAACCAATGGCATAATTTGTCTGTCTGAAAGTCTTTCCAGGAGGCTGGGCCTGAGTAGACTACAATTCCCATGAGTCCTACCACTTGGCCATGCTGGCAGGGGCTGATGGGAATTGTAGTCCATGAACATCTGGAGGGCCATAGTTTGAAGACCCCTGGCATAAATAAATAAACCTTCCCACCTTCCCTGGAAGCAAGATTTCTTTAAACATTGTTGTTACCAAGTAAGAGAGAAAATGACAATCCAAGACCGAGGCCCGTCAACACAATAAAATGGGTCTCTTTCTCCCTCTACCTCCAGGCCCTCTTCTAGCCATTCTTTTGTGAAGGAAATGAAAAAATGTGGGGGCGTTACACGTCCTCCCAGAACAATCGTGGTTCCCTCAATTTGTTTTGTCCTCTAAACAAACCACCAGAGATTTTGAAGGCCGGGTTTCACAAGGGTGTCAAGTAACACAGTGAAGAGACCACACATTTGACACTTGAATTTTTTAGTCCAGGGATGTGGTCTTCTGAACATGTGATGTGTTTAACCAGAGGGTGTCTGATCACATCCTGGGGAAATCTTGGAGAGCACAAATAAAAACCAACATGGAGGCTAGCTCAATTTGTAGAGCCCAAACTACCTCAGGATAAACATCAGCATCGTCCTCTTAGGTAGAAAAGACAAGTTCTTCGCATCTCACGAAGTGCCATCCTGTCGTTCTGAAAAGAACTGAGGGAACTGCGGGGCGACAAGATATAAGCCGGTGTCGGGCTCTCTAATCCGGGGGCACCATTTTGGAAGGGCAAAAGGGGCTGTGCCCCCCTCAGCACACATGATAATTTTAGAAGAATCGAAATCTGCCCTTATTATTTTGGTTTTTGCCATCAAATCCCATCTGACCTGTGGCGATCCCTGTGGGGTTAGCCTAAATAAACTCAAAAATACACACGTTGCACTCTGGCTGTGTCCAATCTTATATATTGATCTTACATATAATTAAACAACTTAACACTTCTATTTGTATTTACATTTCCTCATTTCTCTGACAAAGTTCTTAAAGATACAACATAAGTCTTCCAACTCTTATAACTAAACATAAATAATCACTTAGTCCATTCAATTCTTTGTACAGAAACAAAGCTTCAGTTCCATATAGTCCATATTCCAATTCTGTAGGTTCTACATAAAAACATCTCGCGCGTATAGAACGTTTTTCGTGCGTCTTCCTCAGTATGTCAGTATGTTCAATCAACTTCCAACAGTTCTTTGAGGCTTCTAATGGGTATATCTGAGATTAAAGTTACACAGATACATATATACTGAAATCAGAATTATGCCTATTCATCTATCTTTTTTGCACCAGGAAGACTTATGTTGTATCTTTAAGAGCTTTGTCAGAGAAATAAGGAAATGTAAATACAAATAGAAGTGTTAAGTTGTTTAATTATATGTAAGATCAGTATGTAAGATTGGACACAGCCAGAGTGCAACGTGTGTATTTTTGAGTTTTTTTAGGCTAACGTTGACATTGCACTCTTAAAGATAGTGGTGATCCCTGTGGGGTTTCCAAGGCAAGAGAGGTGGCTTGCCATTGCCTGCCCCTGCATAGGTATTCCTTGGCGGTCTCCTGTCCAAATATTTGATTTGATTTGACCCTGCTTAGCTTCTGATGTGACCAGGCCAGCCCGGGCTGTATAGGTCAGGGCGTCCTTATTATACAGTGTAAAAAAGTGACAACTTATTCTTCAAATACATTGCTGTTTTTAAAAGCAGCGCAGTATTGAACATGCCTCTGAAGGCTTACCAACGAATCCCTCCACAGCGAACTTCCTAGACTCTCCCAGTCTCTGACATCTCATCCATCACCAAACTAAAAATCCCAGGATCCTTGTAGTGAGAGTGGCAGGTGCTGATGGAGCAAAAACAGTTCAACTGATCTCAATCTGTAATGTAGGTAAACCCTAGAACACTTGCTTTGCATGCAGAAGGTCTCGGGTTCGAGTCCCAGCATTTCCAATTAAGAGGATTTCAGTCCCAGCATTTCCAATTAAGAGGATTTAAGAGGCTTAGAAGGACTCTTCACGCCCTGAGACAAAAGGTTCAATCCCCGTCATTTCCAGTTAAAAGGGTATCAGGAAGCAGGGTTTCAAAAGGACCCTTCACTTCCTGGGACACAGAAGAACTGGGTCACTCAAGAGCAGACATTATCGAGCCAGATAGACCAATAATCCAACTCTGCACGCAGCTTTAGAAGGTATGGTGAGCTCCTAAACTTCCCTACCACAGGTTGCGCCCATCTTCAGAAGGCCCCAATCCCTCAGAAACATCCAGTCACAAACAGAACAGTTGAGTGGGATGACCATAGAGTTGTCGAAGGCTTTCACGGCCGGAATCACTGTGGTTCTGTGTGGTTTCCGGGCTGTATGGCCGTGTTCTAGCAGCATTATCTCCTGACGTTTTGCCTGCAACTGTGGCTGGCATCTTCATCAGATCCTCTGAAGATGCCAGCCACAGATGCAGGCGAAACGTCAGGAGAGAATGCTGCTAGAACACGGCCATACAACCCAGAAACCACACAGCACCCCGACCATAGAGTTTGCTGGTGGACGAAGTGCATTTCCTCCACCCCTGCCCCTCCAGGCCATAATAACCCTCTTACACATTTTTTGTTGGCATTTAGTAGCGCAGGAACAACATTTTTTTAAACAAGCAGTCTCGAACCGGAAAGTGTACAGGTTGCAGTCTTGAGACGGGTCGCCACCAGGATCCCCGTGGGTCCGAGCTGCGGGCGGGAGGATCCCTGCATGTATGACTGGACAGTGTCTCTATTTAAGATGTCGTGGCACCGTCTTTAGCGAAGATGTCACTGAAATCAACTCTGTGCACTTTCTCTACTTAACAGTATCAGGTTCTCTCTCTTTTTTTTTTTGGATTTTTATTTTATTTTCGTTTTGGATACGGTTTATGTGCTGTCATTTTAACAAGGTGACTTTTGTTATGTATTTAATTTATTGACGAGGAAGCCCTGAAGGGCTGGTGTAATTATTATTTTTTCACTGGCTACAGTTTGGCTGTATTTAATGTTGAGATTCTTTTGTTTTCCATTTGTACAGTTGCTCAGACATGTATTCTTTTTGTTAAAAACATACCAGCAGACGTGCCGCTGCTCCCTTCCTTCCCATGCCTTGGTTTTCTTTCCTGCATCTGGATCACGGGTCGTCAGATGCCCATCAATTCAAACGGTGCATTCCCCCCCCCCCAAAAAAACCCCTACCATTTCAAAAGCAAAAAGCTTCTTTTAAAGAAATTTTCGTGGGGTGCCGACTGTATTTACCAGAGGTCCTCCGTTGGCTGATACTGATTTTGGAATAAGGTAGACGGGGTGCGTGCATTTGGCATTGAGAGGGGAAGTTTGGAAAACTTGTATATAATTTCAGGTTTGTTTGCGGCAAAGATATTGGTGTAATATGACTTGATTTGGCTCGTTTATTTTTTCCTCTCTTTCGATATGGATGTATTTTTTCTCGTGTGGTGTACAATCCTGTTTGAAATGCCAAACAGTCTTGCTTTCTGTTCTCCTTTGGTGGAGGGGGGCGGGAGTTGGCTTGTGTTTAGGGTTACAAACTTGGCTGGGACGTCAGGTTTGCCTTTGGGGAGAAAGCAGCGCTCGAACCTGTTATTTTCCCTCACAGTCGAGTCAAAAGCAGCAACGACGCCATTTTTTCTCCCTCGGCGTGCCGGCACACCTCAAATCGTGACATGAGACAGGGCGGTGAAACCAAGCCAGCCGTGGGGCTGCCAAACTTTCGGGGAGATGGAATTACAAGTGACATCCAGCGATATAGCGATCGGTTACCCATGAGGAAATAGTTGCTTTGGCAGGTGGATTCCACAGCATTATCCCCTTGCTAAAGTTCCTCTCCTGTGCATTCTTCATCGCACAGCTGTTAGGCTGAGGGTTACGCTGAGGTAGGAGGGATCCAAGATTATCCTGTGAACTTCATGGCAGAGTACAGATTTGAGCCCGGATCTTCTAAGCACTAGTTGCAACCTTTAGACCACTCTGGGTCCCATTGTGGGCCTGGAACAAAAAACTTGGCTGCGGTTGCTTTCTCCCCAAGGCAAACTGGGTTGGGTTTAACAGTGGGGCAGGAGCATTTATTCAGTGGAAGGAACAGTGGCTGTCGTTACAGGGGGGGAAAGGAACCGGTGTTGGGGGAGGGGGAAGCAAGAAACAGACACATTTGAAAAGATACCACAAAATTAAGTGCTGTTTTCATAGGAATTGGACAAATTGTACTCCCGACCTTCTGTGGATAGGGGGTTCCATGTGTTTAGGAGTGCCAGGCACAGAGGCTAAGATTCATGATGCTTCCTTGCAGAGAGTCATGAGCAAAATGTCATCTCAATCACAAAACAGAACTTTCTAGACCAGAAATTCATCCTCTTTTTGCTGACTGAGGACTTTCTTGCATTCTTTTTTCCTCACTTGTAAATTCCGGGGTGGGGGGGGGGATTGGGGGGTTCACACCTGCTTTGCTCCCCCTAGTGGTCAATTGTACATGTTCATGTCCAGCATATACCTGCCAGTTTTTATGCTGGACATAAACCAATGTAATATTGAATTGGCCACTAGAGGGAGCAAGACACATGCAGAACAAAACACCCTCCCCCCCGCCCCCTCCAAAAAACACCCAGGAGCTTACAAATGAGGAAAATGAAAACGTGGAAAGGCCTTGAGGCTCTCTTATTCCTTATCAAAACAGCACTGAAGAAAGAGGGTACTTTTCACCCTGTCTCAGAGTTGAACTATGTGGTCAGCAAAATCCCATGGTACTACCCGCCCCGAACCTTGCTACGTTCAAATGCCAATGGGAGATCTCAGTTTTCCATTCTTCCCTGAATGATCTATAACCTCTGTCTCTTGAGCTAGTTTTTCTACATGCAGGGAGCCTATACATAAAAATCTCTTTCTCTCCCTTCCTCTTTCCGTGCACCTCTGCATGTACCCGTGTGCATTAAACTCCTTGCATATAGAAAACCAGCAGATCAGGAAGCAAGGTCCTAGCCTAGCCCTTTCCCTGATGGGCTAGCTTTCATCATGCAAGCAATTATATTATGTATATAAAGTGTATGTGTGTAAATAGCCCTTTGCATGCACATCAGGAAGAAATAAAGGAAACCTAGGACGAAAGCTGCTAGCCTAGTCCGCTCCCTGGTGTGCTAGTTTTCTGCATGCAGTGAAGAGTTTGTATGTGAGTACATTCCAAGCAGGATTTCCCCCACCTGCCATCTGAAGTGCAAGGACTCTACCACGTGATGGTTTTTTGCTGAACTCTATAGATCAACTTGAAGCCAGTAACTGTGGCTGTTCTGACATGTCATGCCAACTCATGAAAAGGTCGGGGAGTCGGGAGGGAATCCTGCTGCCGTGCCGGGGGCAGATGCTGTCTGTAAATACATTCCAACTTATTAACTTCTCCTATATCACTTCTGCCTGCTTTCAGTACAATCTTTGTAACACTATTTTTTTTAAAAGCAACCTTCTCCTTCTTGTTCATTCCACTTTTGCCTATTCAGTCTATACCGAGTATACCTTTGGAGCTGAAAACTCTGTATGTTCTTACCTTTGTATAATTTTACAAAAAAAAGAAAGAAAGATGAAACTATCAATATGCACACACGCACAGAGAGAAAAACTACACAACAGTTTCTGCTGCTCTGATGTCTTACTGCCCATCCCTTTCCCCCCTTCCTACTATCGTCTCTTGAAACACCGTTAATAAAAATCTAGATGAAACTTAAATCTGTCTGTCGCCTTCTGCTTTGCCTCTTGCTATATATATGTGTGTGTGTGTCTTGTTTTCTGTGTTAGCTCTACCAGCTTACACCTTCCAACATGTTGTAGACAGACACAGGGACACCCTTCTAAACACCCCCCACCCCCACAATTCTCATCTCAGTGCCCGAGGCTCTAGAAAGGCTGAGGGGTCTTCTGAGAGCCACTGTGGTGCAGTGGTTAAGAGCAGGTGCACTCTAATCTGGAGAACCGGGTTTGATTCCTCGCTCTGCCACTTGAGCTGTGGAGGCTTATCTGGGGAACCAGATTAGCTTGTGCACTCCAACAAACGCCAGCTGGGTGACCTTGGGCTAGTCACAGTTCTTTGGAGCTCTCTCAGCCCCACCCACCTCACAGGGTGTTTTTTGTGGGAGGGGGGAAAGGAAAGGATATTCTAAGCCCCTTTGAGCCTCCTTACAGGAGAGAAAGGGGGGATATAAATCCAAACTCGAAAAGCCAGAAAGGAGGGTCTTTTTTGCATTAAAGGTTTTCTCGAAAGCACATACTCGTCTTGCAAGTGGTTACTGGGCAAGCAGTGCTCCATGGCCATTGTCAGAGAATCTAAGGTGGCGCATGGGTTTCCCAGGAGATGTTCCATCCTAGTGTAGCCCGGAAGGTAGAGAAAGGTTACTGGATTGTGCCCTATCTACAAGGGGAGAAATTCATCCATAGCGATTCTTCGCCAGAGCAGTCTGAATCCTGCGCCAACAAAAACTCAGCTCTGTGATGTACATGAGACATTGAAATGTTTGCAGGGTAGCAGCCCTAAACCTTCTGACTAATAGAACCCACCCCCTTGTGGGTTTAGACCCATGTACCTTAAAAGTTTAGCTGTACACCATAAGTACCAGAACCATGCTTTCAAAAAATTAAGCTAAGACAAGACACCCAATCTTGAATTTGTACTGAGTCCCAAACACTGTGCTGTATGGTTACACCGGTTAGCAAGACGTGAAACGAAAACAGCATACGATACTTGGAGATATACTTCCTCTGAAGATGGAGGGTCTATTTAGCAGTCAAGATTAACATCCGTGGATAGATCGTCACGAATTTTGCTGGTGTTGCTCGAAAGC
The DNA here is from genome assembly GCF_021028975.2 of Sphaerodactylus townsendi. Classification (NCBI taxonomy): domain Eukaryota; kingdom Metazoa; phylum Chordata; class Lepidosauria; order Squamata; family Sphaerodactylidae; genus Sphaerodactylus; species Sphaerodactylus townsendi. The sequence continues at coordinate 27,726,817 of NC_059440.1, forward strand.
CATCTGAACTGGGCCCCCTCACTGCGTCTTGCGGCTGTCAATCTCATAATTATGCACAGTGACAAGAAATACCTGCTTCTTGAACATGGAGGTTTGTACTGCTACAGGTGTGCTTACCTGGACAATATTAAAAGATCAAGGATTTAGCATTGATGACGTCATCGTTGCTAGACTTGTCCAGAGAGTTTCTCTAATTCAGGGGTCTCCAACCTATTTGAGCCTGTAAGCACCTTTGGGATTTCACCGCAATGTAAGGGCACAGCCACAAAACGGCTGCCACAACTTACCCACAATCACACAGTGAATATCCTCGTGCTTGGAAGCAATGTTTTTAAACATCTGCAGAGCCAATCAAGTCTGAACAACAGCTCTACCTGGCTCTGCCTGTTTTTTAAAAAAAACACTTGGTAGACTAGGAAGCAGCAGATACCATAGACGCCACACTGCGAACCTCTGCTCTAATACTTTTGGCCACATCTCACAGCTTGTTACTGAATTTGAGCAGATGTAAGATTTCTTCTCAGGTGAAATATTCTCTGGAATTCAGAGAGAACTTAAAATAACTGAGGTTTCTATACCTCTGTACAGAATCTATAGAAAATCACTGCACGCGCTCAGAGTTAAATGTTTCAAAACCATTTTTAAAACTGTGGGCTGAATGCCCAGTTAATGGATCGAATTGAACAGTTACCTCAACCTCATGGCATCCGTTGAAAACCTTTTTATTTAAAAGGTACTGTGATGAATGTATTGTTGAAGGCTTTCGTGGCAGGAATCAGCTGGCTGTTGTGCACTTTCAGGCTGCGTTTCTCCCGCATCTGTGCCTGGCATCTTCAGAGGCATGTCAGGGTGGGATGTTTCTCTCCGTGGCGCATCTCACTGTGACAGTTCTCCTCAAGACTGTCGTAGATGCGGCTTAAACGCTAAGAGATGCAGTTCCCAGCCCATGGCTAATAACAAATTGGAAAACCCACAACAGTCAGCACTTTGGTTAATTTTTTGTAAGTCAGTTAATATAAGAAGTTATGAAAATGAGTGCCGTCTGCTCTCCCACAAAGGGGAGAATCTTATAAGAGGTATTCCTCCATCTTCGATCCTTATTCTCTCGCACATGGGAAAGACTGTTAGGAGACATTAATTCATCTTAGAAGAGGCATTCTCCCTCGGTCACACAGAGAAGAGGGTTTCAAAGGGTTCCCATCCTGATCTGCAGCAGAACAACTAGAATCGAGTCCTGTACCACCCTAACAAGATTTTGGGGAATATGAACTTGCGAGAGAGAAAGCTTCTTCCATCAGATTCTGGAAGAGGTGCTCCTGTGTATACCCCCATTCTGTCACCTCCAGGAGGGAATGCCTCTTTGTTTGGCCCTGCGTGGCAATCACCTCTTGTTTTTCTTCCACAGGAGATGCCACCTATCTTGACATCTTCCGGGAGTTTTCTCACATGGCGTCAAACAATCCAGAAAAGCTCAATCGCCGTAGCCTTCATTTCAGTCACTCCTACCGATAGCCTAGGCTGCCGCCGTTACCACGGTCCCCTTTTCTCCCAATGGCGGTCTGTGAAGAGACAAGGCTGCACGCCACGTAGGAAGGCGAAGGGACAGAACTGACTGAACGTCCTGAAACCGGTCCAGCAGAGACAGAGAGGACTCTACACAGCGTGTAACCACAGTGCCAAGATGCGCTGCCGTTTCTACACTGTTCCTTATCCAAACCGAATGGCCGTTTCCCTCCCCCTCCTGCAAAAAGTGTGTGAATACGCTAGCACGGTCTTGTGAACAAGTCCACCCAAGCTCACAATGGGTTTTTTTTTTTGCAAGCACTCATCCTCCGTTGTGACCGAAATGAAATGCACACACCGTTCCTTTGAAACTTTCTTATCCGTTGGAAGTGTAAACTTTCTACGATGCTCAGAGCGGCTTCTCTTCCTTCATTTGACTCTCTGTCAACACCATGAGGAAGATTAGGTCCCGGGAGTTCCGAGTGGGGTTTCGAACTCAGGTTGCCATAGCAGGAGACTTTGCAGGATGGGCGGGGGGGGGGGGGCCAACCTGGAAGTGACGTCATTTGTGCACGGTATTTTTTTTTTAACCCAGAGAAGTGCAGATTCCTAGAGCGTTGTGATGTCACTTCTGGGCACAAACCAGAAATGACATCATGACACCACATGTCAGTATGCGCTCCCCGCCCTTGCCGCTTGCTCTCATTGGAGCAAAGAGGTCCGGCAAGGTCTGAAGTCCAGTGATACGAACTTGCCTACCCACCTAGGAGAATGGCGACCCTAATTTGAACCCATGTCCCATACCTTCCTCTATACCAGGGATCTGCAATTCCCATCAGCCCCCGCCACCATGGCCAATTGTAGTCCATGAACATCTGGAGAGCCGCAGGTTGCAGACCCCTGCTCTATACAGCTAGCTTGCTGTAGCTACCTCTTTTTCAGTCAAGTCATAGTTGACTTGTGGTGACTCCTGGTGGGGTTTTCAAGGCAAGAGATATTCAAAGGTGGTTTGCCATTGCCTTCCTCCGCATGGCATCCCTGGTACCCTTTGCTGGCGACCCTCTTTAGCTTCCACACTCTGACCAGATGGGGCTATCCTGGACCATCCAATTCCCTCTGCTGACCAAGAGACAATTCAGGCCACTGACTACACCTGTGACTTATGAACCACTGCATCTTTGGCTTTATGTAGAGACACCAGCGGGGAGGAGATTCGGGACTGAGGGGTTTGAGCTGACATCCCCAGGACTTGATCCGAATCCCCCACCTGCAACAATAAACCCCCATGTGCTTTGCTGGCCACAGCGTATGGGGGAAAGCGCAAACTCTCCCTTGTAGACCCCAGAGCAACCCCGCCCCCCACAATGGCTGCTCCTAAATGCAACTGAAGACACTGGAAGACCTAAGGATGCCACGTCTTGCCTGCAAATGTCCTGAAAGTGAGGCAGGAATGCAGTGGCAGAGTGCTAACAGGTAGATTTGGGTGGCCAGGAATGTGGATTTGCCTTCCTGGTTCTCTGTAAATGGAAAGCTAGCTAGCATAACCTGCAAAGATTTGGGTAGAACTAGTCTCATGGATGCGCTGGGTTTTATCTGGAATTTACTCTGCCCACCTGCAGTCTGAGTTGGTACACCCACTCTATCACCTCAGGGTTTCACCACCTGCTTTTGGTACAATTGGCAACTTCCAGGTGAGGGTGGGGCTTCCCCGGAATGGCAGGTCACCTCCAGACTACAAACGGCTGCTTTGGAGCGTGGCTCTGTGGCATCATGCCTTGTGGGGATCCCTGTTCTCCCCAAACTCTACTGCCAAATCCCTAAGGATTTCCCACCCTGGAGCTGGCAACCGTACCCCCCCTGCCCCCCAGTAGTGGCCAAGGGGGGACCTGACAACCCTATCACTTGGGTTCATGTGTATATTAGAGTTGCAAACCTCCAGGTGGTCTTGGGAGGTCTCCAGGATACAATTCATCTCCAGATGACAGAGATTAGTTCCCCTGGACAAAATGGCTGCCTCGGAGGGCGGAGTCAATGGCATTGACCCTGTGGCAGACTCTCCCCTCTCCAAACCCCACCTCCCCTCCCCCCGAGACCTCCAAATCTTCAGGTATTTCCCAAGCAATCCTAAACTGTAGATCAAGCTGGAATTTGTCCCAAAGCAGAGATTTCATTTCTCATCCTGCCAGGCTTCCAAAGGGGCAAGATTAAATTCTCTCTTGCGCACAAATGTTAAAGACAGTTACACTTTGCAGTTTGAGAGTGCACAAAGCATTTTCACATGCATTATGAGGTAATTTACAATAATCCCGTAGCAGGGGAACATCATGCTGTTTCATAGGTACAAAATGAAATTTGGGGACAGCCTATGACATATAGGCCTCGGCACAAGTCCCTTGTGCCGGCCATGTATAAAACCTTTTGTTTATATTCCAAAATGTAATATATCGTTGCACAAAAGAAATGTATTTTTAAAAAATGTTGTTCTGGAGGGAGCGGGAGGCCTCGAGAGAGAACGTTATTTGCAGGATGATAAATAAAGACGATAATGAAAAAGTGTTTGGATTTATACTACGGTGACCAGCCGTCCCGATTTTCACGGGACACTCACGTTTTTGTGTAGAGTGTCCCGCGTCCCGCCGGGCTTATGCCATTGTCCCGGTTAGGGACAATGGCCCGCAGCAGCACACTGCCTTTTGCAGCGGCGCTCACCAGTCAGGAAACAGGGAAGCGCCCCAGAAGGCACTGCGGCAGCCGCAGTGCCTTCTGGGCGCTCTCGTTCTGACCGAGCGCCACAAAAGGCAGTGTTACAAGGAAGAGCTACACTTTTAACAAGAAAAATTTGGTCACTTTAATTTATACCCCACTTTTCTCAACCATAAGGAGTCTGAAAGGGGCTTACAAATTCCTTTCCTTTCCCCACAACAGACACTCAGGAGGTATGCAGGCTGAGAGAGTTCAGAGAAGTGACTGTTCGATAACGAGCAGGCTCGCGATGTGGAATGGAGAAACAAACCCATTTCAATGACAAGATCTCCGCCTCGGCGTGGAGGAGTGGGGGATCAAACCCACTTCTCCAGAATAGAATCCATTGCTCTTAACCACTACACCACACAGAATCTCACCAGCACCATTAAGGCATTATAATTTTGTTTAAATTTGTTTTGATTATTTAAATCCCAGTTATATTGCAGGAATCCTTTATTGTATGAGAACTTGAACATACAGGTAATCTATAGTCCTAGTGTTGCTTCTTAAATATTCAGCCCACATGTGGGCTTTTCTTGGTTGCATGTGTATTAACCTGGTGTTTCTCTTATCTGCTTATCCTTTTCGTTCGAAAAAAAAAACACATTTCGGAGATGTCTTCAAAGGCAGCCTAGGTATACACGTTCTCATATCTGTACATTGCTTTCAAAAAAATCTGGGTCATTTTGCAATCTTAATATGGGTAACTTGTAATTTAGGACAAATTATGATTTATTTTTATTTTTCGGGCCTGTCCTGACTAAATAATTCGGCATTTCAGGGAAGGGAGTTGGAAAAGTTTGGTCATAAGGGGAAACCAAGGCCTATCCGCAACCTTTTTTTTGCGTGAGGTGTGCCTCACAGTGAGTTGCAAAATCTCAAGAAACACCGAAAGGTACATTAGGCTCTTCTGGTAGTTTCTGACCTCTTTGAGGTAAACGTTTCGAGCCACCTAATTTCACTCATCCAACAGAGATGTAGCTTGGATGGGTCATAGACGCCTTGAGTCCAGTATGTTCCAGACTTTCTTGATGAGCCTGTGATGGTGTCTCTTCCCAAATGGGATGTCAAGTTATCTAATCATGAACTGTTTGATTCCTGTGGTACTTTCCAGAGGTTTTCAAGGCAAGAGAGGAACAGAGATGGTTTGTCATTGCCTACTTCTGCTTAGCGACCCTGTGTCGTGCCTTTTGACTGTTCAATAACAAGACTTGGCATTCAGTTGATTTCTTTCACATGAAACAGCATCAGGAATAAACATTTAGACGTCTATTGACAGAACTAAGCATAACCAGCAATGCGGCCTCCATTAAACCCCGTCACCCCCATGTTACCGTGTTTCCCCGAAAATAAGACAGTGTCTTATATTAATTTTTGTTCCCAAAGATGTGCTATGTCTTATTTTCAGGGGATGTCTTATTTTTCTGTGTTCTGTTCATCGGGCATACTTCCAAACAAAAACTTTGGTATGTCTTACTTTCGGGGGATGCCTTATATTTCACACTTGAGCAAAACCTCTACTACGTCTTATTTTCCGGGGATGTCTTATATTCAGGGAAACAGGGTAGTTCACCCCATCCTTAACTACCAGTTCCAAAGGGGTGATGGCACCTCTCCAGTCCCAAGAAGAAGAAGAAGAAGAAGAAGAAGAAGAAGAAGAAGAAGAAGAAGAAGAAGAAGAAGAAGAAGAAGAAGATGATGATGATGATGATGATGATGATGATGATGATGATGATGATGATGATTCTCCTGAGGTCAAAACAATCTACATTCCATGCTACAACAGCAGCTCTCTAATGAGATGATAAGGCAGTGCCTGAGAAGCAAAGAGGAAAAACACAAGCACAGCAGGGAGTGGGACTGAGAAGAGAAAGGTTCCCACATCCCGGACAGGAGACAGAAGACATGGCAGGATCAAGCAGGGACTGATCATGACACCCTGCACTTCTTTGGTAGGCTCCCATCCAAGTTCTAACAAGGGTCACCCCTGCTTTTCTGTCCTTCTTTGGTTTGTTTCAGCTTGTTCTGCCTGATCTGTCTCAGGTTTTTCTGCATGGTTTAGCCCAATGGATCTTTCCCGAAACTTCCTTTGCAAATCCAGTTTGACCATTGCCCATCCACCCTCAGTTCTTTTGGATCAGCGCCAGACCTGTTCTTCCAGCCTCCCTCTGAGACCAAGTTGCCGAAACTTTGGCAGTCTTTGGCGTCTCAGCTCTTCGCATGTCTCTCTTTCCAGTGTCAATCCTTAAACTAGAAATTACCAGGTTGAGCAATGAATGGTGGTGCAATCCTTAAAAAAAATTAAAAAAGAATCACCCCCACAGCCCAAGAAGCATAAGAAGGTGACCTACATTTGGCTTTGCTTGTGAATGAACCCAGGATTCTTTCAAAACCAAGTTGCCACCGGAACACACATGCACACATTCACAAATAAGGTAAGACTTGGACCTCAGTCTTATCTAGTCCAGCGATCTGTTTTCAACAGAGGAGTTGTATTATGATGTGAACAGCTGCTTTGACAGTGCGGAAAGGGATATAAATACAATCAATAAAATAAATAAGAGGCCTGCCAGATATTCCTGAAAAGCTTGGAAGGTGGAAGTCTGCCTAGTGTGTTTGTCCTCAGTACCTGGTTTTCTGCCTCTCATCCATTCCATTCTTAGCCATCCTCATTAACAGCTCGGCCATCTTGAATTTATCTAAGAGCTTTGTTAGATCTGACCAAAGGACCTTGTAATCTAACATCCTGTTGAGCTAGCAGGATTCCTTGGGAAACTCACAAACATAGCAGGATAGCAACACGTTTCTCCAGTATCCAATGCTGGACTAGCCACTTCTGGTTACAGAGGATCCAATTAGCCACTAAGAGTCATTGATTAAAATGTTTACGTAGGAATTTTATACGCTGCCTTTCCGGAGCCGTGCTTATGAAACCAGTCGCCATGAAAGCTGAATGATAAAATAATTAAAAGCCGTAGCACAAAACCATAGTGTAAAACAATCCACGAAAACCACGACATCCTCTATGAATTTGTTCCATCCTTAAGGGGAAAAAAGCAACTGCATTCCATTAATTACGTGTTGCGTGAACACATACCTCCCCCTTTTGCTTGAGGCAAAAGTCAGTGTGTATTCAACCCATGCGCTCTATAACAGAAAGAAATGTGAATGGTGGCAGAGAGATTTTGAATCTTCATGGAGAATTGTTTCAGACGCATAGCCATGTTAGTTAGTAGCAGAAGAGAAAATTCGAGCCCAGGAGGCCTTAAAGACCAACAACAAGACTTCCGCAATATCTGACAAAGCGAGCTTTGACTCTTGAAAGTTTATATCCTGGATATCCAGAGGTGGGATCCAGCAGGTTCTCACAGGTTCCCACGAGTAGGTTACTAATTATTTGTGTGGGCTGAGAGGGGGTTACTAATTGGTGATTTTGCCACGTGATTTTTGCCTTAGTTACACCCCTCCTCTCAGCAGTAGCGTGCAGAACTTGAAGCAGTCTAGCAGGAGGTGCACCAGCGTGCGTGGCAGCCTGCGCCTGCGTGCATTCGTTTCCCGCCCAAGGACCGGCGCAGCGGCTGCATCCTTGCCACAGCCCCGCCCAGGAATGCCCCGCCCTCGGAATCCCCGCCCCCGTTGTGCCCCGCCCAGCCCCATTGGCGCTACACCACAGTTTGAATCCCACCACCATGGGAACTGGTTACTAAAATTTTTGGATCCCACCACTGTGGATATCCCATTAATCTTCAAACACTATGAGACCAAAATTTTGCTCTTTGTTGAGTATTGTTGATGAGGGAAAGAGGCAAGTTCCTACTTTTCTGGGGATCTCTGGCCCATTCTGAACAACACAAAACATCTTGCAGACGTTTTAAAAATAACAATTTGGGCTTTTTTTCCTCTGCACAGTGCAGGAAAATAAAGCGTTCAGCCCAAAACAGTTCTTTTAAGAGTTTCAGTTAAGAGCTTTTACTTTCGTTTTCTCTGCGGCACGCGCCTGCTATTGTATGCTGCTGCAGATTCTCCGTCCCACCCGCCATTTGCTGAAGGCTTAGGACAGATATTTCCTCTGCCTGCTGCAAATCCACCCACTATTTCACTGTGGAAAGTACATTCATAAAGTTAGTTTGGACTGGCGATCACATGCACATGTTTTTCCTTTTTTGTTTTGTTTTGAGGGGAGTGTCTTCCAAGCTATGGCGACACAATATGAAAATCTGCAATAGACGCATACTTTGAGTCATCGTAGCTTCAAAGAGACCCCTCAAAACAGCCACCACCAAAGGAAAAACGACACATGCGTAGGATCGCCCGTCCAAACTAATTTTGTGCCTCTTGCCTTGAAAACTCTAGGGGGCCTGTATAAGTCATCTGCATGGCGACCAAGGCAGTTGCAAGCATTATGCGCCAGATTTGGAAATCTAAATTTTAAAAGGGAGAATTCAGAAGAGAGAGTTTCACTTTGGAAGCCACAAATAGTTGGGAACTCCAAAATGACAAGAGATATTGAGAAGAGGAGGATTTCACCGGTTTCCTTAATCCCCATTTTGTTATACAGATGTTCTTGTGTTCGCAGACATGTGATAGGATGTGGGCAAAGCGCCAACGCGTTCCTTCCATTTTTGGAACTTCTGGAGCAATAATTAACTTCCTGTTGCCGCTGTTTGCGATGGTGGTCACTGGGCGGACCGATTGATCCTGGATTATAATTAGCACCAATTTTTTTGAATCAAAATGGATCAACAAGGATTACAAAAGGGGTTTGGCTGGCAGAGTCGTTTGGGCGGAGGATGCCATGGCTGCCAAGAGCTCACTTACAGGTTCTTGGGACTGCTTGCTTCTTAGGGACATGTTTTGCCAACACTGACAAGACAAACGCTACTAATTGGCGTCTCTTGGCCTTGCGGTCTGGCAGAAAGGAGTGGCAGTGGAAAAGAAGCAACCATCATCCTATGACTGATAGATGAGGATAGGAATGCTGTCATAATATCCCATTTCGGACTGAGGTTTACCATCCAAGCCTCCTCTTATTACAGATCGATGAATGCTCTCCTCTGCTGTCCCCTTCAGCTGCTTCCAGTTACAACACTTCCGCATTCGCCATCTGGGATAATTCTGAAATTTCGCTGGCCTCTTCCACACATGCAGAATGATGCGCTTTCAATCCACTTTCACGATTGTTTGCAAGTGGGTTTTGCTATTCTGCACAGCTGCAAAGTGCATGGAAAGCGGATTGAAAGTGCATTAATATTAGCATGTGTGGAAGGGGCCTCTGTCTCCAGTTCCAAACTGCAAGTCTCATTTTCAATCTGGAACAGATGAAGCAGGAATCCTCTGTTTTCCCATCTTTTTTGTTAGTTTTGCTTGTTTCTAAATGCTGTATAGAGTACTGTGTAACTGACAGGTTCCAGTTTATTCACATCGTTTTTTTCCCTCTTTCATCACACTGATGCATATGTGTGCCTCAGTAAAACACTGTCAGAAAGCAACTGAGATTTAATCAGGCGTTCTGGTGTGAAAGAGGGTGAGGTTTTCTGCATTTTACAGTGATATAACAGGCAGCAATTCAAAAGGTAAAGCAACCCCCCCCCCTTCACCAGGCATGGAGGTAGTGATGGGGAAAACCTGCACCTGACTTTTAGAGATAATGAGGAGCAGCAGTGGCGTAGGAGGTTAAGAGCTCGTGTATCTAATCTGGAGGAACTGGGTTTGATTCCCAGCTCTGCCGCCTGAGCGGTGAGGGCTTATCTGGGGAATTCAGATTAGCTTGTACACTCCCACACACGCCAGCCAATTGGCCATGCTGACAGGGGCTGATGGGAATTGTAGTTCCTGAACATCTGGAGAGCCGCAGGTTCCCTACCCCTGGACTAGTCACAGCTTCTCGGAGCTCTCTCAGCCCCACCTACCTCACAGGGTGTTTGTTGTGAGGGGGGAAGGGCAAGGAGATTGTAAGCCCCTTTGAGTCTCTTGCAGGATGTCTCCAGAAAGGGGGGATATAAATCCAAACTCTTCTTCTTCTTCTTCTTCTTCTGCACCCCACCTGGACGAAGGAATTTCACACACTGAGAGGCTACGAGACACGTGCAAAAAGACACCCCCGCCATTTTATTAGGGAAAGGTTGTGAAACAGCCCGTGCCGGTCAGTTCAGTTCTTGCATTATCCTCAAAATCAGAACAAAGGGGAATGAAAACAAGATGGGAGGGTTATAAAATTATTAAGTTAAGTTATTAAGTTATTAAATTACACCCATCAGGTCAGTCACTTACGTCTCGTCACGCTCTCGCACAAACACACGCCCAAATAAATTACAATCACATTACAGCTGCACTTTTAGCCTGCCAGTATAGAAGGTTAAAAAAAGAACAATAATTGAAGGTAGGAGGCGTACCATACATCTTTTGTACAATATGGTTGCCATAAGAAACAGGAGTCAGTTTTTCTCACTGATTTGATCATATTCGGATACACTTGCTCACTCCTAGCAGATTCTAAACAGCGTGTCTGATAAACAGGGACTTTCCCACAGTTATCCGGTAAGTAAAGTATGGCTCATTCCGCACATGCAGAATAATGCACTTTCAAACAGCTTTCAGTGCTCTTTGAAGCTGTGCGGAATGGCAAAATCCACTTGCAAACAGTTGTGAAAGTGGTTTGAAAATGCATTATTTTGCGCGTGCGGAAGGGGCCTTTCTTACAATGCAATGCCAGGAATACCTTCCTGGGAGTAAGCCCTATAGAATAGACCAGAGTATGATTCTGGGCAGACTGGTTGAAGAAGCCCAGCTGATTATTTCTATTGCAGGGAAAGTTTTTCGACATGCCGGATTCCAGTACACCTATAATAAAGTGGTCTTTTGACTGCTAGTCTGAGCGGACAATACTTTGATGAACCAAGAGTCTGACTCCGTATCAGAACCAGCGTGGTGTGGTGCTTAAGAGCAGGTGGATTCTAATCTGGACAACTGGGACTGATTCCCCACTCCTCCACCTGAGTGGCAAAGGCTTATCTGGTGAACCAGATGTGTGCGGCACTCCTACATTCCTGCTGTGTGACTTTGGGCTAGTCACAGTTCTCTCAGGACTCTTTTAGCCCCACCTGCCTCACAAGGTGTGGGGAGAGGAAGGGAAAGGAGCTTGTAGACCACCTTGAGTCTCCTTACAGGAGAGAAAAGTGGGGTATAAATTCAAACTCTTCTTCTTTGGCCTTCCCAAAAGCATTCCCAAACATATTTCCTCTGGTCCCCCTTTAGTTGAAAGATAGCCCATTGCCCCCTTTTTAAAAAAACCACACCCACAATTAATTTCAGAAATTGACAGAAAAAGTAGAGCACTTGATTCTGCCAGATAATCTCGTCATTAAAATCACCACAGGGTGTAAAGGTACTCCTTAAACTCAAGGTTCACAAATGAAAATCCTGACAGTCCCAGACACACAATCACATACTTCTTCTCTCCTGTGCTTGAAGGGTGCCGCCCCCTGCCCCTCCCGGAAGATGAACTTCCTGATTCAGATCTCTAAAAAGTCCCTGACACCCATTTTGTCTGCTGATAGTTGCGCTTTGTCTGCGTTGCCCGGAGAAGCCCCTCATAAATCCTGCATTAAACACAATGTTCCCGGCCTGGATTTTATAGACTCACTCAACAGGAAGCGTCTGTCTGTTAAACTCAAAGCGCTATCTCGGACACGAGATTACGATTAGTACAATCAAGTTCTGTAATTTGCAGTCTCTCGAGTTGGCAGCGATGCCGTTAGCTTGTTAACAGGCAGGACATGGGCTTGTAAACGGCTTCTGGAGACATCTGGGAACGGGTGAACAGTTTAACATTTAACTTCGGCAGAACTGTGAGAGGTTTGGCAAGCTAATCTGTGTGTCAGGCGATGCCCGGTTGGATCTGGTTTCCTCAGGAGTGTTTTCACGGGAGGACGGATTTTACAGGGAACTGGACAATCACCAAACCTCTCCTGCTTTCTTGTCGCCCCACCAAGTTCATCACCTTCTCGGTTCCCAAGAGAACAGATTTCACAATTTCTTAAAAAGAGGCTACAGGTGAAAAATACCTAGATAGATCTGGCTGAGGAGCGGTTTTCATATTATTCCAGGAATCAAGAAGAAGGCTTTGCTTTGGCTGCATGGCTGAAATTCTACTGGACTCAACCCCAGGCAGTGAAGAGGGGCCTCGTGGCCTCCCTGATTTAACCTGGGACACTGAAGGCTTCTTTCAAACAGACGGACACCATCTCGCCTGCCTCTTTGCCACTGATGAGCTGAGAAGGTTTGGAAGACAAAAGGATACCCAAACTACTTCAGTCCCTCTCAGATGTTGTTCTGTGCTCCCAATGTCAGCATTTCCAGGCCCCGCCGTTTGGCCACAGTTCCAACGAAAACCACGTTCCTTAAGCAACTGTGCGGACGCAGGGCCTGCTGGGTAGTTTTTCTGAATCCACCTCAAGTGTCACTACCTTCTGAGAACCGTTTCTGTGCAGTGGTCCCCCTGGTATTTGAACCTATTAAGCACCACACCCGTGTACGCCTCTGGTATGTGGCACCCAGTATATTTTGAGATGGGAGTGGAGGTCCCCTTTTTGTTTACAGAGGCATCTCCGTCGCTAGCGCTAGTGTATAGTTTCGTCATGTTTTGGCTGGTCGCCAAGCCCTCCTCCATGTATCGGTATTTCTCCAAAGTCAAGCTCACGGCCGAGATGGCGGGTGGGTTGGTCATCACGTGGATCTTCTTGGCCGTTAGCCACCGGTAGCCGAAGATGAGGGACAAAATGATGATGTCCACCAGGAATTCGAGCATCTCCACCACCGACAGCACTGAGGAGCCGAACCAGAGACTCCACTGGCTTCCCATGTTAGACATCGCCAGAGCCGCCTGAGGGGAAGGGAAAGAGAGACCGAACAGTTAGGTGTGGCATTCCTCTTACAAGCACCCATTTTTCAAAAGCGGACCGTGGACGGTACTGGTTTAGTGTTGCAAACAAAAACAGCCAATCCCCAGAGCTGAGCTTATTTTACATTTTTAAAAAAAATCTAGAAAAATAGCAAGAGGTTTAGGGGAGGACAATTTTCCTCTAATGGGCCACTTTTCTATTTTGTCAGAATTCACAAAATTCGCAGGTCCAAAGGAAGGCAACCAAAATAGTCAAAGGTCTGGAGTCCATGACCTACAAGGAGAGACTTAAGAAGCCGGGGATGCTGAGTTTGGTGAAGAGAAGGTTAAGAGGTGACATGATAGCCATGTTTAGATATGTGAAGGGATGTCGTGTTGGTGAGGGAGCAAGCTTGTTTTCTGCTGCTCCAGAGACTAGGACCAGGAGTGATGGGTTCAAGGTGAAGGAAAAGAGATTCCACCTCAATATCAGGAAAAACTTCCTGACAGTAAAGGCTGTTCGACAGTGGAATATATGCTGCCTCAGGGTGCTGTGGAGTCTCCTTCTTTGGAGGTTTTTGAACAGAGACTGGATGGCCATCTGACAGGAGTGCTTTGATTGTGTGTTCCTGCATTGCAGGGGGTTGGACTTGATGGCCCTTGGGGTCTCTTCCAACTCTATGATTCTATGATTCAAACCAAGGAGTTTTCTAGCTGGCAAACTGATGCTTCTTGTGCTAAGAAGGGCCAGTTTTGCCCAATGTGATACCATTTCTGAAGCAATCCTTTAGTTTTCTCTGGCCAGGCCGGCTTACAAATATTTCTAAGCCTCTTCTAGCTGCCTCTGTGAAGCCCTATAGCATTCCCAGGTGCCATTCTGATCTGCTTTTCTGCTCGCTACTCCCCTGCATCAACTGTTCTGTCTTCCTCCAGAAGCACTTGGCTTGTGACACCACACTATCTAGCTCCCGATAACAGGGCAGCAATTTCTGGAGCTTCCAAATTGGTTGATGTGTGACAAGAGATCCTTGCCTGGATATTGCTTCTGGCAGCAGTGAGCTAATGCCCTCTGCTTCGTTTATGTGTTCGTAATTTTTGCCAACGGTTTCAGTTTTCCAAGTTTCACCTTTGGTATTGCATTGTTTGCACTGTGCATGGATGGAGAGTGTGCGTGTGTTGCTTATATATTTAATGAATGTACAATGCAGATTTATTGACACCCATAAAATGTTGGAAAATCCATACACACTATGGCTATCAATCAATCAATCAAAACAGAAAGATGTGTGGAAATAAGGAAGGCTTTTAGCTAAAGGAGAAGTAACATTGAACTGGGTTTTAGGACTCAAAACAGCAGAAGGAAGGGATTCAAAATCATCCCTGCGCCAAAGTCGCTGCTTCTCTGCACTGTGCAACAGATGCTATTGACTCTCACGGCCGGACTGTTTGGAGCAGAAAATTCCAGTTTCCAGCATCTGTTCGCCAGGCTAACAATGAAACCCAGGACACTTCTCTATGGCTGTCGAGTCACAGTTGACTCATGGCAGCCCACATGGGTAAATATCTCATACATTCTTAACCCAAGCAGACAAATCAATGCGGAAAAGATTCCAGAGAACAGAAAGCATCAGTTTTATTGGTGTTCTGTTTGATTATAGACATTTATGTAACAGTTTTACATTGCGGTTTGTGTTTTATGGGTGTTTGATTGTTGTTGCAAACCACTGCGGAGGTCTTTTGAGCAGAAAGGAAAAATAGAAAGCACATAAAACAAATGAAATCAGCAGGGCAGGTATTAGAGCATTTCTGCTGAGGTTATGTAATGTTGTGCCGTGCTGTATTCTACCTGTCTCAAGTCTTGCTCTAAGTAGGAGAACTCCCATGACTAATTCTGACGTGGAAACATGTTTACTCCTCAGTTAATTTGGATCTGGTTGCCAGAGCCCTTTTGGGCACTAATAAAACGCTGCCAAAAAGCAACCTTACAGAGACCATACACAGGACTTTACCAAGACTCTTTTTGTGTGATGTTTTACTAATGCCCACATTCACTTCTAATCGCTGTAGAACACCAGATAAAAAGAATCTTGACACAACTGTACAATTTCAGCTAGAGCGCTTAGCTTTTTATTCTTTTGACATTTATAGAAACACGGCACAGTAATTTGGAACACCGTAATCTGGGGAGAAATTGGGATGAAGGTCAGTGACAAAGCGTTCCTAAAATACAAGAATCTATCTATCTATCTATCTATCTATCTATCTATCTATCTATCTATCTATCTATCTATCTATCTATCTATCTATCTATCTATCTATCTATCTATCTATCTATCTATCTATCTATCTATCTATCTATCTATCTATCTATCTATCTATCTATCTATCTATCTATCTATCTATCTATCTATCTATCTATCTATCTATCTATCTCAGTGGTGGCGAACCTTTGGCACTCCAGATGTTATGGACTACAATTCCCATCAGCCCCTTCCAGCATGGCCAATTGGCCATGCTGGAAGGGGCTGATGGGAATTGTAGTCCATAACATCTGGAGTGCCAAAGGTTCGTCACCACGGATCTATCTATCTATCTATCTATCTATCTATCTATCTATCTATCTATCTATCTATCTATCTATCTATCTATCTATCTATCTATCTATCTATCTATCTATCTATCTATCTATCTATCTATCTATCTATCTATCTATCTATCTATTTACCGCCCTCCCCAAATTTCCAACTCACGTTGTATCCAGGAGTTTCGTCCAACGAATAATAATCCAAATGCTCGTAGAATATGTTTACTTTGGCGATGCCTTTCCTGAAACAGAGGAAAGAAAGTGATTAGCGACAATTAAATCCTCCTTGTGCCAGAACTAACCAGGGGGTCGCAGCGGGATTTTGTACTCATTCGCCCAATAACCCGAGCTTTGTAAAGAAGCAGAGGAATTTGTCCCCCCCTCCCCCAATTTCCAAAACAGTGTGTAATTTACCTTTCGTTGCTGGTGCTGTAGTTGTACTGCTCTTTCAAAACTTTGTGAATCCATCTCTGGAATTCAAGACACGAAAGAGAAAATGGTTACTCAAATTCGCTCTCCCTGGAATGGTCGGCAAGAGGCGGCAGCAGGCATAGGAGCATAAACTGGGAAGGAGATGTGGCTCAGTGTTAGAGCACCTGTTTTGCATGCAGAAGGTCTTGGGTTCGAATTCTGCCATTGCAGTTAAAGTTGGGAAAGGCCTTTCAATGCATGAGATTTTGGAATGGAGAGTACCGCTATAGGTGAGAAAGTGGATAGGGTCAGAGGTGGGATCCAGCAGGTTCTCACAGGTTCCCTTGTGTGTGCCGAGAGGGGGTTACTAATTGGTGATTTTGCCACGTGATTTTTGCCTTAGTTACGCCCCTCCTCTCAGCAGTAGCACACAGAACTTGAAGCAGTCTAGCAGGAGGTGCACCGGCATGTGTGGCAGCCTGCACCTGCGTGCATTCATTTCTTGCCCAAGGACCGGCGCAATGGCTGCGTCCTTGCCACAGCCCCGCCCAGGAATGCCCCGCCCTGGAATGCCTGACCTCGCTCCTGTCGTGCTCCGCCCCACCCCATTGGTGCTACGCTACAGTTTGAATCCCACCACCATGGGAACCTGTTACTAAAATTTTTGGATCCCATCACTGGATAGGGTATAAAACAGCTTTGCATGTTCAGTCTTTGAATGGATTTTTATACGGGTGCGGCCCCTGATTGGGACTGGTTGAGTGGGTCACCTGCTAAGGGTTGCTATGGCCAATGAGAGGGAAGAGAAAATTACCTCTGATTTGGTCGACGGCCACTTAGCGTATCCTGCTGAAAGTCTGTACCAAGTCTCCCTGCGGAGAGCACCAGGAAAAGAGAATTAAAATTATCTGACTTCAGTGCTTCAAATCTAATACAGATGTGAATTCACTTGACACTCCGTGACCTTCCTCAAATAACCTTGGGGACTGTTTTGTGATACTGTTTAATTCAGGGTAAAGATGGATATACATATGAACAGTAAAAGTTTTGTTCCCCTGTTTTAGTGAGACTCTTTCAAACAGCAAACACACTTGGTTCTGAATCTAACGTTGATGTTCTCTTTGGTCCCTTCCGCACATGCAGAATAATGCACTTTCAATCCACTTTGCAGCTGGATTTTACTGTGTGGAATAGCAAAGTCCACTTTCAAACGATTGTGAAAGTGGATTGAAAGTGCATTATTCTGCATGTGCGGAAGGGGCCACTCTCTCCTGAGAGTCAAGGGCTGCTGGCCAGTTTTTTTTACAAAATAGTTTGTTCTAACACTGCTCATGGTGTTTGGTTCAAATTTGTTTGATTCAAATATCAGTCCAGCCCCTTTTTAAAGCATTAGAACATCCCGCCTGGGTTTTTCCCCCCTAAAATAAATCATGAACTGCTCTGGAGAGCTTTCTGACATCACGGAGACTAGCCAATCCATGCTAGGCATGTGATGGAAACCAGCAGAATTGATTTCTCCAGAGCTCAGTCTTTCATAAAGAAGCTGTGGTGGGCCTTGATTCCTCTACTTATGCACACCAGTATGACCTCTCAGATGGTCTTTTAACTTTGAAGGTGACCAGAAGTGCACAGTCTGCAGGGTTGACATGGGAAATTCCTGGAGAGGTGGGGGCTGTTGTATGGAGATGGAAATCTGGGTTGGGATTTGCCTTCCACAGCTGCCATTTTCTGATGTTTGGGACTGCCATTTTCTGCAAGGAAGTTATCTCTGTAGACGGGAGATCCGTTATAATTCCAGGACATCTCCACCCCCCACCTGATGTTTGGCAACACTAGGACAGGGGCATGGGGTCTGCCACCCAATGAAATGGACTAAAAGGTTTGGCCATTCTACCAGTTAAAAGAATGGAAGTCTCTCTGCACTCACCGGCACGGCTTTCTGCATTTTTGGAAGCAACTGTGCTTGTGGCTGGCAAACTGATCGTACTGCGAGTAAAAGCAGTGACCTTGGGGAAGAAGAAAGAATTCGGTTAGAAGGCAGCTGAAAACCTGGATTTGGCTTAGACCCATCAACCCCCAACTCCGACAACATTTTAATGCCTCTTCCTGATCCCAGTTGAATAGAGTGTGGTGGCTTCTCCTGTTTCCACCTAAATCTACGTTGACTGGCTCTTCCTGTCTCTAGCAGAATATCATTTGCTTGACATTCCCTGGCAGGGTTTGCACCAGAGAGATACAGGAGCATAGAGGGGCTCCATCTATCCACACTACATTTCTGCCACCTATTTTATTGATTGATTGATCGGTTTTAAAGGCCGTCTTTCCCTGATCTGGCTCAGGGCAGAGTACAACATTGACTGAAACATTCATGAGTCAATAAAATTCCACAATGTATCCCGGTGGCATCAATTCCACAGAGGCCTGTCCCTCAAAATTGAGCCCTGTCCAGAGGTAGGATCCAGCAGGTTCTCACAGGTTCCCGAGAGTAGGTTACTAATTATTTGTGTGTGCCGAGAGGGGGTTACTAATTGGTGATTTTGCCACGTGATTTTTGCCTTAGTTATGCCCCTCCTCTCAGCAGTAGCACGCAGAACTTGAAGCAGTCTAGCAGGAGGTGCACCGGCGTGCGTGGCAGCCTGCGCCTGCGTGCATTCATTTCCCGCCCAAGGACCGGCGCACTGGCTGCGTTGTTGCCACGGTCTCACCCAGGAATGCCCCGCCCCCGGAATGCCCGGCCACACCCCCATTGTGCCCCGCCCAGCCCCATTGGTGCTACGCCACAGTTTGAATCCCACCACCATGGGAACCTGTTACTAAAATTTTTGGATCCCACCACTGGCCCTGTCCCTCAAAAACAGGGAAGGGGGAAAGTGAAGGGAACCAGAGGGGAGCAAGGAAGAGGGAAGGGGGAAGGAGGCCAGCGAGATGGAACCATTGCTTCCCTCAAACCATAAGCCTGGTGGGATAACCCTGACTTAAAGGCCGTGCAAAACTGCACCAGATCCTGCAGGGTCCGGGTCTCGTACGGCGCTTTCAAGAGGAAACAGGAATTAAACGCCGGTGTCGTTCGCGTGGCTTTCCTCTTCCGACTGCCTGCATTGCTATTTGGGTCTGATGAGAACTGCTTTCCCCTTGGATCATTAGGTGTTTTGAGGGCTGCCAACCTCCAGGTGGGCCCTGGAGATATCATGGAGTGACAACTGATCTCCAGAAATTAGTTCCTCTTTATAATTAGAAATTAGTTCCTCTTTATAAAAATGGCTAAAAAATTTTGGAGAGTGGACTGCTGAGGTCCCCAAACCTCACCGGTCCCAGGTTGATTCCCCTCCCCCCAAATCTCCGCAGCTAGCAACCCTATTGATCGTTCTTGGGCTGACCAGGTTTCCCGAGGCTTATGGCGGGGAGCTAAAGAACAGCACCCAGCAGATCAGTGAGCGGAACCAGGCGAGGTGCAGAGGCCACCCGTATCGATGGGGACTGAAATATGCAGAGCAGGTGTGGCTCAGCAGCCAAATCAGATGGTCTCGTACTCTAGCAGTCATGCGTGCCCTTACCCCAGCCAGGGTGCTTGTTATAATTGCAGTATTCCTCCCCAGGAGGCAAAGGGTAGTAATAATATCCACAGCGACAGTTTTTAATCATCAGTTGCTGGAAGCAGGAATGCAGGCAAGCCTGTGTAGGGAGAAAAGGGAGACAGAGAGAGAGAAAATGGAACTGTTAGTAAGTCTCTTGTGCTAGCAGCTGGTGGGCAGAGGCCAGGTCTTCATGGGACGGCACCTAAGAGCAGGGCCATATGGGTCAGATGTCCCTGGGCTGTGGCCATTTGGTCATGTGGGGGGCAGAAAATCACCCCAACACCCCCTCCTCCTTCCCCCCAGGTTCATACACTGACTGGTGCAAGAAACGTTGCTTGGTTGTGGTGGGCTCAGAAATAGGAGCAGGTAGAGATGTGAAGGACATGCAGAATAAATGCACTTTCAATCTACTTTCAATGCATTTTGCAGCTGGATTTTACTGTGCGGAATAGCAAAATCCACTTGCAAGCAATTATGAAAGTGGATTGAAAGTGCATTATTCTGCATGTGCGGAAGGGGCCAGAGAGAGGCTAGGGCCGTGATGGCGAACCTTTGGCACTCCAGATGTTAAGGACTACAATTCCCATCAGCCCCTGCCAGCATGGCCAATTGGCAGAGGCTGATGGGAATTGTAGTCCATAACATCTGGAGTGCCAAAGGTTCGCCACCACTGGGCTAGGGGAAAGGGAGGGGAAGTAACCAGGAGCACTGGAATCTGGATCCGTGAAGCAATGTTAAGGAGGCAGAGGGTGGGGACTGAAGTCAGAAGAACCAACCAGATCGTTTAGAATTTGTGGGTGGTCTTCCAATCCAGGGGTAAGGGAGAGGGTGTAAAAATGGGCAGGCCAGCTCGGCAAGCAGACCCCCTGACTGGCTTGTACCTGCAGCGTATAATTGCTCTCGTAGATGATTGTGACGTTCACATCTTTTCCGTCTGTTGTACAGTCGCCGTAATTTCCATTTAAGCGCGTTACCTCGACCTGTGAAGCCGTGGGGGAGAGACGGGATCAGGACCAGGTGCTTTAGACAGGAGATACTGAAGTTTTGTACAGTCCAAGGTAGCATTCGAAACAAGTTCTCAAGTTTTGTACAGTCCAAGGTAGCATTCGAAACAAGTTAATTTTAGCTTTAAAATTGATGTGTAATAGTGGAAGATCTATGGCAGTGGAAGATTGATGGAGGAGAAGTCGATCTATGGCAGAGGTCTGCAACCTGTGGCTCTCCAGAAGTTTGTGGACTACAAATCCCATCAGCCCTTGCCAGCATGGCCAATTGGCAGGGGCTGATGGGAATTGTAGTCTATGAACATCTGGAGACCCACAGGTTGCAGATTTCTGATTTATGGCGACCAATCTTGATCCTCCTTGATCTGAGGTTGCAAATGCCTTAGCAGACCAGGTGCTCGGGAGCAGCAGCAGCAACAGCAGAAGGCCATTGCTTTCACATCCTGCATGTGAGCTCCCAAAGGCACCTGGTGGGCCACTGCGAGTAGCAGAGTGCTGGACTAGATGGACTCTGGTCTGATCCAGCAGGCTCGTTCTTATGTTCTTAAGGCCATTGCTTTCACATCCTGCATGTGAGCTCCCAAAGGCACCTGGTTGGGCCACTGCGAGTAGCAGAGTGCTGGACTAGATGGACTCTGGTCTGATCCAGCAGGCTCGTTCTTATGTTCTTAAGGCCATTGCTTTCACATCCTGCATGTGAGCTCCCAAAGGTATCCAGTGGGCCACTGCGAGTAGCAGAGTGCTGGACTAGATGGACTCTGGTCTGATCCAGCAGGCTCTTTCGTATGTTTTTATGTTCTTATGTTCAACCAGCATGGGGCCTGATTCTGTCTCCCCAAGGGTTGACAACTCTGGGGTGGGAAATTCCTGAAGATTTGGGGGTGGTGCCTGGGAAGGGGAATAATATCATAGAGTACGTTCTTCAAAGTAGCCATTTTCTCCAGAAGAACTGATCTCTGCAGTCTGTAGATTAGCTGTAGTTCAGGGAGACCAGGAGGTCCCTGGAAGATGGCAGCCTTCTCTTACCTTCTCTGTCTGCTAACCTCTAGGGCAGGGGTCTTCAAACTATGGCCCTCCAGATGTTCATGGACTACAATTCCCATCAGCCCCTGCCAGCATGGCCAAGTAATAGGACTCATGGGAATTGTAGTCTAGGAACATCTGGAGGGCCATAGTTTGAAGACCCCTGCTCT
Organism: Sphaerodactylus townsendi; assembly: GCF_021028975.2. Classification (NCBI taxonomy): domain Eukaryota; kingdom Metazoa; phylum Chordata; class Lepidosauria; order Squamata; family Sphaerodactylidae; genus Sphaerodactylus; species Sphaerodactylus townsendi. The sequence goes on from NC_059440.1 coordinate 27,748,710, forward strand.
AGGGGGTAACTGGAGATCTTCCACTATTACACCTGATCTCCAGGTGACAGAGATCAGATCACCTGAAAAAAACGGCCAGTTTGGAAGGTGGAGTCTATGCCATTCTACTCCATCAAAGCTCTGGAAACCCCAACTTCCTCAAGCTCCAACCCCAAAATCTCCAGGTATCTCCCAACCTTTGAACTTGAGGTCAACGCAGCAGCAAGGAGAATTTCAGGCTGCCGTCCCCATTTCCTCTCTGCTAGTTTTCATTATGCTCGGAGAAGTTCTTGTCTGAGATAGAAAGGCCCACCTCTTTGATCCCAATGGTGGATTCAACCCCTGGCCGAATGTCGAATCCTTCGTGCTCCAGGAATGGCGTCTGGTTGTGCTTGTGGATCATGACTTTCACGCCCGCCTTGCTGGACAGCAGCGGGATGTGATCCTTTTGATCCACCTTCAGAATGAGGGCCAGACCTGATGGCAAAAAGAAGCGGAGATGGGGAAGGGAAGAAGGACAGAAGCGCATGGTCACACCAGTTCCATACAAGCAGGAAGTGACATCAGCTGGGGGCTCACGTCGGTTCCTCCTAGTTGTCCCCCTGCAGATCCCGATCTACAGAAGAAGTTCCACTTACATGGAAGCCTCTGCCCGATCCTTTTAAGTGGAGGCAGAGTGCTCACGGCGACATGTGGGGGTCACGTCCCCAGGCACACACCAGCTGGTCACGTGGGGGGGCAGAGAACCGCCCCCACACCCCTCTCCTTGGCACCGCTCTGCCAGGCTGCTCCTTCAGCCATCAGAGCCTGTGCCAGCCAAAGGAGCCACATAGGGGGGCACAGGGAGCGCTCACAGCAGGTGTTGCCCCAGGCACCATTCCCCCCCACGCCTCTGAGTGGAGGTGCCTGGGAATTTCACTTAGCACTTCCTGTATCGACGAAGGTGCTCAACCACTGACCCACAACCCATCAATTTTTTTAACAAAGAAGTAACCAATAGAAGATTTTACATGCACTAAGGCCCATTCCGCACGTGCAGAATGATGCACTTTCGTTCCACTTTCACAACTGTTTGCACACTGCAGGACAGCTGCTTACCTAAATATCTTGCTCGACCCTAAGTCTAGGTGGTTATTCACCAGAGCAAGAACAAACACATTCCCTCTCACCTTCTCCCCGGAGAGATTCATGGCACACGCACAGAAAAAGCGTACATGTCCTCTGAGGAATCTTTGGAGCATGTTCTATTAGTCTGCCCGAAATTCAAAGATCTCAGACCTAGCTTGTTCTTTTCAACACCGACTTACTTGTGCCCTCCATATTCCAAATTGAACCGCCTCTTGAACAATGAGGATCCCAGGCAGTTGAAAATGGCGGCCAAGTTCCTGCTCGATATTGTAAAATAAGTTTCTGGCTCTCTTTTTATTTACTTATTTTCTTGAAGTTTGTACTGCACGAACTATGAGCAGTTGTTTTACCCTGTCAAACTCAGGATCATATTACTGCACAGTTTTAACTGTATTTTCTCTTTATGTTTAATAAAGGTCTTTGAATTTGAATTTGAACTGTTTGCACGTGGGTTTTGCTCTTCTGCACAGTAAAATCCAGCTGCAAAGTGCCTTGAAAGTGAATTGAAAGAGCATCGTTCTGCTCGTGCAGAAGGGGTCTCAGTCCTTCATGGGCCTCAGACAGGAAGGGCGGGCAGCTGCTCTCCTTCCAGCTACGTACCATAAAGTGTTCCGGGATTGGCTGCTTCCCACGTCTCATCGGTCCCGTTACCATTAAAAGTGAAGCAGCTTCCGTAGATGGCGTGGTGGAAGTGTCTGCAGTCACTGTAGGCAGCAATTAGCCAAAGAAGAGAAAGAGAAGAAGAAAATGTCAGAATATCACACTAAACGAGGTACATAAGCAAAACGTCGGTATTCCGATCATTCCCCAGTATCTTGGGTTTATTCTGTTACTGAGACAGACATGTTCTAAGTTTTAGTGATTACTCATTTATTGTCGTCCGGATTTCCTTTCCTTTATGTTTCAGAAAGCCACCTTGAGTGACAGGTGAGGCAGAATAAGCATTTTAGACTGAGGCAATAATTTGAGGCTCAGCTCGAGACGCCTCACTTTCAGACATTAGGCAAGAGAGTTGATGGGAACGTGGCCTTCTTTGTGGTAGCACCCTCATTTCACAATACACGAAAGCAGCAGCTTGTTTGGAACCTATCTTTTTATCTTGCACCTTTTAAAATCTCTTCATCTTTTAGGAACCGAATTGAAACAATTTTATTCTCTTGGCTTTTGGGGGATTCTACTGAGATGCTTCCAATTCAAACTTCTGGATTACCGGGTCTTGTTTCCTCTACGGTCCATTTTTTAAAAATGTGCGAACATTGTCTAAATGCTCTTCACTCGTGGTTTGCTACTCTTTTGGTTCTCTTTATTTGCATTCCCCCCCTTTATGTTACTGATGCACTCTGATCTCAATTTGCTCGTATGTATGAGTGCAATAAAAATATTTTTGTGCACTGTTTTGTATCTAGACGCTCCTGCACACTGGTAAAAGATAGTACAATAAGGCTCCTTCCGCACATGCAGAATAATGCACTTTCAAACTGCTTTTAGTGCTCTTCGAAGCTGTGCGGAATAGCAAAACCCACTTGCAAACAGTTGTGAAAGTGGTTTGAAAACGCATTATTCTGCGTGTGCAAAAGGGGCCTAAGAAACTTTGGTATCATCATACACGCAAGCAGATCAGGATTGCTCGTTTGCATTGTGTTATCAATGTGTAAGGGGGAAGGGAGGTTCAAATGAATGAACGGGGGAAGGAAGAAAGGGTCAAATTAATGACAAGGGTAGCAATCTACACATGATCAAATTGCAGAACTGATTTCAGAAAATTTCCTCGAATGAGTTAGAGAGGGCTGGCACAATTAATCTCCAAAACTACAAAAGCACAGACCAAAAGAAATCTTCTATTTCTTGCGCTTTTGGCACGTGACGGCACAATCTTATTACAATCCGTTCTTCTGTGGGTGGTAGTTCTGTTCTTGTTTTTTTGCTTGAGAATGCTGTTTTGAATCGTAGGCTGCCTTGAAGATTTTACAGCGGGGAAAGTGGTGTGTGAACGATTAAAAGCACACCATCAATTACTTCTTGCAAGAGGATTCTAGGGCTGCCCTCTCAACTAGCAGTAGTCTGTCTTGCATGAAAAATTTCATTTGGATCAGATTTTAAATCTTCTAAGTTCTCTCTCTCTCTCTCCCTCTCTGGAGCAGCAGTGGCATAATGGTTAAGAGCAGGTGTACTCTAATCTGGAGGAACCGGGTTTGATTCCCAGCTCTGCCGCCTGAGCTGTGGAGGCTTATCTGGGGAATTCAGATTAGCCTGTGCACTTCAACACATGCCAGGTGGGTGACCTTGGGCTAGTCGCAGTTCTTCGGAGCTCTCTCAGCCCCACCCACCTCACAGGGTGTTTGTTGTGAGGGGAGAAGGGAAAGGAGTTTGTAAGCCCCTTTGAGTCTCCTACAGGAGAGAAAGGGGGGGATATAAATCCAACTCTTCTTCTTCTTTGCAGAGAAGCAGGATAAAAATATAATGGATCAGGATGAGCAGGTTTTTATACCACCTGTATCCTATTGGCCATTTACGAGCCACAATCTAACAAGAAAAATCCCACGTTAGAAAACAGGATCCTGTGTGCAAGCAAAGCGATTCTCGCCACAAACAAAATCAAAACCGGAATTATTCGAGTCGAACTGGTAAGGATGAAAAATTCAAAAGCCTCTTGAAAGACCAAATCATTGGTGCAAGTTCCAACCCCCCTATTAAAGATCATTAAGATACGGTCGCTGCTTTTACGACCGATGTTTCCTCGATAAAGAACAGAACGGATCAAAGGGCCCATGAACTCCACCTCTGGTGATTGCAGTACATAAAATTAGTGGTTGCTTAGGCAAACATTTGTTCTGACTTATCTGCCAAAGTTCTGCAGTTAGGATTCCTTGCTTCTTGTTTAGAAACAGACCCGGGTGGTGGCTGAGATCTACCGCTTTGGCTGCACCAAAAGAACAACTGGTACAGTTACATCATGTCCTCGGCAAGGCAGATAGAGCTGGAATGAGCAATGGCAAGAAGCCACACAAGAACCCAGCAAAGAAACGGCACGCAGTAAAGTTTGTCTAGCCCAATGGCTGGGTCATTAGTTATTCAACAGCTACAGTTCTTGTAGGCAAAAGGTCTTGCAGGTATCAATGGCATTGGGGGGGGGGGATGCATTTTTAGGGCCCTTCCGCACATGCAGAATAATGCACTTTCAATCCACTTTCGCAATTGTTTGCAAGAGGATTTTGCTATTCCGCACTGTAAAATCCAGTTGCAAAGAACATTGAAAGTGCGTTATTCTGCATGTACGGAGGGAACCGTAGGGCTGTGAGACTATTCTCCCCCTCAGAACAAGAGCTGGGAGCATTTATTTCCCTCTGATTTGGCACTGGGACGTTGTCACGATGCTCTGTTGAGGAGCGAGTGGGTTGTTTCTTATTTTGAACGTGTCACGGGTTCGGCTTGCAGAAGTGAGAATTGGAAGCGAAACTAGGATTTGGAGGTCTAAACAGGGACGACACATTTGATACCATCCCAAACCATGTTGCCTCCATGCTGGCTATGTGATCCCTGACTGGTTGGCTGACATAGCTTGCCTGGGGAGAAAAATCTACCCCCTTTTATTTTAATGGTCCCAATGGAGGTGCCAAGAGGGGCAAGGGATAGAAACAGTCTGGTGCTAAAAAGTTGAGGTTTGGGAGTCTTTTAGAGAATAGTCCAGGTATTAAACTCCATCCCCTTCCACACTGAAGATGTATATTATGAAAACCTGACTCATCTGTCCCGCTAGCTATTTGCACCATTTTCCTGCTTGTTCTTATTATTGGGGGTGGGGAGTAGGGTTGCAATCTTCAAAGCTTCGAGTATACGAGGAGTATAGAACGCAGCTTGAGGCCGTGAAGCATCGAAGCATCGAAGCATCGATTCAACACAGAACTAAGAAAAAAGAGGCGAACAATCACGCAACGACATTCAGGAATCCTTTCGGGGGTGCGAGTGAGACATACATCGTTGTAAAGGGCGGGGCTGAAAATGTTTTAGAAAGGATTTGGGGGACTTGGGCAGAAAGGGCCAGGGTGATCGATGTTTAGTTTTTGGAAGCCACAGTAGACCCCAGAGTTGCCAGTGACTAGCTGTAGTCTGAAGATCTCCTGGCTTTAGAATTGGTTTCTAGACTATAGAGATGAGTTCCCCCGGAGAAAAGGACCGCTTTAGATGGTAAACCCTACAGCACCGCATCACGCTGAAGTCCTTCCCTTCCTCAAACCCTGCCCCTTCCAGGTTCCTCCTCGCTCAAATCTCCAGGAATTTCCTGACCCAGATATGGCAACCCAAGCAGACCCCTACCCAATTGGGGACTGAAGAAGAAGAAGAAGAAGAAGAAGAAGAAGAAGAAGAAGAAGAAGAAGAACAACAACAACAACAACAACAACAACAACAACAAGAACAACAAGAACAAGAACAACAAGAACAAGAAGAAGAAGAAGAAGAAGAAGAAGAAGAAGAAGAAGAAGAAGAAGAAGAAGAAGAAGAAGAAGAAGAAGAAGAGCTGGATTCAAAGGGGCTTACAAACTCCTTTCCCTTCCCCCTTCACAACAAACACCCTGTTGAGGGTGAAGAGAGCTCTGAAGAACTGCGACTAGCCCAAGGTCACCCAGCCGGCATGTGTTGGAGTGCACAAGCTAATCTAGTTCACCAGATAAGCTTCCACAGTGGCAGAGCAGGAATCAAACCTGGTTCTCCAGATTAGAGTGCACCTGCTCTTAACCACTATACCACGCTGGCTCTCGTTTGACCCTGAGCACATAGAGATTGAGGACTACAGGTGTAAACTCTCCATGCTGAGTCTGCAGGAACAAGGAGGAGATTACAGTAACGTACAGTCAGGTAGGCAAGGGTTATGCTGCGACTCAGCAGGAAAAGCCGGATGTCAGTCTGTTGTGCAGACTGCATGTGGTATAAGCTAAAGGCGTTGCTCTGGATTGCAAAAGGTTATCTGTCGATTCAACCAATGAAACCGCGATCACGGGGAATTCACCTGCCTGCCTTTTCCTCCCTGTGTCCTGAGCTCCTTCCTGTACCATTTTGCAATGTTCCCGTGATGCCCCCGGGGCAACCCTCCAGGGCAGAGTAAGGAGAGGCTATTTAACCTGGCGTGGGCAGGTTTGCACTAGTTTTATCAGATTGTTCTCAACCGGCTGCTGCGCTGAACACAAAGGGAGCTGGCAAGGGCTGGGTGGCACCGGGACTGTCTTCAGCCTGCCCTTTACCTCAGGAGACACGGGCATCAGGTGGAACAGGCAGCAATCCCGAGGAATTTCCCCTGGGACAGCTTCAATTGATCCCAGTGGGAGGGAAAACTAACAACGCCCTGGGGTGTTGCTCTTGCAGTCAGCTCTGCTCCGGAGAGTTACACAGACCGGGTGCACCTGAGGGTCAGGCTAAGCAAAGAGTGTCGGCAACCGCGGGATGGCAGACAGGCAGGAACAACGCACGCATGCGTTTGTGGCTATTTCTGTGCCATTTTCCGCCCCACAGTTGGGCCTTATAACAGCTTAGAAAAGTCATTCTCCCCTCCTCTTACACCACCAGTCCTGTGAGGTAGGCCAGGCTGAAAGTAGGGGGTGGGCCCAAAGCCACCTGGTGAGCTTCCACGGCAGAAACAAAAATTCAAACTCTTTTCCCTCAAGGTCTTGACCCATCACTCTATCCACTACACCAGCCTAACCCACAAGTGGACAGTCTTAAGAACATTTTCTTGGGAGGAAGTCTCAGCTGAGTGGGTTTCTCAGTAGACCTACTTTCTAATCCTGTGTTCCAATTCCTCCTCAGCCATAAAGCTCACTGCCTTTTGTGTCGGATACCTTTCCATCTAAACTACCTTGCAGGTTTGTTGTGTAGAGAAAAGGTGGGGGGGGGGGGTGCCCCAATTTTTTTGGAGGAAGTGTAGGAGACAAACAGGATAGATTAGTAGAGCTGAGCCAGAACTTTCAGCACACAAAAAAAGACTTCAGAGAAGAAGAAGAAGAAGAAGAAGAAGAAGAAGAAGAAGAAGAAGAAGAAGAAGAAGAAGAAGAAGAAGAAGAAGAAGAAGAAGAAGAAGAAGAAGAAGAAGAAGAAGAAGAAGAAGAAGAAGAAGAAGAAGAAGAAGAAGAAGAAGAAGAAGAAGAAGAAGAAGAAGAAGAAGAGTTTGGATTTATATCCCCCCTTTCTCTCATGTAGGAGACTCAAAGGGGCTTACAATCTCCTTGCCCTTCCCCACTCACAACAAACACCCTGTGAGGCGGGTGGGGCTGAGAGAGCTCCGCAAAGCTGTGACTAGCCCAAGGTCACCCAGCTGGCATGTGTGGGAGTGCACAGGCTAATCTGAATTCCCCAGATAAGCCTCCACAACTCAAGCGGCAGAGCTGGGAATCAAACCTGGTTCCTCCAGATCAGACTGCACCTGCTCTAAGCCACTGCTCTTAGCCACTACGCCACTGCTGCTCCCAAATTGTCTTAAAAGCCCAAATTGTCTTAAAAACAATTATTTGATGTCTTAAAAACCCCTTTCCAAGCCTCAACTGGTGATTCACAGAAATTTTAAATTTATTTTTCTTCTTCTTTTGGCTGGCCACATGATTCTTGATTAACTACATCATGCCAGCAAGAAATAGACCTCTACATGGTCTAACTGACCTGGAATTGTGTAGCTGGTATGAAAATATCACACTGCCACAAAGTTGAGTCAGAGTGAAAGCAATCTTTCTTGGAAATCTTATTCAGCCTCCCCTGTGGCTGAGATTTCACTGGGTACTGCTCACATTTGACACTCACAACTATCAGGGAAGGAAGGAAGGAAGGAAGGAAGGAAGGAAGGAAGGAAGGAAGGAAGGAAGGAAGGAAGGAAGGAAGGAAGGAAGGAAGGAAGGAAGGAAGGACGAACGAACGAACGAACGAACGAACGAACGAACGACAAACGTACGACAAACAAACGACAAACAAACGAACGAACGAACAAACAAACAGATGATGTGATGTATTTGACCATGAAAGAGAATATGTATCCATAACATACTTTTACCAACAAACAAGTTGGCACATACAAAAGCGGATTACCTGTGCGGGCAACGCTCCTGATTGTACCTGCAAGAATAGACCAGGTCTTGAATGCCCCCCGGGCATTGCTCATTGTTGGAAAAGTTGACCGGCGGGACCTGAGACATGATATTCATGTAGTGAAAACGGTACCATTCCCGGATGGCATCCACTCCTGATAGATATACTTTCCTGTAGCATTCTCCACCTGTTTCATTGCACTGGGGTGGGGGGTGGGGGGAGGGAAAGAAGAGAAATAGTACATGACTGTACTACAAAATTGGGTCAAAATCCCCAGTTCACATGAACCCCCAGTTTGCACGTAGATAAAACTCTGGTTAAAAACAGTCTTGATACATAGCTATATTGAGATCCTTTTTGCATGTTGCTCGGGCCGGCAGGAAGCAGTTCTTACGCCCCCCTCAGCAAAACATCACATTTAATACATGAAATCATCTCCATGTTCCATTTTTTTGGCAGCATTTTATCAGTGTTCACATGCGTCAAGCAGAGGAGGAAGAAAATGGTAAGATCTTACTAAAGATTGTGGCAAACTGCACATAATATAGTTTTGGAACCGCCAGAATGTTCCCACTTACGCTGGGGTTACGGAAAAGCAGAACGGTGAAGGTAGAAATTTCGAAACAGCAAAAGAATCGTACTACAGATCTCTGTGCAACCCTGTGTGGAACAGACTGTACCACTTCGCGCTGCTTCCTGTTTTGAATGCTCCTCCACTAAAAACAACAACTCACAAACAAAAAACGAGCCCAGTTATGGGAAGAGTTCTGTCGTAGTTGTCTGTTGCCTGTGCTAGTTTTCTGCTTGCAGGGAGATTTGTCTTTCTTTCGGGAAGCATTCCTAGACGAGCTTTCTACCTAAATGATGCACCAGTATCGTTCATTCTGTATCAGCGTTTCAGAGCTCAGGCACTGCACCGTGTTCATTTCAGATTTAATCTCAGACAGTATTTCAGCAATAGCTTGACAGAACTCTGCTCATTTTCACCTAGCGATTCCGCTCTTTATCTGAGACCAGATTTTTTTTTAAGAATGAGAAAAAGGAATAGAGACCATCTGCACTAAATTGGATGCTAAAATAATGGTGAATGGTGAAATGTCTGAAAAATGTGAGATACAAAGTGGAACCAGACAAGAATGCCCTCTTTCATCATTGCTTTTAAAAGATATTCAACAGAAATATAAGAAGTTATGACCAAATAAGGGGACTGGAATTAGGTAAACCATCTTTGAGGGCTTTTGCAGATGATGTGGTGATTATATTGGAAGAGCCAATCCCAAAATTTGGAAAGACCTTCAAGTATAATAAAAGAGTTTGGGGATCTGGTGTGGTTGAAACGGAACAAAACAAACTCCAAAATATTAGCTCAAAATATGGATCAGAAATCGCAAATGAGATTAACTCAGGTCTCTGGATTTATGATGGTAAAAAAAGAAAAAATATTTGGGAGTGCGGTTGACCAACAAGATTTGGCTGTCTTACCAAAATAACAATGTTAAAGTGTAGAATGGTGTGAAGAGGGATTGATTGAGATGGAACAGAATGAATGTATCTCTTCTGGGGAGAATATTAGTGACAAAAATGAATGTGTTGCGAAGAACGCCTCTCCCCTGTGCCGCTACCAGAGTCTAGTGACTTCTCTAGTTTTATATTTTTATACCTCTATTATACTTTTATGGTACCTTAATTGTGCAGATACTTTTAGAATTGTTTTGTTAAGAGTTTTAAATTTTGCTGGTGATTGACAGTTATAAATTATCCTATCCTCTTCTATTCTATTCATATCTGAAGCAAGACTCCCTTCTACCAGATCATTTCAAAAGACGAAACCTGGTCATCTTTTAAAAGGTTTTGGAAGAGAGTCAGGATGGTACAGTGGATTCAGATCCTTTCTCAGCCACAAAGTGTGTGCAAACAATTTCACATTATATTGTCGAAGGCTTTCACGGCCGGATTCAACTGGTTGTGGTGGGTTTTCTGGGCTGTGTGGCCGTGGTCTGGTAGTCACTTCCCTCTGTGATACACCTCTGAAGATGCCAACCACAGATGCAGGCGAAAGGAACAAGATCTACCAGATTTCACATTAACTTCTTATTAATTTAAAATAACTGTAAGAGACAGCAGGATTGTTATTCCCATAATACTGAGGATGGGAGTGAGGGTAAAAGAGAATGGCTTAGCCTAAGTCTGCTTGGGAGCCCTGTGGTGCAGAATGTACTGCAGTCAAAGCTCTGCTCACAACCCGAGTTCGATCCCAACAGAAGTCAAGTTCAGTTGGCCAGCTCAAAGTTGACTAAGCTTTTAATTCTTTCAAGGTTGGTAAAATGAGTACCCAGCTTGCTAGGAGTAAAATGTAGGGAACTGGGGACGGCAACGGCTTCAACATAGCCTGCCTAGTAAATGTCATGATGTGATGTCATCCCATGGGTCAGTATTGACCCAGTGCTGTCGTAGGGGACCATCTTTACCTTTGAAAACCACTTAGCAAGTTCAAAGGTCAGGCTCTACGATGCTACGATTCATTTAATCTTTAGTACAGTATGTAGACTTCCAAAATGTTCAACTTACCAATCGAAAACCCACTTTCTCCTTCTCCTTCCCCAGCTTCAGGAGTCCAAAGCTCTCATTTAGGCGGAAGCTGGAACTGTTGACTTTGATTGACCTATTGCTCAGCCAATCATCTGTCTTCCAGTTCTCTTCCAGCACACTCTCTGGCATGGGGAAGCCGTACACTTCGTGGAAAGTCCTCCTTGTTAGATTATCCAACTCAGCCATGTTTTTCCGAACAGCGTCGACCCTGGGAAGTGGCAGAAATGGCAAAGGGTTTTGAGTACCGGAAAAAAGTCTTTGTATTGGAATGGCTTCCCAGTAACAATCGGATCCTTGCATAGATGTGATTATGTATAAGATGAGCCCAGGAAGCAGAAAGTACAGGAAGCAGCAGCAGCAGCAGCAGCAGCAGCAGCAGCAGCAGCAGCAGCAGCAGCAGCAGCTGAAGAAGAAGAGGAGGAGGAGGAGGAGGAGGAGGAGGAGTTTGGATTTATAACCCCCTTTTCTCTCCTGTAAGGAGACTCAAAGGGGCTTACAAACTCCTTTCCCTTCCCTCCCTCACAACAAACACCCTGTGAGGTGGGCGGGTTTGAGAGAGCTCCGAAGAACTGTGACTAGCCCAAGGTCACCCAGCTGGCGTGTGTTGGAGTGCACAGGCTAATCTGAATTCCCCAGATAAGCCTCCACAGCTCAAGCGGCAGAGTGGGAGAATCAAACCCGGTTCCTCCAGATTAGAGTACACCTGCTCTTAACCACTACGCCACTGCTGCTCTTTTGCTAATTCTCACTTTGTTGATTTCTTTGAGGACATTTTGACACCATAGTTTCACCTTGAACTGAGTCATGCCAGAACCTGAAATATTCAGATAAAAATGGAGTGTTCACAAAACTCATTCCTGTATGTATTCCCTTCATCCTTTCTGAGCAGGGCCAACGTATACATCTATCCTGGCATTCCAGGTGTTCCCTTACTCAGTTCTTGAACTGTTTCCAAGTCCTTTCAACCCGAAAAGGAATTCCCGGCCGCCAAGCAAAGCCCTGCCCCATTTCATCTACCTACCTGTAAGGATTCAGGTTGCAAATGGTGATGGCCGGAAACATCTTCGGTTGTGAGTGAACGGATATGGTCATGATGACGGGGTAGCTCCAGTATTCGTTGAAGATGAGCGCAAACTGCCAGTACAGCATGGCGAAGCTGACGAGGAAGAGGAGAGCCCAGAAGGCCGTCTTCATCTTGTTGCGGGTCGAGCAGACGAGACGGATGGTGCCATGGACGGTGGTGTTCAAACAAAAGAACTCGAAGAGGTCTTTGAAGGAGCTGTAGAACTCAATCAGGGCCTCCTCTCGCTCCCCTTTTTCTTCCTGCTTTTTTTCTTTCACCGCCTCTTGGTCCATTCTCGATCCCTGAAAAGAGATTTCGGGATGTTCTGATTGAGGATACGTTTACACAGTTGACACCTGTTGTATACCCAGGAATGTCAGAGCGAACTTGCTGAATAAGACCAAGGTTCACTGATTCATCTAGTCCAGCGTTCTGTGATTGGTCAGGTGCTCTGGGAGCCAGACATTCATACAGAGGTGTACAGCTTATACTATACACTATAGGCCCTATAGGGCCATGGTGGCGAACCTTTGGCACTCCAGATGTTATGGACTACAATTCCCATCAGCCCCTTCCAGCATGGCCAATTGGCCATGCTGGAAGGGGCTGATGGGAATTGTAGTCCATAACATCTGGAGTGCCAAAGGTTCACCATTGGTTAACTATAGGACATTTTTACATGATACCCTCAAAAGCATAAAGTCTTTTTTTTTGTCACGGGGGTGCGGTGCCCCCTCATTACGACCCCATTAATAGCCATGCCGCCATTTTTCAAGACGCCACGAACCTTTACCTCACTTTTGGCTGCACAGAGCCCCTAGGGGATGGGGCGGTATAAAATGTAAACAATAAATAAATAAATAAATAAATAAATAAATTCAGTTTGAATTAATATATAACTGCTTTTAGATACTATTTATATTGTAGTTTTATTGTGACTCGATGTTGTGACTAGGTTTTCATTTGCATTTGTAAGCTGCCGTGAGCCCAATTTCGGCCAGGAATTGGGCAGGATGTAAGTAGAATGAATGAATGGATGGATGGATGGATGGGTGGGTGGGTGGGTGGGTGGGTGGGTGAACGAACGAACGAACGAACGAACGAACGAACGAACGGACGGACGGACGGACGGACGGACGGACGGACGGACGGACGGGCGGGCGGGCGGGCGGGCGGGCGGGCGGGCGGGCGGGCGGGCGGGCGGGCGGATGGGTGGGTGGGTGGGTGGGTGAGTGAGTGAATGAATGAATGAATGAATGAATAGGCTCAGGTTGCCTTATAATGGTTTGGGGTGCTGTGGGATGAAGGTGCCCCTGCTTTTGAGGATATCCCAGTTTTGCTGACTTCTGGATAAAGGCTTAGCTGTCAAAGTGGTTCTTGGAGCAAATTATAGGATGGGGAAACTCTTGGTGTATCAGGACTCACAGGATCTAACCGTTTTGTTGTTCAGGCAAATCAGGAAAAAAAAATGATTAGGCAACGACGCATCACAGGGTTCTGTGGGAGGGAGAGGAGTCTAGTGATGCCCAGAGGAGGAGGCAGATTTGTCAGGAGGAAGAAATTGAAACCGGAACGGGAATTTTCAAACTGAATCAGCCAGCTTTTGAAATTTCGTCTCATTCTTAGAAAACCCTGAACTTTAGGCCAAAAACTGAATCAGAATGACCAATCATTACCAGAGCGCTTTCATGACAAATGCATTAGATTACTCTTGGCCTCCTCCTGCCTATCCAGAAATAGCAACTCTTGCACACTTGGTCCAAAGGTAAGACATTGGTCCAATATCACCGAAAGGAGGAGTGACAACGGCTGATTCACGCAAGATGTCACATCCTGAAGGATCTCGGTTGCCCAGGATTTCAACACGTCTGAATCACGATCCAGTTTTTACGACAGAGAAATCCAGCAGGTTGCACGATATGATAAGCGGGGATGGATTCTGGCAAGCTGCTTTCATTGGTTTATCATTTTGATATGGTGGATACATAGGCGTACAGAAAAAGAGAGTGGATGCTAAGGAGGGCTTCTTCACAAAAACTCAGCATGACAGGGGCAGGAGGAGCTTCATGCTCGAAATGGCAGGCTCTGAAATGTGCAATGTGTATAAGGTGAAAAAGATCAAAGACTGAACTGGACGTTGTGGGTTTTTTTGGGTTGTATGGCCGTGGTTTGGTAGTTTCTCCTACTAACGTTAGATCCGGGCGAAACGTTAGGAGCAAAAGCTACCAGGCCACAGCTGCAACACCCAGTTGATTTCACCTATGAATGCCTTTGGCAATACACCAAGTCTGAACCTTCAACTGGAAGACAACAGCTAGCCCAGGGGTCTGCAACCTGCAGCTCTCCAGATGTTCATGGACTCCAGATGTTCATGGACCAATTGGCCATGCTGGCAGGGGCTGATGGGATTTGTAGTCCATGAACATCTGGAGAGCTGCAGGTTGCAGACCCCTGAGCTAGCCTGAGCATCTGCTACAAAAGCTGATTATGAGCTTACCATTTGGCAACTTAGAATGAACAGGGTTTTGCAGATGAAAAGTGTTGGGGCCACATCACAAATCAGGACCAGCAGTAGCTAAGCTTTGGTACCTTCCTCCTCACATCAACAGGATGTTGGCCCATTTCGCACGGACGTTTTAAAAACGTTTTGAGGCAGGAAATAAAATGTTTCCTCCGTGGAATTCTGCATTGTTTCTACCCCAATAGGTTTTATTTGCAGCCTCGAAACATTTTAAATGAATGCATTTTTAAAATTATTCTTTAGTTGAAGTGTTTTCAAAATAGATTCATTTTCCTGTGTGGTCCCTTCAAGACGTTTTTCAAATGTCTCGGCCTTCCCTTCTCCTCATTGGTTCCATTTTCTCAGCTCTCTCCTTGCCCCTTGCCTTGTTTTCCTCTAGGGTTTCGTTGATATTCAGAGGACTGCCGTTGAATATGGAGGTTCCTTTCAGTCACTATGGGTAACTGAAAGAAGCCTCAAAGGTTGAGCTGAATTGCTGTGAAAACTATAAAGTCTCTAACAAGACAATTGTATTTACTTTATGGTGTACACAATGAGTTAGTTAAAAACACACGGCCTGGAATACAGATTACATAATAAAAAAGGATCAGTATAAACTGTTGCAAAGATCTCAAACAAAGTTGATGATACACTCATTGTAAATTACCAGTACAAGGCCATATGCATTTCAGCTTAATTGGGCTTTCCTCAGTGGTCATAAATACAAAGCACAACTATTAAAGACACATCTGGAAATACAACGTACACATCTGGAAATACAATTTACGAGCTAATTTTTAATCTGAAAATACAAACCCTTAAGAGGAGGAAGGAAAAAAGACAACCTAATTAACATATTATTACTATAATAAGTTTTTGAAAAATCAATCAATATAAGACTGTACATGCCTTATATCTTGTGTGAACTCGAATACAGGGCCACAGGCCGAAATGTGTATGATCCCGTATTGGTCATTTATGATGAGTGTATCATCATTTTTATGAGATCTTTGCAACAGTTTATATTGATTTTTTAAATATATATGTAGCCTGCATTCCAAGCCCTGTGTTTTTAGCAAACTTACTGTACACACCATATAATAAATATAATTATTTTGTTACAGATTTACTTTTCTGGTTGAGGTTTTTTAAGGCTGAGGGGACTGAAGGGGAGTTAGAATCTTCTACATGCAAAGAAAATATTCTACTACATTAACATTTACATTCAACATTCTACTTACTTGTATTCCAATTTTATGTCCTGACCTGAACCCACAATGACAAAAGTCAGCACTGTTTCACAGAGGCACATTTTGCTAGCATTCTTTCCCCGCATTTAAGTCTTTCTTCCAACAGCATTGCAAATCCCTACTTACAGTTCTGTTCATTCAATACTGGTTTCCGCTTCAAGAGGGAAGAGATGCAAAATTGTGAAGTGACATAAACTTCCAAGCTACACAAATACCCTCCTCGGGCAATATGAAAGCGTGTGCTATTCTCTGCTACATAGAGAGGGAATGTACTTATAGGGCTCACAGGACATGCTAATATTTTACCCGTGACAAACTGGATAGTTGCTGAATCACTGTTGTATTTCAAACACCACATTGTAGAAATTGCTGCCATTCAGGACTGCAACGTGGTCCTGTCTTGAGTTTAGCAGCGTATGATGTAATAAGAAAGGGTGCTTCCAAACATGTGCAAAGAGGCCTTTCCTGTATTGCATAGCCAGCCAACCTACCCACATTTTAGATTTATGGTCAGATCTTTCAAGGCAGCGGTTACATCTCCCGGGACGTTTGGAGGTTTGACCCACCGGCATGTTTCACTGTAGAAATCACGAGCACGTGATGCTGCTTGTACTGGGTCAGACCACTAGTCCATCCAGTCTGACTGGCATTGAGTCTCCAGGGTCTCAGGCCCAGATGGGTTTTCCCCAGTACTTGCTTCCTGACACCCTTTTAACTGGCAGTCGAACCTGACACCATCTGCATGCAACGGCATGTTATTGACTACTTAACTGCTTAACCCATCCTAGCCCAGCCCTGTCCATAATAAATAGAAACAGCTCTTCCGAAAGTGGGGACATTTGGGAAAGGTGAAGAGAATAACACTCAAACTTGCCGAATCCAAAGCGGTGTAGTCCACCGCCGAACTACAGCCCAGCTCCAAGAATCCTGCACGTAGAAAGCTAGCCTGTAAGGGACAAAACTAGACTTGAACTCAAAGCCCAAACAGAGCTGCCTCCTACTGAGTCACAGCATTGATCTTTCTAGCTTCATATCATCCATGCCAGCTGACAGAGATAGCCAGAGAGTGAAGCTGGACCCGTTTGCATGAGAATCAATCTGGGGTGCTTGGTTCCCCCCTTTTGGACAGAGCAAAAACTCTGCCAGCCCATTATTGGACCTGACTTGCTTTTTGTTATAGTATCCTAGACAACAACTTTGCATTGAGAGATTCTTCCTCTTCCTCCATGAATCTGCTTATAGAAAAGAAGAGGGTGGACTTATACCCCACCTTTCTCTCCTGCAAGGAGACTCAAGGTGGCCTACAAGCTCCTTTCCCTTCCTCTCCCCACGACAGACACTTTGTGAAGCAGGTGGGACTGAGAGAGTTCTGAGAGAACTGTGACTAGCCCAAGGTCACTAAGCAGGAATGTAGGAGTGAGGAAACCCATCTGGTTCACCAGATAAGCCTCTGCCACTCAAGTAGAGGAGTGGGGAATCAAACCCAGTTCTCCAGATTAGAATCCACCTGCACTTAACCACTTCACCACACTGGCTCTCTCTCTAGACTGGAGCCTTTCTATAATTTCTGTGTTTCTGCAGGAGCCTGCATTTATTTATTCCTTTATGTTCCTGTATAAGTAACAGCCCATCCAATTTAAAGCGAAACAAATTATATTAAGGAACAAAAAGACACAAGTCTCCACTCATTGTCTCGGTGTGACCTGTTATGAAAGTATAACTCCTGTTCGCATGCCCGTTCATTTCGCCGAACTAACTGCAATAAAAGGAGGCAGGACATGGCTTATGGGGAACATTCAGCCCTGGACTTCCACACAAAGAACTTTTATATGCAAGCTAACAGTGCAACTGAGCAAATAAATCCACTGAAGATACTAGGCCTCAAAAAGGCACTAGCCAACTTGAAAAGGCATATTAGTCATTTGCAGCCAATCTATGGTCCGAAAGAAATAAGAAGAGCCAATTTCCCTTCCTGGTCACCACCACAGAATTATGACTCGCCATAGGTAACCAGACAAAGTGGGCTATTTGCAAGTCTCTGTTCTGGTCTGTTCACACTGTTCTTTTGTTTAAAATGCCAATCGCAATTTCTGTCCCAATGAGGTTCGGCTTCTTTGAGAGTTTCTCTTCACGGTCAAGTTCATAAGTCTGAACTGTGGCGTATCGCCCAGGGGGACATATGAGGTCAAATGTCCCCAGGCTATGGCTATTTAGCCACATAGAGGGTGGAAATTGCCCCCCCCCCACATGCCCCTCCTCCTTCCCCCCGGGTACATACACTGATTTCAAGACCTGGTGCAAAAAAATGTTTGTCATGGTGGTGGAGGGCAGTGGTGTTGTGCCAACAGGGCAGGGGGGTGCGAAGCCCCGGGCGGAGCAGTGGTGGAGGCATGGCTGGGCCACCGAAGGGGCGTAGTGGGGGCGTTCCGGGGCATGGCGGGGGCGGGCGACACCGCAGCAGGGGCACAGGGAGCGTGGTTTCCCCTTGCTGCACCTCTGGGGGTGGGCTACCACCCATGGGGGGGGGAGGCAAAAACTCAGATTTTGCACCGGGCTACATCTTCCCTAGATACGCCTCTGCTGTGGCTGCAAATCTGTGCAGAATGAAGAGGGTAGAAGGAGTCCCCACGATATGTTGACTGGAAAGATGAATCATGACAAACTAAAGTCAATGCAGCTCATATTGCAGAACTTTTTAATGCATACGACACGGATAAATGATCGTTCAGCTTCTATTTTGTTTGCTTCGATCGTCCGTCATGTGGAATCCGCTTAAAAGCCAAGGGAGGTTTTCTTCTTTTGGTTAAAAACGTTCTTAAAACATAATTGCCTTATGGTATGTGAGGAACATCACAAAGTAAACCTCTGAGGCTGCAGTGTATGCAATTGCCGGCAGCGGGCTGTATGGCGCTTGAACGGCCATGCATACGTGGCATTAACATGGTTGTGCGCTAGAAAAAAAGATGCACTTATGTATGCAAATGTTGTCAAGTTGCAACTGAGGCCCCTTCCGCACATGCAGAATAATGCACTTTCAATCCACTTTCGTAACTGTTTGAAGTGGGTTTTGCTATTCCGCACAGTAAAATCCAGTTGCAAAACGTATTGAAAGTGGATTGAAAGTGCATTATTCTGCATGTGCGGAAGGGGCCCAACTTATGGCACCTCCAGAGAGGGGCTTTCAAGGCAAGTGAAGCAGAGGTGGTTTGCCATGGCCTTCCTCGGCAAATTCTGTCTTGGTGGTCTCCCATCCAAGTAGTGACCCTGCTTAACTGGCTCTATTGAGATATATTGTGCTGTCTTTCTTCCAAAAAAGCAGGGATTCCTCCCCTTACAGGAGGGGCTTAAAGGAGGGGCCTAAAGACTCTGAGGAGGGGCCTAAAGACTGGAAAATGACAACAAGTGGCATGAGCAAAACATTGACAAAACTGCCCTCCCTGGCCAAAAGAAGAGCTAGTGAGGTACAAGAGATGGTGAGAAAGAAGAAAACACTGTCCGTGTTACATTGGGGCAGCCAGAACACATGCAGGAGGGTTCTTTAATGTAATACTGGAAAAGAAAGAGCAGACGTGAACAAGATCATCCGTAGCATTCATACCCCATGATCCTATTATATTTCAATTACACTACCTTTATTGTTAGGGGACTTGTTCGCAGGGACCTCTTCGAAGCCTAAAGAAATTTATTGTCAAAGATGCGAACGACTGAACAGCAACTGATGCAGCATTTAGCTCAGAAAGAAACGCACATTATGCAACCGTCGCTTGAAATCCGGAGTCACGCGGAGCGTGTGTAAGCACATTACTCAGAGGTAGGTCCCACTGAGTCCCGTGGAACTTACATCCAAATTAGTGCGTTTAGGATTGTGGTTGTGATGAGCAGGTGCAGAAACCACCTAATTTTCCAGCATGAGCAACCCCAATGTCAGCGGTGCTTGGGCTCCGTCCCCACATGCAGAATAATGCACTTTCAATCTACGTTCAATGCACTTGGCAGCTGTGCGGAATAGCAAAATCCACTTGCAAACAATTGCGAAAGTGGATTGGAAGTGCATTATTCTGCACGTGCGGAAGGGGCTTTAGAGAGCCAGAGGGACTCCGAAGATTTATTGGGCAAAGATTTTCATGGGAAATCTGCAAATTGTCATCATACAAGCAAGACATCCATCCTCGTGGAATAACACTCTTCTCATCGATACAAGGGAAATATTTTATTTTATATGTCTGTATGAATTCCCAGGTCCTAGCCAAAAAGAGTATATATTACAGAAGAAAAAAGCATGAAGTGACGGGGAGAAACACAGATCTCAGTCCAAAGGGGAAATCAGGTATTCCAAGTCTTGTTGAAATCTTAGGTGCACGTTAGCTATCTGAAGCAGGGTTCTGGAAAGTTTGGGATATGATCTTTTAAGCAAAGCCCCATTCAGTTCAATGGGATTTAGGCATGGTTTATTTTAACTAGGTTCATCAGGGCTATTGCTTTATAAAGAGAGGGGTTTTTTGGGGTGGGGGGTATGGCTGAATGAATAAATCAAAACAGACAAAGAAGACAGAGACAAACAGTGAGGTAGATTTCCCATGCGACCGGGGGAAAGTTTTCTGGACGTTTGAAAACAGTCACCGACACAGAAAGAAATTCTTTATGCTTTCTTAAGAATGCACAAAAGTAGAAAGAGAGGTGACACAAAAGTTCTCTAGCAGTTCAAACCACCCTTCCGTCTTTGGTGCTTCATCTACACATAGAACTGAACGGAATCATTTCAGAAATACTGCAGGTAGACGGGAAATTACCTTTTTTTTCATGTATTTAAAAGCACCCCTCCTTCCAAATAGAAAATTAGAACTGTACCGCTCTCCCTAATTCACTCGGTTTCTACTTTCCAACAAGTGTTTTCTCCCCTCGGGGGAAAGTATGCAAGCTATCCCACCAAAAGCTGTACCGTCTATTCTACTGCATTTACTTAAATCAGTCTATTGAGCCCAAATTATAGCCAAGTGCACAACCCATTCAGCCAAATGTGCTTCACAGAGACTGCAATTATTATTGGTGAATAATTCCAAATATAGCAATTCAGTGGCAGTTTCAGACATTCTGGTACTAAAAGTCAGGAGTGCACGTATTTGAAAGTCACAAGAAAAATCTCTTCCACGGTACCTTCGGAGCCAAGACAGGCTGGATGTCGCGACTATTGAATGCACCTTCTCGCTCGGCCTTAGACCGTCAATGAAGTGTAAAGGTGAGATCCCGAAAGTTTCCGTAACACCCAAGGAGCTGTCCAACCTATTTATATAGACTGAGCCGTTGACTCATGCACCAAAAGGGGCTGGAACTTTTTAACTAAGGCAATGACAGGTTGCTAGTCGAACTTCCAGCCCTTACCAAGAAGATCAGAAGTGAATGAACTGGAAAAGTTAGTTATAGAGAAAACGGGAGTCTTGATAGAACAGAATGGTTCTTTTTTCCCCTTCAGGGCTGCATTTTTAGAATATGCCCTGGCTAATTGACTGCAATGGGGTAAAAGAACGGGAAAACTTGGGCTACGGTTCCCTTCCGAGTAATTTTCCCTGTTCGGAGGTTTGCTTCAGAGGAATGCTGAGTTGGTAGTAGTAGTAGTAGTAGTAGTATAGAAGTACTAGTTGATTTATAGTTAACAACCAGCAAAACAACTGTTCATGAAAAGCTGAATTCCAAATTATTTACAAACAAAGAGATTATAAAGTTAAAATATAAATTAAAACTTATTTTAACATTCCTGTATAGGAACGAAGGGTCTGCTGTCCACGGACTTCACTGCTTTTAGATAAAAGGAGGAAGGTCACAATTTGGAATGTGTTGCTGAAGAAGCCCTTTTATCAGAATCCGACCACTCCTCCACCAACAAGGAAGATTCCTGTTGGGGTGGCCCACCCTTATAGTGGGAAATTATTGAGATTTCTGGGTGGACTCTAGGGGGTGGACTTGAGGAGGGGAGGGACATCATCATACTATAAGCCACCATATTATCCAGGGGAACTTATCGCTACCTTCTGGAGATCTGCTGTGTTTCTGTGAGATCTCCTGGACCATCTGGAGATGGCCAGCCCTACTTCTTGTAGGAAAATCTCATTCATTGGTCAGAAGAAGAAGAGTTTGGATTTATACCCCAACTTTCTCTCCTATAAGGAAACTCAAGGTGGCTTACAAGCTCCTTTCCCTTCCTCTCCCCATGACAGACACCTTGTGAGGTAGGTGGGACTGAGAGAGTTCTGAGGGAATTGTGACTAGCCCAAGGTCACCCAGCAGGAATGTAGGAGTGCGGAAACACATCTGGTTCACCAGATAAGCCTCTGCCACTCAGGTGGAGGAGTGGGGAATCAAACCTGGTTCTCCAGATTAGAATTCACCTGCTCTTCACCACTACTCCACGCTGGTTCTGAGGATGGTTATATAGGAGAAGGCGGTCTTTCAGGTACTGTTGGGACACGTTGTTTAAGACTTCAAAGCACATGGTGCATTCATAAAAGAGGTCTGTTCTTGCTGGAAAATTTGCAATTTTCTTTCTCTGAAACTGAGGGTCAGAAATTAACCGTGCAGATGAATGAAAGTGGAGATCCTTAAGTTGGCAGGATTGCCAACAGGGTTACTGAGATCATTGTCAGAAGATGCCACTTGAAATCTTCACAACACTCAAGTCTGTGCGGAGTAGAAACAGCATAAGCAAACACGTACATATGAACTGAGTCTCTGCTAGGAGTTGACTCTCAGTTAAGGGGAACCTCTAGATTTGGCAAGCTAATTGGTAGCTGGTTTCTGTTTCTCCACCAGTTCTTGAGAATTAGATCTTGGGAACTCTGACACACACCGGTAATATAGCTGAACTTTTGGAAGGAGCGCATTAAAATGCTATGCGCATGTCATGACTCACGTCAGTTCCTCAGTAACTTGGCAAGTCGACATGCGTGGAGATTCCAAGATCAGCTGGAAGATTACTCTTAGTTTTTTTTCCTAATCATCCTTCTTCAGAGCTTGGGGTACAAATAGCTACTTCTGAGAAACGAAGCAGGTGTGATCTTGTTCCCGGTTTGAGTTTTGGTAGCTGAATCAGACCATGAACACATGAAGCCGCCTTGAACTGAACCAGACCTTCGGTGTATCAAGGGCAGTCTTGTCTACTAAGTGTCTCTCCAGAGCTTCGGGATGAGGTCTTTCACATCACCAACCACGGAACAGCCAGTGCTATGTAGTGGTTAAGAGCAGTGGAACGGTGATTTCCTCAAAGTTCCTTTAACAGGTTGTATCCACACCTGATTACCATCACTTACAGCCTGTGAGTGTTCGTCGCTAGGTGTTTACATCTTTCTTGGCTCTGCCCCTTCGGAAACCAGCAAATCTTTATCCCTGTCCCTCCAACTGATCCTACCTTTTTGGGTTGTCGTCACTTATTCTTCTTCGTGCACCGTTGCTGTTTTTCCTCTTTCTGTTTTTTCATAAGACATATGGAGAGCGAAAACAGACCTGGGAGTTTCATGAATGACCTCCAACTGTTCCCCCTCCCAATTCCCCTTTTTTAAAAAATTGGGGGTGTGGTGATTTAGATTGGGACCAAAACAAGGGTTGGGGTAAAGCTTTTCCCCTGACCATTTTCCTTTACTGAATTGCACATTTTTCTTATGGGGAGAGTTCTGCTGATCTTCTCAGGTAGCTTCAGGTTGGAAAAACGGCATTTAGATGATGGCTTCGTTTCCCCCCTCCCTGTGCGACAATCCCAATGCAAGCAGAGAAGCGAAAAGACTGTACCCAGAAGCAAAATATACGATTCAATCAAGCCCCTATAAACAGGATGAAAAGTCCACAAAACCTATGTGTGAAATATACAGTAACAGCTAAATGTGTTGCAGTATTGACTTCATATCAACTTAAATATGTTGTATTATTATCTTTTCTACCACCAGAACACAAAAAGAACAAGAATAATCTAATACAAAAAGGAAATGTAAAGTCCAGATTTAAATCAGATAAAGTTCAAATCCTCCAACAGGTTGCCCGGTTATATTTCACTTCAAATATATTCCTTCTTTAGGGAACATCATCCAACGGTTCATTTTCAAACCGTTTACAGATTACATTTTCATTATTTTAGATGTGGAGTCAATACTGCAATAGTCGAAGGCTTTCACGGCCGGAATCACTTGGGTGCTGTGTGGTTTCCGGGCTGTATGGCCGTGTTCTAGCAGCATTCTCTCCTGACGTTTCGCCTGCATCTGTGGCTGGCATCTTCAGATGATCCTCTGAAGATGCCAGCCACAGATGCAGGCGAAACGTCAGGAGAGAATGCTGCTAGAACACGGCCATACAGCCCGGAAACCACAGCACCCAAATACTGCAATACGTTTAACTGTTGCTGGATGTTTCACACATGTGTTATAAGTGCTTTATTGAACTGTACATTTTTCTTATGGGGAAGTAGAGTTGGAAGAAGAGTTGGATTTTTATCCCCCCTTTTCTCTCCTGTAAGGAGACTCAAAGGGACTTACAAACTCCTTTCCCTTCCCCCCTCACAACAAACACCCTGTGAGGTGGGTGGGGATGAGAGAGCTCCGAAGAACTGTGACTAGCCCAAGGTCGCCCAGCTGGTATGTGTTGGAGTGCACAAGCTAATCTGGTTCCCCAGATAAGCCTCCACAGCTCAAATGGCGGAGCGGGGAATCAAACCCGGTTCTCCAGATTAGAGTGCACCTGCTCTTAACCACTACACCGTGCAGGTGCTCTCTTCGCCTCTCTACTAGTTACTTCCCTGTATCTTCTCTTTGTATCTGACAATCAGGGCTCAAACACAGAGGCTTATTTTGAAGAAGTGGGGGGGGGGGGAACCACTTGGGAGTTCCATACATCTTACAGCAAGATGTCTGTCTCACCCCTCTGTCTCTTCCTTTTATACCAACATTCTTCTAAACGCTATCTCTTTCTAAATGCAAATGTTTTGAGCATGTTTGTTCTTGCGCTGCTTTGCCTCAGCTGTCTCCTGCACCCAGTCAGCTAACCCGCAAACAGAAAAAGTAATATTAACTTGTAACAGAGGCCCCTTCCGCACACGCAAAATAATGCATTTTCAAACCACTTTCACAACTGTTTGCCATTCCGCACAGCTTCAAAGAGCACTGAAAACAGTTTGAAAGTGCATTATTCTGTATGTGCGGAATGAGCCAGAGTGTCTTTTCTTGGTTGTCACAAGCTTGTGAGGTGGATAAGTGGCATGGTCTTCCTCTCTAGTGTATCAGCCGTGCGTGACTTCCAAAGTCAACCTACCCCTCCTCTCCAGAACATAATTGTAACCCAGCTTTCTCCAAGGAGCTTATGGATGTATATACTGTCCTTACTGTGACTCTGCTAGGCAGGTTAGGTTAAGGCCCCTTCCGCACATGCAGAATAAATGCACTTTCAGTCCACTTTCAGTGCACTTTGCAGCTGGATTTTACTGTGTGGAATAGCAGAATCCACTTGCAAACAATTGTGAACCTCTTGGGTTTTCTCCATCCTTCCTGTCAACTTCCCAAGAATGATTCGTTGCCACATGGGCACTATTTTCCTTACAACTGTGGTACCTGTTTTTCTCCGCCACCAGAGGGCTTTTAGTTTTCAAGTGGGCAACTGACCTACGATTATAACACTATAACAATCTATCAGGTTCTCTGAATTCCCAACTATTTTTTTTTAAAAAAGCAAGTATCTAGGCCCTTTAATTACAGAGGTATGCCTTTCCCCTTATATCTCCACTATGAAAAGGGCCACGTTTTTTTTAAATAGAAAAGCTAGAAATTTAAAGTAACTAGTGGATAGACTATAATAATGTAAAAGTATGCAATTTTATGATTTAGAGGTTGTTTGGAGACAAGCCACATCGATGGGGGAGAATTCGGTATTTTCTTCCTTTCCACAAGGGGGCACTACAGCACAGACAGAAACCTCCCCAAATTGCATGGAACCAGTGGATTATGAGAAGGGCTGAATGAGAATATAATAAATCCAACATATACTACCCCAGGCCACAAAACTTCACTAGGTCTAATTTTCTGCAAGAACGTGTGGGTATGGATTCATTTCAAAATTGTGCCAGGTGCCAGGCAAGTGACTCATGCAGAGACGCAGAAAGAAATCTCCTCCCAACAAGTTCATCTCTGTATATTCTGTTCCACAAAAAGATGAGAGTAAATTTGTATACTAATCCACCATTTCCTGGACCTTTTTTGTAGTCGAATGCTCCGCGAGGGTCCTGCCTGAAAACGTCTTCTGTATTCCATGCCTGAAAATGTTTTATTTGTGTTGTGCGGAATGGATCCGTGGCAAAACACCCCCGAACGTCCCTTGCCTTAAAAACTGTAAAGGGTTGCCGTAAGTTAGCTGCAACTCGACAGCAGTTTACACACACACATGCTTTCCCAGTTGTGTTGTTGGCAAAAACTATAATAATTACATGCTGGGTTTATTTTACCTATACCCACGATACCCAGATTTCTCAATTTGCAAAATGCCACCTGGCCTTGATAGATGTATAATTACTCCTGTAGCTTTTTACCCTCCTGTGGCCATGAGTTTCAGAAGCTAATTAAGGCTCTTCCTCCAGGTTAGCAAGTCTTGGAAACTCCAAAAGTACCCTCTCCCCAGCCCTTTTCACTTGATAATTAGCATCCTCTGTTATTTATCTTTTACACAACGAACTTGGGTGTTGTTGTTGTTCGCCACAAAGCCTTCGGAGCCTGCTTGTTCGCGCACTGCTCAGTACGGAAGCATCTGTAGAATAGCTCATTAATTGAGCTTCTGTGGTTCCCGTCTGAAGTGCGCTGTCTTGACAAATGCTGCCGACAGCCAATTAGCTTTATCTGGGTCAAATTTACAATCCGTCTGTCGTGATTCATTTCTGATTCTCCGATCCAAACTTCCCGCCCATCTCTCGCCATTCCTGGCAGAGGAAGAATTCCCAGATCATGGATGGGGAAATCGTGTTGCGAAGACAGCAGCAATCCAGAGACCGATACGGGCAGAACCCTTGGGCCAAAGCCACAGACAATTAAAACAACCACTGCCCTTCCCACAAGCTATCTGAAATGCTTCCTGTCCTGAAGAAAGGGAGCAGCTGCTTCCAACAGCATCCCTAGAGCCCAGGAAATGAAGAAGAAGAAGAAGAAGAAGAAGAAGAAGAAGAAGAAGAAGAAGAAGAAGAAGAAGAAGAAGAAGAAGAAGAAGAAGAAGAAGAAGAAGAAGAAGAAGAAGAAGAAGAAAAGGAGGAAAAGAAGGAGGAGGAGGAGGAGGAGGAGGAGGAGTTTGGATTTATATCCCCCCTTTCTCTCCTGTAAGGAAACTCAAAGGGGCTTACAATCTCCTTTTCCTCGCTCCCCCACAACAAACATGGGTGAGGCTGAGAGAGCTCCAAAGAACTGTGACTAGCCCAAGGTCACCCAGCTGGCATGTGTTGGAGTGCACAAGCTAACCTGGTTCACCAGATAAGTCTCCTCAGCTCAAGTGGCAGAGCAGGGAATCAAACCCACTTCTCCAGATTAGAGTGTGCCTGCTCTTAACCACTACACCATACTGGCTCTCTCTCTCTCTCTCTCTCTCTCTCTCTCTCTCTCTCTCTCTCTCTCTCTCAGAGGCGGCTTTCTTTTTGTAGCAGGTCAATTCCGACTCTGATAGAAAGAACTTCCCTTCTGGTTCGCATCAAGGGTCTGGACTGGCCAGCACCCAGTTTCTATCGGTAACTGGTCAGATGACTACACGATAATTTTACCGCCCTCCAGGTGAGCAAAGAATGGCATGCATTTCAACAGTCAATTATTATTCATCTGAGCAATGTTTATTCATATAGAAGAATTACCAAAGTAAATAGCACATTTTACATCACTGTCCAAGTAAACATGTCTGAGTATAAGTTGTGTGTTGTCTCTTTAAATTCTATTTCTTTCTGCATATTTTGGAGCCAGTTCCTCCTTGTTTTGCCCACTGGCTCATTCAAGGGACTTGGAGTCTCTGGTTATTTTTCTCCGACTTGTATCTCCATGTGAAGATCACAGCTGCTCTTGTTTGTACTCCATGCTTATAATCCTGATCTGATATTTAGGCTGATATTTCCACTCCCTGATAACATGCAGTCTTATCTGGGACACAACAGTCTTCTCGAAGCAGAGATGAAAAGTCCCTTGAATAAGCCATTGGTCAAAACAAGGAGAAACCAGGTCCCGTTGGGACACAAAATAAGCAGAAAGAAATACAATTTAAAGAGACAGCACACAATTTATGTCCAGACTTACGTTTACTCTGACAACGATGTAAAAATGTGTTATTTACTTAGGTAACTCTACTATATGAATAAACATTGCTCTGATGAATAATAATTGACTGTTGAAACGCATGCCAGTCTTTGCACAACCTTATTCATCTAGCACATACGCTTTCGATCGTGCCTTCTTTTTTCTTCAGACTTATCCTCCAGGTGGGACCTGGAGACCTTCCAGAATCTTCCAGACCACGGAGATCAGTTTCCCTGGAGAAAACGGCTGCTTTGGAGGTTGGCCTCTATGCCATTATGCACCTGGTTAAGTCCTGAGGATTTCGGATTGCAGTGCGGTTTAGGGGTAGATGGGATCTCAGTGCAGTATAATGTCACAGAAGTCACCCGTCAAAGTGTTGTATTTGACAGCCTTGAATGCAGCAGGCATGGAATTCTGGGAGAGCTCATCAAACATTCTCCAAGTGACTATTGGAGACTGTAGCTCTCTGACTCTGCTGAGGAAAGATGTTGTTCAATGTTCTGTCAACTAAAGCTCTGACTGAGCTAGTCATAGTTCTTCGGCATTCTCTCAGCCCCACCTACCTCAGAGGGTGCTTGTTGGGGTGGGGGGGAGGAAAGGAGATTGTGAAAGGAAGTCTCCTTACAGGAGAGAAAGGAGACTCCTTACAGGAGAGAAAGGGGGGTATAAATCCAATCTCTTCTTCATAGCTCTTCAGACTACACTAGATATAAAAAGGCAAGCTCTGAAAACCCCACTTGCGACTCCCAACTGGCATTTCTTCAATTCAAACAGAGCAAGAAACAATCCAAGATCTCAAGGCCAAACTTCATTCTTCCGTGGTGAATTCCTGCACTTTACTTTTCTGGCACTGCAATTGAAACTGACCTTGATCTCTGGTATTTAGATTTCAACATAATCACTCAGAACTCTGAACGATGCTGGAGGTCTTCCTTGTTTGGAAGAAGCCTTCCGGTCATTGATGACAAACCTCTCAAAGTTACTTGGAGTTCCTTCCAGATTGGCACCTTTTGAGTCGACAAGTTGGTGAAGGCCTTGATAGGGTTGCCAACTCCAGGTTGCAAATACCAGGAGATTTTACGGGTGGAGAAGAGTGGGGTTTGGAGAGGAGAAGAGAAGAGAGGGACTTCAATGGGGTATAGAACTGTGGTGTCCAACTCTGGCGCTTCAGACGTTCATGGACAACAATTCCCATCAGCCTCTGCAGGCATGGCCAATTGGCAATGCCAGCAGGGGCTGATGGGAATTGTAGTCCATGAACATCTGAAGCGCCAGAGTTGGACACCTCTGCCATAGAGTGCACTTTCCAAAGTAGCCATTTTCTCTGGGTGATCTCTGTTGTCTAGAGATCAGTTGTGGGAGATCTCCAGGCACCATCTGGAGGGTGGCAACCCGAAGCCTTTTCCCTTCTTTTGGGATGGAGACCACAGGTGAGGCGACTGGGAGAAAAACAGCCGTGCTGAAAAACAAACATGGCCGTTGCACAAGCGCACGAGACTGGAAGTGACACACAGCATCTGCATCTGCGACGGCCAGGGAACGCAGGCGGACAATGTAATTGCCGGTAGACGATGTAATTGCCGGCAGCAGGCCGTAGTTTTATGCTTTTGAGGCTTCTGCAAGAATACACAACCGAACAGCACAAGCTGGAAAACAGAGGGGGGAGAGAGAGAGAGAGCTCTTGTCCCTACTTGTGAATCACTCCATAGTTGCAAGTTGTTATTAGGATTACCAGCCGGCAGCAAATCCGTCTTTCAGAAATGTGCGTAAAGCCAGCCCCGCAGCAGGTAGAGTGAAAACAGTGGGGCAAAAGGACACTGCGCGAATCAGCGCACCGCGAAGAAAGCAAATGCCGCTCATCCAAGTGGTAAGCGCTACGTGCACAAAGGCACCGAAGCTCATGATAATGGGGGGATTTTGAATCCGAAGAGGCTGCCTCTGCAAGGCGACGAAACCTCTTCCAACAGTGTAAAGGCAACACTAGAGTTGTCACCCCCTGACTTTCACAACCAGCAATCGACGTTTTCAGCCGCAAGGACCAAAATGACCATTTGAAGGCTCGGTGTCCGTGCACAAACTCTTTTATGCAGGTGATCTGCAGACAAGACGACGCCCACCCAGCCCACCAGAGGTTTCACTTCTATCAATCCCGCGGAGGCAACTAAGCCTCAAAGAATAACGTAATGCAAAACCCTAACGAGTTTTTAAAATTAACATCGAAAGACAAAACTAGGGACAGTGTGACACCAGAGATAGGAACCAGATTATCCCCTCGTAAAGGGGGACATGAAAATCATGTGGGCTGAAATTACAATTGACAACATAAATCTAAAAGAACAATTAGATCAAGTTTGCCGTGCTACAGCCCTACCCCCAGTACTGGCGAGCTAATTGCATTTCTCAGTGGCACCCTCAACACATTTCCCGCACGGGCACAATAGGGGCCATCATTTGCTGGGATCAGATAAACCGAAGAGAACAATTACGCTGCAAATCTCCAGAGTTCAGAGCTCGCTGTGCTACGGCTCTAACCCCAGCACTGGCAAGCTAATAACACTTCTCAGTAGCACACTCCACATTTCCCGCAAGGGCACGATGGGGGCCATCATTTGCTCGGATCGGATATCAGGAAATCAGGGCTGTCACTGGTATGTCGGGACCGTTGAGGAGTACGAGAGAACTGTTATTATGCCTTCACTTACTATCCCCTGTCAGATTTGCCCTGCGGTGCCATCTGAATCACCTCTGTGAAAGGGCTCTGTGAAAGGGCTTTTTCTGTATCTTAAGAGACAGGTTGGTGAACCTCGCTCTTAGAAGAAGAAGAAGAAGAAGAAGAAGAAGAAGAAGAAGAAGAAGAAGAAGAAGAAGAAGAAGAAGAAGAAGAAGAAGAAGAAGAAGAAGAAGAAGAAGAAGAGGAGGAGGAGGAGGAGGAGGAGGAGGAGGAGGAGTTTGGATTTATATCCCCCCTTTCTCTCCTGCAGGAGACTCAAAGGGGCCTACAATCTCCTTGCCCTTACCCCCTCACAACAAACACCCTGTGAGGTAGGTGGAGCTGAGAGAGCTCCGAGAAGCTGTGACTAGCCCAAGGTCACCCAGCTGGCGTGTGTGGGAGTGCACAGGCTAATCTGAATTCCCCAGATAAGCCTCCACAGCTCAGGCGGCAGAGCTGGGAATCAAACCCGGTTCCTCCAGATTAGATACATGAGCTCTTAACCTCCTACGCCACTGCTGCTCAAGAGCCCTTTATGGATCTATCCGTTCACCTGAATAGCCTTGATTCAACCTCGCTTCAGAATCCAGTGCCAACTGGATTTTTCATAGGAAAGACCTGGCCCCCTTCCGCACGTGCAGAATAATGCACTTTCAATCCACTTTCAATCCACTTTGTAGCTGTGCGGAAGAACAAAATCCACATGCTAACAATTGTGAAAGTGGACTGAAAGTGCGCTATTTTGCATGTGCGGGAGGGGCCCTACACACACAGGCTCCTGGGTCGCCAACTGTCCAACAGGCACCTATGACTGTGCTTAGAAGGGTGGCACGATTTGCATCAATCGGGTGGCAACGTGGTCCTGTGTGCCACAGGTAAAGGCAGAGCAGGAAGGGCTTGTGGAAAAGTTGTCAGCCTGACACACAACAGGCAGAAATAAGCTTCCAGCAGACTGTGATTATAGAGACAGAGTGTGCCTGTTGGGAAAACAGGGGTGTTAAAAGGATATTAAATTGTTTCTTGTCCATCAGCAAAATGCTAGCAGTTGTGACAGATTGCCTCATCTGACTGGTAAGGCTGCAAGTCCCCCTAGCCGCTGGCAGGGGATTTTGGGAAGTGGGGGAGATACGTTTGCCAGACCCAGGATGGGGGACTCTGTGGATTTGAGGATGGATCCTGGGAGGACAGAGGTCTCAGCAGAGTTCAGTGCCAAAGAGTCCAACCTCCAAAGCATCCATTTTCTCTAGGGCAGCGATGGAGAACCTTTTCGAGACCCGAGTGCCCAAATTGCAACCCAAAACCCACTTATTTGCCCATCATACCAAAAGAAGTGTCAACACGGCAATTCAACCTGAATACTGAGGTTTTAGTTTAGAAAAAAATGGTTGGCTCCAAGGAGTGCGTTACTCGGGAGTAAGCTTGGTGGTAGTCGGTGGCTTTGCTTTGAAGCAACCGTGCAACTCTTCCAACGGGTGAATCACGATCCTAGGAGGGTTTACTCAGAAGCAAGCCCCATTGCCAGCAACCAAGCTTACTCCCAGGTAAAGGATCGCGCTTTAGTACTTCGCATGAAAATCAGTGGGGTTTAACAGCGCTTAACAGAGTTACCTATACTGCTTCCCCAAAACTAGGTCTTAGGTTTAATGCTAATAATCGAGCCCAGCGGCCCAGGCCAGCCAAGATATGTCTGTTTGCACGTGCCCACAGTGAGGGCTCTGAGTGCCACCTCTGGCACCCGTGCCATAGGTTCGCCACCACTGCTCTAGGGAAACTCTGCAGTCTGGAGATGATCTGTAGTTCCAGGGTACCTTTACCTGGAGGCTGGCATCCCTACCCACCCGCTGCTGCTTGGGGAAGGTTGCCATTCAGCAATTAGCTAATATCTCAGGCAGAAAGAAGAGAAAAACAACCAGAAACGTGTGGCAAATCTCTTCCTGAATTTCTTCCCAGCGAACGCAAGAGGTAGAAAAATCACCAAATCGCGTGAAACATGATAGAGAGTCGCTTATTTTTTGAAAGGTTTCCCGTTTGGCTCTGGGAGTGTACTTTATTTTGTGATCCCTTGGAATCCTTGTTTCCACACACGGTTAGGAACGGGCAAACCATTCATTGCATGCTTTAGCTGATTCACGATCGATAACAAGGGTGTGGAAGGCTTGCCAAAGCTTACTCCGTGCGGCTTGCCAAAGCTTACTCAGCAAAACTGGAGAGCCATTTGTCACATGGCATGGGAATTTCAAAGCTCTGAAGTCATGAAACTTTACTGATGCCCATTTAGCTTCTGCTGAATTTTTAAGGGATTCATAAAACTCGTGCCTTATTCCACAGGATAGAGGCACCTGACAGTAGAATATTCTATTCTATTCTATTCTATTCTATTCTATTCTATTTACATTTATTACCAGCCCTTTACTATAGTCTCATATGGCACATGAATGCATGAATCAGACAATGGGTCTATCTATGTCAGTCTTGAATGCTCTGGCTGGCACTGGCTCTCAGGAAGATGTCGCAAGGGGGAATTGCGCCCGGGGCACATGTTTGCCCTGTGCCCCCGTCACGCCCCTGCACTGGTACATATCCCCCTGGCGCTACGCCACTGCTCTTGGGGGTCTCAAATCTTTTATTATTTAGACAGCTGCTTTGGTTTTCTGCTTTACACTGTTGGTTTTGCACATTGGTTTGTACTGTGGATAAGGTGCATTTTTTAAATGCACCTTCCATATTGTTTATGTATGTTTAATATAAATATAGGGCTGGTTTACTGATGTGTGAATAGTGTCAAAATGTGAATGTTTCACACGGCAATTACAGTGCAATGAAACAGAAAGTGGCACGAAAATAAAGACTCCTGGTAAAGAGCAGCAGATTTTAATCTAGAGAACTGAGCTTGATTCCCTGCCTCTCCCACATGATGCCTGCTGAAGGGAAGAGGCAATTGTTAAATGTATTGTCGAAGGCTTTCATGGCCGGAATCACTGGGGTGCTGTGTGGTTTCCAGGCTGTATGGCCGTGTTCTAGCAGCATTCTCTCCTGACGTTTTGCAAAGATGCCAGCCGCAGATGCAGGCGAAACATCAGGAGAAAATGCGACTAGAACACGGCCCTACAGCCCGGAAAGCACACAGCACCCCAAGCAATTGTTAGCTGCGTTGAGACTCCTTAGAGAAAAGCAGGGTATAACAACCAACTCTTCTTCTTTGAGGATCAACTGCATATATAGTCATACCCTGGTGAGACCGTCTCCAGGAATTTCCCTACCTGAGGTTGACAAGTCTACAACCAGATGCAGGGGGGCAAAATAAGGGGAGGGCATAATCTCCACGCCTAGTTTGTGGGCATCCTGAAATAGGGTTGCCAACTCTGGTTTGGGAAATTTCTGGAGATTTGGGGGTGGAGCTTTGGAAAACAGGGTTCGGGAAGGGACATAAGAACATAAGAACAAGCCAGCTGGATCAGACCAGAGTCCATCTAGTCCAGCTCTCTGCTACTCGCAGTGGCCCACCAGGTGCCTTTGGGAGCTCACATGCAGGATGTGAACGCAATGGCCTTCTGCGGCTGTTGCTCCCGATCACCTGGTCTGTTAAGGCATTTGCAATCTCAGATCAAGGAGGATCAAGATTGGGAGCCATAGATCGACTTCTCCTCCATAAATCTGTCCAAGCCCCTTTTAAAGCTATCCAGGTTAGTGGCCATCACCACTTCCTGTGGCAGCATATTCCAAACACCAGTCACACATTGCGTGAAGAAGTGTTTCCTTTTATTAGTCCTAATTCTTCCCCCCAGCATTTTCAATGAATGGCCCCTGGTTCTAGTATTGTGAGAAAGAGAGAAAAATTTCTCTCTGTCAACATTTTCTACCCCATGCATAATTTTGTAGACTTCAATCATATCCCCCCTCAGCCGCCTCCTCTCCAAACTAAAGAGTCCCAAACGCTGCAGCCTCTCCTCATAGGGAAGGTGCTCCAGTCCCTCAATCATCCTTGTTGCCCTTCTCTGCACTTTTTCTATCTCCTCAATATCCTTTTTGAGATGCGGCGACAAGAACTGGACACAGTACTCCAAGTGCGGTCGCACCACTGCTTTATATAAGGGCATGACAATCTTTGCAGTTTTATTATCAATTCCTTTTCTAATGATCCCCAGCATAGAGTTTGCCTTTTTTACAGCTGCCATGCATTGAGTTGACATTCCCATGGAACTATCAACTAAGACGCCTAAATCCCTTTCCTGGTCTGTGACTGATAGCACTGACCCCTGTAGCGTGTATGTGAAGTTTGGATTTTTTGCCCCCATGTGCATCACTTTACATTTTGCTACATTGAACTGCATTTGCCATTTCTGAGCCCACTCACCTAATTTATCAAGGTCCGCTTGGAGCTCTTCGCAATCCTTTGTGGTTCTCACCACCCTACATAATTTGGTATCATCTGCAAACTTGGGAGTTCAGCAAAGTCTAACGCCATAGAGGCCAACCTCCAAAGCCACCCTAATCCAAATCAGTTTCACTCTTCCTAATCAACCAGCTTAGAACAGCATAAGTCTGCTTAGATTTCTGCTGTTTATTTCCCAATACGGGGGAAGATGAAACGTGTGCGGCTTCTCCCCCTCCCTTGCCATCCAGCTGTGTTCTATCCTACATATTTTACAGATGTTATAGCCATGGGGGTGGATGACTGGATCAGGGGAGGGACGAGCGGCCGAATTCCTACTGCCAGATTTCATATCCGTCCCAGAGCAGCACAAGGAAACTTTAATTCAGATGTGAATGTTTGAAGGCTCTTTTGTCAGCGTTCGTTTAATAGAATGGCTAAGGAAGAAAGCCGGAATGGTGTGGTGATTAAGATGTCGAACTAGGATCCGGGAAACTCAGGTTCGAATCCCCGCTCTGCAATGGAAACTTTCTGGGTGATTTATATCCCACCATTCTCTCCTGTAAGGAGACTCAGGGTGGCTTACAGGCTCCTTTCCCTTCCTCTCCACACACTTTGTGAGGTAGGTGGGGTTGAGAGAGTTCCACAGAACTGGGACTAGCCCAAGGTCACCCAGCTGGCATGTATTGGATTGTACAGGCCAATCTGGTTCACCAGATAAGCCTCCACAGCTCAATGGCAGAGCGGGGAACCAAACCCGGTTCTCCAGATTAGAATCCACCTGCTCTTAACCACTACACCATTAGGCCAGATAGAACCAAAGGAATTGGCTGGACCAAACCCAGTGTGTTCCTGATTTGTCAAATCTTCCGTTCAACATGCTTTGAGAAATCAAGTCTACTAACAACCTTTCTCTGCCCTTCTCAGTTGTGTTTTCTTCATTTGTTAGTTTTCATTTTGTATCATTTGCTTGCCATTCTGCTACGGCATTGGATCATGTTTTATGACTGTACCGTTGCTGGGTTAATATGACACCGCTTTTGGAAACTGGCAAGGCAGGGTGGTTATTTGGGTGACGAAAAGACCAAACGAAACACCATCACCAAACATCTTGCCTCAACCACAACAAACTCAAGAGGTGGGCCCATTCTCCCAGCCTCAAGCCAGCATTTGCAAGTCGGCACCTGTTGCTCCACCCTCCATTTCTGCTCTTATGTTTTGACAGGTCTGACCCACAGAGACTAAGGGAGCTCCTGCCCTTTTGTTTGCTGGAGTTCCCTTTATTCAAAGTGCTGCTCCTGCTTCAAGAGTCTCAGCTGTTGCATCTGTGAAGAGAGATTCCTGCACTGAAGGCACAGCATTGTGTTTCAGTCAAAAACCGATCTAATTGCTGCTCTTCTACGAAATAACCCTGATCCACGCAGTTCTATAAATAACTATAAATAAAGAAACACGAACACGATATTGGGGATTTGACAACCCTGTGCGATTGAGCGTGTCTGGACTGACAAACCATGACATGCAACTGGCGGGCAAACCAGGATCAGCGAACATGAAACAGGTTTGCAAACTATGGTTTGTGCTAACTGTAGGTTGCAGTGAGTTCCACCCACTCCAGAGATTTAAGCAGCGAGAGAATCACGCAGGTGAGGCTCCCCAACGCAGGTGAGGCTGCCAACTTCCAGGTAGGACCAGAAGATCTCCAGCAATTTCAAATGATCTCCAGACAACAGAGATCAGTTCCCCCTAAAGAGGAAAGGGCTCCCACCCCTGGAGAAATTGGACTCTATGGCTTTAAAAGTAGTGAGATCCCGCCCCTCCTCAAAAGTCCAGGTCCCACCCCCAAATCTCCTGGAATGTCGCAACCTGAAGTTGGCGATCCTACATGTTAAGCAGGCGTGGGATTGTTGCTCCATCATCAGGGCGGACTACTTTCTCTCACTGTTACAAAGCATAGATCTGCACAAAGATCACCTTTGCAAGGCTGTGCAGCTGTGAACTATTTTGTTGCTTGGATTGGGTTACCAGCTCTGGCCTGAGTACTTCTTGGAGATATGGGGTGGAACCTATGGAGGGGGGGGGGGTATGGGGAGGGAGTTCATCTAGAATCTACGCTATACCATCAAGTTTGCCCTCTGAACCTGCTCTTTCCTTCAGGGGAGTTGATCTCTGTGGTCTGGAGCTGTAATTCCAGAAAATTTCAAACCCCACAGGGAGCTTGAGGCAAAACTTGTTTTCTTAATTTATTGTCTCAAGGCACCACATAATTCTGCTGCTTCTTGGGGGGCAGGATTTGTAGTGCGGAAGATGGGGGACCCTACTTCAGAACGCCACAAGAAATAAATAATAAAAGCAAAGATTTTTCCAGATGCACCTCCCGTTCTCCCAAAAGGAAGGAAACTGGGCAACGAAAGGAAGCAGCTTTCTTTCACACAGATGTTTCACCGCAATTCGGGTTTCTACTGCAGTGTTTTCTCGCATCTAAGCTACCTCACAGTGTCAGTTTCTGTTTGTCGTCTTTTCTGTACTTTCTTTGTCATTCTGTGGTTTCTCGAACTGGATCACAGATAGTTGTTAAAACGTGGAGAAACAGTGAGAAACCCACAGAAAGACACAAAAAGAGACAACAGAGAGAAAACAACAACAACAACGCAAACTCCACTGCATTTGGGCACCCAAACTCAGGAAACCCCCTTGTGAAAGAAGCCTGTTTATCTAGTTCAGTGCTGCCTGCTCTCATCGATAGCAGCCTTTCAGGGTCTCAAGCAGAGGAAGTATTTTGCTGTTGTAGTAGCGTGTGATCCTGGGTCCTGCAAAACACATACTCTACCTCTGAGACACAT
Source organism: Sphaerodactylus townsendi (assembly GCF_021028975.2). NCBI lineage: Eukaryota > Metazoa > Chordata > Lepidosauria > Squamata > Sphaerodactylidae > Sphaerodactylus > Sphaerodactylus townsendi. The sequence goes on from NC_059440.1 coordinate 27,786,490, forward strand.
CCTCTTTAAAAAAAATGGAACACATACCTGTCTATGATACCCACATGCAGTACAGCAGCCTGTATATCTAAAGCTACCTAACAATGAATTGGAACACTTGTCTATTTTAGCTCAGTATTATCCAGGTGGCAGAAACTCTCCAGGGTGTCCCCAGTCAAATAATAAACTCCAGGGTGTCTCCAGTGAAATAATAAATTATCAAGGATTTCCTTAATCTGCTAGGATTCTATTCCTGCCTCAACCATTGCATCTGAGCAGCCCCTGCTCGCATTCCTCAGCATCAAGAAATGTTCACTTACTTTGGCTCTCCCTCCTGAGATTCAGGGCCGGCCTCCACACCTGAAACAAATCCTTGAAGCTGTTAGTTGCAAAATCCTGGCTTCTTCCCTTCCTTGTTGGGAAAACATCCATCACCGATCCAGCCACTGTAGGGACTAGATACTTTCTTCCAAACGAGGATGGATGCCGCTCCGGCAGTGTAATTATGGATCTATTTGCATATGGGAGAAGCAAGACGGAAGAGGTGTTGAAAGCATTTTGGGAGATGCATTTACCTAATAACATACTAGCATTCAGGTTTAGATTAAAATACCGGATAGGTGACTTGGCAACTGGAGAGCCGTTTTGGATCTATAAACCAAGGGTGGGAGTGGAGAAAGAGTTGGGATTATATGGAAAATGCAGTCATTTGCCAAACACAACATGATGACAGATAATTGCTTCACTAACTGGGTGCATCAGAGCTATTGTTTTTATTATGTGCAAAGAAAGCAAAACAGAAGAGGGCTCAGGGATGATCATAAAGGCAAAAGTGTGTGAGCAAGTAAGAACAGTCCAAGCCAGCTGCCCGGTGTGTGTTGTAAATCCCCATGTATCATTATATTGTAGGAGTTGCTGAGAGAAGTTACAGGGAGAAGTTGCAGACTGATCTCTCTCGGCTGAGCAAAAAATAATAAAACCCTTTAATTATATGTTTGTGTTTTGGAGAGTGCTTTTCATCCCCAAAGCATTCTGCCTAGTAGGACGTTCCTTTCATCTCACAGAAACCTAACAAAGCACTTTGGAAACCACAAGCAGATAGACAGGAGAGACGTTATGCTGTGGAATTAACTCCAGCAAACTTTGCCTCCCAATCTAACTTAATGTAGGTAAACCGTGCTTTTTGTTTTTGTATTGTCGAAGGCTTTCACGGCCGGAATCACTGCGGTGCTGTGTGGTTTCCCAGCTGTATGGCCGTGTTCTAGCAGCATTCTCTCCTGACGTTTCGCCTGCATCTGTGGCTGGCATCCTCTGAAGATCCTCTGAAGATGCCAGCCACAGATGCAGGTGAAACGTCAGGAGAGAATGCTGCTAGAACACGGCCATACAGCTGGGAAACCACACAACACCCCACTTTTTGTTTTTGTCTTGTAAAGTGTTGGACTTTGGGACAGATGACAGTGTTTACAGTCTGTTCTATTTTGGTTCCGGACATAAACTTAAATGCTGGAGTTTTTTAAAAAAAAATGTATAAAACTCTAAACAACTTGAAAGCAGGTTGAAGCCGTATTGATAGGAATATATATGTGTGTATTAAGGCAATGTGTATTGTTATAAGTATTAGAGAAATGTAAGATTTGAGCAAGACACTAGCTCTTGCAAGAAGCTGTAAATTCACTGGTAGCGAAGGGTAAAAGAATGCAAAATTAAAGCCAAAAGAGATAGCGGGGGAAACAGGCTTGGTTGATATAGCAACCCAAATCCTGGTATGGGGCAAGGTGACATAAAGAGTATGCCCAAATATAGAAAGCAAAAGTGGGCTATGGAAGGAGGCGAAGGTTAAGAGCATGACTTCTATATGTCTTCACAGTCCAACCAATGAATAATGTTGGAAGAGTTGCTTGGGAGGGTCTAATGGAAAAGGTATAAGTCAAGTTTGCGAACAGTAGAGCTCTGAGTCTCCTCCCTGAAACTCACAGGGGATCTCCCGACACTGCAGCCTCGAATAATAAAACTTTGAAACTGATAAATCTTTATGGAACTGGTTTATTTAAACCTGGCATAGCTTTTGCTCTGTGCCTATCAGTATTCTTCTGAACGAACCTGTCTGCCTGCTGAGATCATTGTATGATGCCTTGTCCCCAACTTCTCGAGTGAGGTGGATACAGGGCTGGCATCAGAGATTAGCATAGTCTGACACATCTGCAGGGCCCCATCGCCAACCACAGATGCTTGGCACAATTGCCTGCCTAGGCATCTCTCTTATTAGGAAATGGGAAATTGCCCTAGAGGTTAACTCGAGGACCTTAGGGGCAATTTTGCTTTTCCTGGGCAGAGCAACGCTGGAGGAGATTGAGCAACAACTTCCTCAGGATCTCTTTAGACTTTTGGCACTGATCCCAGAGAGGTAGACAGCTCATGTGTGCTAGGGGAACTGATGTTGTGGAAATGGGTGAGGCCAAGTCAGCATCTTGTTCCGTAAAACCTGCGTGAGTGGCCATTATTTGGCATGGGGAGGAGGAACACCATGGAATATTTTAAGCAATTTGTCACAGCGTATCCATCTGACCTGTCTGTCTGTCTTTCCACCTAGCTATTCTTTTATTTATTTTTAAAATAAGAAATTGATTGTTATCTGTTTTTAAAAGGTGGAATATTCTACCACTGGTGCTCTGCGCAGACATGTTCACTTGATGGGCTTTGAGAAATTGCTCAGCTAAGCGTATCTGACAATTTCCAAGGGAATAGGACAGAAGGCCATGCATGGTGGTCTGAGTTTTTGGGGGGAAGGATGAGTAAATTAAAATGTGAGTAATAAATAAAAATTGTGTAACGTGTATTGGTGTGGCACAATCCAGTTTCAGCATTCTGTGATGGAACACTTCTTTCCCACAGAGCCCACCAACTTGAATCTCAACTTGCTAGCAGGGTGGAGAAAAATGTTCATCTAGTCTAGGTAGTGTCCCTCCTACTTTGCACAGGGCATGTGCAAAGAGACCCTGTGCTCTTTTAAAGCAGGTTCCTATCACAAAATGGAATTTTGCACATGCTCCAAGACTATGGCTTTTTGACAATAAACAATAAAAAAATTGCAAGACCATTGCTTTCACAAACGAAAAGCATGTACATAATCAGAGACACTATGCAACTTTGTTTATTAAAACGAGTGCCTTTCCTTAAAAAAAAGAACAAAAAGCAGAAAATGCTGTATATTGTCTCAGTGATATTGCGTTTTCCCCTTCAAAGCTTTAAAAAGCTAGTCGTTTTCACAAAAGTGCCAACTCCTTGAAATATGCTCAAAGACATCCGTTTAAACCACAGCCAGAATCTTGTTTCTTTCTCTGAAAGGTACTTTGCACATTTTCAAATGATTAGTTCCCTGCCCTCAAGGAGGCGTTCTCTACCCTCCGATTAAAAACCCATGTTGCCTTTTTAAAAAATACCAGGGAAAGGCTCTCTGCGCATGCTCAGAGACCTTTAGAGTTGGGTGCCATTCTGCAAACCAAAAGTTTGCATCTTTTTTGGAGCCAATGTGATCTCATGTGCATGGTGATGTATCAGTTGCTTTGTGTATGATGGACATGCTTTACAGAGAATGATTTTTAAAACCTAAAAGGTTAAAAAAGTAAATAATAATGCGGACAAATGGGCTAGAGAGGCTGTATTTATTGGAGATTTTATATTACGTATTTTAATTTATCCTGACTAGGCCGCAATCCAGCCTTCGCGCTGGCCCGCCAGTCACCATAGCAACGCCTGAGGCTGGCGGCGGGAGAAAAGAAGCCCCAGCTTTCCTGCGCAGGCGTACATCGCCCGAGACCGCGGCCTGGTCCCGAATCATAGACAAACAATGCCCTAGATCGTCAGTTCTGCCTCCCCCGAACGGGCTTCTCCTTTTCCCGCCTTCGACTTCCCTAGATCGTCTCCCGGAACTTTCTGGGCAGGAAGCGGAAGCGGAGCAAAGGGAAGCCGGTCCCTGCCTGGGCCTGCCATTTTGGACGGTGGAGGCGGAGGTGGCGGCGCTCTCGGAGGGAATCCGCCGGGCAGCCGTCTAGGCGGGGTGGCTTGACTCTGGAGCCCGCTCCCCAGCCCCAACCGCACGAGAGGGCGCCCGGCCCGGCAGGGAGAGGTGAGCTGCAGGCGCAGAGCCCGGCCTGGTTCAGGGCGCGGGGCGGAGGGTCGCCTGGCGGGGGGCGAGGCGCTTTGCAACCGGGAAGGGGCCTGCTGGGACGAGGGGCGGTGGAAGGAGACCCCCAACCCCATGGAGAGCCGTGGATCTGAAGCCCCCCGTCTACCAGCTCCTCGGGAGAAAGACCACGAGGAAAAGCCCAGCAGGGTCAGGCGGAAGGTCCGTGCAGGCTGGGCATCCTTTCTCTCGGAGGACCCAGGAGGCCGCGCCTCATCGTTTCTCGAGCAGTGCTGGTGGTAGACTGCTCCTGGCCAGGGAGGCTCTGTCTGCCCAGCTGCCTCGCTTGGTTCCAGCTGCTTCCTGGATGGGTCAGAAGCGTGACAAGCAACGGCTAGCAGTCAAAAGGACTGAATAGCTTCAATCTTTGCTCGCTCAGTAATGTGAATGCAGGTTGTGATCCGGCTCGTGCCCCGATATCAAATATCGCAGCATATGAACGTTCATAACATCTGTGTGGGGTTTACTGAGCTAGTTAGTAAACTGTAATCTACTACTGTAAGCTGTAATCTACTACTAAGATAGTTAGTAAGCCTGTAATCAAGTGCCGGTATCCAGTAATATCTGATGAATTCTTCGAAGGCTCGTGCAATTGTGGTTTTTTCATTGTGCATAGTTTTTTACGTACAAAAACATTCAACATAGAAATTGGATTAAAACGTTTTCACTCGCAACCGGAACGTTCCACCTGTGCCCCCTTGACCAGCTGTGCATCCCAAGATGAGGATCACAAACAGCATCTTCCAGATTAAGAGCTGAGGGCTGAGCAAAGGCACTTGAGAAGACCCAGAAGGCTGAGGCAGAGATCACCCCCATCTCCCTTTGACCCCCAGGGAATGTTTCTTGCAGTGCTGAGTGAGGCTGCAGAGAAAAAACCCCCGATTCCCTCCACCTTCTAATTCTGATTCCCTCCACATGAGATTTGCCCCTTAGGAAGACATTTGTATAATTCACATGGGACAGCATTTGTCTCTGTGCTGCTGTCTCTTGCCACGCAGCGTTCTGGATGGGTGGCATGCAAGCGTGGCTTGTGGCGTTCCCTCCTTATGTGGGAATTATCCACTCCAGCCATTGCTGCTTAGGAGTTTCAGCATCCTTTATTTCATCACTGCAGTACGGGTATGATAGGCGGCTCTTCATCATCTATTAGTGGGGCACACAGTGGCCACCCTTCATGATGGCAGATTTGGCAAGATGTCGTGTCTGTTGACCTCCTCCCGTTAACCTGACTCGGGGCTGCCGAAATCAAGTTTATTGCATCAGGGTTCAAACTGGTACACAACAAAGGTTTTTCTGAATCTGGCATTCACAAACACGGTAGCAATCTCCCCTAACAGTCCTCTAGAGCAAAAGCATTCCCATAAGCTCAGAGCGTTCTCCAAGGTCAGAGCCTGATAAAGGATGCTCTTGGCTGGCTATAATAATGATAATTCAAAGTATAAGCAAGGGGATCTTTGGCACCACAATCTCCCAGCCTCCCTGGGTGGTGATGGGAAAACCCCAGTTGGAGGCGTCTGTTCTTGGCTAATAAGAGTAGCTGTTGGTGGACTGGCCCAGAGTTTGAAACTAATTCAGCGTTCAGGATTAGCTACCCGCACCCCCCACCTCTTTGGAAGCTCATGTGTAAGGGCGCACGTGTCCCCCATGATTTGCCCTCCATGTCTTATATTAAAAGGTAGGTCTCTGAATGCTGAGACTGCACTAATTACCCATATCAACAGAGTGCTTTGCTGGATCGGGTCTTTCAAGTCCAGTGTGGTGCTCTCAAGAAGGCACAACAAATTCCTCCATAAGTAGGGTATGAAGCCAGTGGCTGTCTGCTCTAGTTCATTCCAGCGTCTGGTGTTTACCAATAAGCTTCCTCTCAGTGTAGGAGCTCAATTAAGCACAACTGAACAACCAGCTTGTGTCCTGTTTGTGACAGACGCAGGGGAGATGCTACAAGCCAGGCCTGAAGAGTAATGGTCCTGTCCTATTGCTTGGCCACAGCATCTTGGGTATGGCGGTAGACTGCTTCTGAACATGGAGGTTTTATTTCTTACTATCGCTGTTAAGGAAAACAGGAGCAATCCCCTGCGGGCTCAATGCATTCGGCGGCCACTTGCCTCTGAGCTGCTTCTGTTTATGTGAGTTGCCGTTGATTTGACCTGTATAATTGGATACAAACAGAACTATCTCACAAGATCAAATCACGTGATCTCATTTTTTCAATGCCTGTGTTGCACCACAGTTGGCTATTTTGTTGCCTCTCCTACATGCCTGTTTCTCAAGGTCAGTTTCTTCAGAATTCATCAGATCAGCCTTGTCTGGCATACGGATTGAAATAGTGTCCACTTTGGTGTGCTTTGGAGGAACAAAAAGCAAAGTGTGAGGCTGACGGCTGACCATTTGCTTGTTTGGGCATTCAGCAGTACTTCCTTGGAACATGGAGGTTCCATCCCTGGCTGTCACTTAGTAGAACCTGATAGGCTTGTCTTCTGTGTCTGTTTGAGACTTACTTGTCTAAAAGTATAATAATCACCTTGCGTGGTCATGTCACAGCCTGTCCAAGTTTCAACGCTTATTTTGACAGCTGTCATGTAGATGTCTGCCGGAAGTTTGCAAGATGAGCGCAAAATGTGTTGTTCACTCCTCTTTGCTTGCTTTCAGCAGTTGCCTTTGGGAATTATGCTATTTCTGACTGGAGTTTCCATGTTTCTGTCATGGCAGGTAGTTATTGATAGACCTCTCCTCCTCTCTGAATATTTATGAGCCTTTAAAAGTCACGGGAACAAATTCCGCAAGTGAATTTTACCCATGGACGCCAAACTCTAATAATCTTGAGAGAGGAAAAATTAGTTGCGTGTTTTGGCCAGTGGCAGGAAGCAATATCACTTGGGAGGGCCCTTTGGGGAGGCTGTAATGTTATAGAAGGAATATTTACAGGTTGGGCCGTTATGAGAATTGTGGGGAAGGCAGAATCTTTCAGAAGGGTGTGTGGATGGGCGCAAATCCTTTGTAATGCGGGCGGCCAACCAAACTAAATCCATCACTGATTTTTCTTTTGCTGGCGGAAGGCTTCTGTTCTCAGACCACTGATATGGAGAGAGGAAGGAAATGAATTAGTAAGCCGCTTTGAAACTCTTTACGGTTGAGAAAAGCGGGATATAAATCCAAACTCCTCCTTCTACTGCTAGACTTCAGTCTTGCTCTTCTAGGTGGTTTTGCTGCATTTCCAAAAAAGCCCCCCATCAGTTTGTTCTCTCCCCCCCCCCATTTATTCTCTCTTCCAAATGGCCGAGCCTCAAGGTGCCATGCATACACATTGGTCTAGTTAAAGGCAACCTTTATCAGCTTCTGAACCTTCCACAAAGGCCTCCTGACACATTGTTGAACAGCCCCAAGGCCGTGCCCTCCCAGGGAGCTGAAAATTCATCTTTGTTATCTGCCAAAGAATCCTCATGGATTTCCCTGGCTGACGAAGGGTATACTCTTTGCAAGCCTACTACCGTGTTTCCCCGAATATAAGACAGTGTCTTATATTAATTTTTGCTCCCAAAGATGCGCTATGTCTTATTTTCAGGGGATGTCTTATTTTTCTGTGTTCTGTTCGTCGGGCATGCTTCCAAACAAAAACTTTGCTACGTCTTACTTTCGGGGGATGCCTTATATTTCGCACTTCAGCAAAACCTCTACTATGTCTTATTTTTCGGGGATGTCTTATATTAGGGGAAGCAGGGTAATTGGCCATTTCCTGCATTGACCCTTCAGGTTGCCGGCAGTTAACTTTGTGGTCGGTTGCCTGACACCTTTTCTTTTGCTCTTTTTCATATGTCCCCAAGAAAGAGGTGGGGGAGGGGGAGCAGAACATAAGGCAAAAAAATCTCCCTCCTAATTTAAAAACACTCGTCTGCCCGGAGGGTTTCTGTTACCTAGCCCAGGCTGCGGATAACCCTGATTAATAAAAATGGGTCCCTGGTCCTCTTAGGCAAAGCTGTTTTAGCATTGTTTTTTTAAATGGAAGCAGGACAGCAGTACGGGGGCCCACTTGGGACATTTGCGATGTGCTTGTGGGCTCGCATATTCTCTGTCCACACTTGTTCTCTATCTCGTCTGCCCGTTCAGGATTTCCCCCGACCCTTGTTTGCTGGGGGCTGGAAAATGCCTGGCTGATAGAGGCATAAGATGGAAAATAAATAAATGCATTGGAACTGCCCCGCCCCCCAGTGCTAGAATCCAGGGCCACCCAGTGATGGATCACAGATTCAAGGCAGACAAAAGGAAGTCCTTGTTTGCTCAGAGAGTGATTGGCTTGTGGAATTCACTGCATTTGGCTTTAAAGGGGGATTAGAGAAGTTCTGACTGTCAGGGCTGTTCGACAGTGGAATTCACTGCCTTGGAGAGTGGTGGAGTCTCTATCTTTGGAGGTTTTTAAACAGAGGCTGGATGAACATATGTCAGGAGTGCTTTGATTGTGTTGTGTTCCTGCATGGCAGGGCGTTGGACTTGATGGCCCTTGTGGTCTCTTCCAACTCTACGATTCTGTGATTCACAGAGAGGTCTTCCAATGGCTACTAGTTGCAGCGACTAAACAGAACTTCCAGGTAAAAGTCAGTACACTGAGGTCAGCAAAAGGGTTTGGCCTCTGTGCCTGGCTTGCAGGCTTTCCAGGGGCCTCTGGTTGGGTGCTCTGTGAAACAGGAGGCTCTTCTGTTGATCAGAACCAGCATGGATGCTTGGTTAGTGCTACACTCAAAACTTCCAGATCCTACCTTTGAGGGCAGCAGCAGCTGTTACCCGGTCTGGATGTACCAGCAAGCTATGGCCAGGGCTGCCCTAAATGGGGTAGAGAATTGGATGGAGAGCAAGGAACGCACAAGCTCCTGACACGGCCATATCAGTTTGGTGGTTCCTCTGGAGTGTCAAACAGCTTGAAATGGGGGTTGCAGCAGATTCTCCTCTGGGAGCAAAAAGCGCTATCGATCTTTATCCCGGGGCCTGAATTCCCTGACCCTTCCGTAGTTTTCAGCCCTCTGTGAACCCATGCCACCACCCTCTTCTCCAAAAGCTGGAAAGCTTTTTGAGAGCCAGTATGGTATAGCGGTTAAGAGCTGGTGCATTCTAATCTGGAGGACCAGGTTTGTTTCCCTTCTCTGCCACTTGAGCTGCGGAGGCTTATCTGGTGAACCAGATTAGCTTGTGCACTCCAACACAAGCCAGCTGGGTGACCTTGGGCTAGTCATAGTTCTTCTGAGCTCTCTCAGCCCCACCCACCTCACAGGGTGTTTGTTGTGAAGGGGGAAAGGACAGGAGTTTGTAAGCCCCTTTGAGTCTCCTTACAGGAGAGAAAGGGGGGATATAAATCCAACTCTTCTTCTTTGATATTCCAGAACTGAATGGCCAGCGTGTCTGCGGTGTCTGTTCCAAGAAACATCAGCCGGGTTCCGCTTTTGCTTCCTTCCTCACAATAGCTGATGCGCTTCCTTCCCTTTCCACTTTAGAATTCTCTGGCAACTCCCTGCAACTTTCAGGAGAGGGATAAGGAATGCTCAACTCACTTAAAAAATGAGCGGCCTGAAAGATTGAAATGGGAACTGTCTCTTTCTCCAGGGTTGAGGGACCCATTCATGCAATAGTTGTTTATCTAGACCATTCCAGCACCCGACTGGCCCTACACAGTTCCAGGCAGCTTGCATTTAGAAATGCTGATAACGTCTCAGCCTTAAATGCTCCAAAGCTCTTTGCCATCTCCTGCTCACTGCACTGACGTGGCGTTCTTCGGTGATAGCCGCTGCCAGTTCTTCCAGCTGCTAAGTGCCGTGCCTGTTGGTGAGGGTGGATGAGATGCAGTTTGTGGCAGTTAGAGAACTCCGATGAGTTGTTTGATAGACCCCCCTTTCAGCCAAAAAGTTTTCAAGGCTAGTTAGAGCAGCAGAATGCAGCAGCACCCAGTAAAATACAATTTATCAACATCAAAGAAATAGTAACAAGCAAAAATAGTAAAAATATTCACCAGCTGAAGACCACAGCGTTCAGTTTGCAAGACCAGAGCAAAGCTGTGAAGGGTAGGACTTTTTGGAGGTCACTGTTTCAAAGAGTAAGTTGGGGACAGAGGGAAAGGAGCTTGTAAGCCCCCTTGAGTCTCCTAACAGGAGAGGAAGGGGGGGTATAAATCCAGACTCTTCTTCTTCTATAACCTTTCTGTTTTTATCACCAGATGAGCAGCAACAGTACCAAGCGAGCACCCACGACAGCCACCCAGAGACTCAAACAGGACTACCTGCGCATTAAAAAAGACCCAGTGCCTTATATCTGTGCTGAACCTCTCCCGTCAAATATCCTTGAATGGTAAGGATTGGAAACCGGCCTGGTTGCTTACAGGGGAAGGAAGTGGGGAGGGCCCCACGTCTGCCCCCCGTGACTTCTTCCGCATGACTTCTTCCTGCATTGCAAGGGGTTGGACTTGATGGCCCTTGGGGTCTTTTCCAACTCTATGATTCGATGAGATTGTTGCATACACAACCCTTCCTGCGTTCCAGCTCTGCCCGAGGAGCTCAGAAACGCTCCCACTCCCCTGGCTTTCCACAGACTATGCAAAACTAAATTAATCAAGGGAGCTTCTCTATGCAGGCGTTCGGGCAACACTGTAGTAAAAACTTCACAGAGTGTATTAGGGACCATGGCCTGTATTATTCAACAGCCTTCAGTAGCTGGATCCTACTTCTGTAATTTTGCATCATTTTAACGTGTCACGTCAATACGCGCTTTGCTCCAATTCCGTTTTTAGACTTCTGGCCGGTGCTACTATCCCAGTGGTATTTTGTTGTTTATTGACTGTCCCATCTTGTCTCTTATTCCAAACACTCCTTATTCTTACCTCCACACTGTGGGACGAATGCACACAAGGAAGACTGGCTGCCACTGAGAGCCAGCGCGGTGCAGTGATTAAGAGCAGTGGACTCTAATCTGGAGGAACTGGGCTTGATCCCCCACATGGAACACATCGTGCCATCTGTCAGTCAACTGGGGTCTTTCTTCTGCCCGCCTTGACCCGGAATGACCTTTTCTGTGTGATTTTGCGCTGCCATATTCGACCTGTACATACAATATATACTCGTGTATAAGTCGACCCGCATATAAGTTGAGGCACTTAATCTTACCACAAAAACCAGGAAAACTTATTGACTCGCGTATAAGTCGAGGGTGGGAAATGCAGCAGCTACTGGTAAATTTCAAAAATAAAAATAGATACCAATAAAATTACGTTAATTGAGGCCTCAGTAGGTTAAATGTATTTGAATATTTATTTCAAAGAAAAACAGTAAACTAGCTCTGTAAGTGGAAAAAAGGGTCAACAAAAACAATATGGTCTCAACAATAACTTTAAAAGTACAAAAACTTTAGCTCAACCAGTAACCAAGCTAAAACACAAGAGTTAAAATCCTTCAAAACTGGATTTTTGGTCAGGGGAGGAATGTTTATGTTACCATACCAAGATTTCAGAGTATCTTTAGGAGACCCTCCTGATGATACCACCCAGGTTTGGTGAAGTTTGGTTCAGGGGGTCCAAAGTTATGGACCCTCAAAATGTAGCTCCATCTAGTATTAGCTCCCATTGGAAACAATGGGGATGGGGAGCACCCAGCTTGAGGGTCCGCTTTGGACCTGGTAATCAAACTTTTATCAAACTTGGGTGGTGTCATCAGGAGAATCTCTTGAAAAATCCCTGAAATTTTGGTGCCACTAGCCCAAAAACTGCACCCCCTGGCGGTCAATAAAGTAAAAACCCTAAAATATTTTTTAAAATACACCTGACTCGCGTATAAGTCGAGGGGGGCTTTTTCAGCACAAAAAATGTGCTGAAAAATTCGACTTATATGCGAGTATATACGGTACTTAAAAGCACATGCTTAAAATATATGCTTCTGCTGTAGGAGGTACAATTGGCTATAGGCACCAGTAGTTTTTCTGACCTTTTGGTACTTTGCACAGGCAATAATTGATGGCTTACTTGATAGGCCAGGGTAGGTGTGGGACATCCCTTCTAGGAGTTTGCGGGTTAAATAGTCCCCAGAGGCAAAGGTGTGCTTGTAACTTGGTTGTGGGTGACCTTCTGTTGAAGACATGACGGGGCCTTTGGGGTGTTAGCAACTCCGAGCACTGTGGACTCTGAACCAGAACTCCAGGCCACCAAAATATAACTCCAGGCCACCAAAATGTATTAAAGTCAGGTGCTAAAACACAGGTTCTAAAACAACAGTGAAACACATGCCAAAGTGCAAAACAGTTACCCAAAGAAAATAACGAAAGGCTCATGTCTGCATAGCAAGAGAAACATCTTGCAAGCAGAAAAGCACTAGTTGTTTCCAGTACATGTGCAAACTTCCATTAAATTTCAAGCAGAGTGGAGGGCAAAAGGAATAGAGACAAAGAAAGACGGTTGACAACACTGTATGAACCAATTGATGATTGAGGCTGACCAGAACAGGTGATCATTGATTGGCCAATGAGAGCACACTCTAATCAGAACATTCGCTATGAGCAAGCTCCCCTACAAAATGAAACTTTCTCAAACATTCTCAAAGCAGCTGGTTTCAGCTGGTTCAGATTAATGAGGATCACCCTCTCCTTCCAGCAAGCCCACTGCAACCTTGAGAAGATAAACGCTCACCCCAATTAAGGACATTTTCAGTTTTGAACTTTCTAACCCACGAGAAAAGGCAAAAAGATTTTACTAGGCCTTCGCATCCAAACTGGATTCTCTCTTGACACCTTCCCCCATAAATCTAACACAAGCTTTCTTGGTTTCCTTAGGCACTATGTGGTACGGGGACCAGAGATGACACCGTACGAAGGTAAACTTGTAACTTTGTACCCCTTAATAAACAGTTGAGTAAATTAGTCGTTAAATGGAGGAAGCAGGACTGAGCTAACATTTCAGTCTTCACGCTGTATGTTTCAGAAATTCATTGTGAAATGGGGTAGAGGATAAGATGGGTGCAGCCTACAGGGTGTTTTTTTTACTATGGTATCAAAACCCAAACTATCAACCGACTTCTTCTCAATTTTGGCACCTCAAAAGGATAAAGAAGATTGAAGAAAAGCAACTCTGCGGACTGGGGAGGGGAAGAGACGTTCAAAATGAGCTTACCTTATTAGCTCATTTGTGAGCAAATGCCCCTCACGGCCTCCCCTCCATCGATCCAGTCCACATCTTGTGCCAAACTAATTGGCATTCACAGTAGAAGGCAGGTTTGCTGAAACCGTTTTCATTCATTGGTCTTCTGAACAGTCTACAAAAATACACCCAGGGAGAGCGTCATGCAGTAGTCCAGCCATGACCACACTGGCTGACACCTTTCCCAGTAAACCTTTCTGGGTTTTCTCAGACTTCAGTACACAAAAGTGTGTTTACCTGAGATCTTTAAATGTTCTGTTTCAGTGTTGACATTTGAAATACCCCCAGTTGTTTCTGTGTTAGGGCCCGCAGTTGGTGGCAGTAAACCATTTCTGTGCCAGATCCCTTTGGAATAGTACCTTTGGGGTCTGATGCAGTGAGATCCCCAGCCAGTAACCATGTTTTTCCTTTTCTCTCCTGTTAATAGGTGGCTATTACCACGGGAAACTGATCTTCCCCAGAGAATTTCCTTTCAAACCTCCAAGTATTTATATGATAACGCCGAACGGAAGATTTAAATGCAATACACGGTACGCATCGTTTGCAAGTTCACTTCTTTAAAGCCCAAACTGCTGCTGGTTGGCGTGGGGCGGCGGGCAGCAATGCCCCGCAAGGCCAGAGCTCTGGATTGGGTGTATGTACGTGAGTGGAGGGGTCAGCCCAGCCCCCAGCATAATTCGTTCTCATTCGGCCATTTTGGATTTCAGCTGGGTCCCCACATTTCGTTGCGAAAAGAGGGGCCGTGGCTCAGTGGCAGAGCCTCTGCTTGTCATGCGGATGGTCGCAGGTTCAATCCCCGGCCTTTCCAGTTGGAAGGACCAGGGAGTAGGTGACATGGAAGACCTCTGCCCAAGGCCCTGGAGAGCCAGGTGGCCCAGCCTAGTGTTAATTTGTCAGCTCTTGGAAGCTAAGCAGGGCGGGCCCTGGTTAGTATTTGGATGGGAGACCCACCAGGGAAGTCCAGGGTCGCAGTGCCGAGGCAAGCTATGGCAAACCACCTTTGAACAGCCTTTGCCCTGAAAACCCTACAGGGTCGTCAGAAGTCAACTGAGACTTGAGTGCACTTTTAAGAAGTGTTTATAAAGGCATAATATTAACTGGCAGATGTGGGTTTTCCAGGCTGTGTGGCCGTGGTCTGGTAGTTTTTGCTCCCACCGTTTCCACTGCATCCATGATTGGTATCATTCAATACCAGCCACAGATGACGGTGAAACATTAGGAGCAAAAACTACCAGACCACGGCCACACAGCTCAGAAAACCCACAACCAGGTGATTCTGGCCACGAAAGCCTTCTACGGTGCATGGCATTAATCTTTGAATGGATGGTTTATGGATTTTATTTGTTACTCTGATTGTCATCCTTTTGTTTTTATTGCTTTGCTCTGGCCTTGCACTAATACCAATAAAACGAACCCGTCACTACATAGCATTATTAAGATGCAGGTTTCATTTAATGGTCACTTTGCATGTCATGAGGAGGCAAATCCTTCTGTTTCTGTTCCCTTCCTCCCTCCCCCTGCCTCCTGGCCTGCCGACTTACATGCAAAGACTTCGCACCTTGGTATAGGGTGGTGCAGTGGTTAAGAGCAGGTGCGCTCTGATCTGGAGAATCGGGTCTGATTCCCCTCTCTGCCACTTGAACTGTGGAAGCTTATCCAGTGAAGGAGATTTGCTTGTGCACTCCCAGCACATGCCAGCTGGGTGACCTTGGGCTAGTCACAGTTCTCTGGAGCTCTCTCAGCCCCACCTACCTCACAGGGTGTTTGTTGTGAGAGGGGAAGGGAAAGGGGTTTGTAAGAGAAAGGGGGGATATAGATCCAAACTCTTCTTCAGCTTCTATTTGGCGTCCTGAATCAGTGGTTTAAAGGAATGTTTTTGATGGGGCTGCATCTCTGTAGGTCATTTCGTTTGCCCTTTTTTTACAGTCTATTTTGGTTTGTTTAGAATTTATTTTAAACAGTTCTGCACTCCAATTGAAATACCTCAAAATGATTTTAATGGGCCTCCCCCATGTTTCTGTCTCCCGTGTCCCATCTGTCTATAAGTCGCTGGGAACACACGTTTGCAAAGGGATCTGTCCAAATGTTTTTGGAATAATATTTCCTCTCCACCCCTTTATCACAGGCTATGTCTTTCAATTACCGATTTCCACCCCGACACGTGGAATCCGGCGTGGTCTGTCTCGACAATCCTAACGGGCCTGCTTAGTTTTATGGTGGAAAAGGGCCCCACTTTGGGGAGCATAGAAACTTCGGAGTTCACTGTGAGTAACCTCCTGGGGCAGCAATCGATCAGTTGCCTGTTCAAAAACAACCCCCAACGTTTGTTTTAGAGGCAGATTCACCACTGCGGTGAAAATGTATTTGTTCATGCATCTGTTTCTTAAAATGTTGACTTCCAATCTAAAGCTACTTCCTACCCATCTTCTCTGCAAGTCTACACTTTCCCCCCCTCCCCATCATTTCGTCCTTTGTCCATGCACACAGAAAGACGTGATCCTGTCCTGTGCATAGTTCCAATCTAACTCGTGTGGTGAAGTGGTTAAGAGAAGGTGGATTCTAATCTAGAGAACTGGGTTTGATCCCCACTCCTCCACCTGAGTGGCGGAGGCTTATCTAGTGAACCAGATGAGCCTCCAGGGAATGGAGCTTGTAAGCCACCTTGAGTCTCCTTACAGGAGAGAAAGGTGGTAATAAATCTAAACACTTCTTCTTCTAGTAGCGTATGAGTCACAAATGAGAATTTTATTTTCCTCAGGAAAAGAACAAAAAGCAAAGATACTGCGGTGCATCTGTTTAAAAATCTTTCTGGTTCATCTTTCTCCCCAAATAGCTCATAAATGATAACAGTAAGAATTTAAAAATCACAATTTGTGGAAATGATAAAAACAGAGAGCTGGGAGATGGACAGTTTTCATTCTCTGGTGCTCACCTTAAGTGTCCTAGGTAGATACCCAGGAAGACAGACCATGTTCTACTCTGCTACTTGGGCTTAGTATGTAAAATATGATTGTTGGCAGGTAGGGATGTATCAGTACAGAAGGCATTTCCCCTTTGCAACATTTTCTTTTTCCCTCTTTTCCTCTCTCGACAGAAAAGACAGCTTGCTTCGCAAAGCCTAGCGTTTAACCTGAAAGACAAAGTTTTCTCTGAATTATTCCCGGAAGTTGTAGAGGTAAGATACAGTGTTGACCAGCGAGCAAGATGTCTGGCCCAGGCTAGCCCAATCTCCTCAGATCTCTGAAGCTAAGCAGAACTAGCCCTGTTTATTTCTTGGATGGGAAAGCCAGCATGGCGTAGTGGTTAAGAGCGGTGGACTTGAACCTGGAGAACCAGGTTTGATTCCCCACTCCTACACATGAAGCCTGCTGGGTGACCTTGGGCTAGTCACAGTTCTCTTGAGAACTCTCTCAGCCCACCTGTCTCACAGAGGTGTGTGGCAGGGAGGGGAAAGGAAGGAGTTTGTAAACTGCTTTAAGACTCCTTATGGTTGAGAAAAGCAGAACATAAATCCAAACTCTTCTTCACCAAGGAAGTCTGCTGTTGCTGTACAGAGACAGGCAGTGGGAAATCACCTCTGGGAAATCACCTTGAAAACCCCATGATGGGTTGCTAGAAAGTCGGTTGTGATTTGGGGTAATTTTCCACCACCAGCCTACCTGCTAGGATGACTGTTAGGGTTAAATATGCTAGGGGACAGGGGTCTTGCAGGCTTCCCTGAAGATCTTGAGGGAAGATCAAGGTAAATCTATTTTTAAGCGTTGTTTCTCAATCAGCTTCTTTGCAAATACGCTCAAGGCAGTGTGCCTTGGTAACGGTATGGGGGAAAGACCGAAAACAACAAGAACAACATACCAATGTTTTAAAAAATCTGCTTCCCTGTAAATAATAGTGGGAGACACCATTTTAATTGACGGAAAGGTTTGTTTGTTTGCTAGAATTATACATCAGCCTTCTGTTTAACCACAAACAGTCAAAAGCTTACAATAAAATTTATTTGCAACAGTTAACACCAGAACTCTTGCCGGAGCAGACTACTGGTCCATCTAGGGCAGCATTCCAGCCCATGCAGTGGCCAACCAGTTCCTCTGGAGGGCCAGCAACAGGACATAAAGGCCCTTTCCACGGTGTTGCCTCCAGGCACTGGTATTCAAAGGTTGACTGCCTCTGAAAGTGGAGGTTCCCTTTAGTCATCATTGCTAACATTTAGAAATGCAAAAATATTCTCTTCCCCAGAATCCTCGGCAATGCTCAGCAATTAGATACTGATTTGGAATAGTTTCCCTCAAGACAGAGAGTCTGAAATACACATCCAGAGATCCCAACGCCTTGTCTAGCCCCACTGCAAAATGAGATACTGAGAGGGAGCTTATTGCTTTAAATGGCAGGTGGTGGAATCTCATTCGCTCCTTTATATTTTAAAAAACTCACCTCTGCGCAAGTAGAAAACTAATATAGTTGAAATTGTGCTGGGCTTTAGATTGCTGATTCACTAGCTTTCTTCTTGCAAGAACTGTTTAAAATCAAGCAACACTTGCAGGCAAGAAATGCATTCTGCCACCTTAGGATCCTGTAGTCGACTAAGAGTAGATTCATTATTTTTCAGCGTGGTGTAGTAAGTTAAGGGCAGGTGCACTCTAATCTGGAGAACCGGGTTTGATTCCCCGCTCTGCCACTTGAGCTGTGGAGGCTTTTCTGGGGAACCAGATTAGCTTGTGCACTCCAACACATGCCCGCTGGGTGACCTTGGGCTAGTCACAGTTCTTTGGAGCTCTCTCAGCCCCATGCACCTCACAGGGTGTTTGTTGTGGGGGGAGGGGAAAGGAGATTGTCAGCCCCTTTGAGTCTCCTTACAGGAGAGAAAGGGGGTGGGGAATATAAATCCAAATTCTTCCTCTTCCACTGAGCTTTTCTTTACTCCTCCTTCCCCATCTTTTCTGTTCCAGGAAATCAAGCAGAAGCAAAAGGCACAAGAGGAACTCCACAGCCGGCCCCCAGCCCTCCCGCTGCCCGACGTCGTCCCTGACGGGGAAACGCATCACGGCCAGAACGGGCTGCCGCTCCTCAACGGGCACGTGCCATTGGCAGCCGCTAACCACCCGGGCCTGCAGCAGGCCAATCGGAACCATGGACTCCTGGGCGGAGCTTTGGCGAACTTGTTTGTTATAGTTGGCTTCGCAGCCTTTGCCTACACGGTCAAGTACGTCCTGAGAAGCATCGCGCAAGAGTGAAGGCGCTTTGCGCCGGTTCCAAGACCAAATTAGTGGTAGTGTCAGCGAAAAACAGAAATGCATTTGGGGACACTCTCTGGGCCTCAGACCTCTGAACCCCAGGATAAATAATGTAATGTACAGGTAAAATGAAATCTTGGTCTGGCTCATGGGTTTAGTTTTGGGAAGGGGGAAGATAGGAACAGGGGTTTTTTTTTAAAAAAAACTTTAAAACTGGAAATAGACGCGATCGGGATTGAGCAGAGGAGGAAAGGGTTAACATCCGCTCCCTTTTCCCCAGATGCCCAATTTTCTCTTTTTAGAGTGCAGAACAAACAAACAAACACTAAAGAGTACTGGCCCACAAATGTATTTTCTGCGGCAATGTTTGAATTGGCATTAAAGCTCTTTTTTGCATTCTGAAATGCGCCCACTTGTTAGGGTATTTCCGAGAGGTTTCCGGAGACGCGGAAGGCTGTGCAAGATCAGATTGGGGTGGAGGTGAAGGTTAATTTTTCCATCCCTGCTGCTACACCCACCCTGCCCCCTTTGCCCTGGGGAGCTGTCCCTTCTGGGACGGAGATGCAGGCGGAAATCCCAGAACCAGAGAAAAGCTCGGTGCCTTTCCCTTCTCCCTTTCATACCCCCCCCCCTCCTCTGGGCCGATCTGCACCCCGTCATCTGGTTCCCATAAAGCTATGAATAGAAACAGGATCCTCCCGGAAGAGTCAGGCAAGAGTTGGTAACGTTTCCTTTCCCAAGAGCCACATGGCGTGGTTTTAGCTCTGTGTGTGGGGTTTTTTTAAAAATTGGAGTTTGAGGAGAGGGAGAAACGAAGTGTTTTCCCCCACCGTTACCTCCCGAGCGTGTGGCGATTCGGAAACCTGGTGCTAAAAGGGAAAGGAAGCAGTCCATTTTATCAAAAGGGAGCGTGGGGGGGCGTCCTTTGCTGTCAGACGAAATCATGGTGATCTTTGCACTGTTCAAGATAACTTAATGTGCGTTTTTAAGCGCACGTGTCCTTTGTCTTAATCGTCAGAATAAAGTAACTTCTTTGTTGTTTAATCCCGGTTGGAAGAAGCTGCGCTATCGCTAGTTACCCAGAAACCAGCCAGCAGACCGTGAAACCAGTCTAGTGTTGGACGGTGTTTTGCAAGTGTTTATTTTTTTTTTTAATGTGGGGCTTCTCCAGTTTGTGTTTGTTGGTGTTTAGTTCTCAAAAAGAATCCCCATTGCTTTAATGCAAAGTTCCTGGTTGCAATCATGTTCATGTTGCACCTGGCCGCAGGTTGTCGCTGTTCTTTTAATATTTTATTTTAATAAAGAGAAAATCCAGAGTAGAGTTTTGCAACCAATTTGGGGTGCCAGGGAAGTGCGAACAGGGCAGATCACCCCGCTGAGTTCTCGGGCGACCCCGAAGATCCAAACTCCCAATATTTCCTTCTTGGCAGTCCAACTTGTTCAGTTGGCGGAATCTCTGGGGCGATGTTTCCCTTGAAGGCGTTTGTGTGTGTTTAGTTGGGGGCGGGGGGAGATCTCAGTGTGTTTGAAAGTTCTCCTGTTCCAGCTCCCCCAACCTGCTCATAGAAAGCTAACATGTCAGGTAAAAGGGACTCTTCTCTCAGAGGACGGTGCAATCTTGTCCCTGCTAGCCTGAAGTGGGAAACCGCTAATGGATTGCGTCAAGTGGTTTCCGTAAGGCTGTTCGTAGTTGCATAGCCACGATCCATTTAGGGCAAATTTCCCATTATTGGCTCCAAATTTCCCATTATTGGCTCCACTAAGAGGGGGAGAGCTGAGCCCCACAGGTTTGGGGATGTGCGATTTCAGAAGCTCCAGCCAGTGGTTCACTGTAATGGTTCTATCAGGAAAGACCCGTAATAGAACTGTGTCTGTAATATACATTTTAATAGCTAGCCTGGGAGGTGGCTTGAAGTTGGGAGTGTGGGCGGGGCGGGGCGGGGGTTGTCAAATGGATCCTTTCCCCCTAATCTTTGCCTTGGCCCACAGGCAAACGCCAGTGCCTTTCCAAGCTGCCCCTGACTCTTCAAAGCTCCTCCAGAAGGTGGGGCGTTCTATGAACGATTCCAGTTGGTCAGCAGCGTGTCATCAGACTTAAGATCCAATCCGCTTTCAATAAAGGTTTTACCTCCTGTGTTCTAAGAATGCAGTATCCCCCCCTCCCCCCCCCCCCACACACCCCTTTTTAGAATCCAAGCCACTGCTTTTATTTTCCTTTGATCTCTGCTTGGATGGGATAATTTGAGGTTACTGTGAGAAAACTAAAGGGGAGATGAAGCACAGTTTGAAAGCATTAAATAAACCCATGAGCCATTTAGGGTAGCAGAACAATCAATTCATGCTAAGGCCAGTTTCTCTGCAGTAGGTATGGACTAGGCGACGCCGACCGGATAGATCTGTACAGTGGAAAGAAACATCTCAAGGAAGAGGCCTGATTGTTGGGGGGGGGGGGTGGCTGGCCGGGAATGGGGTGGGGGGAGAGGAGCGTGCCAGGGGACGACTTCAGATCTGTATTTATAAAACACTTTGGAGATTTTAGGGTGTTTTTTTCTTTCCTTCCCCCTCTTTTTGGATCAGATTTTATTTATGACTGTTCTCCACCTCGGCTTCCTGTACATGCTTTTCATCTGCTCTGATCACAAGAAGATCTTAATGTATCTCTTTCTACAAAGGCTTCTGTTTCCTCTGTTGCGAACAGGGACGCGGCGTCTCTTTCTTCTCTATAATGTTCCTCGGGGCGGGGAGGGGGAGCAGGAGTCGTTGAAAAAGTTTCTCCGAGACCCCCTCAATAAGAACAGCGGCAGGCAGGATTCCCTGAGACGGTGTGGAAATAATCACTGTGGATCTTCGCTTTCAATGTGCGGCCACCCGGGAAAGTTCATCCATTTCTAGAGCATTATTTTAATTCACACAGAATGGTGGTGAGGCACGACATCTAGGGCCAGGGTCTGTTCTGTGAATGACCTCAGGGGAGACCTTCAAATTGAATCGGTACCTCCTGCCAGCCATAGATGCAGGCGGAATGTTTGGAGCAAAAACTACCAGATCACGGCACACAGCCTGGAAAACCCATAACAGCCAGACTTCGGGCCATTCAGCCTCACAGGGTTATTGTGCGTATAAAATGAAGAGAACTGCCCATTGGGGAGGAAAGGTGGGCTATAAATGAAGTTAAAAATTCTTTAGAACAGTGGTTCTCAACCTTCCTAATGCCGCGACCCTTTAATACAGTTCCTCATGTTGTGGCGACCCCCAACCACAAAATTGGTATATATAAAATATAAAAATACCGTTTTCCGGTGGTCTTAGGCGACCTCTGTGAAAGGGTCGTTCGACCCCCAAAGGGGTTGCGACCCACAGGTTGAGAACCGCTGATTCAGAATGATGTGTGCTCCAGGTCTGGATGAGGCCCGCGGTGGGAAAGGAACCAGTAAAGGCAGGAAAGCATTGGAGGAGGTCAGGAATTCTTTTTGTGGGTTTTTTGCCGGGTCTCCATCAAAAGGACGGAATTCTTGGGCAAAAAGGCGTGACGCTTAAAGCGCACATGTTCTGGGCCAGACGTCTTCCTCCCAGGGACTTCCTTCCCGTTTATCAAAGGGATATCTGCTCCTGAAATTAACAAGGAATCCCTCCCGACTGGGAAACGGCCCAGCGGCTGTTTAGCAAGCTTTGGGCACAGCTTGTGTACACAGTACATATTTATTTGGGCAAGATTGAAAGGGGTGGAAGAGGGACGAAAAGCAGCTATCACGTTTATAAGTTTGCTCCCAGGTTGTTGGTTTGCGTCAGGCTGGAGACGTCTTACAGAGGTCCAAAAGTTTGAGAAGGCCCCGGGGGATGAGTCGCCAGTTGTCATTTGAAACCGTTTTGGAGCTGGCTGACTTGCTGGCCTGATGCAGGGAGCAAGGGCATTCGCTAGCTGCTCTAGGAATCGAACCTGCATGGGCAGAGGCAGTCTATCTCCTGTCACGTTAAGACAGTGATGGCGAACCTTTTAGAGACTGAGTGCCAGGAGCACAGCAAGGAGAAGTTGTGTCTGGGACGCGCGTGCGCCCTGTGCCCCTGCCATGCCGCTGTCCGCTCCCGTCCTGCCCTGGAGTGCCCCTGGAATGCCCTTGCCACAGCCCCACAGGCGCGTGCGCCCAGTGCGTTGCACACTCCTCGCCCCCTTGGCGCTATGCCCCTGCTGAGTGCCCAAACTGGGACAACAATGCATGTGCCCACAAAGAGGGCTCTGAGTGCCACCTCTGGCACGCGTGCCATAGGTTCACCACCTCGCTAGGACCTCCAGCTGTTGGAAGAGCATTGTGGATTAGGTGGATCTTGGCCTTACCCACTTATAAATGGAGCCTCAGTGTGTTCCTGCAGTCTATCTCCTGCACCAGCAGCTGAGGACAAGCAAGAAGATTGCCAAATGCATCCGGCTGGCAGGTTTTGGAAGAGGGTGCTCGACTAAATACCCTTTGTTTTGATCAGGCAACATGGTTTGGACGTTACGGTTTTCCTTGAGGTTTAGAAGAAGAATTTGGATTTATATTCCCCCCTTTCTCTCCTGTAAGGAGACTCAAAGGGGCTTACAGTCTCCTTTCCCTCCCTCCTGCCTCCCCCCCTCCGCACAGCAAACACTCTGTGAGGTGGATGGGGCTGAGAGAGCTCCAAAGAACTGTGACTAGCCCAAGGTCACCCAGCTGGCATGTGTTGGAGTGCACAAGCTAATCTGGTTCACCAGATAAGCTTGCACAGCTCAAGTGGCAGAGGGGGGAGTCAAACCCAGTTTCCCAGATTAGAGTGCACCTGCTGTTAACCAGCACACCACCCTGGCTTTAGGGACGTAACCTCCGTAGAGAGGCAGGGGATTTCTTCTTTCTCCAGGAAGCCCATAAAGACAGCATGAGGGCAACTGGTTGCGCAAGCTGGCAATAGATACATCAGATCTGTAGGGGCAGAACCTCCATGTTTAGAGGCAGTATATCTGCTGGGGCTCTACTAAGGGAAAGCCTTTGCCGCTTTCTTCCTTTTGAACAGTTGCTGTCTTCTGCCAGAAGGTGGCGTTGTGAGGCCGTCTAAGTCTTGGAATTGCTGCAAAGGGAATCTAGAAATGAAGTTTTTGAAGATTACTTTGTAGAGTGGCAATGAAAAGACCAGGTCCCTGCTCTAAAATGCAATGGTGTGTGTGTGGGGGGGGGGGGGGGCGACAGAATAAAAGGGCAAGAAAAGAGAGATTCCCGGATTCGATGCCTGGAATCTCTGGATGAAAAGGACCAGGAAGTTGGTGATGTAAATGACTTAGCAGCTGCCAGTCCGGGTAGTTGATGATGGCCACTAACCTGGATAGCTTTAAAAGGGGCTTGGACAGATTTATGGAGGAGAAGACGATCTACGGCTACCAATCTTGTTCCCCTTGAACTGAGATTGCAAAGGCCTTAGCAGACCAGGTGCTCAGGAGCAGCAGAAGGCCATTGCTTTCACATCCTGCACGTGAGCTCCCAAAGGCACCTGGTGGGCCACTGCGAGTAGCAGAGTGCTGGACTAGATGGACTCTGGTCTGATCCACCTGGCTTGTTCTTATGTTCTTATATAGTTAATACTGACTTTGATGACCAACGTGCTGATTCGGTGTACAGCAGCTTCCCGTCTTCAAAAAAGAACAAAGGCCATGTGTCAAAAGGGTTCCTTGAGACAAGGAGTATCTAGAACCATCTATTGATCTACCTGCATGCTTGATTTTTAAAAATACCAAAGGAACCAATTTTTTTCTTGTTTCATGTGGGGGGACACTTTGCATCTTTACAGGGCGGTCTAGTGTTCTTGTGGAACTCACTGCCCCAAGAAGACCTGTTCACTTCGATGGCCCTAAAGGTTGTGAGACAGATTCACAGAGGGCGACTCGATCTGCCATTATTCACCCTGCTGCACTCATTAAATGGAGCCTCCGTAGACACAGGAAATCTATCTCACAGTAGCGATCGTGAGCAGAAGGCAAATGGGGAGAGGGCTGTTAGTTTTGCAATCTGTTTATATGCTTCTCAGCCTGGCCTGCTATAGGACTATCACATTTTAATACAAAAAATCTTAGGATATTCCTGTGCTTCATTGAAAACATGTCCGATTTCAGAACAGAGATTAAACGGTTAACCCATTGGACGTCTCCCCCATTCGCTCCCCCCCCCCATGCAAACTATCTTGCATTCCATGAGAACTACGCAGCAGCCATTCCTGGTTAATAATATTTAACTTTCCCTGGCGTCACCTGGTCCTTCTTACCCCCGTCCAGGTTAGCAGCCGACGGCATCCCAAATTTGTAAGTTGCACTTGATGATACGTTAATGGGACGATCTGTCAGATGGCCGCTGGGCAGCTGAGACAGGTCTGTAGGCCTTGGGGAGGGGGCCGGGGGTCCTGTGGGCTGGGCTGTGGTCTCCCCCTTCTCTCCCCTGTTTCTCCACATCTGAATACCACCTCCCCCGCCCCCCATGCACTTCAAGAAACCACCAGCAACACAATTATGCCCAGGTGAAGACGCCAGATTTCCCCCACTAGAATCAGCGAAGCAGTTGCGTTTTCCCTGCTAACTGTCTTATCTTTGAGGTACGGTTGCCAGCTCTGGGGTGGGAAATACCTGTAGATTTTGGGGGGGTGGAGCTTGGGAGGGGGTTGAGGAGGGGGTCCTCAACAGGGCCCAATTCCATAGATTACTCCTCCCCTCCAAAGCCATCATTTTCTATAGGGGAACTGAGTTCTATTGTCCAGAATTCAGTAGTAATGCCAGGAAATCTCCAGGCCGCACCTGGGGATTGGCAAGCCTACTTTGAGGAAATCTAGGCCGTTGGTTTGCTGGACCTGTTTGCAACGGCTGCAGAGGAACCTCGAATGGTGGAAGCTCAGGTTACCAACCTCCAGCTGGTGGCTGGAGATCTGGGATTCAAGTTGGGGGGAGGGGGGTTGCTTGCAGACCTGATAAGCCCACCCAACAGGCTAGATCTGGCCCCCGGGCTGCATGATGAACACCCCCATGCTAGTGTTTCTCAAAAGAGTGCAAAGAGATTGCTCCAATAGCTACAGTTTGAGAAGGTCGGGAGAGAGAAGAGCCCCAAAGGACTTCCTTTGAAAGCGCCCTCATTGTAACCAGGGACATAAGAACATCAGAATTGCCTTGCTGGGTCAGATCAATTTCCACTTTGCCCAATATTGTATTTTCAGTAGTAACCGGGGGGGGGGGGGGGGGAAATGCACAAGCCTGGAGCCGCCTAGGTTTAGCCCACAGTATTAAGCTCTACTGCTGTTGCACATGGAGGTTCTACTTGGAACGCAAGAACTGCCCTGCTAGACCAGAACAAAGTGCACCTTGCTCTTCTTGTTGTTTCCTCCAAAGTGCTCAAAGCAACGTGCCCGGTTCCTCCCTTGCCAGTTTTTCTTTGCAACAACCCTGTGAGGTAGGCTAGACTGAGATGGGACAAGAGAGAGAAAGATAACGAGAGACAGCGAGTGCAGCTGGCTGAAGGACCTGGTGAATTTTGGGGGAATTCGAACTCCAGTCTCTGCCCCTTGCCTGCCCCTTTATCCGCTAGCTCACTACTTGCCTTTTTTCAACAGCCAGCCAGATGTATCCAAGGGAGCGTGCAAAAACAGAGCACGAAAGCATGGTTTCCTCTCCGTTTATATCATTTCAGCATGTGGCATTCAGAGGTATACTTCCTTTGCACATGGAGGATCCATTTAGGACCCACAACAGTCCTGTGCTCATTCGGTTTATATTAAGCCAACAGACTGGCAATTGACACTCGGGCCCTGCAAGGAATCAGGGAAGAGGGGCTTACAAATGCGCATCCCACCCCCCAATGACGCTGGCCCCCTTTATTGTCCTGGTGCTCTGCATGTCTCCAAGAGGCACATTCTTCCAGGATTCCTCCGATGAAAAGTGGCGATCCCTTTTAGATAATAAGGAAGGGGACGAGGGAAGGTAGACGCGGCTGATGTAAATCTCTTTGGCACGGGGAAGATTCCACTTAGCCGCCAGTCTCCCCCGAGCAGGAGTGTGAAAAGACTGCCTCGACAGCTCATTAGAACATGACCCCTCCCTCCCCAGATGTGTTTCACTCCTTTCTTTTCTTCTCCCCCCCCCCCCCACACACACACCCCTCCTTCAAGCTGATGGAAAACTCTCCCACAAAAGAAGTATTTATTTGCTGAGGTAGAGCCGAGGGAGAAAGGAGGCCGGGGAGCTTCGCAGAGCAGTCGGAGTGAAACACCCCTTCCAGAGAGGACCTGGCGAAGGGAGGCGGACCAGCAGATGTGGCTGCTCTCTGTTGCTCTGCAGAAGAACCACAGCTGGTAGGAAGTTGGCCTCTTGGTGGGATCTCTTCTGTCCTCTGCTCAAGAGGGGCCTGAGAAGTTCCCTGAACTCTTGGAGGATAATTGGCCCCCTTGGCATGTGGTGTGGAAGAGTCTTGGGGAGTCTGAAGTCCCCCCAAGTCTCTCCAGAAGAAGAATCTGTCCCTTGGTAAGGAAACAAGAAACGCTTGATGGACGGGACCCCTGAAATGGACCACTTTGGCAGGCTTCCGTGACCACAGGTAAAGGCGAAGCCCCCTAGCCCACCTGGGTCTCTCAGGGTTCCAGCGCTGCTGTCAGTTGGTTCCCTGAGTTTTTCTAGCTCCTCCTTTGTGCAAATTTGGAACCTGAGGTTCACAAATTTCTTTTGCAAGAAAGATTGAGCGTGAAAGGTCAGCCGGGCAGCTATTTGTGCTGACCAGCCCCACTTTGACGCACCTTCAGATTTCAATCTTCACAAGCCAGCCTGACAGAGGAGTCCTTCAATATGCCCATCGCCAATTGGACCCTCCAGAATTTGCTTGCGGTGATTGCCGGTTCTTCCGACCTGAAGTAGTTTGGGAATAAAGTTGTTCCGCCGAGCCAGGAAAAAAAGGCACTCACGACTTTCTCCCCAAACTTCGCCTTCTCTGGGTCGCTGTCTCGGGAGGGGCCGTGCCCTCTGGACTTTCCGCCGAGAAGATGTCCTCCAAAGTCAAAATGAGATACTGGAGCTGGTTCGTTTTGGCAACCCTGCTGTGCCAAGAGTTCTGCCGTTTCCGAGCCGCGGCCGCCAAGAAAGAGCGGAAGAAGGTGAAGGAACCCAACCAATATACAGAACCCTTCAACATGACGCTCTCCAACAGCGAAGAACTACATGGCCAGTCCAAGGTAGGTTTCAAAACAGATGTTCAGGAACATCTTTCAGGGATTGTAGGTATGCTGTCTGGTGGTGCCTAGGTGCCCCTTCCATTGTAACTCCTTGACAAGGAAGCTTGATTGGATCCCCATTTCACAGGTCGGGCAAACCAAGGAAGGGTGAGGCCCCTTCCGCACATGCAGAACGATGCACTTTCAATCCACTTTCAATGCACTTTGCAGCTGGGCTTTGCTGTGCGGAAGAGCAAAACCCACTTGCAAGCAATTGTGGAAGTGGATTGAAAGTGGATTATTCTGCATGTGCGGAAGGGGTCTGAAAACATCTTGCAAGCACATTAAGGCACGTTTGTTGGGCCGTGGGCTTATGGCAGGGTGTGCGTTGGTTGTATTAAAACTGTATTGTCGAGGGCTTTCGCAGCTGGAATCGACAGGTTGTTGTGGGTTTTCCAGGCTGTGTGACCTTGGTCTGGTATTTTTTGCTCTTAAGGTTTTGCTCCCATCTATGGCTGGCATCCTTACATGCATGCCATGGTAAGATGTGTACAACTGAGGGAAATGCCTCTGAAGATGCCTCTGAAGATGCCAGTTGTGGGCAAACGTTATAAGTAAAAAGTGCCAGACCACAGCCAGACTGCCTGGAAAACCCACAACACCCAACTGTATTAAAATTGCTCCATTTATGGAATTAATTGCTGTCAGAAGCGGCGGTGGCTGCCAATATATTTAAAGAGGGTTTAGAGACTGGTGGCTGTCGGCTATGATAGGTTAAGAGCGGCACCTCCATTTTCAGAGGCAGTCTATCAGATGGTGGAGGCAAATGTCAGGAGATGGGTATCTCCCTTACGGTCTGTTTATGGGTTTCTTGGCTGGCCAGAGGTAAAATTATGAATGCTGCGGAAACCAAGAAGGTTGCCTTCCGCTGTTGTGGTGATGACTATCTCTCCATCTGACCTGAAGGAATTAAGCAGATTTTGTCCGGTCAGTGCCTGGATCGGAAGTTTCCTGAGATCCCTATTTGATTATTTTTGCCTTTAAAAAAAAAATGTATCCAGTTTTGCTCCCTTATTGGCGCCCAAAGCGGCCTTTCGCAGTATTCTCCCCCTCCACCCAGTCCCCCATCCTGTCTTGTGAGGTAGGCTTAAGCTGAGAGATTGAAATGAGCTCAGGGTCGCTCGGTAGCGAGGATTTGAACTCGGTGTCTGAAGTCCCAGTCAGACCCTTAAACCGCCATGCCATTCGAGCTCTCAATCCCACGCTCAGCTGCCTTTGTACCCAAAGTTGGAATCACTCCCAGAGAAGCAGGTGGGCGACTTCCAGACAGATAAATGGCGACCGCTTCTTCATGTGGCGTGTAATGAAATTATGGAACTCACTGCCACAAGGTGGCCCGTAGTCTAAGCCTGATATCAAATGTGTGCAAAGCTGTGTGGATGAGTTCTTATGTTCATGCTTAAATATGTTTTAGACAAACAGAGGTGGGGGGCGGGAGAAACATGCCATCCCTTGTTTGCAGCCCTCCCAGAGGTATGGGATAGCTGCCGCTGGAAACCAAACTGTTGGGCTAGAGAGAAATCAGGGCTGTGAGCTTACAAGGTACTTGCGATCTCTCTGGGGCGAGGCTGCCTTTGAATGCAGTCGGCTGTTAGAAGGCCTTCTGCTTATGGAACTGACTGCCACAAGATGTGACGGTCTAGCTTAGACCTGATTTTGTGCAGGCAGAGGCATGAGAGTAAACAAAGATAGGATCTGAACTGTTGGTCTTCGCCAGAAAGAACGTGTTTAAGCATAAACCCCCAGTCCAGATTAGATAGACTATAGAAGATACTGTTTCTCTAACTAGGGAAGCCAGCCTCTACCTGAGACTTGGGCGGGGATTCCCGCCCACCCCAAAAATTACAGCTTTCTCCCGATAACAGAGAAAAAAATGGATGCTCTGGAAGGTGGGTTCTATGTTATTTTACCCCATTGAAATCCTCGACCTCAGAACCAGCGTGGTGTAGTGGTTAAGAGCAGGGGGGTTCTAATCTGGAGAACCGGGTTTGATTCCCTACTCCTCCACCTGAGTGGCAGAGGCTTACCTGGTGAACCAGATGAGTTTCCGCATACCTACATTCCTGCTGGGCAGGGACATAGGTAAGGGGGGAATTTCTCGGGTTCAAACCCCTCCCATTACATGTCCTGCTTGCTTGAAACAATGCATGGAATGGAACAGCTGGAAAGCCCTCAGTCACCGAACCCACCCCATAAAAAATCTATACCTATGTCACTGCTGCTGGGTGTCCTTGGGCTAGTAACAGTTCTCTCAGAACTCTCTCAGCCCCACCTGTCTGTTGTGGGGAGAGGAAGGGAAAGGAGCTTGTAAGCCACCTTGAGTTTCCTTACAGGAGAGAAAGAGGGAGGTATAAATCCAAACTCTTCTTCTTCCACCCCAAATCTCCCAAACCTGAATCTCACAGGCCTATACCTTCACCTCTCTCCATTCCCTGGGGGTGGCCAGGGAGGGGCCTGGACATCTGTTACTGATCAATACACTGATCAACACACAAGAGCTTGCAAAGGGGTGTCGGATGTGGTGTGAGAACAGTTCGGGGCTTGCCTGCCAACCTGGGGTGGGGGGGGGGGAGGGGAGGAAGCGGGGGAGTTTGATCAGGAATCCACATTCGCCAGGGGTGTGGCCAGAGATGGGAACCTTAATACCTGTGAAAGACACTCTGTTCCCATTAAGGTGTTGTAACCGCTTAGAAGTGCCTTTTTGTTTTAAGCCAAGGGTGTCTGCACAGGGCCTTAATAGCAAGTAATTACCTGGTGGTTAATTAGTTAATAGGAGCTAATTACCCCCAAGGGGGGGAAAGGAGATTTTTTTCTTCCCGGCAGACAACCGCAGAGGACAATGGTTTCTTTCTACCTGCGCAATTTTGGGGGCGTCTGTCATTTAGGCGGTTGAGTGGTGTTTTCCGACTCGGAATATTCCTGATCCCGTTGCCCGTCCCGGTATCGTCAGATTTGGGGGTCTACAGGAAGGGAAAGGATACGGGTGGTGATGGAAACGGGGTTCACGTCCCAGCTGAGCTATCACTTCAGTAAATTACTGGCCGTTGGAAAGTCAGCCGCCTATGGCCTCGGTATTCCCCATCTGTGAAATGGGAATAAAACAGATGAGCTTCAAATGGCCCATGGGAAGTTTATAGATCAGGATCGGTATGATGGACTTAAGGCACAGATGTCAAACTCGCGCCCCTCCAGATGTTAGGGACTACAGTTCCCATTATCCCCTGCCAGCATGATGCCAGACGTGTTTCTTCACTTCCTGCTGGGTGACCTGGGGCTAGTCACAGTTCTCTCAGAACTCTCTCAGCCCCACCTGCCTCAGAAGGTGTCTGTTGTGGGGAGAGGAAAGGAAAGGAGTTTGTAAACCCCTTTGAGCCTCTTTACAGGAAAGAAAGGTGGGGTATAAATCCAAACTCCTCCTCCTCCTCCAAGAAGTTGTGGGGCCCTGCCCTTGATAGTCCAGTAGGTCGGTAGCGATGTCTCCTGCAAGTGGACCACTTCTAAATCTGTTTATTTATTTGCTGACTTCATTTATACCCAGTGGCTTCCCCCTGACTCCTGTCCTCTGTTTTATCTTCACAACACCCGTGTAAGGTAAGCTAGCTGCAAGTAGGCGTTTGGCCCAAGATTGCCAGAGAGGAGATTCGAACCTGGCCCTCCCAGATCTTAGTCCCACACTCCAACCACTAAAGCATTGCCCCCAAGCAGAAGACAACAAAGGCGCTTTGGCTCCTTGCCCGCCCTGGTGGTGCAGACGTGGGTCTTGGGCCATACCCGACTTGGCCGCGAGTGCCGCTTGCGGCTGCCGGTGCCGGTTTCTGCCAAGATCAACAGAGAGGCTTCGCTGCTTATTCCTCGGATTGCTCGTGCATGCCGTAGTAATTAAATAATAATACCACAAGGGCAGAGCATTCATTTTAGCTGTCAATCACGGTGGCTGGCGGGGAAGGCGAGGAGCGGGCTGGCTGCTTCTCCAAGAGGGATTTAGAGCTGAAGGAAGGCACCGGCAACCCACGGAGAGGTCGCCAGCCCCGAAGAAGGAGAAGTTTGGATTTATATCCCCCCTTTCTCTCCTGTAAAGGGACTCAAAGGGGCTTACAATCTCCTTTCTCTTCCCTCCCCCCACAACAAACACCCTGTGAGGTGGGGGAGGCTGAGAGAGCTCCGAAGAGCTGTGATTAGCCCAAGGTCACCCAGCTGGCATGTTTTGGAGTGCACAAACTAATCTAGTTTACCAGATAAGCCTCCACAGCTCAAGTGGCAGAGCAGGGAATCAAACCTGGTTCTCCAGATTAGAGCGTGCCTGCTCTGAACCGCAACGCCACGCTGCCCAGTTGCTGGGCCTTGGAGATTGTAATGCTATGGAGATCACCCTCCAAAGTGGCAACCCCCTACAGTTTTCAAAACAAGAGACTAACAGAGATGGTTTGCCACTGCTGACCTCTGCACAGAAACCATAGACTTCCCTGCCGGTCTTGGATCCAAGGACTAACCCTGGTTAGTGTTCGACTTCTGATGGCATCGATCTATCCTGGGCCGTCCAGGTGAGAGCAGAGCCCACAAACCCATCCAGAAAGATCCCAGATGCTCCGGTGTGGTGCATGTAGAACCAGTGGTGGGCAGGGGGACTTATCACACTCCCCCCCCCTTCAGTTCTCCCCATAAGTAATTTCATAATAGCAATAACTGTCTCTTCCCTCTCTCCTTCTGGAATCTTGCTCTGGGTTGTATTTTTCCTCCTTCGTCGCTGTTAACGTCGGAGCATTGCTCGAGTTAATTCCTTAAATGGAGAGTGCGCGATGTGCTCCAGTGCGCTTTCTTCTTTCACGTCAGTCGTATCTTTTCCCCCATTCTACCTTGCACATTGTTGAGAAAGCACGGCAAAAAAAAAATCCGTTTCCCCAATCACAGTTTTCGATTACGTCATGATTCTTGGGGCTGGGTGTTTTTGCTGACGTGCTCATGCACTCCAGTGCGTTCATCGCAAATAGGATCCTGATAGAATGCATGGCTCCAAATTCATTAGCTCCACTTTGGAAGCCAGAGCAGATAACTTGAACCGCCAAAATCCAAGAAGAGGTTGGGAGGAGAGTTTAAGAGACGTTTCTGTTTGACCAACACGAACCCCAAATCTTCAACCCATCAGGTTGCGTGGTCAACAGAAAGTAGCCTTAAACAGGGGTCAAATGTCCCTGGGCTGTGGCCATTTAGTCACGTGGGGGGGACAGAAAATTGCCCCCATACCACTCCTCCTTCTCCCCAGGTCCATACACTGACTTCAAGACCAGGTGCAAAACAAAATGGTTTGGTCGTAGTGGGGGAGGGTGGCCGCCCATACCTGTGTGTGTGTGTGTGTGTGTGTGTGTGTGTGTGTGTGTGTGTGTGTGTGTGTAAAACTCAGATTTTGCACAGGGCTCCCTTTTTCCTAGATACGCCTCTGTCAGAGAGCACATAGGTTTGAATTCTTGCCGGCCAATTTGAATCATTTAACAGTTCCTTGAGGATTTAATCTACCCCTCCCTGCTTCCAAAGTTTGCTTCGACGCTTTACAGTTTGGGGTCTCGTGAAATAAACTGCCTGTTGGTCCCATTCCAGGGATGTCTGCTAGACGTAAGGGTGTACTCGACAGATATAACTTTGACACTAATTACTCAATTATCATGGAATGCACGAATACTCCTCGCGGATGGCTCAGGATCCACTTCCTCTGGCGTGAGAGGCAGACTGCTGGGTGTAATGCCGTAGAATCCACCCTGCAAAGGAGCCATTTTCTCCTGGGGATTTCTGATCTCTGTAATTTGGAGATCCCTTGTACTTCCAGCGTGGTGTAGCAGTTAAGAGCAGGTGCACTCTAATCTGGAGAACTGGGTTTGATTCCCGGCTCTGCCATGTGATCTGTGGAGGCTTATCTGGTGAACTAGATTAGCTTGTGCACTCTAACACATGCCAGCTGGGTGACCTTGGGCTAGTCACAGTTCTTGGGAGCTCTCTCAGCCCCACCCACCTCGCAGGGTGTTTGTTTTGCGGGGGTGGGAGGGAAAGGAGATTGCAAGCCCCTTTGAGTCTCCTTACATGAAAGAAAGGGGGATATAAATCCAAACTCCTCCTCCTCCTCCTCCTCCTCCTCCTCTTCTTCTTCTTCTTCTTCTTCTTCTTCTGTATCTCCATCCACCTGAAGGATGGGGGATAGATCTCCTTCTGAAAGTTAAATGGTGGGATAGATGCACCTTTCTTCGAGCGCATGTGTAAAGAAACACATGTGCATGTTCACTAAAGTGTTGTGAGATGTACGGTCCTTTCATACCAACAATTGCTGCCGCAATGAATTCTGAACTGTTGTTAACGCATTATAGCGCAATCCTTTTGTGGGGCGGGAAGTTAGTACGTCAAAGAACATGTTGGCTTCTACATCCATAAAGGACAAGCTGTTGCAGTTTAAGTGAATGTAACATCGGGGGTGGGGGCAACCCCCAAGTGGCCCCCGGAGATCTCCAGGAATCAGCGGAATAAACGTTTTACATAAATAAATAAACAACCTATGTGGTCTGACCATCTGCTATAATTCAAGGAGCTCTCCATACCCCACCTGGGGATTGGCAACCATAACTCCATGACATCACTAGCCCCGCCCCATGGGTTTCAGGGTCTGGAATGCTGAGGGTTTGGCCGCCTTCCAACTGAGTGTGCACAGGAAAGAGAGGCACCCAACCCACCGTTCCGAGATTTATCATCTGATCTCGGGGTTCAGGAGGAAGGGGTTGAAGCCTGCAGCATAAGAACTTCAGAAATGTGCGCCAGCGACGTTTGAGCCTGGCCTTCTTGAGAGGCAGACTTTGGGGACGGAGGAGGGAATGGCAAAGGACGGAGATCTGCAAGCAGGGATTGTCCCTGGTAAACAGTGGTGGGAGTGGGCACAGATGCTCAGGCAGCCACCGTCGCCGCAACATGTGTCACCAGCTGCAAATTGTTTGCATAGTTCCTTAATCTCAGACACGCCCTGCATTTCTGCCCAACTCTGCAGCCAAAAAAAGAGAGGCCGGGTCATGGGGATGTCTTTTCGGCCCTGGGAATCTGGCCCGTTGAAGACTCCGTAGAATAAAACAAGTCCAGAGAAGCAGGCGTAGCACGAACAAGAACTGGCACAGAGTGTGCATGTGTGTGTGTGTGCCTAGGTAGTTATTCTGGCCTCTGCGTTGAGGAGGTAATTCTCAAACTGCGCGCTGTGGTTCTGTGAGCCCAAAGCACCCAATGACATTGGAGGCTGCTTGCTGCCTCTCTGCAGGACTTCCTGTTCAAGCTGGCCCTTCTCTCCAGACGCTATTGCTGAGCTGGTACCTCTGCAGTGTGACTGATTTGGTTGGGATTGGATCCTCACTGGTAAAGTATAGGGTTGCCAGCACTCCCTCCACAAATGCCAGGTCAAGTTGAGGGCGGTGCCTAGGGGAGATGGCATTTGGAAAGGATGCGATTTCACTTCTGGGTGATGCTCTAGGAATTTAGCGTAATCTCTGTAGTAAAGACCTTAGAGGAAATTCCTAGAGCATCACTGGGGAGGTTGTTTTCCAGGTGTCGCGCCCCCCTCCTTAATTTTTTGAGGCTGGGATTTGGGGCTGAGGGTGAGGGTGGGATATCACCTCCCACAGACAGAAAATTGGAAAACCTAATAGGGCAGATTCCAAAATTCTCCTTCTCTCGATCTTTACTTTTGATATTCGAGTTGCTTCCAGCATAGAACTGATTCAATAGGAATCCCCTGTCATTCAATTGTTTATTTTCAGACTTGAGGGGAAAAGAACATTTGTTGTGATTAATGTTTTGGGGCTTTTAGTGTTGTTGAGCCTTTTTACCTATTCTATGGAGCAAGCATATGTTCGATGCAAAAAAAAAAAGGAAAAAAGATTGTATGCGTGCTGACATGAAGGTACTTTTTTGTGTAGTGTTTAAGCAACATGAGGCTTTGGGTGTGCACTTTGGTAAAACACTGCACAACCCTGTTTTATCAGTGTGAATGTGCCAACCAGTAGCATAAAGGAGCTATATGGGTGGGAGGGACCAGCATCAGTGGCAAACTGCACACGCTCCTATTCTGCTTTAAACAAATAGTTTAATAATTTCAGTTCCTGGTTAGATCAGAATTAAAGAGAGGTAGAGTTCAGGACAGAAAAGAATTCCGGAACAAGGGAAGAATGCAGTGTGGGCAATCAGCAGGATGAGCTATCCGCAGGGGAGGGTGCCCAATGCACCTCTGCGTGTTTCTTTGTTCATAGTTTCTTGCCATCAGGAAGCATTGCACGGAAGTGCAGTATGCCAAAATGCTGGAAGAGGGGTGAAAAAAATATATAAGATCCACATACGCCACATAGAAGGAGAAGCAATCTTCTTTTTAAACCTCCGAGACTGAGATAGAAGGGAGATTTTTCCTTTCTTTCATCTGGGCCCTATCACATCCCCTGGATTTTTTTCTGCTCCACTGTCCAAAGAAAAGTCATTGCCATCTAAGCCCATTCATTTCAGTGGATTACAGTGTAAATTTTGCTGGGGAGGGAAAGTTAACAAAGCCCTCCCCTGCATGAAGAGGAAGTGAGTTGGTCTTGAATAGCACAATCCACCAACAGGGTGGGGAAGACAGAAAGTTGGTTTTTGAAGCTGAAAGTAGGCACCTGTGAATCCTCTTACGTTACATCTGCCTTCACCCTTCCTATGCTACATCTGTCTTCACTGTTTCATACGCTCGCGTTTCACGAACTCATTGCCAAAATTTGAGCACCCCCATAACAGTACTCACAAATACCCACCCAAAAGTCTTTTCCGTCTTTTAAAATCCACCCAGAGCTTCAAGTACAAACATTCAGTTTTTGAAACTTCCCCGTAATTTTTTTTTTAATTTGCAAAGAAGAATGGGCATAGCGTGATGATAACCGGAATAATTTAAGCATGATTTTTAAAAAGAATACAACGGTACAATGTGCATATTCACATGCTGAGTTTCTTGTAATCTGACACCTGCATTTCTGAACTGAGCAGGGAATTCCCGCGGGCAAATCTGAAAACAATCTGGGTTAAAAAATGTTTTTAAAAAAATCTTAAATGCATCATCTCTTATTTCAGATCCAGAATTTATCTTTTATTTCAGATCCAGAATTTAGTAGGGAGCAGCAGTGGCGTAGTGGTTAAAACAGGTGCAATCTGGAGGAACCGGGTTTGATTCCCCGCTCTGCCGCTTGAGCTGTGGAGGCTTGTCTGAGGAATTCAGATTAGCCTGTGCACTCCAACACACGCCAGCTGGGTGACCTTGGGCTAGTCACAGTTCTTCGGAGCTTTCTCAGCCCCACCTACCTCACAGGGTGTTTGTTGTGAGGGGGGAAGGGCAAGGAGATTGTAAGCCCCTTTGAGTCTCTTTACAGGAGAGAAAGGGGGGATATAAATCCAACTCTTCTTCTTTTGCTCTTCTGGTTCATTAAACAACAAGGAATGTTGAATGTTGGAACTATTTTTTAAGTTACTTTGGAATGGGTGAAAGTCACGTTGCCCTCAAATGCTTCTTCTTCTCTCCGTAGATGCTTGAGTCTCCAGACCCTCGCACCACCGACCCACGTCGCACGTGGATTTCATTTGTACATCGTCCTGATGATGGCAACAACAAAAAGAAATGCAGAGGGAAAGATAAGAAATTAGTAGGTTGTTCCTAGAAGGGTGGTTGTTGACAGTGTTAAAGCAGCCAGTGCTTAATAGTCTGTCCCTCACTCTAGACATTTCATCCTGCTCTTTCCATTACTCCTGCTAACCTCTGCACCCATTCACTCCCCTTTTTCTGACAGTCCCCTTTCTCAGCATTCCATCCACCTCTGCTAACATTCCTTCTTATCCTCTCAACATTCCTTCTTATCCTCTCAACATTCCTTCTCATCCTCTCAACATTCCTTCTCATCCTCTCAACATTCCTTACCAGTCTCTCAACATTCCATCTCAACCTCCCAATGTTCCATCTCCCATCCCAACATTTTGTTACACCCTAGCACAGGATACCTTGACATGGTACCCACAGGCACTTCCCCAGGCTCCTGCTATGTGCTGCAGGAAGTTAGGAAACGTCCTAGATGAAGGCAGGACCAGTGATTGGCTGTCTTCATCAAACAGAGGGGCTTTCCATCTTGGTTTTCTTCTCTCTGTGTCTGTGTGTGTGTGGTGTAGTGTAGTGTAGTGGTTAAAAGCAGGTGCATTCTAATTTGGAGAACCGGGTTTGATTCCTTGCTCTGCCACTTGAGCTGTGGAGGCTTATCTGGGGAACCAGATTAGCTTGTGCACTCCAAAACATGCCAGCTGGGTGACCTTGGGCTAGTCACAGTTCTTTGGAGCTCTCTCAGCCCCACCCACCTCAAAGGGTGTTTATTGTGAGGGGGGAAGGGAAAGGAGATTGTGAGCCCCTTTGAGTGTACTTACAGGAAAGAAAGGGGGGGGCTTATAAATCCAAACTTTTCTTCTTCTAAATGGGGCCTTCAGGATGATCATGTGTTTTCTTATTTCTTAGGCCAGGTTCAGAGCAAGGCCAGATTTATATGCCTGTCATTGTTTTATCTTTATCCTTTCTTTTTCGTAGCGTGGTCTTGTTGGTCCCCCAGGCCCCCCAGGGCCACCTGGTCCTCCCGGTGCTGAAGTCACCCAGGAAGTCTTGCTGCAGGAGTTCAAGGAGATGTTGAAAGGTAAGATCCATCAAATACTTCTGGTGAGAGAGGAGGAAGTCAGAGGTGTGTGACGCTGGCTAGCAGCTTATGATTGGCTAGCCACTTTATATGAAAAAGTTTCTGAATGTGGAACTGGTGTACTCGAGCAGCAAAAACAATTTGACATTTCAGCAGTGGCACCCCTAAGGCACATGCAAAATAACCCACTTTCAATCCACATTCATAATTGTTTGCAAGTGGGTTTGGCTATTCCGCACAGCTGCAAAGTGCACTGAAAGTGCATTATTCTGCATGTGTGGAAGGAACCTAAATATTTACAACTGTCCCTCTACACTAGATTTTACCTAGTCCTTCCCACTGGGGTGGATCCAGGGGTATCAGAATGGTGAAGGACAGCTGTTGCCTTCATACACACCTTGTGAGGTTTCCAGGTGGGTTCCCAACACAGCCTCTGCAAAAGTAGAGCCTGGATTTTGAGAAGGCTGCAATGTCTTTTATGGGTGACGCTCTAGGCTGCCTCTCCTGATCATTGTGATCTTTAGCATAGAGAGCAGAGGAGATTCCTAGAACGTAAGGGTCAGTGCAGAGTACAGTATGACCTCTGGCTTTCTTTCCTTGCAGAAGCGACCGAACGACGGGCGGCTCCAGCTTTGCCCGCTCCTCCCAGTGATGTGCCTCCGCTTCTGTTGTCCCTGGAGGAACTGTCCCCCTACAAGCGAGTGGAGGAAGCTTTCCACTGTAAACTGAAAGGGCAGATCGTTGTGGACAAGAAAACCTTGATGGAACTCCAGAACTTTCAGATGGTGAGGAAATATTAATGAACTGGCAGTAGAGCCCGTTTTTGTGAAGAAATATAACAGGCTCTAGCAAGTCGGGGACCTGCAAGAAAATTGTGGAGGCGGGACATTACCCCCCCGTCCTCTTTCTTTCTTCTGTGCTCTCCCTGGAGCCAGCGTGGTGTAGTGGTTAAGAGCAGGTGGATTCTAATCGGGAGAATAGGGTTTGATTCCCCACTCCTCCGCCTGAGTGGCAGAGGCTTATCTGGTGAACCAGATGTGTTTCCGCACTCCTACATTCCTGCTGGGTGGCCTTGGGCTAGTCACAGCTCTCTCTGAATTCTCTCAGCCCCACCTACCTCGCAGGGTTTTTGTGATGATAAAATAGAGGGAGAACCACACAAGCCACTGTGAACTCTGTGGAGGAAGGTCGTGGAAAACCTGTGGTTTCCCCATCACCCACAGAAACCTCTACAAGCCTCCCACCAAGGCTGTGTGTTTTTGTGTCTCTGAATTGTTAGTCTTAGAAATGTAGAATGAAATTAAGGAAAATAACAGGGATATTTTTAAAAGATCGGGAGCTTTGGCACCCTAATAATTAACTTCTTTCTCATGTAAGGAATGGTTTTAATTACCCCTTTATCCTGGCCTTCTAAAATTGGCCACTATACTCTGTCATCATGACTAAGGGAGATTTTCACGATCCCTTAAGTGTGATGAGGACAGTGGTCATCTTCAAAAATGCACCAGTGAGACCAGTGGTGGGATCCAAAAATTTTAGTAACAGGTCCCCATGGTGGTAGGATTCAAACTGTGGCGTAGCGCCAATTGGGCTGGGCGGGGCACGACGGGGGCGTGGCTGGGCATTCCGGGGGCGGGGCATTCCTGGGCGGGGCTGTGGCAAGGACGCAGCTGCTGCGCCGGTCCTTGGGCGGGAAACGAATGCACGCAGGCGCAGGCTGCCACGCACGCCGGTGCACCTCCTGCTAGACTGCTTCAAGTTCTGCGCGCTACTGCTGAAAGGAGGGGCGCAACTAAGGCAAAAATCACGTGGCAAAATCACCAATTAGTCACCCCCTCTCGGCACACACAAATAATTAGTAACCTACTCTCGGGAACCTGTGAGAACCTGCTGGATCCCACCTCTGAGTGAGACTCTCTTAGCAAGTCCCGTGGCTGAAGCTGGGGGAAAATTCCCCTTCTGCAGGAAGCAGTTGCTACTGATTTTATTTTAAAAGGGACAGTACTAGATATTTTCATATTTAAAAAATGAGGAAGGAAGCAGCGTGGGAAGGAAGGGAAAGGGGTGGAGCGAAAGGTTCTTGCTAGTCTATGACTTGTTCTTGAGAGAGGTGCCAGGTGAAAGAGAAACCCCGTGAGGCGATAACTGAAGCACGCACGTTTTTGTGAGGCTGACGAGTTGGTGAAGGAGTGTGCATAATGTCTGGGACTAGTGCTTTTATACCTGCCACCCCATCAAAATGTGTTAATTCAGTACACACAGAGGTTGCGTGTCAGGGTGAGACAGAGACAACTGCTGTCGCTTTCCCCCCTTTAGTGGGGTGGGGGGCTCTGAGGGGATAAGAGCTGCAAAATGGTCTTTATGCCCCCACCCCACCCCAACTCCCGTCAATATCTGCTCAGTACAGACAAAGCTCGTTTTCATACTCTTGAGCACAGGTGTCAAACTCATGGCCCTCCAGATGTTATAGACTACAGTTCCCATCATCCCCTGCCAGCACGATGCTGGCAGGGGATGATGGGAACTGTAGTCCATAACATCTGGAGGGCCGTGAGTTTGACACCTATGCTCTTGAGGAAACACAAACATTAAGGCATCATATAGTTTACACTTGCAGCTTCTCAGGTGATATTTTGTTGATAACGTATCACAGAAGAAGAGTTTGGATTTATATCCCCCCCTTTCTCTCCTGTAATTGACTTACAATCTCCTTTCCCTTCCCACCCCCCCGTGAGGTGGGTGGGGCTGAGAGAGCTCCGAAGAACTGTGACTAGCCCAAGGTCACCCAGCTGGTGTGTGTGGGAGTGCACAAGCTAATCTGGTTCCCCAGACAAGCCTCCACAGCTCAAGTGGCAGAGCGGGGAATCAAACCCAGTTCTCCAGATTAGAGTGCACATGCTCTTAACCACTGCACCACACTGGCTCTCAGGACAATCATGTGAGTTTGCCCAGAATATACTGAAAAATTGTGGTCAGAAAGTCTGAGTTGCTGAAGTATTCCCAGAATTTTCCCATTGTATTTATATCCTGCTTTTGTC
Organism: Sphaerodactylus townsendi; assembly: GCF_021028975.2. Lineage (NCBI taxonomy): Eukaryota > Metazoa > Chordata > Lepidosauria > Squamata > Sphaerodactylidae > Sphaerodactylus > Sphaerodactylus townsendi. The sequence continues at coordinate 27,828,018 of NC_059440.1, forward strand.
CCTAATGAAGACTCAAAGTGGTTTACATCATTCTTCTCTCCTCTGTTTTATCCTCACAACACCCCTGCGAGGTAGGCTGCCCTCACAACAACCCTGCGAGGGTATGTCAGTGGCCCCAAATCACCAAGACACAAGTGGGAATCTGAACCTGGGTCTTTCTGACCCTCGTCTGACATTCTAACCGTGTTCAGAAAAGACGAATGTTTTGTTTTGAAAACCTGCCTCTGAAACCTTTTGGCCTAGCTGTGTCTGGAAGCCTCAGGCCTCCCACAATGCATTGCGCAAGTTGTGGGCAGGCACACCTTGCTTAGTGGCTCTTTGTGGCGTAGGCCAGGGCAGGGTACCCCCCCCCCCCCGAGAGATAATTCTGGTGCCGCTCTAATTGGCCCTGCGAAGGAGACTCGAGACATCTTAATAGCCATCAGTGGACGGGACGGGGCTTTAGCGAAGGAGTCAGTTCCTTTTTAATTATGCTTGTCGGATTCCCGGTGCCTTCCCATGCCAACGGGCACATTTGTGCCAGCTTTATGTGGGGCTCGTCTGGAGCTCGGGCTGTGGCAACGTGAAGCAGTGTCTCGGGCGCAGTCGCGGGCGTCGAAAACCTGGTGAGGGAGGACTACCCAAGGGTGACGAAAGGAAAAACAGGCCCCCTGTCACTGCGGCGTTTCAACACCCTCCTCTTTGGGTGCGTCCATGCAGCCCGCTTCGTGCAGGACCAGACGAGCTCGACATTTACCTGGATTATCTCTTCTGTCATGAGCGCGTCTCGCTGCTCCCTGCAGGAGATGGTTCTTGGGAGAGGGGACGAAAGCTAGCGACCCTCGGTTTTTCTTCTTTGCACTCCATGCTAGCAAGCTATAGAATCATAGAGTTGGAAGAGACCCCCCGGGCCATCAAGTCCAACCTCCTGCAATGCAGGAACACACAATCAAAGCACTCCCGACATATGTTCATCCAGCCTCTGTTTAAAAACCTCCAAAGAAGGAGACTCCACCACACTCTGAGGTGGTGAATTCCACTGCCGAACAGCCCTGACGGTCTAAAAGTTCTTCCTAATGTTTAGGTGGAATCTCTTTCCCTTCACCTTGAAACCATTACTACTGGTCCTAGTCTCTGAGTCAGCAGAAAACAAGATTGCTCCCTCTTCGACGTGGCATCCCTTCAAATATTTAAACATAGCTATCACGTCCCCCTTTAGCTTTCACTTCTCCAGACTAAACCTCCCCAGCTCCCTAAGCCTCTCTTCGTAGGGCAGGGACTACAGACCTTTGACCATTTTGGTTGCCTTCCTCTGGACCCGTTCCAGCTTGTCAATATCCTTCTTGAATTGCGGTTCCCAGAACTGAACACAGTACTCCAGGTGAGGTCTGACCAATGCAGAGTAGAGTGATGCAATTACTTCCCTCGATCTAGAGACACTATACTCTTATTGATGCCAAGCTCATTCCTGTGTGGTTTTTCTCCAGATTTGTGTGATGGAAGCAATACTGATGGGTTGTATGAAGGCTAAGACTTACCAAGTGCTTTAGAAAGAGTAAGGCCCTTGAAGATCACTTTGCTCGGCAAATGACAGTCCCTGGCCCAAAAGATACACAGCCTGCCTCAACCTGGTGATATGCTCTATCTAGTGCAGGGGTAGGGAACCTTTAACACTCAAAGAGCCATTTGGACCTGTTTTCCACAAGAAAAGAAAACACTTGGAGCCGCAAATAATTTTTGACATTTAAAATAAAGATAGCACTATATATATAGAGGGTTTTTTTACCTTTTACTCCGCTCATTCTGAGAAGCGCATGGATGCGCCTGCCATGCTGCCTGCAGGGCGGGCAAGGATGAAGCCGGCGGCTTGGCCTCACCGGCCGCTGGCAAAGCACCCGCCCCGCTCCAATGGAGCAGGCGAGAGGGGAAGCCCGCGGCACGGCCCAGCCGACCGTGGGCAGTTGGTGCGCCCGCCCTGCTGCCTGCAGGGCGGGCAAGGATGGGGCTGGAGGCTAGGCTCCATTTCTTCTGGAGCCACAGTGCAAGGGCAGAAGAGCCGCATGCGGCTCTTGAGCCGCAGGTTCCCTACCCCTGATCTAGTGAGACTTGGGATCACAGGCTGTTGTGCCAGGTGTACAATTGAGGTTTTTTCCCACCTTATTTTATTTATTTATTTATTAATCTTGATAGACCGCCCAACCCCCGAAGGGCTCTGGGCAGTGTACAATGAGACATAAAACAAATACAATATAAGATCTCATAAATACAATATAACAATAAAACATTAAAATTCATTAAAATACATTATAGCAGCAATTCCAAAAATTACAGATAAAAATACATGCACAGATGCATGCACAGATGGCGCCCAACCCTTGGCTTCCCCCCCTCTCATCTTCTTCTACCCTCTTTCCCTTAGCAGTACACAGGTGTGGAACGAGGTGGGTAGGAGAGGCGGGCGCCCCAGGTGCCACTCACATGGGTCACACGGGGGCGCATTTGGCCTCCCGCCACTCCCTCCCCCCCAGTGAGGAGTGGGGCAGCTGCCACCATGATGCAGCTTGTCCCAGGCCAGAGGGTGAAAGTGGTGGAGGGCACCCAGGTGAGTGGGCAAGCCACCTCTTTGCAAAGTGGCCAGCCCGAGCACAGTGTCGTCTTGCCCCAAGAAGCCGCACTGCAACTATAGGGTCAGTGAGGGAGCAGGCCTTCTGACCCATGGCACCCTGAACTGCCCACCCAGCCTGCTGTGGGAGTGGTCTGTCTGCCTGCCTCTGATGCTGCTCACCCATCCCCTCCTGCCCATTTCTGATGCTGCATGCCCGCCACTGGTGCTGTCCCGTCCCTCTCTTGCCCGTTTCTGCTGCTGCTTGCCTGCCCGCCTGTTCACCCATTGCCCCCTTGACCACTTCTGCTGCTGCTGCTGTTGCCTGCCCACCTCTTCCTCCCTCCCTCCCTCCCTCCCTCCCTCCCTCCCAATGGAATCTAATGCCTTAGAGTCTACCATAGAGTCCACCTCCCAAAGCATCCATTTCCCCCAAGTGAACTGATCTCTATCCCCTGGAGATCAATTATAGTAGCAGGAGATCTCTAGCCCCCTCTTTGAGATTGGCCACTCTAAAGGGGGCGCCAGGTGTGTTCCCCTCCACTCTATGGCAGACGGAGTGGGGTATACAGAGCCACGGAGGAAGGAGAGAACAGGAGAAATGGCTGCAACAGAGCTACAGGTTGATACGACGGCTCAGTTTGGAGAAGACACTTTGTCAAAGGGAGCTGAGAACAGCTGTAAACCGGGTTTTCTCCCACCTCCGTGTACAGTGGCAATTACGTCGGCTTTGCAATCTCCCAGGCTTAGCAATAGCAGAAGGTATCCTTCAGAGAGCTAATTGGGGAAGGGCTTACCCGACCGGCGCACCACGCCCTGCGCTACTTTCCTGGAGGTTCTGCATTGTCTCTTTCTTTCCGCGTGCGTGTGGGAGAGAGAGATACCGAGAAAGCCGCAGAGTGAGACGTGAAGAAACAGGAATGTTTTATCAAGTGGTAATTTTCTGGTGCCGGAAAATTGCCTTTCCATTTCGACTCGGCGGTTTCGAGGGAATTAAGGCACCGCCTCCGTTTAGTTTAATTGCTTTTAATGAAGTGGGCCAAACGGAGCTGCCAAATGGGTCTGGCAGCTTCCCCCGATACTGGGAGTAAACTGGGAAGGGGGAGATGGGAACACACTGGGGGCACCAAGAAAGCAAAGGCCAAGTTACCCAACTGATGTTGTCAACTGCGAGTTGGAAAATTCCTAGACATTCGGAAGTGGAGGCTTGGAAGAAGAAGAAAAAGGAGTTTGGATTTATACCCCACCTTTCTCTCCTGTAAGGACACTCAAAGGGGCTTACACTCTCCTTTCCCTCCCCCACAACAAACACCCTGTGAGGTGCGTGGGGCTGAGAGAGCTCCAAAGAACTGTGACTAGCCCAAGGTCACCCAGCTGGCATGTGCTGGAGTGCACAAGCTAATCTGGTTCACCAGATAAAGTCTCCACAGCTCAAGTGGCAGAGCGGGAAATCAAACCCGGTTCTCCAGATTAGAGTGCTCCTGCTCTTAACCACTATACCACGCTGGCTTAAGACAGTATTATTCTGAAATGAGTACAATGAAAATTACAGAAGGGTTATTGAAGAGACTATAGTGCCGTGGTGGCGAACCTTTTGCACTCCAGATGTTATGGACTACAATTCCCATCAGCCCCTGCCAGCATGGCCAATGCCATGCTGGCAGGAGCTGATGGGAATTGTAGTCCATAACATCTGGAGTGCCAAAGGTGCGCCACCACTGCTATAGTGTGTTGTGAAAGCCTCCCTGCAGAAATTCGCCAGGCGCCAACACTTTATGAATTTCGGCGCCTGGTTAACACCTTCCTTTTTGACCAGGCCTCCAATGTGTGACCCCCACCCCCACCCCACCCCAGGGTCCCCCACATCAATGCCAGCTGAAAGGTGTGGGGCAGGTGGGGTGGGGATTTTTAATGATGTTTTTATTGACTGTTTTAAAAGGATGTTTTTATGGTGTTTTTCAGTGTTTATGTTTTATGTTTTTAGGTTTGTATGTTTTAACGGGGCTTTTAACCCTGTTATGAAAGCCACCCTGGGACTTTGGTGTTAAGAAAGGCCTATGGCAGTGTCAAAAATATTATACACCCTAGCCGGAATTCCCCTAGATTTTGAGGCCCGCAGCTTCAACCTGCCAAGCCTATGGGTCAATTTGGCACTGCCATTGGAGCATTGGAAAAAGCTTCTGAATTTGTTGTGGGTTTTCTGGGCTGTGTGGCCGTGGTCTGGTCAATCTTGTTCCTAACATTTTGCCTGCATCTGAGGCTGGCATCTTCAGAGGTGTATCACAGAGAGAAGTCTGTTACACACTGTGTCCAGCCCAGTAACAGACTTCTCTCTGTGATACACCTCTGAAGATGCCAGCCGCAGATGCAGGTGAAACGTTAGGAACAAGATCCACCAGACCACGGCCACACAGCCGGGAAAGCCCACAACAACCAGTTGAGTCCCGGCCGTGAAAGCCTTCGACAATGCTTCTAAATTCTGATGCGGCAAAGCTAGACCCTCCTCGGTCCGACCTTGGCGTGCTGGAGCGAATTTTCTCTTTCTCCCCGACTCGAGCCAAACCGACTCCATGGGCGCCAAAGCCAATAAGAATCATGCCGCCCTGAGTTTATTTTAGCTTTATTCCACTAATCTCCCACAAGCTTTGTGACGGAAGACGTCGCCCTCAGATGGGTGTTGCTAAAACCAGGGGCTTTGGGCCTGCGAGCTTGGCCTTATAAAATTAAGGCACAAAAGGCAGAGGAGGGGAAATACCGCAGGAGGGATTATTAGCTGTTTGCAAAATTCCTCGTTGAGAAATGTCAGCGGTCTTCTCGAGACTCTGAGGTTGAAGTCAGGGGTCAGCCGAGTTGGGTTCCAACTCTGGATTGGGAAATTTCTGGAGATTTGGAGGCGTGTGGGGCTGAGAACCGAAGGGACATCAGCCCCTTTATGTACAAATCCCCTAAAACATTTCTGGTTGGTTGGCAGAAAAAGAGCATTCCCAGCACCTGATCTCCCCCAGTTCTACAGTGTGGTGTAGTAGGTCGAATGTTAAAGAAGGATCTGGCCAATTCTAGTTCGAATCCTCACCCTGCCCTGGAAGCTCGCTGGGTGACCTTCGGCCAATCACATTCAGCCTAACCTACCTTGCAGGATTGTTGTGAGAATAAAATGGAGGAGGGGAGAATGATGTAAGAACATAAGAACTAGCCTGCTGGATCAGACCAGAGTCCATCTAGTTCAGCACTCTGCTACTCGCAGTGGCCCACCAGGTGCTTTTGGGAGCTCACATGTAAGCAACTTTGGGTCCCCATTGCAGAGAAATAAGTCAGTACACGCTATTGTGTGGAGATGTCAGGGTTCGAACCTGGGATTTAGATGGGAACTAAAGGGGCTGATGATCCAACTCAGTCTGAGGCTGCTAAGCATGACACATTTGGAGTCCCTCCTTGGTTAACAGAGTGTCCTTTTTCTCCCCAGCCTCTGACCAAAGGAGCTTTCCTCCGAGGATCCGGGTTAAACTTAGCGACTGGGCGGTTCACAGCTCTGCTGTCGGGCATTTATCAGTTTTCAGCCAACGTCCACATTGGTAAGTGGGGTCAACTGCTTCTGCTTTCAGGAGTCTGCAACTTGTGGCTCTCCAGATGTTCATCAGCCCCTGCCAGCACGGCCAATTGGTGATGGGAATTGTAGTCCATGAACACCTGGAGAGCCGCAGGTTGCAGATCCCTGATCCAGGTGGATGAACACCCTTCCTTGGGCCTGGTCAGAGGAACTGAAGGCACAGAATAACTATTTCAGTTTCTGTTGAGGTTGAAATGAATTTAAGAACATAAGAACTTAAGAACTAGCCTGCTGGATCAGACCAGAATCCATCTAGTCCAGCACTCTGCTATTCTCATTGGCCCACCAGGTGCCTTTGGGAGCTCACGTGCAGGACGTGAAAGCAATGGCCTTCTGCTGCTGCTGCTCCCGAGCACTGGTCTGCTAAGGCATTTGCAATCTGAGATCAAGGAGGATCAAGATTGGTAGCCATAGATCGACTTCTCCTCCATAAATCTGTCTAAGCCCCTTTTAAAGCTATCCAGGTTAGTGGCCATCACCACCTCCTGTGGCAGCATATTGCAAACACCAATCACACGTTGCATGAAGAAGTGTTTCCTTTTATTAGTCCTAATTCTTCCCCCCAGCATTTTCAATGAATGCCCCCTGGTTCTAGTATTGTGAGAAAGAGAGAAAAATTTCTCTCTGTCCACATTTTCTACCCCATGCATAATTTTATAGACTTCAATCATATCCCCCCTCAGACGTCTTCTCTCCAAACTAAAGAGTCCCAAACACTGCAGCCTCTCCTCATAAGGAAGGGGCTCCAGTCCCTCAATCATCCTCGTTGCCCTTCTCTGCACTTTTTCTATCTCTTCGATATCCTTATCAATATCCTTCAATATCCTTCTGGCATGTGAAAGGGAGCAGCAAGCAGGCTTTTCAAGCTCCATTTTGTTCTTGTGTGAGTGTCCGAATGAGCCCAGACCATAAAATCCTGCCCTTCTAAAAATAAAGAAAATCATTTCTTATCATCAGGAAAGCAAAAGTCCATTTGCTGCATCCAGGTGTAGTGAGCCCAGGGTCTGTTCCGCACAGGCTAAATAAAACGTCTTGGGGATGCTAGAAAAGGTGTTCTGGGAAGGCACTCTGCGCAGCTTTCTTCCCAATATGTCCTCAGGATGTCTTATTTTAGCACAGTAAGAAAAAAAAAAGTTAGTCCACAGAGGGCAGGTCAACCCAGTGCTTCTCAATAGGAGGTAGACCCGTCTTCCACGCTTTGTTTACGATTAAATCTGATATTGTGCTAATCTTTTTCTTTAAAAACCCTTCCTAATTATGGATGGCGCTGACGTTTTAGGGGGGGGGGGGGAAGTAAAGTCAGCAAGCAGCGTATAAGTTACGGAATTCAGCTGGTGATTTATGACTTAGGTTTGAAAACAATCTCTTACCTGATACCAGCTGTGAGTAAAAGTCTCTTACGGGCTACATGAAAAAAAAGATGCTTTGCAGCTTTTCTGTGGCTGGCTGCTTTGGGAATTTTGCCTTCTTTTAACCTGCAGCTGACTGAGTGAGCAGGTTGGTAAGTACAAAAAAAATGTTCAGAGTGTTAGGGAGTTGGAAATGTTGCTTGTTTTCATGTGTCGGCAATATTATTTTATTCTTTTCTGTTTTTCCTTTTCCTCAAAGACCACAGTGAATTAAAAAGCAAACTGCAGCTCCGAGCCAGAGACAGCGTCCGGGTACTGATCTGCATTGAATCTCTCTGCCACCGATACACGTGAGTCCTTCCGCAACTGCTGAAATAGTATTTGGGCTCCTACCGTGAAATAGATAGAACTGGGCCAGGCCAGACTTGTTTGCTGCCATTTTGCTATAGTTTGGAATGGTTAAGAAGAGGAGACAAGATCCTCTGGGGCTGACCTGGGTCAGATTCTGACCTACTAGTTAAGAGGCCATTGCACCAAACTTCATACGTGCATTGTTCTGTACGCAACTTGGAAATAGAGAAATGGAGAGGTGCAATTGCATTGAAACCAACCCTAGCCATCTGGAAGAAATTCGTGGAGGAGGATTTCAGATTTCCTAACATACTTCGGCAATAGGGAATATACGTTGGATCAGACTCGGGACCCCCTTCCGCACATACAGAATAATGCACTTTCAATCCACTTCCAATGCACTTTGCAGCCAGATTTTACTGTGCGGAATAGCAAAATCCACTTGCTAACAGTTGTGAAAGTGGATTAGAAAGTGCATTATTCTTCATGTGCGGAAGGGGTCCATCTAATCTAGCATCTTGCCTCACACAACAGCCAACCTGTAAATCCGGAGAGCCAAAAACAGGGCACAGAGGCCAAGGTGTTGATGTTGCCTCCTGGCGCTTGTATTCTTAGGTTTACTGCCTTGGTATATGGAAGTTCCCTTTAGTCACCATGGCTAGTAGCAATCTGTCCAGATCCCTTTTAAAGCTGTCTATTACTGTACCCATTGCTACATCCTCTAGCATCAAAATCCTGATTTTAATCACTTGCTAAGTAAAGAGATAATCCTTTGTCCGTCCCTTCACTGGGTGCCTTTGTAGCATTTTGTGAGAGGGAGAAAAGGTTCTATCTACATCCATTTATATTTTTTGTGTGGATGGTTTCCATTCTTGCTGTTGAGCTGGCAGATTTACTTGTATTTTAGATACAGCTGGTATGTTTTGATGCGCTATTCATATGGCATTGACACATAAAATATATGTTCTTTACACAGTGCCAGTTTACTGATGCAAAAACAGCATTACAAGCTGTATACGTTTTATGGGAGAAAATTTGGTGCAGAGGCACATAAATGGCTTCAGATAAGGAGTCATAGACTTGAGTCACACAAGGAAGGAAACTGATATTATCTATGTGGTGCATTTTTTAAGCCCACACTTCCTTCAACGAGTTGACGGAGTTTCCCCATCCCTGGTGTATCCTCACATAGTTTCCCCGTCCCTCGTATATCCTCCCAGCACCCTGTGAGGTATATTAGGCTGTCCGGGCCCTGCGGGACCTTGGTGAATTCCGCAGGGCCTGTAAGACAGAGCTATTCCACCGGGCTTTTGGAGGGGCTGGCCGCGGTTCTATTGCCCCCCCCACTGAAACCGGAACTAAGCTGCCTTTTCCATCCTGGTAGGGCCCTGATTCCATCCTGGGCCCTGCCTCTCCTCCCTTCTCCTTTGGCCTTTAGACCGGGCGCCTGTGTGTGTGTTTTTACACAACCTTGTTGTTTAATCTGTATTGATTGTTTTAATTGCTGCTGAATTTTAATAAGTTAGATTTTATGTTATATTGATTTACTGTTCTGGAAACAGTAGTCATATTGTGAGTCAGGCTTACTCGAAGGCTCCTTCGGGGATGAGGCGGCCTATAAATTTAATTAACTAACTAACTAACTGACTGACTGACTGACTGACTGACTGACTGATTGATTGATTGATTAATTGATTAATTGATTAATTGATTAATTGATTAATTGATTAATTGATTAATTAATTAGAGACTGACCTAAAATCACTCAGTGAACTTCATGGCAGTATGAAGATTCAAACTCAGTTCTCCTGTTCCAACAATCTAATGGCTATAGCAAACAGGGATTTTCAAGTAGAAACAGCAGGAATGAGGCATTCAAAACCATCCCTCATTGGAAGTAGATTCATCTAGAGGCTTTCATCTCCATTTATACCTCTCTCCAGAGGCCTACCTCTTAATTGTGGTGTGAAATCCCCAGGGTTCCAACATTCTCCCAGAAGAGGGCAGTGGCGTTCCCCCGGTCCTTACCCGAACAACCTTTGCATTCCTCCTGTGTCAGAATTTCCACCTTGCACCTGTCCGGGATGATCGTTCTGCATCCTCCCACCTCCACAGTTAACAGCCATGGTACTGAAAAAGAAAAAAAGAAAATGGTGAGAGCCAGCGTGGTGTAGTGATTAAGAGTAGGGGGGTTCTAATCTGGAGAACCGGGTTTGATTCCCCACTCCTCCACCTGAGTGGCAGAGGCTTATCTGGTTTTTCCGCATTCCTACATTCCTGCTAGGTGGCCTTGGGCTAGTCACAGTTCTCTCAGGACTCTCTCAGCCCCGCCTGCCTCACCAGGTGTCTGTTGTGGGGAGAGGAAGAGAAAGGAGCTTATAAGCTACCTTGAGTCTCCTTACAGGAGAGAAAGGTGGGATATACATTCAAACTCCTCCTCCTCTTCCTCCTCCTCCTCCTCTTTCTCTTCTTCTTCTACTGAAAAAAATAGATTAGAAAATCGTAATCAGATGGTTTTGCTGACAACCCCATAATTTTCAGGGAAGCCATTAAAGTTGCATGCAACATTTGTTCCATTAAGCTAAACAGCCATTGATGGATCTCTCTCCTCCATGAATTTGCTCATGAAATCATCTAAGCAAGTGGCCTGTTAGCACTGAGTCCCACAAGCTAATGTTTTCAGTGGTTCCTCTTTCTTTGGTGTCTCCAAAGGTCTTTGGAAGTGATCGTCGGCCTGGAAAGTAATAGCAAGATCTTCACGGTTTACGTCCACGGATTGCTGCAGCTGCAGGTAAAGGTGTTGGAACCAAAGAATAGATTCTGCCAGATGTAAGAACTTGGGCCAAGCCAGAGCCAGCTTAGAATCACGTACCGAAATTCCTCCCTATTGTCAGAAAGACCAACTTTTGCTCTTCCTTTTTCTCAGCATGACTCAGTTCCTTCTTCACATGGCGGCAAGAATAGCTCCATGTTCATCCCAGACCTATGGGCCCCTGTGGTTTCCTTTTGATACCATCGTTCTATAAATATATTGGGGGGGGGGGGGGCCTTACCTCATCATCAGCCAGTCTTGGGTCAAAATAGGGGCTTGCCAATTTTGGATATTTGGAGGATAGTTCTTGGATGATTGGGGGAGGAGCTTGGGAGGCTGGGCTTTGGGGAAGTGAGGAACGGTTCCATGCCGTAGAATCCACCTCCACAAAGCAGTCATTTTTTTCCCGGGGGAATTGATCTCTGCAGTCTGGAAATCAGTTGTAATTCCAAGAGATCTCCAGGCCCAGCCTGGAGGTTGGCACCCACATATGGAGGTTATGGTCCTCATGTACCCTGTTCCTAGCCAGTGTTCTTCTCCCAGTCTGCACAGGAGAAGCGATGGCTGGCGATGAGATGTTTCGAGGCAGAGTCAAAAAGGAAACATTCCTCATCGAATCTCCCAATCAAATTACTCCCTTTCCTAACAAACTGATGGATTAAACGAATGCAGGCTTGTAACCCCCAATATCTCTCTCTTTCCTCTCCTGCCCCCCTTTTTCTGTTTCCACAATACAGGCAGGACAGTACACATCAATATTCATAGATAACGGTGCCGGCGCGCCCATCACCATCCAGAACGGGTCTGATTTCATGGGCATGTTCATGGGAGTCTAATTCCACATGACCAGCATCGCCACGCAGCGGGGAAAGAAAAAAAATGGCAACCAAGAACATACACACCTGAACGTAGACCCGCCTCCTCCCCCGGAAAACCACCTTCTCTTTGTCGACTGACTCTGGGTGTTCCTGACTCAGTCGAGCGCGGATACCCTCCCTCCCTTCTGCCACAGGTGTAACAACAGTCTGAAAAGGGAAATGGCGGACCGCTCTAGCCACCGAATGCAGGCACCAAATCTATTTTCCCGTCGTAGAAAATCCATCTTTGCTTCCAGAAAAGAGTCCGTTCCGAGAACCAAACTGGGCTCGTTTCACCTTTATGTAAAAGTTTTTAAATATATCCTTGGCGATTCATCTGTTCACTTCTTGTGTGACTGAACAATCGTGGGGGACATTTTTCAAACTGTAAAACTTTAAACTGCCGAATTTTCGTAAGACTCCTGTTTGGAGATTGGGGTCCTGACGAGCCCCCAGGTGGGAGATGATGGGGTGGGGAGCGGAGAGGGTGAGTCAAAGACTTGGTCCACTTGGAGCTTCCCAAATGAAATTGTAGGATTTAAATATAGTAGTTAATCGACTAAAATGGCAAAGCTGTCCCGGCAAGTGGAATTGCGATAGGGTCGTCAGCTCTGGGTTGGGGAAAACCTGCAGATTTTGGGGGTGGAGCCTGGAGAGGGTGGAGCTTGTGAAGGGCGGGACCTCAGTGGGAGATAACGCCACAGTGGTCACTTTCTAAAGCAGCCATTTTCTCCGGGGGAACGGATCTGGTGGTGATCAGTTGTTTCCAAAAACTCTCCAGCCCCCACCTGAAGACTGGCAACTCTAATTTTCAATCAGGAATCAGAGACAAGTGAAGCTGGTTGAGAAGGGTGGGAACCCCCCCCCCCATGCCCCAGTCCAAATTCAGGGGCCTCTCTGTGCCCCCTCCCAGCCGATTTAGATCCCTGATTTACGCAGACATTCCAACCTGCTTGGAAAGCTTTTGTGTGACGGCTCTACGGTGTCTCGTGTGTGTGTGCGCGTTTTAAAATAGTTTAATAATTATTGTAATTAAAAGAACTGTATATTATTTAAGTTATCCATGGCTCACCGCAAGCTCCCAGCCCTGCTCTATGAAGATTGAACGATGCAAGTCTGGACGGCAAAAACGGAGGCCACCCCATCCGAGTTATTTTTCGTCGGGACTGAGCTGTTTTGCCTTTTCGTCGTGCTCGTTTCACATTCGCAAGAGGAGGGGGGAACCCAGCCTGTCATCCGGATGTGTTTCGGCACGAACCAATGCAGGTCAGCCGGCAAACTCTGCCGCAACTTCTTGTCGGATTTGCCGAACTCTGACGTGCCCGGTGGACCGACGGCACAGGCCGTGTAATTGGGAGGCGTGAGATATCCGCCTCGGTGTTTTGTTTTGATTTCTAAGTAATTCTTTCAGCACGGAGCTCAGCATTGCAAGAAGTCAGGCCTTGTGCTGGAAATGGCAGTCCCATGTCGAGCGTTTCTTCTAATCCCTATCTCTTAGAGTGGAGCTGAACATTACAAGGAGCTCAGGGCTACTACTGGGAATGGTAGTGTTGCGTCAGGCACCCTTTCTAATTACTATCACTTATCCCATGCCTTCAGATTGTCGTCCGTTTCCTTGCTTCCGTGCTAGCAGAAGTAAGTGATGGTCAAGAAAGGGCTGCATCATGAGAAAACCTGGCACGTGAGACACCCGACTGCCATTTTCAGTGGCAACTCTGCGTGTCCTTCAATGTTAAGACTCTCTGTAACCTAAGCTGTTATGCTCTTCTAATCCTATTGACTGTTTAGGATTATACTGCCAATCTCTTACAGTTAAACACTTCCTGCAGGCTGGGCGACGTTGGGTGGTTGTTGTTTTTTTGTTATTAAGAAAAGGGCAAGAAATGAGAAGACACATATTTCAAGCAACTGCAGCCATTATAGCAAAGACTCTTCGCTTTTCTTTTGTTGTCTTATGTTTTAATAAGATATATAAATAAATCTGTATATTTAGTCACATTGTATACACCGCTGCCCCCAGGGCACGCATATAAAGTTGTAAACATATCATGCGCACCGTACTGGCTGCCAAAACGACCTGGCACGGGAACTGCCGGCTGGCGAGGGGGAGTGTTGACTTCTTTATGGAGCTGGTTTGGCATTGGCGGCTATAAAAAAAAATGCAGAAAATTCACTCTGTGCGCTGTTTTGAGTCTTTCTTAAAACCTCATTTAGAAGAAGAGGAGCTTGGATTTATATCCCCCCTTTCTCTCCTGTAAGGAGACTCAAAGGGGCTGACAATCTCCTTTCCCTTCCCTTCCCTTCCCTGCCCCCCTACAACAAACACCCTGTGAGGTGGGTGGGGCTGAGAGACCTCCGAAGAACCGTGACTAGCCCAAGGTCACCCAGCTGGTATGTGTTGGAGTGCACAAGCTAATCTGGTTCACCAGATAAGCCTCCACAGCTCAAGTGGCAGAGCGGGGAATCAAACCTGGTTCTCCAGATTAGAGCGCACTTGCTCTTAACCACTACGCCTCTGGCATCTTCAGAGGTGTATCACAGAGAGAAGTGTGTTACGCAGTGTATAACACACACTGTGACACTGTGTAACAAACACTGTGACATTGGACACAGTGTGTAACACACTCCTCTCTGTGATACACCTCTGAAGATGCCAGCCACAGATGCAGGCAAAATGTTAGGAACAAGATCTACCATACCACAGCCACACAGCCCAGAAAGCCCACAACAACCAATGTACGCACTGGTCAATGCATGTTCTGCGCAAAAGGCGGGAGCAAAGAATAAGACTCCTGATTCCAGAATTCATTTTAGAAATCCTCCGAGTGCATTGCAACGGAAGTGGCATGACACTCATATGGCCTGACAGCGTTTTGGAACCATCCAGGCCCTGATTGGGGGCTGTTCAGTCATTCCTACCCCTGAATGTGTTGTGGGGAGGATTGTGGTCCAGAATTGTGCTGTGCGGCGTATCTCCTCCTGCGATCGCTTTTCCTGCGCCTCCCCTTTCCGTAGCTGCTAATGCAACCAATCCTTCTGGCACCCAGAGAGCTTCATGAGCTCTGCTCTCGTGCAGCGCTTCGAATATTTTCCCTGGCAGGGATTTGACAGGTTACGGGGGTTTTAAGCCCTCGTCGGATTTCAGGTTTTTGTAAATGATTTTGATGCCATGCTCCAGACTGACTCCATGGGTATTTACACTGGATTAGCGTCGGCTGGCCTGCCTTTCCTCACCCGACAGAGACGAAAGCCCAGGGTTTGCAAACCGCCCATGACTGGCAGGGCTTTTAACTGTTCGCGTCGTTTGCCTTGCTTGTCTTCTGGAAACGCTTGGCAGGAAATGTGCCGCGGATTTGGGCTCGGGAAGGGGGTGTGAAAGTGTGTGGCTGCAGGCTTCGGTCCCCGACGGTGGGGAAAATTGGGGGTCAAATCAATCTGGGGGGAGATGATTCCCCTGCGGAGCACTTAAGAAATGCTAGTATAGTAACACATTTCCTGAAAGCAAGAGGGTCCCAGGCAGGGACATACCACCAAGGGCCGTGGTGGCGAACCTTTGGCACCCCAGATGTTATGGACTACAATTCCCATCAGCATGGCCAATTGGTCTTGCTGGCAGGGGCTGATGGGAATTGTAGTCCATGAACATCTGGAGTGCCAAAGGTTCGCCCCCATGGATCTGTCCCCGGCTGCGGCCATTTAGTCATGTGGGGGGGGGGATCACCCCCATACCCCTCCTCCTTCCCCCCAGATCCATACACTGACTTCAAGAACCCTAATTCCCCCCAAAATTCCCATTTAATTTCTTATACCAACTGGCGATATATCAAACCTGCAATGGGGAAGGGATAACTGTAAATATTTCCAGGTCAAACCCATGTAATTGCCTATACTTAGAGTTCAGAAGAGTTGGGTGACTACGTGTTGCAGACCTCTCAGCAGACACCGTGTTGTGGACTGGATTCATGCGCTGGCGTTGAAAGGTCTCTGGCCACACCCCACCAAACCATCTACAGCTTTAGCAACAATCGCTGGAGAGTTGACAAGCAAAGAATTTGTGGTGTGGGCGGGCATGCCCACGTGTATACTTATCTGGGTCTATCTGTTTGTTAGTAGAAGTCCCTAATGTCTGGTCCCTATGGTTACCTTTTGGCACTCTTGAAGAGTGTTTTAGCATGAGTTGCTAGCATCGCTTTTCTTGAAGGTTCGTGAGGCCGGTGGGGCTGAGAGAGTTCTGAGAGGACTGTGACTGGCCCAAGGTCCCCCAGCAGGCTTCATCTGGAGCAGCGGGGAAAGCAATCCAGTTCACCAGATAAGAGCCTGCCGCTCAGGTGGAGGAGTGGGGAATCGAACCTGGTTCTCCAGATACGAGTCCGCTGTTCTTCGCAACTACCAGAACCCAACAGAGTGGGCAGAGGGTCTTGGATTTGTAGGTTTTTATCCATTTATTTATTTTCATTTATTTTTCATATTTTTATGAAAGTGTAGCACACTCTGATGCTCAAGGCATTTTTCAAGATTCCTTCTCCCTCAATTTATCCTTGCGACAACCCTATGAGGTAGATCAGGCCGAGCGCAAACGGCTGTCCCAAGATCAAGCAGCAAGCTTCCGTGGCAGAGTGCGGGATTTGAACCCGCCTCTCCCCGAGCCTAGTCCGACATCTGGAGCTGCTACACCACCCGGGTTCACCTCTGATGGGAAGTTTTGTGTTTATAGGATGGGAAGCAGCTGAGCTTGGGCAAGAGAGGAAAGTAATTTTGCTGTCGGAGGTAATATTTCCTAAGATTCCTGCCGGAGGTGTCGTCTAGTCATCGCCCGCCTCGCAAGTGAGAAACGCCATCCCAGCCTCCTCTCTATCCCTTAAAACCTGGCTCCGTTTCAAAACATGAGCGATAAGATATCGGGTGGCCTTTTTCCGCCTGGCTCTTGGCAGATCTTAACTCTGTCAATCTAACGCTGAGTTAAAAGACGGAGAGGCCGGATTTTGTAAGTCGCGGGCAGCAAAATGAACACCAGCCACACGGTTTCCTGTTGGATTTACTATTTTATTTCTGCGCTACGTCTCACCTTTCTCCTGATATGGGAACCTGACGTGATTTACACATCGCTCATGGTGACGGCCACTAACCTGGATAGCTTCAAAAGGGGCTTGGACAGATTTATGGAGGAGAAGTCGATGTATGGCTACCAATCTTGATCCTCCTTGATCTGAGATTGCAAATGCCTTAGCAGACCAGGTGCTCGGGAGCAACAGCAGCAGCAGAAGGCCATTGCTTTCACATCCTGCATGTGCGCTCCCAAAGGTATCTGGTGGGCCACTGCGAGTAGAAGAGTGCTGGACTAGATGGACTCTGGTCTGATCCAGCAAAGCTCTTTCTTATGTTCTTATGTTCCATCTCTTCCTGTGAGGTAGGTTAGGCTTAGAGCAGTGATGGCAAACCTATGGCACGGGTGCCAGAGGTGGCACTCAGAGTTTGTCTTGAAATCGCCCCCCACACACACACATCTAGGCTGGCCTGGGCCGCTGGACTTGATGTGCATGCACCTCAGCGAGCAGAGAGGACTCGGCTGGTGGGCCTGGTACCTGTGCTCCAGGTGGCTGCTACCCGGGTGGGGGGGCAGAGGCGGCAGAGATGCTAGAGAGGCACAGAGTGGCAGATGTGGGACTTGCTGGGGGCTACAGCAGGCTGGCCCCTGCTCGAGGGGGTTATTCAGGTTAAATTGCCGCGTTGGCACTTTGCAATAAATAAGTGGGTTTTGGGTTGCAATTCGGGCACTCGGTCTCGAAAAGGTTCGCCATCACTGGCTTAGAGTGTTTGACTGGTCCAAGGTCATCCAGCAAGCTTCCACGGCGGAGTGGGGACTTGAACCTGGCTCTTCCAGATCCAAGTGCAGTTGTATTTGTAAGTGTCGGGACTAGACGCCACAACTACCAGACCGAAGCCAAACAGCCCAGAAAACCCTCAACAGCCAGTTCATTCCGTGAAAGCCTTCAACGTACATTGAAGATATGAAGCCTGTTTCTTAACCAACATACGTTATGTGCATTCACTGTAACTTTTGTGGGATCAAATCCGCCAGTATAATTTCTGCTTCGGTGCTGTGTGGTTTCCGGGCTGTATGGCCGTGTTCTAGCAGCATTCTCTCCTGACGTTTCGCCTGCATCTGTGGCTGGCATCTTCAGAGGATCATGGAGGATCATGGAGGATAAAACTAGATGGAGGATCATGATCCTCTGAAGATGCCAGCCACAGATGCAGGCGAAACGTCAGGAGAGAATGCTGCTAGAACACGGCCATACAGCCCGGAAACCACACAGCACCCAAGTGATTCCGGCCGTGAAAGCCTTCGACAATACAATTTCTGCTTCCTTCGGCCGAATGTTCCTATACAATCTACACATTTTTCAAATTTAGTGGCATCTCAACAGCAGACAAAAAAAAAACCCCAAACAGCTCATCAATGGCAGCAACGAAAAACCAGGCAGGTCCAAACAAACCACAGCAAGATGTCGGATCACATGGAAATAGTCCTCCAGGGCAGTTGGATTCCATTGCGCACATTCTCCTCCACTGCCCACTTTGCCAGAATCCAAGATCCAGCTTATTATTACAAATCGTTGACTCTATGAAAACCCTGACAGAGCTTGACAAAGTAAATATGCTCTTAAAACTGCAATGACCTTGACTGTTGTCTCGCAGTGGCAAAGTTTCTGGCTCAGGTTTGCAAACTGAACTTATGATCCAGTGTGAAGTTTTATCTAGTAATTTTAACTGTATTTATATTGTATGTTCTGTATGCCAATAAAGGCTTATTGAAATTGAAATTGTAAAATTGAAAATAGTCCTCTAACTGTTCATTTTTTAGCTAAAAATCCATGTAGCAAGGGCTCTTGTTATCATGAAGTCGAGTGAAAGTTCCCTTTTGATCATTGCGCGTTTGCATTTATGTGCACTTGTCATCTATGGGGAGGGTGCAGGGAGCCTCGTCCTGAAAATGGGTGGGGGGACCCACACTTTGGACATGGGCAGGAATCAGAACAAAATCCCATAAGTGGGAAAAGGATAAAGTTCAGGTCTGTTGGGCCCTCCACATTCCTAGAAGAATTTCTGACGGGGAAAATTGCCTGCGCATTTCTAGCTTGCAAGCAAGATTTCCCCCGTCTCGATTCTGAAAGTTTGGCACTGGCTTGGGCCGTTCTCTACCTCTGCCCCAATTTGCTAAGTGTGAGTTTACAATGAAATACAAATGATGTTGGACTTTGAAGTCCTTTCTGAAAAGGGGCGGGGGGGCGGGCAGGAGAGAAAAGCCGTCTTTCAGCCAAGCCTGAAACAGAGATTTCATATTGCCAAAACTGACCACAATTTTGGCTTGATGGATTTTTTTTCTGCCTGCCAGCCTCCTTCCTTCTCCCTCTCCCCTAAATGTTATAAAACACCTGCTTGTTACTGCTTTTAATTCTATTTAAGTTTATAGCCATGTGTTCTCTGGATCTTGGCGGAGAACCATGTTTGGAAGGGAACGGGTATTCAGCTCTTTCCAAAGGCAGAGACTCTTTTGCCGCTAGAAGCTCAGTTGGAGACATAAACACAACAGGTGAAGTCTCTTTTTTTGGCAAGGGAGGATGGGCATGTGAAAAGACCCACCTGTCAGCTTTCTGCCTCTAAAGACTCAGAGATTTTCTCTTTGGGGGGAAAAGTGACTTTGCTAACTGGAATGAATGACATCTTGCGAGTGGCTTTCCGTCTGTTCCTTCTCCGCCATTTAAGTTGTGCTACATCAAATGGCAGATGTCACTGTCATTTCCATCAGTAGGGGGATCTGCTCCAACCACACCTAAAATGAAGAGGTGGGGCTGAGAGAGTTCTGAGAAAACTGTGACTAGCCCAAGGTCATCCAGCAGGCTTCATATGTAGCAGCGGGGAAACAAACCCAGTTCACCAGATAAGTGTTTGCCGTTCATGTAGAGGAGTGGGGAATCAAGTCCAGTTCTCCAGATTAGAGTCCACCACTCTGAACTGCTACACCACGCTGGTTCCCCCATTCTGACATAGTGGCCCGAAGAGTGGAAGGAACTATTATGGTCTGGGTGGGAGAAGACAGGGAGAAGCGAGAAAACCAAAGGAATGCTAAATGCATGGTGATCTCCTTACTTTCCCTGCAAAGGGAGAGAAAAAGTCATACTTCAAGAGTTTTCGGAAACTGTGGGGATTCTCTGATCTGACCTCAGGGTGATGGCTGAAGAGGGGGAAACGTGTGGAACTGAGAATCAAACCTGAAGGGAACGTTTGCTACAAGTGAAAGACAGCGCAGATGCCTAAATAGCCCAGGTCTTCCGCTTCAGCCTCCTGACCTTCCTCTTTGTCGCCTACCACCTCTTGATGGGTCAGTGGGGAAGATAATTGCCGGAAAGGCTGGTATTATGCTGATGGCACAATATAATTTCTGGTGAATACATGGAAATGACACTGGATTTCTGACATGACACTCTAGGATTTGGACGAAACTCTATGGCAAAACCATATCCCCCATCTCTGTCCCCTTCCTCTCCCATTGGTTGCTAGAAAAACCCTGAGGACCCAGATCAGATGATCCTCCTTCTTGTTCAGTATTGTTTACTCTGATGGGTAACAGTGAAAGGCCTCGACCGTCATTGGAGATTCTGGAGCTGGAGGTACCCAGATATGAACCCGGCCTGACTTCCAAGGCAGACGGGCAGTCATGATGTGTCCTTTGCCCCAGATTATGCCTCCCTCCCTCGAGAACATGTGCAAATCCCAGCTGTCAGTGTTCATGTGGGGACAGCCCGAAAAACGGGCTGGGGAGAGCATTCCTTGTGGTCTCTCTTGAAGGATTTCTCATGGGAAAACAAGCAGGGAGGAAAGCTGCGAACGACAACTTCATAAAACAACGTCGGTGCCAACCCTCTCCCCTGCCAAGGCTCCGGGGCTGGATTGTACCTGCAGATAGAACAAGGTGATAATTCTGTCTTCGTGCCATTAATCAAGGGCCTACCTCATACTGACGACGTTTTATTGATCGGGAAGATCGGTTCCCATGCTACCACTTCCAGTTACTGAAGCACAACGTGTAAAAATGGCACAGCAAGGTGACGGGCCGGCTGGTGGGGGTTGCGATCTGCTGTCTTCCCTCTCCAACTGGCCGTAAGTCAACCGTGACTTGACGATACACACACGTATTATATGACATTATATGATACTGTAGTGTTGCGTGGGCCAGAATGTCGGAGCAGGATCGAATACAACCACGTTTGGATCCCCACTCAACCGCGGAAGCTCGGCTCTGTTGGCCTGGGGCCAGTCACACACGCAGCCTAACCTACCTCGCAGGTGCGTCGCTGCCGGGGTCAAAATGTACAAAGCTGCTTTGCATCCCAAATGAGGAGAAGAGCAAGGAATGAATATCAAAAAATTTAAAAGATGAAACATACGATGTGTGCTCTTCTCCACAGATCAGTCGGCGTCCTCCGAGTCGGGCAAAACTAAGTCTTCTTCGTCTGTCTCCCGCCCCTGCCGGTTTGCCTTCGAGAGACATGTCAGGAAATCAGAGAGAGAAAGAGGCTGATTGGCTGCTCATCTGTGGGGCTAGACATCTCAGCCCCGTATCGACAGCCACCATTCCAGCCGACTCCAGTCATTTTCAACAGGTCACATTCTTTGGGGGCTTTCCCTGCCAATTTTTTTGTGCGTGAGCCTGAAGCTGTATTATGGGCTGATAGTCATCTCTGCTGATAACAGCCATTCCCGCTGTCTCTGTTTTTGGCTATTAGGGTCTGAAAGTGAAGGGAAGCGACGAAGATGTCTGCGTATGTGAGAGTATGGAGCACAGACCCCCATTCCCAAATGTCTTCTGCCTCTGGCTACTTAATGGTAAAAATACGCCGGAGATGTGATCTCAGGCTAAGGCCTTTCCCTGGTGCTTTTCAAACTGCAGATGTGAGAAATTGAACTTGGGGTCTTCTGCATGCGAAGCAGAGGCCCCTTCCGCACATTCAGAAGCATGCATTTTCAATCCACTTCCTTGGCGAGTTCCACAGGGCCTGTAAGACCGAGTTATTCCACCGGGCCTTTGGGGATGCCAGCCGCAGACTGCCCCCTCTGAAGCCCCCACGACAGTTTTGCCATCTTCAGCATTGCCTGATCGCTGATTCCACCTATTTTGGGGCAATGCTGGCCCTCCTGGCCTTTGGGTTGGGCGCCATTGGTGCATGCATCTGTGCATGTATTTTTATCTGTAATTTTTGGAATTGCTGCTATAATGTATTTTAATGAGTTTTAATGTTTTATTGTTATATTGTATTTATGAGACCTTATATTGTATTTGTTTTATGTCTCATTGTACACCGCCCAGAGCCCTTCGGGGGTTGGGTGGTCTATCAAGACCAATCAATCAATCAATCGGTAGGTAGGTAGGTAGGTAGGTAGGTAGGTAGGTAGGTAGGTAGGTAGGTAGGTAGGTAGGTAGGTAGGTAGGTAGCTAGGTAGCTAGGTAGATAGATAGATAGATAGATAGATAGATAGATAGATAGATAGATAGATAGATAGATAGATAGATAGATAGATAGATAGATAGATAGATAGATAGATAGATAGATAGATAGATAGATAGATAGATAGATGCACTTTGCAATCGTGCGGAATAGCAAAATCCACTTCCCCACAATTGTGAATGTGGATTGAAAGCATATTGTTCTGCATGTGCAGAAAGGGCCAGAGTCTCTTCCACTGAGCCCCAACCCCTCCTTACGACACAGGATAAAACATGGGTAGGCCTTCCCACCCTGCTTGTGCCAGAAACACGATGCTTGGCTCGATGACTTGATCCAGCAAGTTGGTTCTTATGTGCGCTGTTTACCCCAGCAAACACCCGGTGTTATGCGCCCAGCAAAACATGCGTGCCATGAAAACAGGCCACGTCCCTGAGACAAACCGAAGTCTCAGGTGCAGCTGGGAGCCGCGTTGAGCAACGCAAAGCAAACAGGTTTGTTTTTCATCACAATCTCATAACAACATCCTGAATTCTCCATCCTTTCCCTTCTCCTCCCATGACGGTAGGAATCTTTCGGAGTTGTGACACTGAAATCCCGGCCTCTCCCCCTCCCTGTGCTTGCGAGAGAGCGCACCAGGCAAGCCAGAGCCAGAAATCTATTAAGATTTGGATCCAGCGTGATTCCTTCTCTCTTTCCTTCGTTCCAGCACAAAGAATGTAAATTAGCTCCGTAGGAATAAGTATATGAGCTCCGGTGCCAGATTTGCATCCAATATCCTCTTTTCCTCTCTTCTTTCTGGCTTGGCAGCGGCAGGTGATTCCAGAGGTGACCCCAGGCACGTAGGCCGCAGGCAAGAGAGCAGGGATGTTGTGAGCTGAGTCCATGAGTGCATGAAGTGCTCAGAAAATGCTGGGCGTGGCTCTCTCCCTTATATTCAGACGTCTGCGTGCAGTCTGCAATTACAAATGGAACAAAACACTACAATTTTGCAGGGTGCCTCTTGTTTCACACCTAATTGAGGATGCCTTTTTTAATAAAACAATTTTTTTGCATAATTTTAGTTGGGTTCTTCTGGTTGGGAGGAAGAGCAAAGGAGGCCTTTGAGGCTTATCTGGTGAACCAGATGTGTTTCTGCACTCCTACATTCCTGCTGGGTGACCTTGGGCTAGTCACAGTTCTTCGGAACTCTCTCAGCCCCACCTGACTCACCAGGTGTCTGTTGTGGGGAGAGGAAGGGAAAGGAGCTTGTAAGCCACCTTGAGTCTCCTTACAGGACAGAAAGATGGGGTATAAATCCAAACTCTTCTTCTTCTCTTCTTCTTCTTCTTTAACAGTGAAGCATTCGCAGAATTGTTGCCTTCCATTTATCCCTCCAGAATGTATATTTTGTCCTTCTCTGTTTGCAAGGGCCAAACTTCATGGTGAACCAAGATTTGAACCAGGTTCTTCCCAGGCCACCCCTAACCGCTATACCACATTGCACCACGTGGGAATTCAAGGGGTGCCCTCCACCTGACCTAAGCACAGGGAATGGTGTTTGCCGGCAGATAGAATAGAATAGAATAGAATCTTTATTGGCCAAGTGTGATTGGACACACAAGGAATTTGTCTCCGGTGCATATGCTCTCAGTGTACATAAAAGAAAATACATTTGTCAAGAATCATAAGGTACAGCACTTAATGATTGTCATATAGGTCTAGTAAGCAATCAGGAAACAATCAATAGTAATAAAAACATAAAATGTAAAATCATAAAATAAAATGAAATGTCAGCACAGGCTATAGTCATACAGTCATAATTGGGAGGAGATGGGTAATAGGAATGATGAAAAAAGTAGTGCAGTAATTATATAATAAATATATAATAAATAGTCTGACATTTATTCGAGGGAATTATTTCGGTTTAACAGAGTGATGGCATCTCGGGAAAAAAAAACTGTTCTTATGTCTTAGTTGTCTTGGTGTGCAGTGCTCTGTAGCTTAACGTTTAGAGGGTAAGAGTTAAGAAACAGTTTCTATGTCCAGGATGCGAGGGGTCAGTAACATATTTTTCACAGCCCTTTTTTTGACCGCAAGTGTACGCATACATGGCGTCCTCAATGGAAGGCATGGTTTAGGCAAGCAATTCGGTTTTTTCTGCAGTTCTGATTATTCTCTGAAGTCTGTGTCGATCTTGTTGGGTTGCAGAACCAAACCACACAGTTATAGAGGTGCAGATGACAGACTCAATGATTCCTCTGTAGAACTGTATCAGCAGCTCCTTGGGCAGTTTGAGCTTGTGCAGATTGTGAAGATTGTGTGTAGACGTGGAAGAGGCAGCAGCTAGTTCCTCCCATTGGCTGGCCTTCCCATGGGTAAAAGGCTTGCTTACAATTAACGGCCTACTCATGAGCAAGGGAAGAGAGGCAAGAAATGAGTGTGGCTAAAGAAGCCACGAATAAAAGGCTCAAGGAGGGGATGCCGCAAGGATGGGCATTTTACTGTGGCATAAAAATGACTCTTGAAGACTCTATTGACTGCAGTTGAAGTCAGTGTATGGACCTGGAGGGAAGGAGGTACTGTGTCCAGTTCTGGTCGCCACATCTCAAAAAGGATATTGAGGAGATAGAAAAAGTGCACAGAAGGGCAACGAGGATGATTGAAGGATTGGAGCACCTTCCTTATGAGGAGAGGCTGCAGCGTTTGGGACTCTTTAGTTTGGAGAGGAGACGTCTTAGGGGGGATAGGATTGAAGTCTATAAAATTATGCATGGGGAAGAAAATGTGGACAGAGAGAAATTTTTCTCTCTTTCTCACCATACTAGAACCAGGGGGCAAACATTGAAAATGCTGGGGGGAAGAATTAGGACTAATAAAAGGAAACACTTCTTCACGCAACGTGTGATTGGTGTTTGGAATATGCTGCCACAGGAGGTGGTGATGCCCACTAACCTGGATAGCTTTAAAAGGAGCTTGGACAGATTGATGGTGGAGAAGTCGATCTCTGGCTACCAATCTTGATCCTCTTTGATTTGAGATTGCAAATGCCTTAACAGTCCAGGTGCTCGGGAGCAACAGCCGCAGAAGGCCATTGCTTTCACATCCTGCATGTGAGCTCCCAAAGGCACCTGGTGGGCCACTGCGAATAGCAGAGAGCTGGACTAGATGGATTCTGGTCTGATCCAGCTGGCTTGTTCTTATGTTCTTATGAGGTGAGGTGTGTGACTAAATGGCTGCAGCCCGGGGACATTTGACTCCATATGTCCCCCTAGGCGGTACGCCCCTGGTTTCTAGCAATCCTAAGGTTGTGTGCATGCATAAGCAGGCGCACACCAACCTGTGGCCTGCTGTCCCCCAAGGTCTGTTTCTAGCCGGTTTTCCAATGTATTTATCTTTGGTCTACTTTCTGAATCACTCCCAAGCACAACATTAAATCTGCCTGGAAGGAAAAGGGGAGGGGAGAAAAGAAGGAATATGCTTAGCTTGAGTTATTTGCTCTCTGAATTCGTAACAATACTGACATGTCGTTAAAAGGAACTGTCTTCGCCTCCCAACTTAACATATATGACATTTAACTATAGCTCTGAGCTATTTGGTGTGTTCTCTCTCCTCCCCCACCCCACCCCCCATCCCACACACACATTTCTCATTCCTCTAATAACAGGTAAACCCAATACTTTTTCTCCAGTGCAGGTTAGAACACTGTTGCAAATGAATCATGTGCCAAAGGAAACCTTTTTCACACAACCAACTCGGGGCCAGTTGGCACAACCATTCCGGGTTTTGCTTCAGTGCTCTAGGGGACAAAATGTGTTTTTTAAATCTTTCCATCAGTGGCATTCCGTTCTTCAGTACACGCTGACATCTTGTACCAAATCCAAGCTTATCAAATATGCATAAAACAGAAGGTATCAATACTTTGACATATGTATCGGAAGTAAACATGGTGGGGCCCTCCAGACAAATATGACATGAAAATCTCAGGGGATCTTTGGCAGGGCAAGGAACAGAACTCTTGACTCAGCAAAACCTGGGAACAAATATGGAAGGGAACAAATAGAGACCGTTATTTGTCCTGCCCAGGGGAGGAGGAGGAGATGAAGAAGATGAAGAAGATGATGAAGATGAAGAGTTGGATTTATACGCCCCCTTTCTTTCCTGTAAGGAGACTCAAAGGGGCTTGCAATCTCCTTTCCCTCCCTCCCCACACAACAAACACCCTGTGAGGTGGGTGGGCTGAGAGAGCTCCGAAGAACTGTGCCAATCCCAAGGTCACCCAGCTGGCATGTGTTGCAGTGCACAAGCTAATCTGGTTCACCAGAGAAGCCTCCACAGCTCAAGTGGCAGAGCGGGGAATCAAACCCGGCTCTCCAGATCAGAATGCACCTGCTCTTAACCACGACACCACACTGGAGATGAGGCTATCTGGATCAGTGCAAATCCCAAAGCAAGAGCCATGCAATACTTGGATGGTAGGATGGAGATCCACTTGGAGCTGTCCAGCGGCTGCAGACCTGACATTAAATGGCCACCATGACTTCTTATGTGTGTAAAGTGCAGCCAATTTATGGCAACCCAACTGGGTTTTCAACGGGCCAACAAACTGGGCATAGAGGCCAAGGCCTTCTCTGATGTTACCATCTAGCGCTGGTTTATTGCCTCTGGGTGTAGAGACTCCCTTAAAGCATGTAACATGTTTCCCCTCAGAGCAAACACAAGGGGGCAGAAGGAATGGAGACAGGATGGCTGTAAATGGTGCCCAACAATGAGGTTGTGGCCAGACGGATGTCAGTCGAGTTACTGCCAATATTATTTATGATGGCAGACAATGATGGAAAAAGGAGAGTTGTGGGAAAGAGTGGACAACCCGTCGCCCACCTGAGCAAGGGAGGGTTGTTTAATGTACTGTCGGAGGCTTTCATGGCTGGAATCACTAGGATGTTGTGGGTGTTCCGGGTTGTATGGCCATGTTCCTCTGAAGATAGAAAAGTGCAGAGAAGGGCAACGAGGATGATTGAGGGACTGGAGCACCTTCCTTATTAGGAGAGGTTGCAGTGTTTGGGACTCTTTAGTTTGGAGAGGAGACGTCTGAGGGGGGATATGATTGAAGTCTACAAAATTATGCATGGGGTAGAAAACATTGACAGAGAAATTTTTTCTCTCTTTCTCACAATACTAGAACCAGGGGGCATTCATTGAAAATGCTGGGGGGAAGAATTAGGACTAATAAAAGGAAACACTTCTTCACACAACGTGTGATTGGTCTTTGGAATATGCTGCCACAGGAGGTGGTGATGATCACTAACCTGGATAGCTTTAAAAGGGGCTTGGACAGAGTTATGGAGGAGAAGTCGATCTATGGCTACCCATCTTGCTCCTCCTTGATCTGAGATTGCAAATGCCTTAGCAGACCAGGTGCTCAGGAGCAGCAGCAGCAGAAGGCCATTGCTTTCACATCCTGCACGTGAGCTCCCAAAGGCACCTGGTGGGCCACTGCGAGTAGCAGAGTGCTGGACTAGATGGACTCTGGTCTGATCCAGCAGGCTAGTTCTTATGGTCTTAAGATGCCTGCCACTGATCCTCTGAAGATGCCAGCCACAGACGCAGGCGTCAGAAGAAAATGCTACTAGAACATGACCATACAACCCGGAAAACCCACAACTCCCTGGAGGGTTGTTTGTTGGTTTCTGCTCCAGAGAACTTCTCCCAGTTTTCCTGCTCTGCTAGCCATCTTCCCCTATCCATTATTGGAGCAGGCAGATTTTTTCTTTCAGTTTGTCATGCCTTATTTACCACTTTGAGCGGGTAGAATGGTGCTGATTCGGACTACGGAGACCTGGGTTCAAATTACGGACACCAGCTCTGGCTTGGAAAGCTCTTGGATATTTGGGGATGGCAGACTTGGGGGAGGAATGCAATGCAGAAGAGCCCACCCTCCAAATAGCAACTTCAGAGGGTAGCTGATCTCTGAAGTCTTGATACCAGTTTTAATTCTGGGAAAATTTTAGGCCCCCCTCCCCTCCTTCAAACCCCACTGGGCATCCTTCTGCCAGTCAATGTCTGTCCATGTAACCTTACCTCACGGGGCTGTTGTTGACAGATGGAGAGGGCGCTTCACACTCCCAGTGACCTCCTTTGAAACAGCAGAATCAATTGCTGCTCTTTAGGCTGGCGTCTGGCTATTAGGATTGCTAACCGAGGGTTGGGAAATTCTCGGAGGTATGGGATTGGGGCTGGAGAAGGTAGAGTTTGAGAAAAGGCAGGAGCTCAGTGGAGAACTCAGCAGAGATGTGATGCCATTCTTTCATTTCCCTTAGACTCTGTGGTATGCCATAGAGTCTGCCTTCCAAAGCCGCCATTTCCTCCAGAGGAATTAATCTCTGTAGTGTGGAGATCGCTTGTAAATGGGGGAGACATCCAGACCCCACCTGGAAACTGGCAACATGGCTGGATCTTGAGCATCTTTCGCACATCTGGCCGATGAGCAACTTGGCATCAGGGCTCGGCCTTCAAGAGAACTTGTTCCTCCTCTGGGAGGCCCTATGAATCCATCCCAGCAGTCGTAAATAGCTTTAATACTCCCGAGGCGCCGAGCCACTTGACCCAGGCTTGCTCCCGAGCAGGGCTGCTTTCTGCTCCACTGGCTAGGCCGGAGCCAGGACTTACCCTTCCATTTGCAGGCTGTCAATCCGGGTAATAGCCCAAACAGTCTCTTATCTGCAGCCCACTTTGTTTGGGGCGAATTGTCTGGACTCCAAAGCCAGGCTGCTGCGCTCACTCAGGCATGTAATTCCACAGAGAAGTGAGGCGGCAGCCTTTCGTTCACACTTCCGTACATTCACGGTCTCCTTTAAGGAGGTACGAATCTCCTCTTTTCTACTCTCGCCTCCTAGCACACGTCAAGAGTTTGCCAGCGCTGAGCTAGGAAAATCTGGATATTTGGGGGGCACAGCTCGGACAGGGCACAGTTTGAGGAGGGGAGGGTACCTCTGCATCAGACTTCAGAAACAACTGAGCCATAACCTCTCCTCCGGGACGGGTCTCTTGAAATGGGCCAAGCCAGATCTCAATCTCAACACCACTGGTTTATCCAGGAACATTCATTATCCACCAGTCTGCAAGACCATTCGGCCAGTTTGGCCAGAAACATTCTGTGGTATTTTCCTCTGTAACATAGAGTTGTTTTTAGAAGGCTCGTGTTATTGACATTTGCAATATGATAGAGAGCCAGGGTGGTGTAGTGGTTAAGAGTGGTGGACTCTGATCTGGTGAACTGGATTTGTTTCCCCACTCCTCCACATGAAGCCTGCTGGGGGTCACAGTTCTTTCAGAACTCTCTCAGTCCCAACTACCTCACAGGTGTCTGTTGTGGGGAAAGGAAGGGATGGAGTTTGTAAGCTATTTTGAGACTTCTTATAGGAGACAATGGCAGGATATAAATCCAAACTCCTCCTCCTCCTCCTCCTCCTCCTCCTCCTCCTCCTCCTCCTCCTCTTCTCCTCCTCCTCCTCCTCCTCCTCCTCCTCCTCCTCCTCCTCCTCCTCCCTCCCTCCCTCCCTTCCTCCCTTCATTTAAGAGTTTCCAAAGAAGGATGGGTTGGAAAACAATGGTGTGGCAAGCCATGGGAGACTTTTGATGGGAAATTTCATACCCAGAAATGCTTTCGTTTCCCAGTCTCTCCTCCCTTTTAACTCTTTGTTATGCAAATGGACACACAGCACACAAAAGAGTTTTAATCTGGAGGTCCACAGCAAACATTTCAAAAGCAGTTACGGGGCACTAGGAAAATATTTTGAAAGAGAATGTGGGCATTTCGTCTGTTTCATCATTTTACGATATGATGAAATTTTGTCCGGGTTCACGTTCGTTCTCCTGTGATTTGATCAAACTGGACAAATTTCTTAAAATAAAGGCGAGAATGATCACGTGGAGCTGCATGTGCAAGAAAAGATTCTGAAGTGAGATGTTCATTTAAAAAACCAAAATGTTAAAAAGAGTTTCTGCCCGAAATGTTGAAGAATTGCTATTAGAGGTACGCGTAAGCTCATTCCCTGACCTTCTGTGGTCGGCTTCATCTCCTGGGGCAGCAATTTTTACCTGTGCCCCCCCCCCCCCGCCCAACCTGGTCAGAATTTCAATGGTGCTTCCTGGCTCAAAAAGGTTTGGGACCCCTATCCTACATCAGTGAAAACTTTTCACAAAAATATGAAGAGAATCATGGTCACACCTGCTAGAGAAAATGCACAGAATTAGGACTAATAAAAGAATTAGGACTAATAAAAGGAAACACTTCCTCACGCAACGTGTGATTGGTGTTTGGAAGATGCTGCCACAGGAGGTGGTGATGGCCACTCACCTGGATAGCTTTAAAAGGGGCTTGGACAGATTTATGGAGGAGAAGTCGATCTATGGCTACCAATCTCGATCCTCCTTGATCTCAGATTGCAAAGGCCTTAACAGTCCAGGTGCTCGGGAGCAACAGCCGCAGAAGGCCACTGCTTTCACATCCTGCATGTGAGCTCCCGAAGGCACCTGGTGGGCCACTGCGAGTAGCAGAGAGCTGGACTAGATGGACTCTGGTCTAATCCAGCTGGCTTGTTCTTATGTTCTTATGTTCTTATGTTCACAGATCATCTTGAGGGCCCTTCTGGTCTCTTCAACTCTATGATTCTATGAAAATGTTTATGGTTTACTCCATGGTAGTCCATCAGAGGTTTTACTTGAGGACTGCCCGTCAAGTTTGCTTTGAAAGTTTCTGTGGCAATTGTAAGGAAAAACCAGGCAAAGAAGCTACGGCTCAACTCAAATCTGGAAATGGATAAAATTCTGCCTGCTCACTGTGACGCTCTGCGCCTTTCTTACTGGCAATAGTTGGCACAGATTTCATGCCAGGAAATTGTCTGGGGGTGGCACCCTTGCCCCTGGCTTGATAGGTTTGGGGCAGACACAAAGCAAATGGCTAATTATTTTTAGCTACTCGGAAAAAATGTGTGCATCTGGTC
This sequence comes from Sphaerodactylus townsendi, assembly GCF_021028975.2. NCBI lineage: Eukaryota > Metazoa > Chordata > Lepidosauria > Squamata > Sphaerodactylidae > Sphaerodactylus > Sphaerodactylus townsendi. Next base: position 27,859,064 of record NC_059440.1, read on the forward strand.
CCCCCCCCTCCCCACACACCTATCTTGGCAACTGGAGATAGAGAAGTCACAGTGGAAAAATATTCCATTGTTGGGAGAAAAGGCATGTTTGTTGCTCTTTATTTAACCTTACTGTCTTCTGCCTGCATATTATCATGCTGGGCGTAGAGTCGCTGGTTCTAGATTGGGAAATACCTGAAGATTTGGGGGGCTGGGTCTAAGGAGGATGGGTTTGAAGGTCAACAGGTATATTTGTATATAGTCCTGCTTGCAGAGTAATGAGCAGAATGTAGCTTTGTGCACCGCTTTAAAATAAGAGCAGTTAACTTGATAAAGGCCAGCTTTTTACCTCAGAAGTCATAAACAAAAGAACTTTACTTATACCGAGAAAGAGACTATATACACATAACAAAATATCACTTCTATATAGATACACACACAGTTCATCGTCTTGTTACAGTTTGGTTACCATAAGAAGAATCATTTACAATATTTTACATGGCTTTGGTTAACAGAACACTTAACAACATCTTTCCTCAGCGGAAACAGAGAGCTAACTGTTTCCAACGGTCACTTTTTAGAATGTTTGTTGAGATCTCCCAGAATTCCCTGCTGCTGCATGCAAGGCTGAAAATCTAACAGGGTTCTGGGGAGGGGATGGACCTTGGTGGGGAATGATGCAGCAGAGTCCACCTGTCATAGTAGCCATTTTCTCTACTATGATCTCTGTAACCTGGAGGACAGTTGTAACTCCAAGAGATCTCTCGCTGTCACCTGGATGTTGGCAACTCTATTAATATGAAGCTTATCTCTGCTCATCCTTTTAAACCCCTATCATGAAGGCACATAGATACTAGATTGGGGCTGGGAGAAAAGGAGATTCCTAACCAGCTGTTATACTTTCAAGATTAGAGAGAGATGTAGGGGGAAGAATCCCTCTCTTTTGCAATATCTGTACAGGAGAGAAAGGACAAATTCCCCAAGGCTAGAGGTGCCGAGCCCAAGCCCCTGGCTGGAAATCCACAAGCGAGACCAATTTACGGGCTAGTCGGTGGACTTTATGAGACTCCAGCTGTGCCGCTTGTAAACTTGTTTTCTGGTTTTGGTGGTAGCCGTGTTTGATTTAATGAGATTCCTGTCCGGTATCCTGGTTTGGCAAGGAACTATATCAGGTCGTGGCTCCCAAAGGGAGAAACAAGCATCAGCACCATTTCCTCAGCTGCATAACCACTGGCATCTTGGAGTGTCTTTCTGATCTAGGGGTGCAGCTTCAGAGATCACCATATTGTGCAAAGAGGAGTAGAAATGCCCCTGGCAATGAATCTTGGCCATTTGGCTGTGCTGCGGGCAGCTAGCATGGGCCAGAGTGATTAGTCTGGCAGTGCTGGGTGCAAATTTTGGGGCAAATTACTCGTTTTGCTCAGCTGGTAGGAACGAAAGTGGAGCAGGTGTGAAGCAAAGCTACCAGGCAGATTTCAAAGTGCTTTTGAATTTCTCACTGTTATTTTGCTATTTTTTTTCTCAGTTAATCCCCCCAACCAAATGTATTTTCAAGATTTCCAGTGTATCAGTCAATGGGTAACAGATTTGGTGGATGTGCGCGTGTGTGCGTATGGTATAAGTCGCAAGAATAAATACTGTATTCGTTGGGTATCAAGTGGTATAATCAACATATGTAATAGAAACAGATCAACAAAACAGTAAAAATGAGAGAATTGTAAGCCTTGCCAAAATATAAATAAATGTAAAAATAAATGAAATGCAGAACTTGCGTTCATCCCTGTTTGAAAGTTTCCCAGTTGGAATAAAGGAAGCAAAAACAATTTGGGTATGATCAGCACAGTTTAATCAGATCGACTTTGCTGGGATAGGGGTGGATCGGCAGGAATACTTTTGATCAGCACTTCAGCAAATGTATCTGGTTCAGGTACAGGTTGTAATGGTGTCTGATTCCAGGATTTGGGGGTCTTGGGTGGACAGCTTCCCAGTATACTTGTAAAAAGGAAAAGCTACACCCCTGTGAAAGCACCAGGTCATTACGGACCCATGGGGTGACATCACATCACAACGTTTACTAGGCAGACTACATTTACGGGGTGGTTTGCCATTCTCTCCCCCAGTCATGTACACTTTACCCCCAGCAAACTGGGTACTCATTTTACCGACTTCGGAAAGGTGGAAGGCTGAAGCAGCCTTGAGTCAGATCCTTGAAACCGACTTCTGTCAGGATTGAACTAAGTCGTGATCAGGATGGGAAGGTTTCACACTGCCTACCTCAGAGCATCGGCAGAGTGAATTTCTGAAATTTTTGCCAAACCTCCCCCCCTCCTCTTTTTGATTTTTTGACTTGGAATTGATTGGAAACAGAATCCAAATCCCTGAAAAGTGGGAAAGAAATGGATTGTTGGTTTTCAGGGAGAAATTAAGCAAACAGCAATTAGCAACACCAGTTGAATCATGAGAGCTCCATCTACTGTCTGAAGTGGTATATTTTCAGATCAGGTAGATAATTTTGGTGGCCTATTAACCCATCCTGAAATCACCCGGGGGGGGGGGGCTGTCTAGCATTACTCCTGTGGCATAATCTTATAGGTCAGATTTGGTTTGTGGAAGCACTTTTCAAAAACCACTGAAGCTGTTCCTATTTGCAGTGGTAATCCCATTTACCCCATTCTAGTTCTAGTGGCCGATTACCCACCAGTGCTGGGGTGTATGTGTGTGGGGGGACTGGAAGTACATCAGGGCAAGAAAGCTTATTCTGAAACGTTTCCTCTTTGTGGTGCATTGACAGTTGAGGCACGTTGGGGCAAGATTTATTCCTCTGACCCCGCACATGCTTCTCGCACTTCTGGCACGATTTTTCGCACCAGAGCGGAGCAAGGCCAGGAAACAGCCAGCAGTGAGTAATCAGCCAGTAATACTTTTATTTCTATAAATACAATTTGGTACGAATGTTCAGGGAGAATACAATTTGGTACGAATGTTCAGGGAGAATACAATTTGGTACGAATGTTCAGGGAGAATACAATTTGGTACGAATGTTCAGGGAGAATACAATTTGGTACGAATGTTCGGGGACAATCCTGCTTGATACAGAACCCCAAAATTGAAACACACCTAATTGCTGATGCCTCTCCCCACTCCAGGCATTCTCTCTCTCTCTCTCTCTCTCTCTCTCTCTCTCTCTCTCTCTCTCTCTCTCTCTCCAAGCCCACGACTGCCCCTGGTTTCATGGCACAGCAAGAAATCTTCGTGCTGCACTGGTGGTGGGCGACTCCGTAGCTCAGACTGCAAATCTTTCAAAGGATTAGGGTTTAACTTCAAATAGAAGAATGTAAATGTGTCTGGCTCCGCAGTGGCTGGAAATTTCACGATGGAGCCAAAGTTGGTCCATACTTGGCGATGTGAGCCGTTAAGTCTGCCCACCCGGTTGCATTCCAGTTCGGGCTGGAAAATGTTAACACAGGCCGTGCGTGGCTCGTGGGTGTCATCGTGCATCTGATCAGCGCATGCAAAAAATGAAGGGTGTAAGATTTGTAGAAAGAGCCTTGGGACAGAGCTGTCTTTGTGACAAGGGAATTATCGCGTGGCTGCCAAGGAGGGACAATACCTTACTGCGGAGTGAAGCCTGGGCAGACGGAGACACAGCCATCTTGGTTGTATGTAGCCTAGCTCTTTTAAAAAAGAGAAGAAGAAGAGTTTGGATTTATACCCTGTAAGGAGGCTCAAGGTGGCCTTCAAGTTCTTTCCTTTCCTCTCCCCACAACAGACATCTTGTGGGTTTGGTGGAACTAAGAGAGTTTGGAGAGAACTGTGACTAGCCCAAAGGTCACCCAGCAGGAGATGTAGGAGTGTGGAAACCCATCTGGTCCACCAGATAACCCTCAGCCACTCCAGAGGCGGAGGGTGGGGGAATCAAACCCGTTGTCTAGATTAGAATCCACCTGCTCTTAATCACACTACACCATGCTGGCTCTCTTTGGAAGAGAGGTAGACATCAAGGATTGGTCTTCACTGAAAGTCCTGACCCCGACTCTTTTCTGGGGCTGCGGAGGCTATCCACAAACAGTGATTCCCTCACTCCTCACAAGCACCATCGAGATGCATTGAATACAATATGCTTTTGGTATCCCAAGGGCTAGAAGGCATGTTTCTACAACTGAGAGAACTTGAAGTGAGCCTCGGGCCACATGAGTGGGATTTACCTGTAAAGGGAAGAAACCTGTTTTGTCGGGTTTGACTCAGAATGGCAGCTGCTCAGGTAGGGTTGCCAACTCTGGACTGGGAAATTTCTGGAAATCTGAGGGCAGCAGAGCTGGGGTGGGCAGAGTTTGAGAATGGGAGATTGTGATGCCACCCGAGTCCCCACCTCCCGAACTTGCCGTGACACCTCTGGGAAGCCCGCAGAAGGCACCCACTTTAGAGTGTTCCCTTTTTGTGATCAGCACCTGATATTCAGAGGTAGACTGCATCCCAGCCTGGAGGCTTCATTTTAGAGACAAGAAGAACCAGGTGGATTAGATCAGAATTTCCATCTCATTTACCATTTGGATTTTCAAACAAACTATATAAATAGCAGATAAATCATTAGGCTGACTCCCAACTTGAAATGCCAGATGCTGGGAAATAATAACAAAAGGAAGTTGCTGCTCTGATGTTTTATTTGTGTCCCTGACTGCCTTGGAAATCTTCCCTGGCAGTCAGGTGTTTTGGCTGCCCCCTGAGAAAAGGAAGAGATAACCAGCCCATATCGGACTCAGGTTTCCAAGCCTTCAGCCCCACCCCCGTTTGTTGCTGCACATTCCCTGCTGCTTGTGAAACCCTGACTTGTCATTGCAAAATCTTCCCCACGTGCCCAGGCCAGGCCCTTATCCATTTGGAGGAGAAAACAAAGCAGTTTTGATCACAGCAGCCTGTGGATCTGAAGCTGTTTGCAAGCAGATAATCTTCCCAAACCCTCCCTGATAGGAAGCGTTGGGTAGTTCAGCTGAAATTAGTGCAGCCGGTTGAGTGGGCACCTCCCTACACTATCTCATTAATTTATCCACGTTTTGGCTGTCTTGTGACCACGAGAGAACTTCATTAACGCACCTGTTCTGAGCACACTCAAGGCCAGAGATAGGATGCCGTCCAGTTTCCATGGGAGCCGAGAATGTCATGTAAAGAAAGCTAGGTCAAGGTCAGGTTATTTATTGCGGATAAATCTATCTTTCCTTAGATGTAGGGTCATGTGGGATGGAGGTCTATTAAACTAATATCCATTTTCAGTTTGTAGCACTCGGATGGAGGCTAAACCTCTGAGATGTAGGGGGGTGGGGCCTGAAGCTAAGAGGTGGAGCTTAAAAGGTGTGAGGGGAGGCTTGGGAGGCTGACAGAGTTAGGGATGGGTTGGTTTCCCCATTACTGCTGCTGAAATTTTTTTGTGCCATCTTTAGAAGCCTCCCTTAATTTGGCTTTAAATGGGTGATTTTCTAAAATGAATGCTGATGTTGTGCTGGAGCTTGCCAACTTCCAGCTGGGGTCTGGAGATCTGAGAGTACAACTGATCTCCAGTCTAGAAATGTAGTTCCCATGGAGACAAGGGCTGCTTTGGAGAAGGACTAGATGCCTCTATATTAAGCTAAGGTCCCTCCCTTCCCAAATCTCACCCTCTCCGCGATTCCTTCCCCAAAAGCTCAGAAATTTCCCAAACCAGAGCTGGCAACTCTCTATTAAGTGAGTTTGTTTGCATTGTATATGCACATTTTACATGGTAGTTATGCATACCATTAATTAATCCAAATATTTTGCAGGGAAAATGTGTAAGTGAGGAAAATGCTTGGGGGTTCTGTTTACTTGCGAGGAAGGAGCCAAACAGAAATGGGCTTAGAGGGGCCAAAACGGCTAGCATGGGAAACTTGAAACAATCTCAATATTTTAGCTGTTGTGGGCTGCTATAGATGCCAGCCATAGATGCAGGTAAAGCGTTAGGAGCAAAACTACCAGAGCGATACGCGGCGGAAAAACCACAACAGTTGATTCTGGCCCGTGAAAGTCTGTGACAATACATGCTATTTCCGCTTCTTATGAGCCTCTTCTCTCTGACTCTGTTTCGTACCTTTACAGTGATCAAAGCTACACAGTCTCAGTGAGTTCCATAAGTCAGTTATTCATTTGCTTCAGAGGTGTTTTCTATTTGAGATCTCTTGGTTCTGCGAATTTTCATTGGCAGTCCTCTGAAAAGTCGTTTTGGTGGCCAGGGGTGTTCACAGAGATACGGATTTTAAATAAATAAAACCTTTGAGTTTTAAATACTGTAAGTTCCACGACAAGTCTTTCTTCGACCAGCACAAATAGCCTTCTGCCTTCACATCTGAGCAGTGATTTAAAGTGATGGAAGAGAAGTCATTTAGCAGGGCTTCTCATGGACCACACTTGTTCTGTTTATGAACTATAAATTGGGGGGGGTGGGGGGGTGGGGACTTGTCTTATATATGCGTATATGTGTGTGTATGTTATAAACCTGCCTAACAGAGCTGTGTGAGATGCAATTAGGTATCTTTCCCACCCTATTTATAACTTCCGATTCGAATATCAGGGGATAACTCTCCTTTTATTATGACTGCTTCACTTACTCCTCAGCCGAGAACAAAATTCTGCCAGCAACAGGAGGCTGAATTTCATCAGAGGAAACTCACCAGATCAGATGACAGGGTCATCTAGTGGACCATCAGAGGTATACTGCCCTGAAAATGGAAGGATTCCATCTTGAGCGATCTTCCTGGATACACCTGCCCACCAAGAATATATCCAGTACTTTTAAAAGTACAGGATTACTCCCTTGCTAGTGGATCTGTTCATACATTAGTGATAAGCCACATGCCTTAAAAGAAATCTGTAAGCGAAGGGAATGAGAAGAGATGAGGGCCCACGCCCTGGTTATTTCTGAAATCCAGTGTGGTGTAGTGCGGTTAAGAGCGAGGTGCACTCTGATCTGGAAGAACGGGGTTTTAATTCCCTCGCTCTGCCACTACTCTTGAGCTGTGGGGGGCTTACATTCTGGTGAACAGCAGTGGCGTGTGTGGTTAAGAGGCAGGTGCATCTCTAATCTATGGAGGAGCGGGCTCTTGATTCCCTGCTCTGCAGCTTTGAGCTGTGTGGAGAGCTTATCTGGGGAATTCCAGATTCCAATTGGCCATGCTGGCAGAAGGGGCTGATGGGAATTGTAGTCCATAGCATCTGGAGTGCCAAAGGTTAAGCCACCACAGGATTAGCTCTTCCAGTGCACTCCCACACTGCGCCAGCTGGGTGACCTTGGGCTGATCACAGCTTTTGAGCTCTCTCAGCAGCCCCACCCACCTCACAGGGTGTTTGTTGTGAGGAAGGGCAAGGAGATTGTAAGCCCCTTTGAGTCTCCTACAGGAGAGAGAAAGGGGATATAAATCCAAACTCTTCTCTTTCTTCTTCTTCTTCTTCTCCTTGGCGTCTGCTAATCAGAGGTATATTGACTCATGGAGGTTCCAGCTCTTACTCTATCATTGGTTAATAGGATGGTGATAGACCTAAGGTTCCTATGAAAAGGTATTTTAACCTTCTTTATAAGGCCATCATGGTCACTGTGATGTTGCTGGATCAGAGCATTCTTGGTAATATCCTGTTCCAAATACCGAGCGCCTTGTGGATTCCTTGTTCATGATCGGATCTGATCATGAGGTATCTGAGTATACTGCCACTGAACATGGATGCTCTGTTTTAAGATATCACCATGCTGCAAAGGTAAAGTTGCTCCCTAGGTGTAAGCACGGGTCATTACTGACCCATGGGGTGATCACCACATCATAGCATTTTCTAAGCAGACTATGTTTATGGGTGGCTCTTGCCATCGCCTTCCCAGCCATCTATGCTTTTACTCCCTCATCTTTGTTGACCTCAGAAGGATGGAAGGCTGAGTCTACTTGAAACCAACTTCTGGTGAGACTCGAACTCTGGTATTGGAGCAGGAATTTCTATATTGAATCTAGGGCTATTCTAGGTCCCTTCCTCTGGTCGCCTGCTGTCAGTCCCTAGTGGTTGATTAGGGCGCATGTCTCCATCTTGTTAGGTGGATGGTTCTTATTCTTCTTTCCTGACATTTTTTACATCATGTGTGCTATTTATATCGTAATGTGCCATCCTCGGCAAAGAGAAGCGCTTGAAAAAAATATGTCGAGTTCAAAGGAGAAGAACTTCGAGGAATTGAAAGGAGTGTGGAGCGAAAAAATCTCTTACAGTCTCGTCTTGTCCTGGCAGGGAAGGCCGAAGTGAAACTGGGATATTTTCTCTTGGCGTTCCTTTATACGTGATCGGTAGATAGCTTAAAATGGTGTCAAAGTGAAGGCTTAAAGAAAAGCGCACCATGTACTTGCCAGGCACTTCTCTCTCTGGGCCCCTTCCACATGCAGGACAATGCACTCTTCAATCCACTTTCAAATGCACCTTTCCAGCTGGATTTTTACTGTGTGAAGTAGCAAAATCCACTTGCAAAACAATTGTGAAAGTGGTTTTGAAGAGTACGTTATTCTACCTGTCTTGAGAAAAGGACCTCTATCTTCTTGCGTTCCTTCTCTGTCAAAGCAGGAAGAGAAGACTGAGTTTCCTTTTGGGAAATCCTCCTCTCCCCAAGGCAGGGAGCGGGTCTCCATTAACCAGGATTAACAGTGCAAGTTGAGGCGTAAAAGTCATGCCAGAAGCCGTTCCCAAGAATCTTAGTGGTTCTCAGTGCTGAAGTTAAGCTGCCAGTTAAAATGATGGCCTATGATTTTTAAAATAAACATTCTCATCTCGGGTATTACTCCTTTCTTCATCTCATCGCGATCACATCAAGGACTTTGAGAGAGTTGGGTGGGAGGGGCAGCAAATGAGGCTTGAAGGAAGAAGGGGGGAGAAACCGGTTAGGCACAGTCAGGATCCCACAATCTTCAGGGGAGAGCGTGGAGCTCTCCTGGATTACAATGGATCCCCAGGATCACTGAGATCGATTCCCCTGGAGAAAGTGGCTTGCTTTTATCACAAGTGTCCAAACTCCACGGCTCTCCAGATGTTAAATGAACTACAATTCCTACCAGCTCCCCTTGCCAGTATAGCCAATGCCTCATGTTGGGAGAAACTAGTGGGAATTCGTGGTTCATCAACATCTGGAGAGACATGAGTTTGATTACCCATTAAAGAATAGACTCTATGGCATTGTATCCTCTTTGAGGCTCCCTCTCCCTCCCCAAATCTTGCTCCTCCCCAATCTGCTGCGCCCTAAGTCTCCAGAAATTTCCAAAGCAAGAGTTGGCATTCCTCTAGATATATAGGCGACCTGGAATTTGAAACCCAATTCCAGCAATTCATAAGCTATTTCTAGTGTCAAGAGAGCAAAGGCAAGGACGCACTTTTGTGTTTAAAATAGACTCATGCAACTGGAATAACAAAAAAATATGTTTCCTAGCTTTTTTCCAGGCCTAGCTCCTCCCAAGTGAGCCTTACCACAGCTCTTCTTGCCTGAGAGGCGATCTTGCCTTCTTTTACTGCCTCTCAGTGCTTACCAAAATTATATTAAAGCTGCCATAAACCACTCACAAAATGCAATGAAGGGCCGTGAACACTACAGGTGACAGACTTTGCTTTTCATATCCTTACATATGTATGTAGTAATGAGTCAAGATCTCAACTGCATTCACGTGAGACCTTACTCGAGAGGAAAGTTTCAAAGCAAGGGAGGTTTGGCATTCTCTTCCTCTGCAGAATCTTCCTTGGCTGTCTCCCATCCAAGTGCCAACCCTTCTTAGTTTCCAAAATCTGAGCAGGCTATACCAGGCTATACCACATCCCCCTTCATAGCCATGGCCAATGTTTTAATTTAACATAAATAAGTAGCCATTTGATCTCCTACAATGCTTTTGGGTAGAAAGCCTAGTGGGATGGACTGTCTGGCATCGGGGGGGAAAACACCATTCTGGTGCGCTATAATCTTCATAAAGGAACCCTCCATTACTAGCAGCGTAAGAGAAGTTGGCACAAGAACTTGCTGGAAGAAACTTGAGCCCAGACACCACAAATATTGTGCATGCCCCACAGAAAGCCTTCTCCTCTCCTTCAAACAGAAGCTGCCTGCAAAAGCAGGAAACTCTGAAGCAGAGGGACGAATGAAAGAGCGGCTGCGTTTGCGGAGCAGATGCCGGAAACGCATCATGGTCTGATGAAGGCTGGCAAACTCCCCACGAGTTAGCAATCCAAGAAAGCACCTGTATTGCTGAGGGTACCGTCATACCCTCATATCTCTAACATTCAATAAACAGTTAAACAACGAGAAATCAGCTTTTAGACTGTGTTAAACAACATAAACAATGTGCACACAGGCTTACTATTGTGTGATAATTTACAGAAAGATTCCTAAACCAAATAGTCCCTTCTAAAAGAACTCCTGCTGACAGCTTTCAATAATAGGAGGTATTGAGACGAGAGTGGAGCATCTAGCCAGAGTCTGTATACCAGAGATTTCTGCCAGTTCTTTCTACAGCAGTGTGTAAAGAAGGGTTTTTGTAACCTTTTCTGGAAAAGGATTTTTTTTGGAAATTACAAGTAGGTTTCATTCCCATCCACTTTGTTTCCTGAAATGTGTTTTGGACTATAATTATTTCTTTAATATTACGCGGGATAGCGGGCCACTGTGTGAAGGTTTTAAGCAGTCATTGAACAACCATGTGCATATTGTTCCATGTTAATTTGTTGCTTTCTGACGGCTTGATTTGTGTCGGCATTCCTCACCTAACCATACAATTCTGGCTGCCATTTGTGGATTTTTTTGCCTTTTATTTTTCGTTAGTTGTGTGGAATCTCCAAGAGGCTAGTTTTCAGTTCGCGAGCTGGAGTGCTGCAATTCTCTCTGCCCTTCTACGCCTCTCCTTCAAAGTTGCCTCCAAAAATGGGAACAAACTCTGTTCAAAATGCCCCAAACGGGTGAAGGGCAAGGTGGATCTCACAAATAAGCTCTCGACAGAGAAGTGTGGGGGGGGGGAAAGCTAGAAAAGGGGCTTGGGAAACATCTTAAAAGGACTCCTTATCGCAGACAAATGAAACCATTTTAAAAATGTTTCAGTCAGAGAATCGTTTTGAAAGGGGATGCATTTAAAAAAATTTCAGGCTGCAAATAAAAGCGGCTTTGGGGGGTAAAATGTCTGGCGGAACTCCCATTGAGGAACGCTTCCTCGCCTTCTTAAAGCGTTTTAAAGGTGTCCATGAGGAAAGCGAGGCTTGCTTTACTTGCCAGGCCATCTTGAGGGCCAGGATGGTTTTCTGCTAGCTCGTTGCCCAGTGGATTATCTCCCGTTTGCCATAGCGACCGAATCCTAGGCAAGTAACGCACTGAACAAATGCGTGACAGCCAGCCTCGGCCAATAATTTCTAATAAAGGGCTGCTTCAATGGTGAGGGCTCGGTCCGAGACGGATTCTTATTTATGGAGAACTCGGCTTCCAGAGACAGGATAGTCCAGTTTATAAACCAAAAGCGTTCTGGATGTATGTAGAGGCCTTTTGCTCAGTTTACAATAAGACGACTCCAAAGTCTATAATAATGTCATGGATTTATGTAGCTTTTCTAATGCCTGGAGACAAACAGACGTGGAGGAGCCATACTGCCCTCCAATTCCCCCCCCCCCCAACAGTTGGGGCCAAGGAAAGAGGATTTACCAGGTCGACCTTTTCAGACATCCCAATAGTCCGTGTTTATACCAAGGATTATTCCTAGTTTGGGGTATTTATCCCTGTCCCTCTTTTTGTGGGATACTTTGGTCCGAATCTTAGTAATGTGAGTTTCTAGGATTCTCAGTCTTCAAAATTCAGCTCCTTTTCTTACGAAAACGTAAATCTCTGAGTGGGGAGGGAATGAATGTTTCTACTCTCTATGGCGCATGACGCTTAAGCCATTGCGTGATCCAGAACTTCCTATTTCGCGCTCTCAAAAGCATGTGATTTGCTAATGGCCTGCAGAAGAGCTTCATCTGCCCACGAGATCTCAAATCGCCAGAATGTACCAGACTTGGAAACTGGGGAACTGACTGAGATCTCTCTGACAAGGAGTTTCCAAACTTCTGAATCTGGGAAGAGCAGCTTAGACCTTATAAGCAGTGGTGGGATCCAAAAATTTTAGTAACAGGTTCCCATGGTGGTAGGATTCAAACAGTGGTGTAGCACCAATGGGGCTGGTGAGGAGACACTGACGGTGGCGGGCATTCCTGAAGTTAATATGAATTCTCTCTGTTACTGTAAAAAAACTCTTTACTGTAAAAAAAAGTTCCTAATTTCCAGCTGGTATCTTTCTGTCCATAATTTAAACTCATTATAGCAAGTCCTATCAGTCTACTGCCAGCAGAAACAACTACTTCTCCTCTAATTGATCTGCCTGTCAAATACTTTAATACTTTCAAATACTTTTAATTTTGTTTCTAGGAAATCAAAGAGGCTAGGCTGATACTTTCCTTAAACAAGGAACTTTACCTATATTACTAAAACATGCCTTTTAAAACATTTAACAGGGAGGGAATGATCCCGCTTTCTCGACCTTAGATTGAAAAAAACCAGCATGGGAAACAACATGGACTTTTATGGTTTTTGGACCTAATGGAATTTCTAATGGAAAAAGCAGACCCAGTGAAAGTAACCCCCTCTGCGGCACACACAAATAGTGGTAACTCCTCTAGGAACTGGTGAGAACCTGCTGGATCCCACCTCTGGCTTTATAAGTGAGGACTATGAACTGGGCATGTTTAGTTAATTTTCAAGGCCCCCTATTCTTCAGGGAAGGTTTGGGGACATAATCCCAAACTCCAGAGGGTACTTTTGTGGAAGGTTAGAAGCAAGTTTGATATCTCTAGATTGACCTGCCAATACTTGAGGATGCTTTTTTTGCTGTATGTTTTATCAATGTACACCTGTTGCTAGGAAATATAGAAAAAGAGGGAGGGGTAAGATTTGAAAGGCCAAAAAAAAGAAAACCCCTGCAAAGAAATGGAAGGCCAAGCTAATACAGTGGTCCCATTTCCTAGAAACAAGATGGGATCTACCGCCCATTGAAAGAGCATTGATAGACCTGCCCAGTTCCTCTGAAGACTGCTGTTTTAAGACAGCCCATGGAGGCAAAGGTCTACCAATATTTTCAATGGGCAGTAAACCTGTTTTTCAGGCACCGAAAATTTGGGGTTTGAGGAGGGGAGAGACCTCAGCAGTGTGTAATGCTACAGAGTCCACCCTCTAAAGCAGGGGTCTTCAAACTATGGCCCTCCAGATGTTCAGGAACTACAACTCCCATCAGCCCCTGCCAGCATGGCTAAGTGGCAGGGCTGATGGGAATTGTAGTTCATGAACATCTGGAGGGCCAAGTAGCTCTGGATGAACTGCTCTAAAGGGAATATATAAATGAGTAAGTGACTCAGGGTGGCATCTCAGGGGCTACCTGGAGGGTTGGGCATCCCAACTTGACTCTTTAATCCTGTCTCCAGCGTTTTAAGGTCAAATATGGGGACAGGGGCATTTGAGGCCTGAGAGCCTGCCCGGGCCTCTGAGCTTCCAGAGCTTCTGTAGTGGCAGCCTTCACGGTGTGAGGGGCGAAAGCATAAGTAGCGAGAAGCAGCTGCAGCGTTTTCTTTTCTGTCCCTCATTAAAACTCAGGACAGAAGTGCCTCTTCTGTGTTGCTTTTTTGGGGCCGGGTTTCAGGCTACCGAGTTAAGATGGGTGTAAGGAATGTTGTGTTTATTTGTACCTCACAGTTTGGGGGAGGGAAAAAAAAGCACCTTAAGCAGTAAATGCTTAACTGTTTTAATTAGCTCTGCCTGCCAAGCCTAGTTTAGTGAGGAAGGCAGAATGTGTTTCGGTGGGAGAGACAATAAAACACACACAAAAAATCTGGGTAGGGGCAGGGAAGGAGGCTATTCTTTGGCTCTTAGGAGAAAATGCATTCCTTGAAGGGGCCAGCCTGGTGTGTAGTAGTTAAGAGCAGGTGCACTCTAATCTGCTAGGAGCAGGGTTTGATTCTCCGGCTCTGCCACTTGAGCTGTAAGAGAGCTTTATCACAGGGAACCAAGATTAGCTTGTGCGCACACACATGCTAGCTAAGCTGGGTGACCTTTGGGCTAATCACAGTTCCCCTTAAGGCTCTCTCAGCCCCACCTACCTCACAAGGTGTTTGTTGTGAAGTGGGAGAAGAAGAAGGAAGGAAGAGAAGGAAGGAAAGGAGATTGTAAGCCTTTCGAGTCTCCTTACAGAGAAGGGGGGGTATAAATTCAAGAGCTACTACTACTACTACTACTACTACTACTTCACTCACCACCACCACCACCACCACTCACCACCACCACCACTACTACTACTACTACTACTACTACTACTACTTCACTCTGATGCAGTGAAGGCAATATGGGTTGGTTGCAGCTGATTGGGGACCCTAACTTCCCAAAATGCCATTGGATGAACTTTGATGGGATGTCCTACCCAAGTCTTCACTCTAACATCCCCCCTGCTGGAGAGGAGGGAGGACATGTAAACTGTAGAATGTTAGTGCAACAGTTGTAAGCGAGTGAGGAAAGTCAGCTGGGAAAAAACAGCTCCCTCCAAATGAGTCCTTTCCTAGTGGTTAGACTTGCTGTTTCCCACCAGAAGTGGGCAATCCCCCATCTCTGACTCTCAGTCCGTTGCCCTCAATAATTAGAGAGGAAGGGAAGTGGTATTGATAGTGGGAGGAAGTTGTATTGATGCGTCAATGCTCTAGGCATTTTCAGATACTATGGTACCACTGAGATTAGACAGTAAAATCCTAATGCAGAAGTGACAGTACACATCCTCTGGAAGTTTTCTCCACCCTCCCAGTCACTCGGTCAGCCTTCAATCTTCTGCCATTTCTAAGGCCCGAACAGGGCTAGGAATTCTACTTCATTGGCAGACTCCAGTCAAAGTGCAGCAATTCCCTTGAGAAGCTATGTTGCGATGCATAATCTCTAACATATTAATTTAAGGCATAATTAATGGATGGGATTTGTTGCCCTAAAAGTGCAGAGGTGTCTCCGTTGGCTTAGATTGTTTTAAAGAGGGACTAGATAGGTCTGAAGAGGAATGGATCACCAAAGCTGGTTATTCATACTGGCCAAAATGGAACTTCCATGTTCAGAGGCAGTCTACTCCAATAATAGTTGCTGGCAGAAAATAATCTTCGCAGAGAATGTTGCTTTCCTCTTCTTGCGTTAATAGGCATCTTGTTTGGCTAAGTGTGAAAACAAAGATGGAGGAGGACTCAATCTGGCCGCAGCAGGGCTGCTACTTGGCCAATAAGTGATCGAAGGGGGCAAAGAGGCAGACAACCCAGGCACCATCTAGGCTGGGTAACTTTGGGGTGCATTTTGGCAAAACCACCTTTCCCTCTCCCCTTCATGCTCCAGCCCCCCAGCCACAGCTGACAAGACATTTAGGACGCTGAGTTGGTGGCACCCCTCAGATGGACAGGTGAAGAAAACTAGGTGTATTCTAAAATCGCAGCATAGATTTCCTCCATCCCTTCAAGGGGCAATTCACGGCTGGCTGCAGCTAAGGCACATTTAGTTTTCTGCTCCCCGCGGTGAAAGCAAGCCAGATTATGGCATCTTTCCCTTCCTTCTCCTTAGTCCTTTCCTTTTCCAGCTCAGCAAAGAGAGCCATGGGGTGTTCACGTGTCACGTGAGCAGAAGCTGGGGTGGCTGCGGGCAGGGACAATCTTGAGAGCGACAGCTTTTGGAACCACCCGAGCACCGGCGGTGCCATGACAGTCGCCCTTCCTGAAGTGGAGTCTGCTTAGGTATCTCGGCTGCCTCCGCCCGACTGTGCTGACTCCAAATCGACAGGATGCCCGTCTCTCTGTCTGCTGCGAGATGAGTAATGTTTACACAAATTAATTTAATCCCTGCTACTTTGGAGATGTCATCGAGCCCGGCTGGAATGCGAGATTGAGCGATTAATAGAGGGTCTGCGAAAACAGGAATATGAGAAGAAAGAAGCCCTTTTCTCTTCCAGTCCTGAGAAGGAATGTGGATATTCCATATTCCATCAAAAGATAATGTTCAACTTAACCAATCCATACTTTAAAGGTTATAAGGATTTCAAAAAAAATTAAATCACATTTCTGGCATAAGCATCTGCAGCATTTCAAATTCGAGAGCAGCACTCTTTAAATTGTACCTGGCAACCAGCGGAAAACCAGTGGAGAGGATCTCAGTGGCTTGAGATTTTATTTATTTATGCGGCATTTTATAATTCTAAGCCTTTCTCTCCAAAGGGACCCAAGGATGGCTTACAGCATCTCCTCCTCTCCGCCCCATTTTTTCCCCTAGCGACCGGTGAGGGTGGGTTAGACTGAGAGCGGTTAACTTCTTCTTTGGGTTTCATGTGTAGCAGTGGAGGAAGCAAACCCGGTTCCCTCCAGGATTAGGGAGTCCACAGCTCTTCCAATCTCACTATACCATGTTGGTCCTCTTGATGGATGATGAACAATCCCATTCAGTATGGAAATGATTTACACCTGTCGTATGATCTTCAGAGCAGGAGCCTATCAGCACAAGCAGGAAGGTATCTGAGCCCCAGAGCTGGAGCTCATGGGGACATCTGGGGTCAAGCATGCCCCTAGACGCACTCAGCTGGAGGCCAGCTCCCACACACCTTCCCTTAGGCCCGCCCTGCCAGGCTGCTCCTTCAGCCAGCCCAGACTCCTGCTGGCAGTAGCAGAAAGCCTGGCGAAATGAGGCCGAGGTGCCCAAATTAGCCCAGCCAGGCTAAGGTGAGTGGGATGCGGGAGGCATAGAGGCGTCGTGAGGGGTGAGGGCGATAAAAGCAGGATCAGCTCTGGAGGGCAGGGCTGAGGGATGTGGGGGGGGCGGGGGGGTGGTGCAGGGGTGGCCCGGCCGGAGGCAGGTGTTGCTCCAGGTGCCATCCCCCCTTACACCTTTGTTGAGCCCAGGTGCCATATTCCAAATCCAAGACCCACTCAACCTGCTTATTGTCTCCCCACACACACATACACCTCATGCACGCTCTCCCAGGACCATCATAGGGGCTAAATATACACCAGGATTAGCAGAGGGCTCCTCTTTGTTGGTCTTCTGGCCTGTGCCAGTGTTGGGCGGGAGTGTACATGAATAGGATGGTGGCATGCACTTCTGGGACAAACTTTCCTACTCAGACCAAACTTCCCATTTTTTCCCCAGCGGACCTCTGACTGGTGTTGGGGCTCCGTCAGAAACCCTGCCTGGAGGCGATGACAACCTGTTTGTCCCTGTTCTTTGGTGGTGCTAACTCCACAGAGACCTACTGCGATGCGAGGCCCACCGCGTGCGCTCAGGAGCTCTTTCCAGCCGACTGTGTGTGGCGAGACCGGGGACATCACCTGGGCGACACGTTGATCCAGCAAGCTGGCAGCGCAGCTACTAGTAAAGGTTGCATTCAAAGATGAAGACCCCCCCAGCCCAGAGTTCTCGAGGGAGGCTGACAGAGGTAATCCAACTCCCCTTGTTGACCTACCCAAACAAGGATGCTTTCAGCTATCTTCCCAGCCGCAAAGCTCCTCTGTTTCCCTACCCTTAACCTCCCCGGACCCAACTTCGCGTGGCATACCGCTTCTGCGAACAGACTTACAACTTCCTGTTGTTCCATTATTCTTAACATCAGGGTCTCTCTAATAGGCTCTCTAAGACAACTAAGAAAGATCAACACAGGCTTAGCCATTTTTGGTATTGCAGAGACGGATCGCGGAAGATGCTAGCGGGGCTGGAAGACTCGGGCTTCAGCGTTCAGCGGCTGGCTTAAGGAAGAGGAGTCGGTTCTGTTTTTGTCTGCGTCACCGACAGCCTACCCACCAACAAGACACCTGATCCCCAGATGGCATTGATCTGCAAGACTCTGCATAGATGGAGTCAGACATTTTGGTCTAGCCCAGCCACTGTCTGTTCTGGTTGGAATCAGGTCGGCCTGAGGTCTTTCCAGCCCTGCTGAGGATCCAGTTCTTGGAAATTTATTTGGAAAACACATGTGCTGCATCGTCAGAGATCTGCTTGGAAGCATCTATACAAAGTGAATACAACTCAATAATTTTTTAAAAGAAAAAACCCAACCATCATAAATAGCAGGGATCGAACTTGGAACCTTGGCATGCAAGGTCGTGTTTTACCACTGAGCTACAGGGTAGGGTTGCCAATCTCTGAGTGGAGCTGGGATTGCAGCTGATCCCTGGAGCAACAGAAAATCAGTTCACAGGGGTCTGCAACCTAAAGTCTCCAGATGTTCATGGACTACAATTCCCATCAGCCCTGCCAGAACTGTATTCCATGAACATCTAGGCTCCCAAGTCTGGAACTAAACAAAGAAAATGACCGTTTTGGAAGGCTGGCCTCGTGGTGTGTGCCCGTTAGAGCCCCTCCCTCCCCAAGCCCCACCCTTCAGGCTCCTCCCCCCACAATCTCTCCAGTATTTCCGAATCAGAACTGGCAAATGCCAAATTAGGATAATGAATTAGAAATCATCCTTCGAAAGCAGGAGTGCTTAAGCCCGGAGGAGGTGATAACAAATGAACAATGCGGCATCCTCTGCTCGTGACCTGTTCTTTTCATTGTCTGTGAAGAAGCGGAGCAGGTCCATTTTGTTAAGAATGCTTCTGCATTGCAACGGAAACCAGGACAGTGTTGGGTGAATGGGAGATCCTGGAATGTACTAGAACAGAGTTTATAAATTAGACGGTTCGGAAGGTCAGAGGTTGGCCCCAAGCTTCAGCTGTGGTTTGTTTGTCTGCTGGGCACAGTGCAATGTCTGTCCTTCACTGTCAGGTCCTCCGCCCTTCTGCAACACAACAGAGAGAGTAGCCTGCAATTTGAAAGCACCCAGGTCCTCCTTGGCCGAGTTACTAAGGCAACAAGCATCAAAGCGGTGGAGGCGAGATCACATTGAGGAGTTGGCTGAATCCCTACAGCTGTGGCAGTTTGTACCAGCCTTGACTTGAGGGTTCATAGAATCATAGAGTTGGAAGGAAGAGACCCGAGGGCCATCAGGGTCAACCCCTGCAATGCAGGAACACACCATCAAAGCACTCTCCTGACAGGAGGCCATCCAGCCTTTCTTTCAAAACCTCCAGAGAAGGAGACTCCACCACTCTGAGGTAGTGCATTCCACTGTCGAACAGCCCTTACTGTCAGTTTTCCTGATGATGTTTAGGTGGAATCTGCTTTTCCCTTCTGCCGAACCCATGACTCCTGGTCTAGTCTCTGGAGCAGCAAGAAGCCTCCACCAACATATGACATCCTTCAAATATCTAAAACATGGCTACCATGTCACCTCTTAACCCTGTCTCTTCCTGACTAAACATCCCCATCTCCTTAAAGCCTCTTTTTGTAAGGCCCTGGACTCCAGACCTTTTACCGTTTTGTTTGCCCTCCTCTGGACCCGTTCCAGCTTGTCAATATCAACTTCTTGAATTACTGATTTTAGAACTGTACACAAGAAGTCTAATATTCCAGGGTTGGATTGTCTACTAGCCTATAATTGTGGCTTTAGTTGGGGGGGGGGGGGGGGGCAGCCATGGTTCCTTAGAGGAAAAATGCTCTTTGCCCAAAAGTTCAAAAGCCGCCCCTTCTGGAATGGCTTTTTTTTTCAAAGCGAGGTGAAATTATGCTGTGCCGGATGCCTAGCATATGGCCAGGAGTTTCAACGGCACCTTGGTGGAGATAGAGTACTGAGCAGTGAGAACCTGTAGATACAGAAACCTTTATTGGCACAGTTGGAATTAATATATACAAGCGTGGGTGTTATGTAGACCCATTCAAAGCTATAGCATAAAATAATAAACCATTAGCCAAATTCCCTGTTGGGGTGGTTGACAATTTGCTTCAGCGGTTGGTGAAACTAGACAGCCGTCATTGGGAGAGCAGCTCAATAGAAAGTTTACCCAACTTAGTTCAAAATTAGGTAGTCTCATGAACACTTAGGTTTTATTTGCTGCAGGACGTCTTCAGTTCTTAGTAATCTGTAAATGGAGAGAGTGTAAATCATGACCTCTGACTCTGGAACAGGAAGCACAGAGATGGCGTGTTTGCTGCGAAAACATCCCTGCGTTGCGTCTCAGTCTCTCTGTCCCCTGTAATGTCTAGTGCTAAAAAAACATGATATGACATCACTGGTTGTGAGTTTTTCCTTCCTGGTCTGCCTGGTTGACCAGAGTTGCTGGGAGCAAAGCTGAGGGCAATAAGGGAACAAGCTGAAGCTCTACTCATGGTAATCCCGATTGGCTCATATTGCTCAAAAGTTATCATATAAATGGTTTGCACCCACCTGACCTTTCTTTTGACCTCCACGGGGCAGAGGCTAAAACAACCAAATTGAAAGCCTGTTTGCAATTAAAAGAGTAATAAGCAGGCAAATTTGAGGGGAGGGAACTCAACTCCAGCCTGGTCTATGGCCCGCGTTTCGAATGCTCTGTAAACATGACTTTCCCCCCTCTCTTTGCAGGAAATGAAGCCAGATTCTGAGTTTAGATTCCTGGTTTTCTCCCTTCTCCTTGCCTTTCCCCACCCACAGCACAGCAGTTCCTTCTATGCCACCAGTCGATTCCCTCCATGCCTCCTCCCATGTTGGGAGGTCCCTACGAATTCCCCTGTTGGATTCCTTTTTTGAAATATTATTTTCCAGTGCTGTCCATCAATGGTGTGGAGAACCCAGTGAATTGACAAGGTCTTGTGAGGATGTTTTATATGGAATGAAGAGCAATCACCATTCACCTGCGCCACTACCTGTCATCAGCCCCCCTACACTGCCTTGTATCTACCTGCACACACACACACAACTTCAGCTACAAGACCTGGCGAGATCCCGAGGTAGCAAAAAATAAAATGGAAAGTTTGGATTTTTTTACTCCCGGCTCAGCAAATTATCAATCAACCAACCAACCCCCAAAGGCGGCAATCCTATGTGTATAGCAAAAGAAAAAAAAAAAAAAAAAAAAAAAAAGAAATGGTGGATCGGCCTGGATAGGGACAGTTCAGGGAGGATAGCCATGACAATGGAAACCAAGAAAATGTGGTGAAAAGGGCCGTGCAAACAGAAAGCATACTCTTGAAGCAAAAGTTTGAGAATCGACTGCTTCTCAACCGTGGGAAAATAATGAAGTAAACGGCCAATGGGTGGAGAGTAACTATGCTCCGAAATTGGCCAGTTCCCACCACCCGTCCAGCAGCAAGACGACAACCAGGCCCCTCGGGAACAGCAGCAGATGCACAAAGAGCCAGCTGCTTAATCAGTCAGCCAAAGATCATTCCAGGAGATTTGTTTTCGTTCACGAGGCTTAATTAGCCATGGAAGAAGCTCTAATTACTCTTTAAAGCCCGGCAGAACGTGACCGGGCCAAATACTTGTTCTGTTGTTTCTAAAGTAAACGAAGTAAGGGCTGAGGTAATTTTTTTTTAAAAATTGCTCTTTCTTCTTAGACATCAAACAGAGAAAGAATGACAAGGCGTATTAAGCGATCAAATATTGCCCTTTCCCCTCCTTTTTTTCAATGGAAAGTTTCCACAGCGTGAATGGAGTCAATATTCTTCCAGCTCAGAACAAGTGTGGAGTTTTGGGTGCTGTGGTTTCGGGCTATGGCTGTGTTCTAGCAGCATTCTCTCCTGGCGTTTTGCCTGCATCTGTGGCTGGCATCTTCAGAGGCATCTTCTCTTCCAGATCCTCTGAAGATGCACCAATCTGTGGCTAATCAGCTAAAAGCAACCAACATAAATGATCCAGACTTACATTAAGCCTTGACAATACAAAGTGTGGGTTGCTGATCCCACTCAGAAATTTGACTGAAAGAAGACAGAAGTGTGCACCCCCCCAAACTGCAGAAATCCTTACGCTTACGTTGCTTGGGACTGTGGAAAGCAGTTAATTGCATCGGATGGGACCAATATGGTGTGGATCTTTCGCTGAGGCCATTTCCCACTTGGAAAGACAATAATGCTAAGAAGTTGAAGGCAGCAGGAAGAAACGGCCCAACATGAGATGGATTGACTATCTCAGTCTGCAAGACTGTTAGCGATAGGAATTTTTTGGAAGACACTGATTCATAGGGTCACCATAGGTTGGAGCATGAAGGAGAAGAAGAAGAGTTTGGATTTATATCCACCTTTCTGTCCTGTAGAAGACTCCAAGGTGGCTTGCAAGCTCCTTTCCCTTCTCTCTCATGGCAGACATCGGCCAGGGTAGGTGGGGCTGAGAGACTTCTGAGAGAACTGTGGCAAGGTCACCCTTCGAGATAATGGGAGAATGGAAACATCTGGTTCACAGATAAGCCCCTGACCCTCAGGTGGAGGAGTGGGGAGAATCAAACCCGGTTCTCCAGATTAGAATCCACCAGCTCTTAACCACTTTGCAGCTGAGGCAGCAACACATGCACTGAAGGATGCCAATCTCCAGGCAGGTCTGGAGGCCATTAGAGATAACTGATCTCCAAGATGAGAGAGGTTGGTTTCCGGGAAAAGAAAATGGCTGACCCTGAGATGAGAGAGGTTGGTTTCCTGGAAGAAACCCTGCCCAGGGTTTGTAGGAGTAAGTATCTCACTGAACACTGAAAGGTTAAGGTGGACATCTTGTCTCTGATGGCAAACTGTCCATGAATATGGGCACCTGAATCTGAGAACAGCCCTATAAAACATTACCCAGTCTGCCATTTTCACAGGCCAGAGAATTCTTTTTGGAAGCTGCTGACATATTTCTGTTTTGTCTAAATTGCCTTTTAGCGGCCTTTCGGCACCATCTTGGCTCTGGAAGCGGAGGGGGGACTCGTGGCAGATCAAGCGAAAACTGTAAGCAGCAGATGGTGCGAGGAAGGCCTTCAGAAGTGCAGAGACTGTGGCTGGGAAAACATTTCTGAAATAGTGCTGAGGGAGAGATCTAATGAGCGGCGGATGGTCCACAGCTTTTTTTGGCACCAAAATTAGCCATTTTTTGTGTCTCTGTTCCAACTTAGCCGCTTTGGGACATTTGTTTTGCACCCAGCACAGTTGCAACTCCTCCTAGCACTCAGAAACTTCTGCGGAATTTGGGATTTCCCATCATGCTCTGTAACATGTCTCTCTCTTCCCCTCCGGTGCCAAATGCCTGATGGAAATGGGGGGATTCCTGCCATTATCCCATCGACCTGCTGCTTGTATTCCAAAGCAGTGAGCCAGAGACAATCTGAGGGCATGGTGCCACACAGTTCCACCCGCGTCACATCTGATCAGGAGCCTGGAAAGCTCTAGAATTTCCATGATCTCTATGGTTTTACTATAGAGTTTTGGAGGCTCCTAGAGCAGTGGTTCCTCAACCTGTGTGATGTGATCCCTTTGGGGGTGAGCGACCCTTTCACAGAAATTCAGCCTAAGATCTCTGCATCAGTGTTCTCCATCTGTAAAATGGATAAATGTTAGGGTTGGGGGTCCACCATAACATGAGGCTGTGAAGTAAAGGGTTGCTGACATTAGGAGGTTGAGAACCCTTTCCTAGAGCATCCGCCACACAGTGACATCACTTCCTCCAGCTCTCAGCCTGCCTGCCCTGACCTCTTGCCCGTGCTTGTGACTCTAGACCCCTGACCATGTCTTTGTTTGCCACCAGCCTTGACACTGGACTGTCTGATGGCACCTAAACAACGCCAGTCTCCTTGGGCCCTGGCCTATCAGTCTAACCAGTATACACACTGGTTAGCAGCCCCACTCCTGGCCTGGCAAAGGCCAAACTGGTGTTCAGAGGCACCTGCAGCTTTGGCCAGAGCATTTCAGCGAACAGCAGATCTTTTCAGCGAGATTGTAGCCCTTCCCAGCCTAAACAAAGGAAGTAAATATTTAAGTGGTTTAAAAGCAACTTGGCGGGGAGAGCGTAACTTGTCGTGCCCGGCCAACAGAAAAAAGTCGTCAGGACTTGGCTCTGTCGCGAGAATCAAATAAACAGGAGAGCCTGAACAGGTTCTTAAGCAGCTGGAAAAGGAGATGCATCATCCCACGAAGCCTTATTCACCAAGAAGTTCTATTTTGTATTCTCAATGTGTCCTCGGTTACCCTCCAGTTTAGAAATTCCTGCAGAATTTGGAGAGGAGCAGAGCGAGGAGGAAGCAAAGAGGATTTGAGAGGAGGGGTGGGTATTAATATATCCGTTAAACTTTAAAGCCGACATGATTAAAATGATGGCCAAACATTGATTCTGTCTTGTACACTTAATTTCATAGTATAGTTTGTGTAACAAAACAAGATGGCGTGATTTTAAAAAAGTGTGTGTGTGGGGGGGGGGGGGGGGGGGGGGGCTTTGATTCCACCCATATGAGAAGCCAAACTGGGTAGCAACCCAGAATGAAAACAGAAAAGGATGAGAAGTTCCGATACTCCTGCCTTTCGCAAAGGAGCCGGACAGAATCTGGCCTGTCTTTTCCATTCCCAGACTGACCAATCTCAATTTGAAAACGCTTTAGCGCCCTCTGTTGTCCACGGTCAGCCTGCCACAGAGCCCTTCTACATTTAAAAGTTGTTCCATAGAAATTGATGCGTAAACCGTTATACAAATTATGCAGTCTGAGAATGTTTGAATTACCTCTTACATTGCAGCTATCCTGTTGCAACTTCACTTGCCCGTTTTCAGTTTAGCGATGAACTTTCATATCAGCCTGTTACCATAACCTCCGTGCTTGGGACTAGATGGATTTTGTGGTTTTGCAGGAAGGTGTAGTTTTCTGAGGTTTAAAGTAAGATCATCCCTGACCAACAGGGTAACATCACAACATGATGTTCGGCGAACTTTGTTGCATAGTGGTTTGTTATGCCTTACCCACACTTTAGCTTGCCTCCAGCAAGCTGGGTTTTAATTTACCAATCTCAGAGGAATGGAAGGCTGAATCTACCTTGAGCGGCTACCTGAACTGACTTCTGTTGGGATTGAACTGACTTCTGTTGGGATGAACTCAGGTTGTGAGCAGGCTAAGACTTGCAGTACTGCAGCATGCCATAAATCTTCATAGGAGGTAGACAGCTCTATGAACCATGATAGCAAAGAATGGAAGCTCCGTGCTTATTATTTATACTCCGGCTTTTCTCCCCTAATGTGGACCTGGGGTGGCTGGCATCCTTCCCTACTCTTCCATCTCTTATTCTCACAACAACCACCCTGTGAGAGTAGGATGGAAGCTGAGAATGTGTGACTGGCCAGAGTCCACCTGGCAAACTTCCGCGGCACAGTGGGGATTTGAACTTGTGATCCTAATCCCTTTTCACGCAGTGAGGGTTTGTGATCCTAATCTATGCACTCGCAGCAGTGGCGTTAGGAGGTTAAACTCATGTATCCTAATCCTGAAGGAACCGGGTTTGGTCCCAGCTCTGCCGCCCTGAGCTGTACAGCGAGGCTTATCTGGGGGGAAATTCAGATTAGCCTGTACATTCCTACATGCCAACTGGGTGACCTTGGGCTAGTCCACAGCTTCTCGAGACTCTCTCAGCCCCACCTACCTCACAGGGTGTTTGTTGTGAGGGAAGGGGCAAGGAGATTGTAAGCCCCTTTGAGTCTCCTGCAGGAGAGAAAGGGGGGGATATAAATCCAAACTCCTCCTCCTCTTCCTCCTTCCTCTTCTTCTTCTTCTTCATCTGATACTCTAACAGCTACACCAGCTAGCTCTCTTTTTTAGAGAGAGTATTTCTTTGGATACCAAAGATTTGGAGACACGGAGGAGGACATGAAAGGAGCCTTGGGAGTCTTTCTCCCCTGACTATATGAGCTTCCCAGAAAGCGTCTGCTGGAAAAAAGAGAGGCAGAGTTTTGACAGCACCCTTGGCCTGACATCAGCAGGCAATTCTTGCAGTTTAAAAAAAAAATGCGTAGCGGGTTGGAAGGAGAACTTCTGAAGTAGCTGTCTTTGCTCTCGATTCCTAATAACATGTTTTAACTAAGCCATGGAGCCAGGCTCCGAGCCGCATGAAGCGGAGCAACTGTTGGCCTAAGGCACAGCTGTCTGCTGGAAGTTGGCCTTGTGGGTGAAGCCAATGGCTTGTTCTTCAAAAGCACCCGACCCGTCTAGAGTGAAGAATGGGGATGCCCGTGGCTTCGACATGGTGGGAACCCTGACCTTGGAAAACACTAGGTGCTGGGGACAATCCAAGAGAGGAAGTTGCTTTCTGGGATATAGCCCACTTCAGATGGGTCTACAGCTCTGTACATGTTCCTTGGCCATTTCTCTTCTGTTTCCGACTCCTTCCTGTGGTGGAGCAGTAAGGCATCACTGTAGACCAGGCGGTAGAGACATACCCGAAGGTGCCTTGTAATGGTTTTCTCATTCTGGCTGTTCCGACTCAAAAAAATCAGCCATGCAACTGTGATCCCCTTGCAACTGTCACCTCCAGGTTAGACTATTGTAACTTCGCTCTATGTGGAGCCTTCCCTTAGCGCCTGATTGAGGAAGTGAAACTGGTCCAAAAATGCGGCCTTCGTCTGCTCACAGGAGGGGTACCTTCCCAAAGAGACCATATTTTACCTGTGTTTGCGTGTAGCCTGCATTTGGCTCCCAATTGAGTTCGAGTCATCTTCAAGGTGTTGTTGCTAACCTTTAAAAGGCTTTTACGTTGGCTTGGGACGCCATTACCTTTGGAACCCGTCTTACCACTGCATGTCCCAGCAGGTCTCTGCGTTCAGCAGAGAGGCCAATTGCTGGTTGTCCCTGGCCCCTCTGAGTGATGGCTGGCCTCCCGCTGGTGCAGGGGAGCCACCCTGGTGGGAACAGCCCTCCCCTCCGCATCTGTCCGGGCCCCTGTGGGACCTTGGTGAGTATCCATGAGACCTGTAAGACTGAGCTGTTCTGCCGGGCTTTTTTGCGGGGGTGTCAGCTGCAGAGGGTGCCCCCGGTCCCCTCCCCTCCTCCCTTTGTTCTCTGTTTATTATGTGGCCCATTTAGGGGGGGACCTTTAGGGGTTCCCCGAGGGGGGTTGATTTTAGTTCTCAGATGCTGACTGTATCATTGTTACTGGTTTTAATAGGGAGACAGGGCTAGTATTATATTTGTATTGGTTTTTAACTTTTCCCTGTCTGCATATATTTATTTGTACACCGCCCTGAGCCCTCCGGGGGAGGGTGGTATAAAAATCTAACACACACACACACACACACACACACACACATAAATGAAAATACTGGGACATTAGGAGAGGTTGCTTGTAGAGGGTGGAATTAGAGGAAGATGTGATGTCACTTCCAGGTGATGCCCTAGGCCATCCCCTAGTCTCTATGATCTTTACCATAGAGACTGGGAGAATTCCTAGCCACTACGTGGAGGCTATTTTTTACTCCTGTTTCTCACTTCCTTGGACGTTCCTACAGTAAATGTACCGATATATATTTGTAATCTCTGTAATTCTCTTTTATTGTCAATGGTACAAATAAAAAAATATTTTTAAAAAATGAGAAAAGCCCAACTGGACCAGAACAGCTGGATCCTGGCCAGCATCCTGCTTCCAACCTTGTCTCCAAGAATACCACAAGCAGGATGTAAAGGCAGCAGCACCGCCCTTCTTCCCTCCACCCAATTAGTATCCAGAGATATACTGCCTTTAAACCTGGAGGCTCCACTGGTGCAAATTGGCCTTTTGCTTCACAATGGAATCACTTTCCTCTTTCTTCCCTCTCAGAACAAACCACACATTCGAAAGCCATTCTGGATTCTCCCCAATGATAAATTATACTGAAGGGAGAAGGGAGGCGGGGCGGCGGCGTGGAGGGGCTAGAACCGGTGCCCTGAAAATCAACCCAGACGTCACTGATTTCCTTTGTTTGCGAGTCTCTGTTACAGCCCATTTAGCTGACAAAAGCCAAGGGGGAAATTGGCCTTTGATGACCATAAGGAAACAGAGAGCCAGCGGCCAGACATGAAAGGCAAGGCATAAACAAACCCTGATTACATGGGGGTGGGCGGGTGTTGTGTGTTTGCTTAGAGTCAAAAATCCGTGAATCATGTAATTGGCTCCAATCAGCAGGGAAGGTACATGTCCAAAACCAGGACAGGCTGTGGCTCTGAATGACACAGAAGGAGCGACTCCGAAGGAGACGTCCCCCAATCTGCTAATGAACTGGCCGGATGACCCGGGAGTCCATCTCATCCTGCTCTTAACCACTACACCAAAGATGGGTCGCACTGTAGCTGTAGTGTAGGGATAGGTCCAGTGGTGGGATCCAAACATTTTAGTAACAGGTTCCTGTGGTGGTGGGATTCAAACTGGGGCGTAGCGCCAATGGGGCTGGGCGGGGCACGACGGGGGCGTGTCCGGGCATTCCAGGGCGGGGCATTCCTGGGCGGGGCTGTGGCAAGGACACAGCCGTTGCACCGGTCCTTGGGCGGGGCTTAGGAATGCACTTAGGCAGCAGGCTGCCTTGCTTTTTTTTTGGGGTGCACCTCCTGCTTCAGGCCAGCTTCTAGAGGTTCTGCGCGCTACTGCTGAGAGGAGGGGCGTAACTAAGGCAAAAATCACGTGGCAAAATCACCCATCAGTAACCCCCTCTCGGCACACACAAATAATTAGTAACCTACTCTCAGGAACCTGTGAGAACCTGCTGGATCCCACCTCTGGATAGGTCCTGTTTTTAAGCTGTTTCTCATTCACTCTAGGCATCTGATTAGAAGAGAAGCGGACCAATAACGCAGCAACAATCAACTTCCGAATTCTTGGAGTGGAAAGAAGACACACAGTCCACTCTCCGGCTACTAGGCTGAAGGCAGAAATATTTTGCGGTGTGCATGCATCTCCCATCACAACATTGGCTGATTTCTGCCTCTCCAAATCTGGGCAGCCGCAGCTGACATTATGCAAATGATCTATTAATTATGCAAATCGCATCCCATCCATTAATGCATTGGATTGATTGATGAAAATATATAGCCTCCCCCTTTCTCTGCGCTGATGATCCACAAGGCGGCAAACCGATAATCCGCAGAACATGAGACATATCATGAATCACAAACCCGCCATAAAAGCAGGATAAGAATAGACAACATCAGAACAAGCGCCCAGTAGGAGAAGACAGAAACGTTACACGCAGCATAGGATCTGGCACTCCAGGAGGAAGGCTATTGCGCAGTGAAATATCCACGGTGCAATATCTACAATGTGAAATATCCAATGTGAAATATTTATTTGTAAAGATTTATACACTGCCTCATACCCTCATCTATAGGGGGTTTTGGCAGGTTAAAAACAACAAAAACCCACAATAAAACATCATTAATTAAATATAACAAAACAACAATTAAAATAACATTAAATGACGTTAGCCGCACTTTCAACGAGCCCACAAGGCAAAACCCTCCCCCTGAGACTAAGAAGAAGAAGAAGAAGAAGAGTTTGGATTTATATCCCCCCTTCCTCTCCTGCAGGAGACTCAAAGGGGCTTACAATCTCCTTGCCCTTCCCCCCTCACAACAAACACCCTGTGAGGTAGGTGGGGCTGAGAGAGCTCCGAGAAGCTGTGACTCGCCCAAGGTCACCCAGCTGGCGTGTGTGGGAGTGTACAGGCTAATCTGAATTCCCCAGATAAGCTTCCACAGCTCAGGCGGCAGAGCTGGGAGTCAAACCCGGTTCCTCCAGATTAGATACACCAGCTCTTAACCTCCTACGCCACTGCTGCTCCTAAGGCTCATTCCACACATGCAGAATAATGCACTTTCAAACTGCTTTCCGTGCTCTTTGAAGCTGTGCGGAATAGCAAAATCCACTTGCAAACAGTTGTGAAAGTGGTTTGAAAACGCATTATTTTGCGTGTGCGGAAGGGGCCTTACAGTCACAAACATTACTGCCTCTGAATACAGAAATTGCATTTAGCTATCATAGCTGATGGACCTTTCTCTTGTTGCAGAAGAAGAGTTTGGATTTATACCCTGCTTTTCTCAACCATAGAGACTCAAAGAGGCTTACAAACTCATTTCCCTTCCTTTCCCGACAACAGACTCCTTGTGAGGTTGGTGGGGCAGAGAGAGTTCTGAGAGAACTGTGACTGGTCCAAGGTCACCCAGCAGACTTTACATGGAGGAGCGGGGAAACAAATCTGGTTCATCAGATAAGAGCCCATGGCCCCTTCCGCACAAGCAGAATGATGCACTTTCAATCCACTTCCAATGCACTGCAGCTGGATCTTACTGTGCGGAAGAGCAAATATCCACTTTCAAACAATTGTGAAAGTGGATTGAAAGTGCATTGTTGTGCATGTGCGGAAAGGCTTCTCACCATCTTTTGTGGAAGTGAATTCCCTGCGTCAATGACTGGTCTTTGGAGAACGGCCATTCCCCATTCCTCAGCACTGACTGGACGGAGACCCTGCTTAGCTTCAGAGGCTCTGTCCCATGCAGGGCTTCCAGCCCATGTTCTCCTGGGTTCCAACACAGGCTTTGGATGAGGAATCTGGTGGTTTGGAGAGAAACCGCAGGCACGCCCGGACGCTTTGATGTTCCCTATCACTCGCAAGGCATTTGAAAGCCGGGCAGCCACATAACAAACAAACTGTCAAGAGACAGGGGATGAAAGCAGAACAGGGATCGGGGCGGGACACCCTCGTCAAGGGGCAGAATGGAAGGGGAGGCAGAGCCAGCCGACGGGATGTCTTCCTGATGCTCAGCCCTGTCGAGGTGAAGTCATCTCTCATTTATCACTGATGTTTATCACATCGTGTGTGTGTGTGGGGGGGGGGGGGGTTAAGGAAGGGAGGGAGAGAGAAGGGCCAGGACTCTGATTTGGAAGTGATTAAATGCCCATTGTGTGTTCTTTGTGATGTTCTCACCGATCCCCACACCACAACTTCAATTGACCGGGAACTGTTTTGAAGTGCGGTTGGTTGCTTGCTTCCATGAACTGTGAGGACATATGAGTGCATAGTGAATTTGGCAGAAGAGGAGTAGTAGTAGTATCAGAGGTGGGATCCAGCAGGTTCTCACAGGTTCCCGAGAGTAGGTTACTAATTATTTGTGTGTGCCGAGAGGGGGTTACTAATTGGTGATTTTGCCACATGATTTTTGCCTTAGTTACGCCCCTCCTCTCAGCAGTAGCGCGCAGAACTTGAAGCAGTCTAGCAGGAGGTGCACTGGCGTGCGTGACAGCCTGCGCCTGCGTGCATTCGTTTCCCGCCCAAGGACCGGCGCAGCGGCTGTGTCCTTGCCACAGCCCCATCCAGGAATGCCCCGCCCCTGGAATGCCCGGCCATGCCCCCATCGTGCCCCGCCCAGCCCCATTGGCACTACGCCACAGTTTGAATCCCATCACCATGGGGACCTGTTACTAAAATTTTTGGATCCCACCACTGAGTAGTATTGTCAAAGGCTTTCATGGCTGGAATAACTGGAGTGTGGTGGAGTTTCTAGGCTGTATGGCCATGTTCCAGTAGCATTTTCTCCTGATGTTTCGCCTGCATCTGTGGCTGGCATCTTCAGAAACTCCAGTAGTAGTAGTAGTTTGGACCCTGCTTTTTTCAACTGTCAAAGCAGTTTACTAACTCCTTTCCCCACAACAGACACCTTGTGAGGTAGGTGGGGCTGAGAGAGTTTTGAGAAAACTGTGACTGGTCCAAGGTCACCCAGCTGGCATCATGTGGAGGAGCGGGGAATCGAACCCCAGATTAAGAGTCCACTGTTCTCCAGATTAAGAGTCCACTGTTCATGTGGAGGAGTGGGGGATCGAACCCAGTTCCCCAGATTAAAGTCCATTGCTCTTAACCACTACCCCATGCTGTGAGGAAGCTCAGGATTGAGGGAAAACTGGATGCCCTATTTCCGTGGTGGCGAACCTTTGGCACTCCAGATGTTATGGACTACAATTCCCATCAGTCCCTGCCAATTGGCCATGCTGGCAGGGGCTGATGGGAATTGTAGTCCATAACATCTGGAGTGCCAAAGGTTTGCCACCACTGCTTTTCCTCCGGGCTTCTAAAACCTCTCTCAGAAAGCAAGGGAACACAAAGTCACGTATAACATGTCAAACAACAAGAAGATCTTTTCACTCCATTACCACCGGTTTCCCCTCAAGGCAGACGTCTCCTTTTCCCTGCCAGTGACCCCAATATTTAGGACAGGGGGCCCCCTTGGGGAGGGTGTGTGTGTGTGAGCTGGTTCTCCCCAGTATTCCCTTACTCAGCTTGGATAAGATAAGGGAAAAGGGGTGGGGGTGAGGAATCCTGTCAGCCTCCTTGACCGCTGCACTTTATTTGTCTCAGGTTTTAAGAATTTATTTCTGGTGCCTCCAGCCCTGGCGTCTGGGGCCCAGTGGAAACACCAGCCACAAGCTGATCTTATCTGGGACTATTACAGAGACTCCTCGGACTATCTGTTATTTCTAGGAAACAAGATTCCCTTCTCCCCACTCCTCTTCACATCTCATAAACTTCCATCTTCGGCCCAGGGAACCCGCCTTCAGGAGCCTGTTTGGAACCTAATAAGGTCGCCACATCACCGGCCTTATGCTTTACACTGGAATGTGGCCGGGGATCGGGAATCGAAAGGCTGTGAGGGCTTTGCAAAAGTTAAATTACAATGTGTGGGTTACAGTATGGAGAAATTGCCCTGGTCTGTTCCAAATGAATGCCATCTGTGTGGTGTCTTTAATTTGGCCATCAAGAGACAGCTGGCTTATGGCAGCCTGGTATGTTTTCAAGGCAAGAGACAAACATAGGTGGTTTGCCATTGCCTTCCTCCACATCCCGACCCTGGTATTCCTTGGAACTCTCCCATCCAAATACTTGCCAGGGCCGCTTCCGAGATCTGACAAGATCGGGCTAGCTGGAGCCATCCAGAACAAGGCAGAGATGAAGAGAGGTGGTCTGCCATTGGCTACCTCGATGCAGCAACCTTGGAACTCCAGTACGGTGTCGTGGTTAAGAGTGGTGGACTCTAATCCGAACAACCAGGTTGGATTCCTTCGCATGAACAACAGACTCCTATCTGATGAACCAGATTTGTTTCCTCGCTCCTATATTCCTGCTGGGTGAACGTTGCAGCTGGATTTTATTGTGTAGAATAGCAAAATCCCACTTGCAAACAATTGTGAAAGAAGATTGAAGTGAATAATTCTGTGTTGGTTGGCTCATGGAAAGGAATAAGCATCTCTTTAACGGCCGCAAGGGGGAGCCCTGTAGCTTGAAACAAAAGAGAGGCTGCTTTTTAAATGGTTAGCTCAGGCTGGCCCCATCTGGTCAGATCTTAATAGCTAAGCAGGGGCGGCCCTGGTTAGTTTCGGGATGGGAGACCACTTCTCAGTGTCCATTGCCTTGAAAACCCTATGGGGTTTTAGGGTGACAAATCAGCTGTGATCTGATGGGGGGAAAGGCACATGAAAATAAATTGATATGCAGATCCCTCCCCCTTAGAAATCTTTGCTATAATTTCTTTCTTCCCTTGAAATTCCTCGAATTTCCCATTTAAAGAAGGATAATTCCCTAATCACCTTGAAATGCTGCTTTCCAGAGGAGCTTTAGTGGGCATTGACCAACCCTTCCAATCCCTTTCTGTTCTAGACATTCTCCGTCTTGCATGCCATTCCACCTTAATTCTGGCTAGCTAGGGGGATTTCAGAAGTGAAGCGTGCACAGTGTGTGGCAACTTATAAGTCTTTCCGTTCATGTGCACCCCTCACCACGTTACCATTCCGTGTTGTGCATTGATGCAACAATGCAAACAAACAAAAAAGCTGTTTTGATGTTCCTTGTAGCTGCCTTATTGAAACGCTCGTGCGCGCTCAAGCATCATTGAAGCGCCTGAACTTTGGCAGTCCTCTGTCAATGCACATGTGCACATTTGATAATGCAATGGGAAAAGAAAAGGTAAAAATGAACTGTGGCAAGAAATACACATGCAGTGCTCTGCACATATATCAGAAATAAACAAGGCAAAATTCTCGTGCTTCAGTTCCACCAGAGTAGATATTCCAGATGATTTCTTGGGAGAAATCTGGATGCGAGTTTTGGAAGTATTTCTGTTTCTGATATTGGCATAAAAAAAATCATAAGAGTTCAAACAAATGCAGAAAAAAAGGCGGCCTAAATTACCACAGGATGGAGTTCACCAATCATAATAAAGTTTTATACAGTTAAGCATAGTGTGGAGAAAATATATTATCCCCTTGCTTTCTTCCAGATGGTTAGAACTCAGGACACTCAGTGAAGTTGCTGGATAGAAGATTCAGGGTAGACAAAAGAAAGCACTTCTTATCCAACAGCACAAGTTCGGAATTTACCTATGGAACTCACAGCCACAAGATGTAAAGATGTCCACTAGCTTGTGCGGGTTAAAACTGGAATGAGATACTTTCATTGTCCTGGTGGTTATATGGAACTTATATGTTCAGAGGCAAGGCACCTGTGAATAACAGTGGGAAGAAATAACAAAGGAAAAGGTTGGCATCTCTGTCCCACTTGAAAACCTCCTCAAGACGTCTGGTTGCCCGCTGGGGGGAATAAAGATGCTGGGCTGAAATTGGTCTGATCTAGCAGGGCACTTCTTAGGCCCTTGTGAGTCACCCAGCGGAGTTTCTGTGACTGCCTTTTGCCTCACTTAAGCCAAATAAGCTCCGTTTCCACCACCCCCTCCCTCCTCCGTGGTCACGCATTAATCAGGTTATCACTTACAATTGCTTCATTCATCACAAGGCCTCGGCGCTGACAAAAGGCCTCGGCTCCCTCTGCAATGAAGACATGGCTGTGTGTTTAATTAAAACCAATAATAATTTTCAGATTAATGAATAAATGCAGCTCCCAGCTCTGCGGGCAGCTTGCAGGCGGGACGAAATTAAATTTTAATCTTCTCCTGAATTATTAAGCTAAACGGAGTGCTGATCTTGTAACTGGTATAACTGGGAATCTCTACGGAGATTGCCCTCGGAGCGCAGCCAAGGGGAGCGGGGGCACTGATGGTTTCTTACTGACTTGCACGCTGTTCATAAGTCTAGTTACTCACAAGCAAGCCTCATTCATTGCAAAGGGGGGCGTACATGCAAGTAATTTGTGTTCAGTGTTGGAACTACTGGCAGGAAGAAGGAGAAGAGTTTGGATTTATATCCCCCCTTTCTGTCCTGCAAGGAGACTCAAAGGGGCTGACAATCTCCTTTTCCTTCCCCACCCCCACCCAACAAACACCCTGTGAGGTGGGTGGGGCTGAAAGAGCTCCAAAGAACTGTTACTAGTCCAAGGTTCACCAGATAAGCCTCCATAGCTCAAGTGGCAGGGGATCAAACCCAGATCTCCAGATTAGAGTGCACCTGCTCTTAACCACTACACCACGCTGAAGACGAGGCTATCTGGATCAGCACAAACCCCAAAGCAAGAGCCAAGCAATACTTGGACAGTCGAATGGAGATTTACTTGGAGCTGTCCAGCAGCTGCAGACCTGACATTAAATGGCCCCCATGACTTCTTGTGTGTGTCAAGTGCAGCCAATTTATGGCAACCCAACTGGGTTTTCAAGGCAAGAGATGAACGGAGGTGGTTTGCCACTACCTACCTCTGCACAGTGATCCTTCGTTGGTAGTCTTCCATCCAAGTACTCACCAGGGCCAACCCTGCACTTCTGAGATCTGACAAGATCATGCTAGCCTGGGCTATCCAGATGAAGGTCAGTGATGTCTTACTTTGCATCAAATGTCCAAGCAAATTTCTACACTGTTCTGCCTGCCCATTGAATATACAAAGCCCTGACCTTTCATTGCAAAATGCTGCCCCACCTGAAACAGGGCCACGGGAACTCGAAGAAGTTACATTGCATGCTCACAGCAGTCGGCAAATATTAAAATATGTCACATTCTGTCTCTCTAGGTTGGAATCCTGGTGCTTTGTTTTCACGGTGGGAGGGGACGGTGTCAGGCGGCTGGGAGGCTTAGTGTGGGCAGAAGGCCAGGCCGAACGGCACTTTCTCGCTGGCTCCAGGCCTGGTGTCCGACACAGGAAGGACGCAGTTAGTGAACCAACCACCTGCCAGATCTGAGGTCTAAGGAAAAAAGGGCCCGCTCATGCATAATTCATTGTGCCTCCCAGCAAACAAACAACCCAGAAAGCAGAAACACGGGCTGAACCCAGAAAGAGATGCGGTGGGGAGATTTTGAAAACCTACTCCGTTAGCCTTCTGTTAACCTCAGTCTTTGAAGCGGGAATGGGGGGGAAAAGAAGTTGCACAGATACCTTGAGGAGTGGAAGGCGCTTTCATCCATATCCAAAGGCGGAGCAGAAAATGGAGGTGTTTATTTTCCACCCTCATGTTTCCTCGACCCTGCAGTCGGGGATAGATGGCTAGCAGAGATGGAGCTGGTTTGGGAGATATTATCCAAGGTGATCTGGTGTATGTTACATTGCATTTGCGTGTCTGGGGGGGAAAATCCCCTGCGTTGCAGTTTACTTTGTGAAAACAACGGAGAGGGGAAGGAAATGTGCCATTAAAATTCATTACTTGCCACTAGAGACAAATCTGACCCAATGGCACACTTATAATTATTTCCTATCGCACAAAGTATATTATGGTTATTTAATGTGTGCTATGCTCATTAGAGAGGAGAATTGGCTGAGAGAGAGAGAAGGTGGGGGGGCACTGGTTTTGCATGCGGAAGATCGCAACCTGTCCTATATCTGTGCTTAGAAGGACCCTAAGTTTCCTCTGGCTGAGTCACTGGGGCAACATTTTATTTCAAGCCTGAAAATGTTTTATTTGCATGCTGTTCCCTATTGATTATTTTTGGGGAAACATTTTGAAAACGTTTTCACTGTCCGTGCAATTGCTTTAAAACTTTTCCAAGCCTCTCCGCAAGCCCCGGGCTTCCTTGTCGGCGCCATTTTCTGACCTCACGCTGGCCACCTTGCGCTGTATTTCCATCAGGTTTTTTTTTAATTTCAGGGAACTGTGTCTGCATGGCAACATAGATACAGAGAGAAGTGCAGAATGAGGCTTGGAAGCTTCGTAGCTACAAATCTAAGGAGAAGTTTTAAAAAACCGAAATGACCACAAGACGGCCCAATGAGGACAAATGGGGTGTCATTGAAATGAAAGAGGTGCCGGCCTAGGACATTTCTACGCAAAGCCCAGTTGTTCGGAAGGAAAGCGAACTGACGGTTCACAATAGCATTTGCAGAGAACACAAATTCCTCAGGGTGTGTCAAGAACATTTAACGCTAATATCGAGAAAGGACTTAATAAAGACAGTGGGTTCCTGACAAGAAATGATCCTGTAATGACTGAATGAACTGATAGCAAACCACACACGCTCCAGTTCTGGAATTAATTTTAGAAATTCCATTAAACTGGAATGCAGAGCAGAATGGGGGGAAATCCACTCAGGGCCGCGTAGACATGGCTACTGATAAGAAGATTAACAGCTTATCTGTTCTCCCACACACATGGTAGGAAACGAAGGTGGGACAACCCAATGTAGTTAGGCCTGATCAGGAAACTGTGTTCGATTTCACAAAGTTGACATTTCTGCCATTTGTTTTTCTGCTGACAACAGTCAACAGTGTGGAACTAACTTAGGAAGCACTGCCAAATGTAAAATCTGAGTGTGGGTACATTGTCTGGATTTTGTGGGGACAGTATGGAATCAGCCTTGCACACAGTTGGTTGTTACAAGGTCACCCCAGCAGGCTCCATGTGTAGGAACAGGGAAGCAAACCCAGTTCACCATATTAGAGTCTGCTGGCTCTCTCTTCCAAGCACGGGCCCCGCTTAGCTTCCAAAAATCTGACGAGATGAGGCTGCCAATATTATATCATTCCACATCCCACTCAAAATATTACAAAGATAATAGCGTTTAAATATTTTGCTCAGTTAGGGAAAGTGCTCCATGAATCTCACGTAGCATCGCCGTTAAGTGTTCCTCGGTGAAATCTACCTACCCTCTCCAAAGTTAATGGCTTTTTTTTTAAGGGGGAGGGGGGAATCCAGCCTTGCTGTTTCTCAAAAAAGCACAACAGCCCTCCCCAACAGACGGAAAAGGGGTAGCAAAATGCTCCAAGATGTTCCTTCGGTGAGGAGCAGGAAGACACACCGTTATGAATAGCTCTGACCTAATTAGACAAGATGGATCAGACGCTCGGTGGGTTTCGACAACTGTATTAAGTATTTATAATCGCAGGCAGATTTGCTAAAGCATGGCCGGGGTGAGGAATCGTGAGCTGATAAATAAAAGGCAGAGGGTGGAGGGTTTTCCCCCCTCCTCCCTCAAGGGTGTGCATTATTAATTCAGGAGGACTTTTCTGCTTGACACGCTATAGTGGAGGCTGCCGCAAAATGGCGGCCACAGCTTACCTTCAGTCACACAGTGAAGATCTTTGTGTTGTAGTGGCAGCTGCTGCCAAAGGCCGTCAAATCTCCAACGGCCAATCAGAAGCCTTGCTGGGCAAAAGCCCCAACTGGCCCCACCCACTTTCTAAAAACACTTGGCAGGCACCTACAGGTACCATGCAGCCCGCAGGCAACACATTTGGGACTCCTGCACTACATGTTCAGAACAGTGTTGACAGGCCCACGAAGGTTGGGAAACTCTAGATAAGCGGTAGGCAGGCCAGCGATGACCCCCTGGATGCTCCAGTGGGATGTCTGAAAGATGAGCTGTAGAAAGGACAGAAGGAAGTCTGGTATTAAGCCTTTTCCTTTGTCTGAATCCTGAATGAGGATTTTATGTTTCGCTGCTGTGATTTCTCCCATTCAGGAACCCCACACTGGACTCTCCGTAGCAAGAGCCGTGCGGTGCATTGACGTCCTACAGGTCAAACCGTGTGCCGTATCAATAATTCTTCTTGCTGGCATTTCATAACCTGCTGGACGTTCGGGTTCTGGCCGGTCTACAATGTTCTCCCGGTCAGCCTTTGAAGTTACTCTGCCAGGGCTGGAAATTCAATGAAATTGTGCTTCACGTTCAAAATATGAGAAGCACAGATCTTCTGACAGATGTGGGATCCCCTGCAGGGTTCTTTCGGAGGAGGTGGAGGAAGGGGGAGTCGGGAGCTAACTTTTCATTCCCATTCTGATGGGAAATTGTACATAGTCTACAGAGCGGATTCCCAAAGTACATATCAAAACAGCGGCTGGAGCGTGCCTTAGCTAATGAAGCCACCATATTGGAGGCATCAATAATGTCTCTTGAGGCAATTATGCCCTCCCATCTTTGCTCATACATGGGTAGTAACGTAACCCTAAGGATTATCCAGGATTCCCGCTTGCAGTCCAGGCTACAGCTCACAGAACGGTGAGTATTCCCACAAATGTCGCTATTGCTAAGGAACCATGATCTCATCAGTGTCTAGACGGAGCAAACAAAAGGGTACAACACAAGGAAGAAACACAAGCTGGCCTAGCCCACGTTTGCAACGAAGACGTCTTCGATTGTTCTTGAACAGTACCGAGCGCATGCCCACACGATCAGGAAATGCCGTTTTGTGTATTGCGGACAGCTTCAGTCTCCGGCGTCTCCAGTTAAAAGGATCTCGTGTAGCTGACACTGAGAAAAATCTTTCTGTCTAACACTGAAGAGCCGCTGCGCCTCTGAGTTGATAATAAGGAGGTAACACGAGGCAGTTTCATAAGAATTTCCTACAAGGTTGAGCTCTT
Organism: Sphaerodactylus townsendi; assembly: GCF_021028975.2. Classification (NCBI taxonomy): domain Eukaryota; kingdom Metazoa; phylum Chordata; class Lepidosauria; order Squamata; family Sphaerodactylidae; genus Sphaerodactylus; species Sphaerodactylus townsendi. The sequence goes on from NC_059440.1 coordinate 27,898,646, forward strand.
CAGTGTTGAGAATTAGGCCACTGTGAATGTAACATCTAGAGCCCTGCAGAGTAATTGCATTTATCTACACCGCAGAAAGATGTAGATGGAAAATTCTACCAACAGCAAAAGCAATAACGCAGGGATAACCCTGACTTCTTGAAGCTTGAGGCTTGAGAAACTGTTTGTGTGTTTGCTGTATGCTCGCTTCAAAATCCCATGCCTGTGTTCCAGTTTAGGGACACCTGCAGATATAACACACGGCTAGCAATAGGCAGGCTAGAGACCTACCAGGTCCAGGAATAAGATCTTGAGAGTTACAGGGCAGGAGTTCCTAAACATATGATGTGTGTACTTTGGTAACCAGTTTTATAGGATGGGAAAGCTAGAGGTCCCTTTATAGGACTGCTAGCAGACAACCCACAATGCCATTGACAAAGGTGAAACCTATTTGCACGTATGCCGGCATTATGATAAGGATGTCCACCAGAACATATATCTTCACTTCATTCTCCCCATTGTCTCTCCCACTATTATCTTTTCTACAGGCCCAACACAGCAGAGAGACATTCATACATCTCCTACAAGCCCTCTGAACAACTGAGGGCAGGGGCGTACTGCCCATGGGGATATATGGGATCAAATGTCCCCGGGCTGCGGCAATTCAGTCATGTAGGGGGTGGAAAATCACCCCCCACAACCCTCCTCCTCCCCCGGGGCCAAACACTGACTTCAAGACCTGGTGCAAAAAAAGTTTGGTCATGGTGGGGGAGGATGGCCACCCATGGGGGGGGGGGGGCAGGCAGAAAACTCCGATTTTGCACCGGGCCACATTTTCCCTAGATACGCCTCTGACTTGGGGACTTTTGAGAAGGAGGAAGCCAGTAGTGCGTTCCAATAGAAGCTGGTTAACGAGTCAAGCTGGTATTTGAGGACCTTCTTCAGAAGGCTTCTCTTGATCTCCTAGAATATCTCATAATCCCTGACTCCAGTCAGCACAAGAGAAATTCAATGTCCGTTTTTGATGAGCATCCTTATTCCTGCATGAAATGAGGCTTGCTCATCTCCCTTCTTCATTTGATTGAAGCTGTAGCTATTCTCTCTCTCTCTCTCTCTTTTTTTTTAGTCAGCAAGACATGCTACGGATCGCAAAGCGGCTTTCCTAACGTCAGTGCGCCTCATCTCGGCTTTGTAACCAAGGATGAAATAAACAACTGTGACTTCCCATCTGGCTATCTCCCGGCCGTAAAGGAATGAACACGCAGGTCAGTTTGATAGATTTCCAACCCAGAGAGCACAGGGCCGTGTTGATGGATTTCCAGAGCCGCGCTTCTCTCATTGGCGAGACCCAGCTTTAAGCCAAACGGAGAAGCGGGTAATACAGCCACCTTTTCAAGCTTGGTGGATAATGAAAAAAAAATGTGGATTGAACTCCTCAGAGCTCAATGGGGAACGGCTGGAGGCACATGTTAAGGATACAGCCATTCAAAGACATTGTGCAGCTTAGAAACGGAGGCACGCTCTACTTCAGTATCACCGTCATGCACTTCAGAGAAACTTGCATAGTTAAACTGCACAGAAATCAGGGGGATGTTTAAATGTATACGGAAATGTTTCTGACTTAATTAGTGAGACTCCCGAAAGTACGAAAAGCCCCTTCAGCTTCTCCGGGTGTCCCCGCAGCAGAAACTGTGACCACTTAATCACTGCAACATCCCCATTCCCACTTCTTTCTCTGTCTCTTTCCCCCCCTGTTGCACCTTCTTACTTGCCAAAGACTGCACTGCGATTCCATGGAGATCAATCCTCAACTGGAAATAATTTTTAGGCATTTGTCTCTCCTTGCGATTTTGTTTTCAAAATTGCTTTTAAAACGTTTGTTTCTCTTGATTGTTAAAGATATCTACTAACCATGAAATAGGGAAGGCTCAGTGGAGCAGGGCCTGGAAGAACATTGGAGATCCTCAGATATATAGTCCGGAAGGAGAATGGTGCGTCCACTGGCCTCTGTTTGCCCACTGTGACATTGCTACAAAACGGCTATCACAGGAGGCACATCTAGCCACCCTGCCCCCATCTCCATGTGCAGGTCATGGGGGGGGGGGGGAAACCAGCTGGCTTGCCCCATGCCCAGTCTCCACATGGAGATGGGAGCAGCAAGGGCCCATTTGAGCTTGGCCTCCACCAGGCCTGGATCCCTATCTTCACCTGGAGATGGGGCATGGTGAGCAAAGATACCGTGGGCAGTGCAGATCTTGATTGCCAGTCTTCAACTGCACCTGTCCCTAACTCCTTGGGGAGTTCTGGACAGGGGCACAGTTAGGAGAGAGGCGTGACTGTAAACGTGCCCCAAAGAAGTGGCGCCCGGGACTCCAGCCCCCTTGTGCCCTCCTCAGCTACGCCAGTGGCTAGAAAAAACTATGAGAAATGCCTGGGGTTTTATAGAGAGGCCCACCTAATAATAATAATAAGCCTTTACTGGCATAAATTGGCAGTACATAAACACTTAATGAAGCAAAGTGCAACTGGTAAAAAAGGACTCTACAGAGTTGCAATAAGTTAACATATTCAAATATTGGACTGGTTGGTTTGTGAGAAGGCAAAAGCCCCTTTCTGGCTTAGCCCACCTGGCTGGAATTTGCATACTTAATGCAAACCAGAATAAAGCTCTAATCTTTTGAATTCAGGTACTTGGCAAGTGCTCGGTGAAGGCATTCTATAAAAAGCCTTCCAGATACCAGTGACTCTCACAGAGTTTTCTCACACACATTTAATTTGGCAATTTTCTGTTTCTTCAGAAGCTTAAAAGCCAATCATTACAGAGGAGTTCTGAGATCAGGAAGGGAAATGCGTCTTAAAAAAAGAAGAAGAAATTACAGTGCAAGTAACTTTCAGAATTACTGATTTTTCAGCAAAAGGAAGATTTTTATATTCTTTTTACAAGCTCCCAAACAACATGCAGACGGTCTGGGATTAAAACTCAGCCCCGGAGACTTTAAATAATAAACTGTACAGCAGAAAAGGCATTTGAGAAGTAATCCTTACAAGCGCTGACGGAACGCCTTTTAAATAATTTAAAACTGCCGTGACACTTGGTTGTTTTCAAGCTTGCAACTATACACAGTACCTTTACGGTATTTATAAATAAATAATCACCACTATAAACACAAAATTTTACATACAATACTAACTTCTTCAAAATGAGGAGACGGGCTCCCCCTCTCCCGACTTTTCCTAAAAGCAATTTCTTGAAAGGAAAACTTTTCACACTGGCGAACTGCTGAGAACACAGCCACGTAAAGCAACCTAGGAGGGTTTTTACAAAGACCATTGCTGGAAACTATACAAATTGGACTATACAAATTGGACGACTTTTTGCCCTAATCAACAAATCAAAATTGTGTCATGGAGCATTGCTGGCTGGTAAAATAAAACAGCTGACATGGAACTGTTCGGATTTCTAGGAGAATTTGACTGCATACAAATTGGGGACCTGGCAAGCACCTGGCAAGCCACAATCCATGGCTAGTCAGTTACAGTGGTCACAAAACGTGGCCTTGGTAGTCCTTATAACAAGGGTGAGTTTTGGAAGCTTTTTTGTAGATCGAAATGCCACTGGAAGACACATCTAAAGGGTGTATCAAGAGTACTCAGATGCCCCAGATTCTTCAACTTAGTGCTTTTCAGAACAAGCAGGCAATCAACTCCTGCCCGAAGATTCCTCCAGTGATTACTTAAAAGCACAAGATTTAGGAAGAGGTGGAAGCCGGAAAGATATCATAGGAGGATGTTGTGGCTCACTGGTAGAGCAACTGTTTGGCATATAGAAGGTTCCTAGTTCAACCCCTGACATCTCTAGTTAAACGGATCAGGTAGTAGATGTGTGAAAGACATCCGCCTGCGACTCTGCAGAGCTGCTGCCTGTTTAAGTAAACAATACTGTCCTTGATGATTGGGTAGGGACCATGGCTCAGTTGTACAGCATCTGTTTGGCATGTGGAAGGTCCCTGGTTCAATCCCCACCATCTCCAGTTAAAAGGCTCAGGTGAGAAACCCTGGAGGGTGGCTGCCCGTCTGAGTAGACAACAGCAACCCTGTTGGATCATGAGTCAGATTCAGTAAAAGGCAGGTCCATATATTTGCAGATCTGGTCTTCTATATGATGCAGATCTCCAACAAAGCTACCATTCCTCATGATTTGTAAGCCTCACGCTGTGCCAAGGATCCCACCCCCCCAAAAAAACTCAAGGCAACTAAACTGGTTATCCATTGGCCATCTGACTCCAGAATTATTTTGGAACAGAGCTCTTAACGCCTTGGACATATTACGAAATTCTCCGACCCCAGCCTGGGCATATTCCAACCCTAAAAGTGTATCTCATAACTTCACAGGAACTGCTTTGAAGACTAAGGTCATCAGTTGTGCTCCCCAAGCCATTAAAAAACAACACTACTAGGCCTTACAAAACTGTTTGAGGTTTAAAGCCTCCAGGAATTGCAGTTTTTCTTGCAATTCCCAACCCAGCTCTTTAGGATTAGCCCCACTGTCTGTTTAAAGTGGATGAAGAAAGAAGCCCTTGGGTCATTTTTTTGCAACAAAGATGGACACATACTTGTTTTCTGATACCAGAAGAGTAATGAACGTCAAACAGTACATGCTTATATACAGAGTTGCAAATGACGCCTTTTATGTTAAAGGAGTAAAATAGGGAAAGTATGGCATATATCTCCATTTTCCCCCAGTTTCCATTCTCCCACCCTGGAAAAAACTCATTTCCCCCCCACCAAGGCTTCAGAATTACTAAAAAATTTCAGATGATAGAAATCTTGGCAGAAAATAACCTAAATGGTCGATAATAATCTAGATTCCTAAGAACATGTTTGCTGGGCAATTGGTGATACTTTGTCAATGCTAGAAAGATGATGTTAGAATAACTGATTGCTGTGCTGCCCTCTCAAGACCAAACTGTACCAAATTGAAAGCACTGGCACTGTTTTTTATAGAATAAAAATTTTCCCCCTTTTGAGTAGCTGGCGGATAATTCAGGTGTCCAATAAATAGGGTAAATAAAATTTTCTCCAGTGACAGAACGTATCAGAGCAATCTAAGAGCAATATGTGTTCAGAACATGCGGCTGAGAATAGACATTTCCCACCTCCAATACACTACAACAAAGGCATACATTGACCAATGGAAGAAATGGCTCTCATGTTTCAAAATGGCATTAGGGACCACATTCTCCCTCAGTTCCAATGCTGCTAGGAATTTATTTGCTCTTCTGCAATCATTATATTTCTAAATCTGCCCCTGTGCTTGGTGAAAATGGACTTATCTGAAAAAAAATTCAAAACAGCTGCCACATTATGTCCCCTTCCCACCTACACTGCTAGCAATTTAAATCAGTCTCTTGTCTCAGTAATTTAAGGATTAAAAAAACACATTTTCTTTTCCCATGATGAGAGAAATTGTATCCCATTTCAGCTGCCATAGTAATTGCATACAAAACTTTCCCAGTCCTCTTCTTGTATATCTTGTGTAGGGTTAGACAAAATCTTTCATAGGGTGAGGTGGGTCCCTGTGCTAGACTGGCCAGAACAAATCCTACAAAACTGCTGAATAATTTAAAAGCTGCGGCTGTAAGGGGAGGTATTTCCAAGTGACACACTTCCTTCTTTATTAGCTGGCCACCCCGTCAAATTGTCCCTCCCCCCCCTCTCACACAGTCTTCAAGGGATGCCATCTTTCCTTTGACAGCACTGCGAAGGAGGCACATTCCAGTCATATGCATAAGACAGTCTGAGCTTGATCTCTTCTTTGCAGAGCTTCCCTTCTTTGGCCAGAGTCTGATGTTTCTCCAACATGTCCTCAATGCCCTGCTTATGAGTGACAATGTACTTGTTGTTGCAGCCTCGCGATTTATACTCCGTGTCAAAACGAGGGTCGTGGACCCTTTTCAGGTCCACAGGCGCCAGCCAGGCACCCAAGGAGACATCTTCACTCTGCCATACGTTGAGATAGTCTTGGCTCAGACGCAAAAAGTGCACCAAGTCGGCTGAGATCACGTAGCCACCACCAAGGGCATAAGGCAGGTAGTAGTCACAAAGGAGCCACGCGTTTTCTTTCCATTTGCCCCCTGATTTCACACGTCCCCGCCCAGAGAAAAAGCCCCAGTAGAGACGGCGTGGCTCCTTGGTTTTGAGTTCCTCTACAAGGACGTCTAGTCGGACAAATGTGTCGTCGTCTGCCTTGAGGACAAAGCGAAAATCCAGGTGCTGGTCAAGCCAGACATACATAGCCAAGACTTTGGCAGTCAGATTCTCATAGGAGTCACGAAGGTCGGGAAGGAGCAAGAGGTCGCGATGACGGCTCTGTTCCAGTTCCAAGGTATGAAGCTCCTCCCCGCTCAAACCACCAGTGCCCACCACAAAGCGGCACCAAATGTCACCGGGAGGGGCCCGGCCAGCTGCCGAGAGCCACGTGCTGCGGATGATGCTACGTCTCTCAGTGTATTTGGGACCACTGGCCACCAGGACAGCCAAGAATGCGGTCTCCTCAGGAGGAGGAGGAGGCAGGACCGCAGCCAGTGGATGTAGACCACCAACACCGCCGATGCGGGCCGGAGGTTGCTGATGTGGCATCCCCCACCCTTGGGAGGGCTTGAGGCCTTCTGAGGTGCACTTGGCCAGGTAGAGGAGCACCACCCCAAAGAGCGACAGGCCACCCAGGCCCAGAGCCGTCTTGTGGCGACAAAGGAGGCGGAGGAGCTTCATGGTGGCAGCAGCTGAGGCGAAACCCTAACTGTCCCCTGAGAGAATCTCCTCAGGAGGGCCTTTTATAGACACCTGCCTCTGAGAGGGGGCAGTCCAATCTTCTGGTCCCTCCCCTTTAATGGGCGGGTCTTCGTCCTAACTCCTTCTTCAGGCTGGCTCCTCCCCCTTTCAAGTGAGTCAATAATTTCCTCAGGTGAGCTGTCACTGCTTGGCTCCTCCCCTGGCACGAGGGGGCGTGACACGACTCTAGCCCTTCCCCTTTCTCTCCTGCCTCAGGTTTTAGCCCCGCCCCTTCTGAGGCGCGAAGCCAGAGCTCCACCCCTCCCCCTGCGACCCTCGCCTTAGGTTTTGGCGGGAAGCCGCACGGCTACGAGTGGCGGGATAGGACACACCTCTCCTTCCTCAGCCCGCGTTCGGAGGCGCCGCTGGGTTTCCCCTCAGTGGCGGTCCCATTGTCGTCGGCCGGCTTTCCTCTCAGGCGCGCTCGCCTCAGTCCGCTTCCAATGGCAAAATAAAAGAGCTGTATTGCGAGAAGAAGGTGAGTGGCTTCCTAGCGCAGGCCCCCTCGCTGTCCCGTCTTCTCCGCCCACCCTTCTTGGGGGAAGGAAAAGAAAGGAGATGCGAATGAATAAGAGAGGGGCTGGAGGAGGAGTCGGGGTCACGTGATTCTTCTCTCCGCCCCACGGCGTCGGCCATGTTGGGATAGGGCAGCTGAAGCCGTAAGGCGGCGCCACCTTTGGGGGTATTGCCTGTCTAAAACACAGGAGCGCGGAAACAATTTTAGCCCGCCAATATCCGCCGCGCCTTATTACGGCCTTGAAGCCGTATCGCCATCTCAAGTAAGGGCACTTGAGGCCGCCTGTGCAGTTGTTCATTAAAAACAAACCAGCATGTAAAATACGAGAAAGGAGTCGGCAATGAGCGGCGGTAGACCAGAACTAACATGGTCTCCACGGCCTCCTTTGCCCAAAACAAACATGGCTCCAGTTGCTGAAAGGACCCCTGCTTGGATATATAGGTGTCTAACCAGCCTCCTGTTTTAAAATATTTAACTTTTCACCTAGTTTTATTGAAGAGCGCAATTTAAGGAGGTATTTTACAGGGAATGAACAGAATCCGAACTCATAATCCCCAACTCTGGAGAGGAGGGAAACGCCATCCCGGGCAAATTAGAAACGGAAGAGGCGTGGCGCCCTAGTGCTGAGTGGCGTTTCCGGTTTCCGGCTAGCCTTTTGCCTGGGCGTCCTTTGCGGCTACGTCGCCCGCGCGTGGCGGAGGAAAACGCCCCGGCGAGGGGCTGGGTATGAGGAGCCGCGGCGGGTTTCCGTGCAGGTACAAAGTCTGCCAGAAGGTCCTGGGGCAAGGGAGAGCCAGGCTCAGAGTGCGCCTAAACATGTGCAGAGCGCCGAGGGGGAGGTCCTCTGGGCATGGGTAGAGGGCTGACTTGTTGGAAGGACCTTGACACAGAACTCTCTCAGCCCCACCTACCTCACAAGGTGTCTGTTGTGGGGAGAGGAAGGGAAACAGTGTGTAATCCGTTTTCAGACTCCTTATGGTTAAGAAAAGCGGGGTATAAATCCAGAAACTCTTTTTCTTTCAGTTAAATAACCCTGTTTCCCATCAGGGGGTGGGACTTTTCGTTTGAGGGATGCCAGCGAGTGGCTCCTGCTACATTTAGTGATGGCAAACTGCATTGCAATAAGTATTTTTGTAGTGTCAGTATATAGAGAAGAATTTATCCTCATCCCCTTTATAATACTGTGACCCAGTAAAGGTGATGGGCATTATTGATGACTTGCAGATGTTCATACCCCCACCCGCCAATAATTTTGGTCTCTAAGGTGCTGCCAGGCTCAAATCTACTGCAGACCGACATCTGTCCTCTTATGTCCTCAAGCTCTTTAGCTATTTCTCATCAAGAAGGTTTTCCAACTACTTGATTCTTTCAGTCGCCCTCTACACATCATACCCAGCCCTGCAATATCTTTCTTGGGATGAAGCCTCCAGTCCCCTGCTCAGCATCCCAAACGACTCAGCTCTGGTATTTCTGCTTCTGCTAGCAAGTTTCTGTGTCTGGAGCCAGCCCTGCAGGTACGCTGGAGTTTCCCAATTATATAAGGGCAGGCACAGACTGAGACTACCTGTATTTTTAGCAGAGATGCAGGGAACATAACGTGTTGATGTCGCTTAATTTCCTTAATGAAGAACATTAGAAGAGTCCTACCAGATCAGACCAGTGGTCCATTGAGTTTAGCATCCTGTTTCATACAGTAGCCAACCAGTTGACCTGGAGATCCAATGAACAGGCCATAGAGGCTGAGGCCTCCCTTTGCTGGCTCCCAGCACTGTTATTCAGAGGTTTGCTGTCTCTGGAGATAGAGGTTCAATTCCTTCAGTCACCATGACTGGTAGCCATTGATAAATAAGGTTCATTGTTTCATGTTCTTCCTCACAGGTGCTAATTATTAAGAAGCAAGTGGTGTTGAGCTGCTTCAAACTTTCCAAATTCTTCGTCTTTTTCAGCAGGACACTGTCTCCTATTTCTGATTATACTTTCATCAAAGGCTTGTCTGTTTTCTCCTTTATCCACATTTCTCCTCCTAACTCTGAACTTTGCCCCTTTCTGTGATGACATGTCATGGGGAGGAGAGTTTTGTTCCTAGATGGGGTTTTTTTCTCCCATAAGCAAACAGTGTCAGCTGTTCACCTTTCCTTTCTCCCAAGCATCAGATAAGCAGGCATAAACCCAACGGGACTTTTGCACTGTGTTACTGTGAACAAACAGGACTTTGGATCCATCCCGTATCCGGTTCTTCCTTTCCTGCTCAGTTAGTTCCTTTCGCTACATATGTTTAATCTGAGACAACAAACCGTGGTTAGCTGTAAATGTAAAGCACCCAACCATTGCATTTCTGATGGGAAACCATAAAACGTCTGAAACATTACAACTACCTTTTTCTTTGCCTGTCTTCCCCTCAGGTTATCCAGCCACCGTACCAGTATTTCAGGCTGCTGACGCTGTGACGAAGAGGAGCGATGGTTTCGAAGCGGGCTTTCGTCTGCAGCCTGGGCTCCATCTACTTGTCCCTCCTCTTTGTTTTCTTGCTCATGGACGTCTACGCCCGGCCAGCCAACAGCTCCGTCTTGAAAGAGAAAGCAGCCGACAGCAAAGACGAGAACGAGATCCTGCCCCCGGACCACTTGAACGGGGTCAAGATGGAGATGGACGGGCATCTAAATAAGGAGTTCCACCAGGAGGTCTTCTTAGGGAAGGAGATGGAAGAGTTTGATGAAGATTCAGAGCCGCGGAGAAACAGAAGGAAACTGATGGTTATCTTCGCAAAGTGAGTGTTGCTTTGGCTTGACGACAGTCCTTTCCACACAGATCCCCTAAAACATTTGTAAAACATTCTTTACAATATTGTATGTCTGCACCCACCCCCTCAAAAAGATTCCTGGCCACCATTACGTGGTTTTCCCCTCTTTTTTTTTTTTAGTTCTGTGTTGAATCGATGCTTCAATGCTTCACAGCCCCATGCTGTGCTCTCTACTCCTCGTAGATGCTCGTAGAACAAACAGACAAATGCTGTATATAAGGAGGCAAGGGGGAACTGGGTCGAGGAGGAAGTTCAGGGAAGTAGAGAATCATGGGAAACGTAGTCGGTGGATCACATAGCAACTGAAGACGTTTCAGCCAGATAATTGGTTTGAAAAGGGAAGAATTGTTTGAAAAGGAACTCCCTGGAAGAAACGGTTTTATTTCTTGCCTTGAAACTTTTTGAAAGGTTTGTGTAGAAAGGCCCAACCTTGACACAGTGCTGTCACTTTTCTGTTTATTTTCTTTTGTTGCTGTTCTGGCATTATAGCCGCTTTTTACTGCCTGAACCTTTTTTTCAAAAATTAAGCTTTTTATCACAAACTCTTGAATCTTAAATTAAGCCTTTGATGGGCAGCTTGCAATCTGTATAACGTACTCACAATGAATGGGTGTAGTGGTGCAGTGGTTAAAAGCAGGTGGATTCTAATCTGGAGAACCAGGCTTGATTCCCCACTCCTCCACCTGAGTGGCAAAGGCTTATCTGGTGAACCAGATGTGTTTCCACACTCCTACATTCCTGCTGGGTGACCTTGGGCTAGTCACAGATTCTCTCAGAACTCTCTCAGCTCCACCTACCTCACAAGGTATCTGTTGTGGGGAGAGGAAGGGAAAGGAGCTTGTAAGCCCCCTTGAGTCTCCTTACAGGAGAGAGAGGTGGGGTATAAATCCAAACTCTTCTCTTCTTCTTCTTCATCGTGTAATTGTGGCAAGAATTGCCCTGTTCATTTGGCTTTAGGAATGCCCGGCCGCTGAAATAAACAGGCAGTCTGTGCTCAGCTGTGCACCCTCCAGTGGTGCTTTGGATCTCCCCCAAGATAATGGCACAGCAATCTCCCTAATCACTTAAAACCTACCTAGCTTTTCCTGTCTGGTTAAGACGCCCACCCCCACCCTCCATCCTAGGAGTTTGTTATGTGTGCAAAAGGGGAAAATAACCCTGAATGGCGTACACTTCCGACCTCTGCTTAAGAATAATTTATCTCAATCCCTAATGCTGTTGGATTGGTGACTGCTTTGCCAGACGCCTTGTCTGCGAATTAAAAGGCTTATTATTAAGAGTGTAGCGGATAAGCCGCTGGCTGTAATGAAATGGAAAGCTGATTAGTGATTGATGTAATCCGCAAGCCCTCCCCTCCCCCTTTGCTGCCTCCCATTTTCTCTTAAGGCGCAGAGGTCAGGAGCAGTTTGGCTTCTATTGTCCTGGTGTTGCAAACAACCGCAGGCCGAAAGCTAGTGCTTTTCCGTCCCCTGTCCTTCCGGGAGCACAGATTGGCAATTTGATCGTAGACTTTTTAGGAAATCACAAGTTTGGGTTGTTTTTATTTTTAAAGGGTGAAACCAGAGGCTGAAGCTGAAAAGACTTTGGGCCTGGAATAAAATGCTGAGAAAAGGAGGCTCTTTGGAAAAACTCATTTTGAAAACATTTTTTTTCTCTAGACAGTGGTTCTCTTCTTACTTCTCTTGACAATGGTGCTCTTCTGTCTCAGCGCAGAGTACATTCTGCAGAGGGCTGCTTCATTGGCAACGTACAGGGCCAGGTCCTTGCTTAGGGGATGGAAAACTAACAACACTGATAATCAGATTTTGCTGCAGAGCTTGTTTTCCCAGTGACAAATTGCAGCATCTAAACTGGCGGGTTTCTCCTTCTTAGAATCTGAAAGAGGCAGGTTGGCTGTCTGGAGGCAACAGAGAAGATGAAATTCTCTACCGCCCTTAGTTTTTCTTCAATCCTCCTAGTTGGGAATGACTTTCTACCCTGGGAACAGCTTTTTTGCTGGAGGGAAGAACAGGCAACTGGTTGAGCTCTTTAGCCCTACTGAAGAAAGTGAAACAATTTTCTCTGTGAGTTCCTCCTTCCAGCATTTAAGGAGGATCAGGGAAATCAGATGCAACTGATGTTCCCTGATGGTTTGGAGGAAAATTATCCACATCAAAAGTAGCAATGAAGAAAAGAATCTGGCCAGCAATTCATCATTTGTTTTGTCGAAGGCGTTCACTTTTTTGTGGGTTTTCCGGGCTGTGTGGCTGTGGTCTGGTAGATCTTGTTCCATTTCACCTGCATCTATGTCCGGCATCTTCAGAGGTGTACTCTGTGATACACCTCTGAAGATGCCAGCCACAGATGCAGGTGAAACGTTAGGAACAAGATCTACCAGACCACGGCCACACAGCCTGGAAAACCCACCAGAACCAATTCCTATTTTCTTTTAGCCTTATGTGTATCTTTCCTGGGTAAGAATGCAGGGCTTGGGAAAATGCTTTTTGGCTCTAGCCCAGTTTTGATCTGGGGCCACATTTGCTTCCCAGCCCAGTAGAGATTTAAAGCCAGTGATCAAAGCGACATTCTTTCTGCTGGCCGAACAGGTAGACTTTGGGCAGGTCTCTTAAAGCACCCACCTGATGTTTGTGTACGCTTACCATGCAGAGTAGACCAGAACAAGGACAAGAAGGTCAGTGCGAAGGAGATGCAGCGCTGGATCATGGAGAAGACTGAGGAGCACTTCCAGGAGGCTGTGGAAGAGAACAAAATGCACTTCAGAGCGGTGGATCCAGATGGAGACGGTAGGGGAGCAGCTGCCATTTTCCCTGGAGTGGCTGTCATGGCACGGTTTAGCAGCCAGAGGGCAGCCTAATAGAGGAAGTCGAAATAATTCCAGTTGTGTCCCGGACAGTTTTGAGTGGGACTGCGTGATTTGCGCATACCTGAATTTTATATTGATTGTTGAATTCAGCATTCTGAGTGCTTCCAGCTTTCCTTAGCTGTTGTTTGTAAGGTGAATTTCTAGCCCTTGAAACAGTGAAGGTAAATTCTTGGAAGTGTTAAAATATTTTGTGTACACACACACACAGACATGAATATAAATATAAAAGGCATGTAACCTGGGGCTCAGAGCATTTCCCAACAGCCTTTCCATCCAAATTGCAAATTCTTCTATGTGGGGGTAGGGGTCTACACCTGTATCTCCCTTTGGTGTCGTCGTAGCCCAAAGCATGTAGAATCAATGTTGTGTTCCCATTGGCCTCTGGCTGTCTTCTGGAAGTGAGCACCAACATATTTTGTGTGGTTTGTTTGTTTCTCACACCAAAATGAAGTGTGGGAGTGACTGGCATTAAGGTCAGAATGAAGCAAAGATCACTTTTCCCCCACAGCCAAGGCATAAAATCTTTTGCCAGATACCGTGTCCTAATACAAACCAGATTAAATGATGGTAGGCTATTGGAATGTTTTTCTCTGATCCGCCTGCTGTCTTTACAGGTCACGTGTCCTGGGACGAGTACAAAATCAAGTTTCTGGCAAGCAAAGGGTTTAACGAGAAGGAGGTAGCCGAAAAGATCAAGAATAACGAGGAGCTTAAAATAGACGAGGAAAGTAAGTAGCAGTATCGTTTGAATGTGTTGTTGAAGGCTTCACGCTGTGCAACGGAGAGAAAGGCATCTTACTGTGACGTGACGTGCCTCTGAAAACGCCAGCCAGAGATGCAGGTGAAATGTTAAGATCGGAAACTACCAGCCCACAGCCTGATACACAGACTGATACAAATGAATCTGTTTTGACTGGGCTTGAGCATCAATTAAAAAAATATCGGTAAATTTCGGGTTCAGGTTTTTTTAGCCCAGAAAATTTCGGAAAAGCCAAATAAAGCCAATATCTGGTAGTTTTGGGTTTTCCGGGCTGTGTGGCTGTGGTCTGGTAGATCTCATTCCTAACGTTTCGCCTGCATTCGTGGCTGGCATCTTCAGAGGTGTATCACAAAGAGAAGTCTGTTACACGCAACCAGTTGAATCTGACCGTGAAAGCCTTCGACAAAAGCCGATATCCTTTGGCTTTATTTGTCTATCACTGAAAAAATTCAGTTTTGAAAAACCCGACCCTGACGTTTTTCCGTTCTCCCCCACTTCGCTTCTCAACTGCTCAGGGCTTGAGAAGCACCAATGAGGGATAGATCCTGCATGTGTGGCCGATCTCCCCAAAGGCTAGGGAGGGTTAAAAAACCAACTGTTATTCGACATTTTCTGCCCCAGGTGTATTCGAAAAGCCGAATTTTCAGTAAAAGAAAAACCTGAAAGAAGCTGATGGTCTTTTTCAGGTTTTTTTGTGATTCGGCTTTCCCGAATAATCAAGCCTAGTCTTGACCCTTGAAAGATTTTGAAACGGTAATTAATGAGCCACAGAAACAGTTTAATTTGATAACTGCCACGAATAGATTATTCATACATTTAGATAAAAATCCTTTATCTCACAAATGGGATAAAGTATCTCACAAGGCCAAATGGGATAAAGATCTGCATTAATATTATCAATAAAGAATGGGTTTCTCTACATACAGAAGTTTAAAAAGGATCATTGAACATAAGAGGAAACAGTGAAGATAGATGGTACTCAATTCTGGACAGAATAGCAAAACTGGGGAAAACCATTTCGAAGGGATGCTGGAGATGCAACAGTAAAAACGGCTCACTTATTTATTTTTGTCGGTTCCTCCAGTTGGTGAAGATATTCTGGAGAGAAGCGTTTAAAACATTAGAAGACACATTAAGAGTGGAATGATCAAAGCAGTCCGATATTATTTCCTTTGCATTTATAGCCCTGCCTTTCTCCCTGAGGGGATCCAGAGTAGTTCACGTCATTCTCTTTCCTCCGTTGTACTCTCAGAGCATCCCTGTGAAATAGGTCAAGCTGGGATTATATGACAGGCCCCAGGTCACCCAGCAAGCTTCTGTGGCACTGTGGGGATTCAAATCTGCGTCCCCCAGATCCTAGTCTGACAACCAAACTACTACACCATAACAGCTCTGTAGTTAGAAATTGTCCCTCCACCTTTCTCCAGGATGTTTTCAGCATGCCGATGTGTACGTTTAGCTCAGTGATGGCGAACCTTTTTGAGACCAAGTGCCCAAACTGCAACCCAAAACCCACTTATTTATCGCAAAGCGCCAACACGGCAATTTAACCTGAATACTGAGGTTTTAGTTAGAAAAAATGGTTGGCTCCAAGGCGTCCGTTACTCGGGAGTAAGCTTGGTGGTAGTCATTAGCTTTGCTTTGAAGCAACCATGCAACTCTTCAAACGGGTGAATCACGACCCTAGGAGGGTTTACTCAGAAGCAAGCCCCATTTCCAGCAACCGAGCTCACTCCCAGGTAAAGGATTGTACTTTAGTTCTTTGCATGAAAATCCGTGGGGTTTAACAGCGCTTAACAGGGTTACCTACACTGCTTCCCCAAAACTAGGTCTTAGGTTTAATGCTAATAATCGGGCTCAGTGGCCCAGGCCAGCCTAAATGTGCAATTTCCCCCCCACATGATGAACTCTGTTTGTGCGTGCCCACAGAAAGGGCTCTGAGTGCCACCTCTGGCACCCGTGCCATAGGTTCGCAATCACTGGTTTAGCTCCTCTGGTGTTGGGTTGTTGGCAGCAGAACAGTTCTGGTTTGTTTTAAGTTTTATCCTGCCAAATGGGTATCTACAAGCATTGCCCTGGTGTGGTATGTGGCAGTTTGAGAAACAGCAGCTCTAATTGGATCCCTGGTTACGCATACGAATTGTGGGTACAATTCACCCTTGCACAGAGGTGTGATGGAGTGAAATTGGGATGGACAGGTTTGTTTTTAAAGCATGCCCCCTCCTCTCCCCAACATGGAAATATGTCATGCCACCAGATTTAAAGCAAGACAGTCGCTGTTTATTCACTGGAAGCTTTCGGTCTCATCCGTATGCACGGCACACAAGCGGGCTTAATCACTCTGTCTGGTGTGCCATATGGGGCAGAGGATCCCATCTGGCAATACTTTACTGCTTCAGCAGGAAACGAGGAGGCTGCACCCCGTCAAGAGCCTTCCCTTTTTCCATATTTCACACACAACTTTGCTGTTGCTCATTTACCAGCCCCGCTTTGGTTTGTAGAAGAAGAAGAGTTTGGATTTATACCCACCTTTCTCTCCTGTAAGGAGACTCAAAGGGGCTTACAATCTCCTTTCCCTCCCCCCCCCCCACAACAAACACCCTGTGAAGTGGGTGGGGCTGAGAGAGCTCCGAAGAGCTGTGACTACTAGCCCAACGTCACCCAGCTGGCATGTGTTGGAGAGCACAAGCTAATCTGGTTCCCCAAATAAGTCTCCACAGCTCAAGTGGCAAAGTGGGAATCAAACCTGGTTCTCCAGATTAGAGTGCACCTGCTCTTAACCACTAAACCACACTATTGGTTTTTTATCCAACTTTTCTTGACTTATAAGGAGTCTCAAAGTGACTTACAGTTGCCTTTCCTCCCCATAACCATGTGGAGGAAGGTGGAGCTGAGAGAGTTCGGAGAGAGCTGTGATTGGCTCAGGGTCACCCAGCAGGTTTCTTGTGGAAGAGCGGGGGAAAACAAACCCTGTTCGCCAGATAAGAGTCCGCTGCTCATGCGGAGAAATGGGGGAAACTGGGTTGGGTGGGGAGGGAACACAGCCCGTCTCCTTACCAGGCTGCAGGTGTTATGAGTTGCCTTCCTCTGTTTTTCTTTTTCGATTCCAGCACAGGAAGTCCTCGACAACTTGAAGGATCGCTGGTATCAAGCTGACAACCCACCTGCAGACCTCCTGCTGAACGAGGAGGAGTTCCTGTCCTTTCTCCATCCGGAGCACAGCAGAGGGATGCTGAAGTTCATGGTCAAGGAGATCGTCCGAGATCTGGGTGCGCCTCTCTCAGAGTTGCCGTTCAATGGGGGCTTAGTTCTCACTGTAGCAGGAAAGCCCCAGCAGGGGTGTCAAACGTGTGGCCCAGGCCTGCGAGCCAGTTGGAGAGCACAAGCTAATCTGGTTCCCCAGATAAGCCTCCACAGGTCTTGCTCCCAATCTGGCCTGGTGAGCCATGACTGCCAGGCCTCCCTTCCCCTGCTCCTGATCTGGCCTGGCAGTTATGGCTCACCAGGCCAGATTGGGAGCAAGAAGAAGAAGAGTTTGGATCTACACCCCACCTTCCTCTCCTGTAAGCTCCTTTCCCTTCCTCTCCCCACAACAAGCACCTTGTGAGGTAGGTGGGGCTGAAAGAGTTTGAAGAGAACTGTGACTAGTCCAAGTCACCCAGCAGGAATGTAGGAGTGCGGAAACGCATCTGGTTCACCAGATAAGCCTCCGCCACTCAGGTGGAGGAGTGGGGAATCAAACCCGGTTCCCCAGATTAGAATCCGCCTGTTCTTAACCACTACACCAAAGCAGGGATGGTGGGGTTTGCTTTAACAGGCTTGCAACAAAATCTAAAAACTTCCTCTTTAAAAAAATAAGATTTTTCTGAAGCACAACTGTATGCTCTGCTTCCACGTTCCATGATCTTTTTCCCTGTGTTCATGCAGAACTGAATTTTATTTGTGGCTCTAAATGGAGTGTGTGTGTGTATGTAAGATTTGAGTTCAGTGGCATCCTACAGACCAACAAGATTGGGGCGGGGGTGGGTGGGTAATAAGCTTTCATGGGTCTAACTCCCTTTGCCAGACAATATCTGATGAAACTGTGACTCTTGAACGCTGATACCCTCAAAATGTTGTTGTACTGGATTCGAATCTAACTGTTCTGCTGCGGACCAGCATGGCTACTCTTTGGAGATAGAATGATGTAACCCAGAATCTTCACCACCCATCATACCTGGCAACGTTCAGCTCTTTTCGAGTAATTGCAGAAATTCTTATGACTGCCATCCTAGCCCCGTCAGCCAGCTGCCAAGTGCAGAAAGCCACAAACAGGATATAGCTCAGTAAAGGTGCTTTCTTGACAAAATGCCGAGAGCCACCATGAATCTAATTTAAGAGGAGGTTAATTTTTGCGCGTGTGGTTTGGTTCTTTTTATCTCCCCTCCGCAGATCAAGACGGTGACAAGAAGCTGACTCTTTCTGAGTTCATCTCCTTGCCCGTCGGCACTGTGGAGAACCAGCAAGCCCAGGACATCGACGACGACTGGGTGAAAGACCGGAAGAAGGAGTTTGAGGAAGTCATTGACGCAGATCACGATGGCATCGTCACCATGGAGGAGTTAGAGGTGAGCCGCCCTCTGTACCTTGCGTGGGGGTATTTAGACTGTGGCCCCCTCCTTGTGTGCCCTGTGGGGGATTTCACCCGTTCTACTCATTAGACCTTCCGCTTACCCTCTCATCCCCAGTCTGGGACAACTGACTAGCTCTGGCAGTCTCATCTCGCAGGCAGGGTTTGGGTGGCACCTGGCTGGAAAAAAATCTGATGCAGGCATGATAAAGGCGTTACGTATAATTTCCTACTCTGCGCTGAGCATTATCAAAGCAGGTGATCAGAATTCACATTTTGGGGGCGGGGGATTCTTTTACTGGATGCGTACTTGCTTCACAAAGGGTGTATTTGGGCTCTTTTTGATTTCTGCTGAAAACAGTCGTCACACATCAGTCAGAAAGAGCAAAAAGGCGTGCTAGCTTTCAGCTTTCAACTCTTAGCTGGAAAACAGTGACGTAGAAGTAGGTCAGTATTATCATTAAAACATGCTGAGGCAGAGGTTTGCCAAATGCAAATTTCTGCTTGGGGATCCTCTGCCATTATTTGTGTGTGGGATATCCTCCCTCCCCTCCCAAGTTCAAAAGCTTATGAAGAAGAAGGAGGAGAGTTTGGATTTATATCCCCCCTTTAAGGAGACTCAGAGGGGCTTACAATTTCCTTTCCCTCCCCACCCCAACAACAGACACCCTGTGAGGTGGGTGGGGCTGAGAGAGCTCCAAAGAACTGTGACTAGCCCAAGGTCACCCAGCTGATGTGTGTTGGAGTGCACAGGCTAATCTGGTTCCCCAGATAAGCCTCCACAGCTCAAGTGGCAAAGTGGGGAATCAAACTCAAACCCAGTTCCCCAGAGTGCACCTGCTCATAACTACTACAGCACGCTGAGGTGGCTAGCTAGGGCTGTGTGTTGTTTTAAGAAAGCAATCCATTTGGGACAGTAATGTTCATAAGATCAGCAGTAAAAAAAATCACATCATGAGAAGCCAGCATCTTAAAAGCAACCCTAGAGCTGTGGTAGATTTGGGGTGGGGGGACAGACAACAAGATCTTGGGGGTCTTTGCAAATTTCCCATGAAGTTCTCAGGCGTCTCCCATCAGATCATTAACCTGCACAGCTTCAGCCCCTCCCTTCAACCTTGGGAATTCCCAAACCGTTCTCAGGACCAGGAAGGCGTGGCCACTTCCTCCAACCTTTATCATTTCCTCTTTCCAGGAGTACATGGACCCCATGAACGAGTACAACGCCCTGAACGAAGCCAAGCAAATGATCGCTGTGGCGGATGAGAACCAAAACCACCACCTGGAGCTGGAGGAGATTTTGAAATACAGCGAATATTTCACGGGCAGCAAGCTGATGGACTACGCCCGGAACGTCCACGAGGAATTCTGAGCTCTCGGCCCGCAGCTCTCGATGCACCTTCTCGCTTTCCAAAAAAACCCACAACAAACTGAAAGAGAATTCCCTTTTGCTGCTATATCTGTGTTCTGTGTGCATACAGTGTGGTGTTCTAGACTCTTATTTTTTAAAGGAAAGCCATCTATGTACGTGTGTATATATAAAATGTTGTATATATAAATATAACCGATCCACAGCTCTCTTGCCTTCAAGAATGGAGGGTGTTCGACAAAAAACCCAGGCCCAGTCTGGAGAAGTTCCCATTCAAGCTTGCTCTCTGCACCCTTTCCTGCCGGCAGCTCCGTTGTCGTTGAAAGCCGCTTTAAAATACTTTGTGCTTTTGTCTGATCTCCAAAAGCCACATGTTAACATCAGAGGACTGTTTGCTTGCGCACTTGGTTTGTTTTCCCTGTTTACAACATGCCCAAAGAGTCAGCAATAGCTGGGAGGGGGAGGAGTCATAGCATTTTCCACAACATGCTTCCTTCCGATTGAGCACAATATACATTACGAAGAACGGAAGGGCAGGAAAGTGCTAGGTTAGAAACACAAGTTGGAGCCAGCATATTATAGCGGTTAAGAGCAGTGGACGCCAGTCTGGGGAACTGGGTTTGATTCCCCGCTTGTCCACATGAGCGGCGGACTCTAATCTGGCGAACTGGATTTGTTTCTCCGCTCCTACACACGAAACCTGCTGGGTGACCTTGGGCCAGTCACAGTTCCCTCCCACCTACCTCACTGAAATGGCTTCATGCATTATGCATTCTGAGGCTACCTGTTGGCCTCAGGTTGGTCCTCTAGACTTAGGACAACCTGTTTGAGAAGCCATTGCACTGTGGGAGGGAATGTTTGGAATTCATCAACAAGGAGTCTTGCCATCTAAAAGGTCCCCTTCTCACTGGACACAGTGTGTAACAGACTTCCCTCTGTGATACATCTCTGAAGATGCCAGCCACAGATGCAGGAGAAACATTAGGAGCAAGATCGACCAGACCAGGGCCACACAGCCCGGAGAACCCACCACAACCAGTTGAATCCGGCCATGAAAGCCCTCAACAAATTTAATGACGTTGGCCCTAACACAGATTTACTAGGGGAGGGGGCTTCCTTCCACTGGGAGGATGGTCCACTTATGCTTCCTCTTTGCTGCGTTTACTAGATCATGCATGGATCTGGCTAAATACACTGTTGGGCTGAAATTAATTTTAGGGGAGAAGTCATGGAAGGTTGAATGCTAAAAGCCCCAGATCCAATTTCTGGTATCTCTGGTTCAAAAACCTCTGTTGGAAAAGATACCCTGGGGAATAGCTGCTACCCTGAGTAGATAATTCTGAGCCAGGCAGGTCAGGGGCCCCTTCCGCACACGCAGAATAATGCACTTTCCAAAGACAGTTGTCAGAAGAAGCTGCAAAAGACGAATTCCCTGTTCATGGTGTATTAATTGGATTTCGAAGTTTAAATATCTAGTTCTGTGGCTTAGCCTCTGCCCAGCCAATCAAGCATCTAATGCTCAATCAGAAATGTTGCTGGGCAAAAGCCCCACCTAGCCCTGACCATTTTCTAAAAACGTGGGTGCCATGAAAGGCACCGATGGGCACCACGTTGGGTACTCGTGTTCTAAGTGGTACCTTAGAGATACCAGAAGGTTCCCGAATGCTCTTCTTCATGGGCAAAATAAGAGGCCCATTTCAGGCCATCTGAAAATGCTCCTTGCAGATCACCCTAAAGATGTTGTTGCTTAATTCTGTGTCTTCTGTGCAGGACTCCACTGGCACAGGCCCATGCGTGCCTGCACAGAAGACAACAACTAAAGATAAGTGCAACTTGGTTTTTTAATGTTGTTTCAAAAGCCTGCCAAACATGTTGCCCCCTCCCCCTGCCCAGCAGGATTGGAGCTGCTAAGCTGGAACATTCTGCGCTAGATGATAAATATTTAGACTAATTTTTGAGCAGTCAACGAAAAGCAGCAACGTCCCAAGAATTTGAGGGCGTTGCTCACGATTTGTGGTTTGAGTAGAAGGAACAAGCAGATCTGATCCAGCGAGCAGAAAGTCATGAAATCTGAACAAAAATCACGGTTATAAGAATTGAATGCAAAACAAAAAAGCGTTGGTCCTACTTTAGCAGTACTTCTTTCAAAAAGGCTGATGGCTGCAATATTTTCTTCTTTGCAACATTCCTTTGCAGAGCTGACTCATAAAAGAAATGTTCGTATTTTAATTTCTTCAAAAAAACCAGCAACCCCAATATGGAGGAAAAAGGTGGTGCTTAAAGACTTCTTGGAAATGCCCTAACAATAGGAACTTGTCACAGCCATTCATCTTTCAGAGCAGCACGCCACCTTTCTTGGCTGTTTTATCTGTCCGAAGGTGTACACTGGAGTAGTCAAACAAACGGTGGCAGCCCAATTGAGGTGAAACATGACATACCGGTTAAATTTCTCCATGTTTCTCCTTTTCTCACTTGTCCTTCGAAGTTCAGGGCTAAGCTGTGGCCCACAGGAATATCCTTTGGACGGACTGAAATGCTGTCACCTCTGTGCTCCAGGTGAGTTGACGCTTTGTTATCATGGACAGGTTGGATACTGCAGTGAGCGTGGGTGTATTTTGGGGGTAGCTGGAGAAGCACGAATGAGACGCAGCCTCCACAGAAACACAAGGAGCGGGCTTGGATGCTGACCCTACAGCCTTCCCCCTTTTCATCTCCGATGCGTGAATTGTTCCAAGCTCTTGGTTTCGATTCCATCGCTGGGTATGCATCCCAGTCAGTAACTGGTTTTCTTTGCTAGTTTCAGGTGGGTACCTATGTTGGTCTACAGTAGAAGAGCAAGTTTTGAGACCAAACAAAATTTCCAAGGTATACATTTTGAGAGTCGAGTACAATCAGATTTTATTATATCTGATGAAGCGAGTTAATGGAGACCTTGCTGATCTTTTAAGGTGCTGCTGTGCGTGAATCTTAGGCTCATTCCGCACATGCAGAATAATGCACTTTCAACCTGCTTTCAGTGCTCTTTAAAGCTGTGCGGAATAGCAAAATCCACTTGCAAACAGTTGTGAAAGTGGTTTGAAAACGCATTATTTTGCGTGTGCGGAAGGGGCCTTTGTTTTCTTTCAGGGTCGCCTGTGAGATGGGGGGTTTGCAGGTTCCAGCTCTTTGTCGAAGATGCTGCTTGCCTTCAGGGTTTGCAGTTGGAGGACAGATTTCTGCCGATGACTGGTAGTTGCTCACCTCTGGGACACACATTTCAGAAGTCAGTCCCTTACTGGGAGAGCCCATTGGTTGACAGCAGGGCCCAGTGATGCATTTGGGGAACCTGAAATCCAGTCCCCGGAAAGCCACTGCCAAGCAAAGGAAACCATATTTAGCTGGATTTGATTTGACTCTGTTCAAAATGACATCAAATATTCAATCTCTGTGTTGCAAAACTCAAGGACTCATGGTCAGAGTCTGCTGGCATCCAGAAGTGTGTGAGATCATGGAGGAAGCTGTTTAGAGAAATGCAGGAAAAGCTGGTTAGGAAAGGTGGCTGTTTTCAAGAGGTGTGGATGGTCAAAATTTTCCATTTTTCTCAACAGAAGAGGAATAGGCAAAGACTTGGAGGATAAGTCAATGAACCCTCCATGTTCAGAGGCAGTAGCTCTGAATATGAGCTGATGTGAGACACGGAGTGCAGGAAGCAGATAGCTTTCCCCTTGAGGTTTCCTGAAGACATGACTAACTCGCTTATCTTGGAAACAGGATACTGGGTTAGATCTGATTCAGCAGAGCTGATCGGCTGGGGAAAGGTAGGTTTTTAACTGTTCCATCTAGCCACAATAGTCCTTCCAGATCATGCCAATAGTCCATCTAGTCCAGCATCCTCTTTTCCACAGGGGTCATCCAGGTGTCTCCAGATGGCCAACAAAAAAGGCATGAAAATCAGAGTTACCCCCACCATGTCATCAATGTGCAGCAACTGATATTCAGAGGTAGACTGCCAGTGAACATGGAGGCTCTTACTTAATGGAATGAACCTATCCTCCATGGAGATGCCTGAATTCCACCTTAAAACAATCTAAGCTTTTCACTGTTGTTCCATCTTGTGGCAGTGAGTTCCACAAGCAAACGAGGAAGCCGATCTACTTTCTGTCCGTTCCAAATCTACTGCCCATCAGGATTATTGCGTGCCCCTCGAATTCCCACATTCTGGAAGAAGGAGGAAATATTTCTCCCTGTTTTCAACAACCAGTTGATGAATCTATCAGCTCTTTCTTTTTGTCTCTCCCTCTGGGCGCTACAACCAGTTGCATTTTGCTACACGTCGCTGTCTGCTTGAGCAGCGTAGTTTCCTCTCTCAAAACCCTTTTCCCCCCATTTAGGAACAACAATGCAAGCCCGCTGCACAAGAAACACCGACACTATTTGCCGACCGTGTGATGAGGGATCGTATAACCCGACATTCACTACGTGGGACTGTAAGAGCTGTACCATCTGTGACCCTGGTAAGTCCCCTTTGGCAGGACAAGAATTGTAGAGAGGTAGCCGTGTTAGTCGCCTGCAGCAAAATTAAACGGAAGCCCAGAGGCACCTTATAGAAGAACAAAATTTATCCCAGTAGAAATTTTCATGAGGTTGAACTGACTGTCAGACGCTGAGAGGAAAGACAGATAGACCAATAAACACTGCACTGAACTCCTTGGGTGGTGGGGTAAAAATGTTTATTAAGTTTATTAAGTTTCCAACAAAACAAATCTATAAAAATATACAGCGAATATTGTATCTTGTCCAGTTCTTAGAATTAAATAGGCATAAATCAATTGCTACAGTTATCGAGTCACTATCTTCTCTTAATTTCCCCACCCTATTAGGGCTCCGTTTTTTTACTTACAACTTTCAGCAATCTTCGTTGCTCATTGAGCTTTATACCAAAGAAATGGTCTGCCAGGATGCTAGGACACCTGCTGAAAAAGATGTGCCGTGTGTGTTTTTCTCACTATCCTTTGTGCTTTCTATTTCTCAGCCAACGGACTTCAGTGGGTGAAGAAGTGCGAACGCACTTCCGACACGGTTTGCGTGTGTCTCCCGGGCCACGAGCCAGCCACCTCTGGGTTCGGCGAGAAAAGTGAGTAGAGCTTTTTCTGTCAGTCAAGATGCTGTCAGACACCCTGCCTCTATTAACATCCAAACTGTCTTGTTCCAGGATGTAATCCCTGCCCTAAAGGACATTTCTCCAAAGGAGGGGAGAAAGCATGCACCCCTTGGACAAAGTAAGTATGCCCAGTAAGTAGATCAAAAGGTGCTAAGAACCCAACAGAAACTGGAGGGTTATGTGAATAGTCTCTCTTTTGTTTCTCGATTTCTATTACGGTTTGTTGACATTCTTAGCTTTTCACCGATGGGTTTTATTGCTTTATTATCCTTGTGTGCGCATTTTTACATGCCATTCAGAGGTGGGATCCAACCAGTTCTCACCACTTCTCTAGAAGTGGTTACTAATTTTTTCTGAGTGCCGAGAAGGGGTTACTAAAGCAACCTCCCTGCCCATAGGAACTGGAGGTGCGTGTGTGCGGTGGCGCCACTGTTTGAATCCCACCACCATCGGAACCTGTTAATAAAAATTTTGGATCCCACCACTGATTGCCATTCCTATGATATTTAGCTTTACAATGCATACTGCTTCTATGGCAATGTTGCTTTGTGGACGCACGTTGGAAAATGTGTACGTTTAATGGGGAAAATGCCACGTGAGGCACTAGAAATTAGCTTGGAAGCAATGAATTCTGGGTTTGTTCGTATAAGACAGAAGCAAAATGAAAGCATAGGTTTCAACATTAAAACCAACATCCTCCCTGGATAACAGGTGGTTGTTTTAAAAATCTTGAACTAAAGCCTCTTCCACACATGCAGAATAATGCACTTTCAATCCACTTTCACAACTGTTTGCAAGTCGATTTTGCTATTCTGCACAGTAAAATCCAGCTGCAAAATGGATTGAAAGTGGATTGAAAGTGCATTTATTCTGCATGTGTGGAAGGGACTACGACTTGTCCTCCAAATACTCCAGATCATAATATGGATGCTTTCAACATTTTCCTTCTCTGATGTTCTCTTGGATTTTGGATTTTGGAATCATTTGGCTTATTACCGACACAATAGGAATGCATCGATTCCTTCCCCCCCGAATTTTGCAGATCGCACAGTGTGCACGCAAGAGCTTTCAGATCACTGCTATTTTGATCTCTCGCTTTGTCACCATGGTAACCTGCGTAAATCAATTTAAATAAAGTGCAAAAGAGGAATCTTGATGTGATATCTGTATGGCGATTCTCAGTGTGTGGTGTTTTCCTAATGTGCACATCAATAACGTGGTGTGCAGACTGTTGCTCTGAGGCTGATTTTTGTGGGCGCATTTGATCAATATGCAGAGATGCCTCAGTAATATAGAGAGGAGGAAAGACAGGGTTAACAAGAGGAACGGAGGGTTGTGGCAAATTAAACTCCTGGCATTAATTCATAGAAAGTCTTCAAGCGAAATCAGAATTCAGGAGCAGAAGGCCTGAGAAAAACCAGAGAGAAAAAAATGAAGAGGAGAGGAGAAACTTTGCCCATCCCAAAGTACAGGTGGAAAGAGGAAAATTGTCACGCTTTGAGCGTCCTCCCCAAATGCAGTAATTAATTTTATTAGTTCATTTTATAAAATGTGTTACCCCATCATTTCTTAGCCAAACAACAAACAAGATCAAGTTCAATATAATCAACAGCCATGAAACAATAAAATCGCAATAAAGTTGAAGGGGAAGAAGGAGAAGGAGAAGGAGAAGAAGAAGAAGAAGAAGAAGAAGAAGAAGAAGAAGAAGAAGAAGAAGAAGAAGAAGAAGAAGAAGAAGAAGAAGAAGAAGAAGAAGAATAGGAGGAGTAGGAGGAGTTTGGATTTATATCCCCCCTTTCTCTCCTATAGGAGACTCAAAGGGGCTTACAATCTCCTTTCCCTTCCCCCACACACAACAAACACCCTGTGAGGTAGGTGGGGGTGAGAGAGCTCTGAAGAACTGTGATTAGCCCAAGGTCACCCAGCTGGTGTGTGTTGGAGTGCACAGGCTAATCTGAATTCCCCAGATAAGCCTCCACAGCTCAAGTGGCAGAGCAGGGAATCAAACCCGGTTCCTCCAGATTAGAGTGCACCTGCTCTTAACCACTATGCCGCTGCTGCTTAAGAGTACTACCCCAAATTCCATCTATGATGGCAACGAAGTTCCTATTAGAGTACCCATGTTTCATTTCTGTTCCTTTGTTTAAAATGACAGTTGTACGGCTACAGGAAGAACAGTTTTCCGAGCCGGGAGCAGGGAGGAAGATGCAATCTGCAATAATGCCCCCACTCTGACAACCAAGTTACCCATCAAGAGTTCTTCGAAGAGAGAAATGGGTCAGGCCACGTCAGTTACGAAGCCCAACTCGACTTCATCTACCTCGATTCCTTTGCCAACGGAGGGCCCATCAGGTGGTGTTCAGAACTCTGGTAAGGAAAACTCGGTGGGCTTTGGGCACAGGGTGCTCGAACTTTCGTCCCCACGCGCTGCTAATTTTGGCAAAGCGAATAAGGGCGCCTTTGGCCTGTGAGGAGGTCTACTGACTTCTCCTTGGCCAAATCTCTCCCTTAGGTTTTGAAATTCCAAACCCCCGAAGTGGAACTAGTGGACTTGGAATGTTCCATTCTTTGTTTCTGAGTTTGGCGGGATCTCCGCGCAAATGTAGTTTGCCGCAACTCTTTCAGCTCACTTGCATCTCCCCCAAATAGACTAAAGGAAGTGCATTGATATATTTATGCAGGGGGGAAACATCTTGATACCGTGTCAACGTGTATGTGTGGTGGAACAGACAATTGAAGGGATGCCAGATTCCCAGGGAATTTGGGGACACCCCAAAATTACAGCATATCTTCAGACCTCAGAGAAAATGGATGCTTTGGAAGGCGGACTCTGTGGCCTTGTACCCCAGAGAGCTCCATGTCCTCCCCCAAATCCACCCCCAAATCTCCCAGGCCCCTTCCGCACATGCAGAACAATGCATTTTCAATCCACTTTCAATCCACTTTGCAGCTGGATTTTACTGTGCGAAATAGCAAAATCCACTTGCAAGCAATTGTGAAAGTGGATTGAAAGTGCATTATTCTGCAAGTGCGGAAGGGGCCCAAGAGTTTCTCAACTTGGATCTGGCAGCCTTCCCCTTGGTTTTCCCCACTGTTCTAACCCTCGGTCCTCTCCTTCTGTTTACCTTGTAGAATATTTATTGTACATCCTCGTCGCTACAGCCTTGCTTCTTGCATCGGGCGTGATTATTCTGTTGAAGATTTTTGGGAAAACTAAGGAACCAGGGAGGTTTGCGGAACAGATATATAAGGGTGAGTCCCTGGCAGTTTTGGAGGGCTCTCTCTCTCTCTCTTTCTCGCCCCCTCCCTCCTTGGGAGACTGGAAGATACAGGTCAATGCAGACACAGTGATGGTACTAACTTAGGCAGTTTTAAGGGGAAAAATAAAAAGACAGAAGAGTTAAGAACCCAAAAAGTCAAGACTCAAGTTCCCATATAGGGCCAACAGATTCAATTATAAAAATGATATAAATAATAAAAATTGTAATATAGAATATATGCATGTATTGTCAGCTAAAACCGTGGGGAGGGAGGGATTTTATATTATTAGAATGCTGGACGCCACCTATATCTTGATCTTAACTCTAAATTTAAACCTTGAGTTTTATATTCGGTAAATGCATTGGGAATTTTATCGCTGCTTTTAAATGTTTATTTATTTATACTGTGTTTTAATTGTTGTACACCGCCCAGAGCCCTTCGGGGATGGGGCGGTATAAAAATCAAATAAATAAATAAATAAATAAAAATAAAAACAACAACACAAATGAGCCCTTTATAACCGACAGTACTAACATATCCAAGCACAATAATTACACAAATGGACAAACACAGTTTCTAAAGGAAATCAGACAAATGCATATAAGGGGAAGGCCAAAAGTAGAACCTCCATGTTTAGAGGCAGTATACCTCTGTCTACAAGTTACTGGGGAGCGGGGTCAACCCCAGGGGAAGGTTTTGGCCTTTGTGCTTTGATTGTGGGTGTGGAGGCAGAGAATTCGATCTATGTTTGCCTGTCGCAGTGTGCTTTTAATGCAAATTGAACCTAAATCAGTTCGTCCACTATTGGAGACCAGAGAAAAACACTAACAAATGCTGTTTGTTTTCTCATTCCTTTTTTTGTGTGAAATGGCAGTCCCTCCCAAAGTGAGATTAAAAAAAAAAATTAGTTGTGGCCAAATGCATGCTGGTTGTTTTCTCACGTCTCTCCTCCATAATTCTACCTCCCCTTCTGCCTTTCAGATGGAAAAAACAGCTTTCGTATCCCTATCCAGGAAGAGCAAATCGACACCAAAGCCAGCCTTGTGCGAAACTGACTTTAGCTGAGAAGAAAAGGTTCAACACTTAGCCATGGAGAAGGAGAGTATCCATTCCTATCCATCACCTGAAGCCCAAATCTTTTGCTCCTACTTCATCAATCTCCTAAAGTTGTTCCAATCGAGTGTGGGGGAAATTTGCAATTTTTTTCCCAGGGCCTGTTTATATTGCAGATCGGTGTCAGTTATTTATAGAGCATTTCCAGGTCTGCTCTGGCCGCTGGTGATTGATGCGGGAAGGGGGTTTGTGGAAGGAATGGCTTTCCAGATCCAGGTTGGGAAATTCTTTGAGTTCTGGGGATGGAGCATGAGGAGGCCTCATTGGGTTATTAGACCGTAGAGTCCATCATCCAAAATGTCCATTTCTGAAGGGGGACTGACCTCTGTAATCTAGAGATGAGCTATTATTCTGAGGCATCCTCAGATCCAACAACTCTAGCTTTATCCCATCTCCAGTTGACGTCTCCAACTTTATCCCATGTCATAGGCTCATTCCGCACAGCAAAATAATGCACTTTCAAACTGCTTTCAGTGCTCTTTGAAGCTGTGCGGAATGGCAAAATCCACTTGCAAACAGTTGTGAAAGTGGTTTGAAAACGCATTATTTTGCGTGTGCAGAAGAGGCCATAGTTTCCTCCAAAGAATCCCCGGGGTTGTGGTTTGAGTGAAAGAGGCCGAGAATTCTTGGTCAGAGATTCCCAGCCTCTTTTTCTGTCTTCCTGCATAAGCTCTCCACTTCGGTAAATCTTTTCATGAGGTTATCTTTTTTATGTATTTGGAAATTTATGTTTCAATAAAGCAGGCCTACTTGACAGGATTTGCTTCTAGCTACCAGAGACTTATACGGCAGTAGAAAATTTTTAATTAAGTAGGGTAGGTATGCCCAAATTCCTGCCTTTCAATATGAAGTTTTGATGGTGACTCATACCTGTGTTAGCAGGCCTCCAGTGACTTAATTTGTCCCAAAACTTCTGATTTCAATTGTGGTTTGATTTGAACATATTTTTAGTTTCTTTCCTGGAGGACATAGGTGTCAAACTCATGGCCCTCCAGATGTTATGGACTACAGTTCCCATCATCCCCTGCCAGCATCATGCTGGCAGGGGATGATGGGAGCTGTAGTCCATAACATCTGGAGGGCCGCAAGTTTGACACCTGTGCTGTAGGATGACCTATTCAGACCCACCCCAAACACTGCCCTCTCCAGAGTCCAACCTTGGATCTCCCAGAATTTCCCAATTTCCCAGCTTTAACTGCAAAGAGAATTGGGGTTGGAATATTAAATTGGCTGTTGTACTAGCAGACATCAGGTCGAGAGAGCTCCGTTTCCCCGTTAAACCCAGCTTCCAACCCTTCTGTCACAATTTCAGTGAAATTCAAACGTTGGCCCCCTGATTGTAAATTAGGTCTCTTGATGATCTGCAAAGCTGTTTGGTTTTTGAATTATATCTCAAGAGAGATTGTGGAGTCTCTAGGAGAGATTATCTGATGGCTTTACCCCTAGTGCATTCGAAAACAATACTTTCAAACAAAAAAGCGAAGCCCCGCATGCAACCAGTTATTTGAATTTTGTAAATTCGTTGGGGTTTTTTGAACGTATGCAGAATTTTTTTTCTGCTCTTGCTTGTGAACAGTTGTTTTATACGCAGCCTTTTTATATTGTGTTTACACATAGCATTTTGGCACTGATGAAGAGCATCCTGTTGCAACCAGTAAAAGATTTATGTCTCTTTCATGCTCTGTGCTTCTATCTCCGTGTGACGAACTGCCCAACTGTGACACCCTCATTATTCCACATTGGAAAGATTTCCAAGCCCTTTTGGCTCATAGTACGAGCTTCAGCATTCATGCAGACGGTCATAGCAAGCTAGTCGTCATAGCTGCCAAAATCTTATCTAGCTTGGATGGTCAATTCCCTCCACCTTGTCCTCTTTCCACCTGCTGTGCCCAGATGGGATTCTTCCTGAGGACACTGTTCCAGGGTCGCAGAGGGCTGTTGTACAGTATCTAGGGGAAATGTAGCCCGGTGCAAAATCTGAGTTTTTTGCTCCCCCCTCCCCAGTATGGGCGGTTGCCCTCCCCCACCACGACCATTTTTATTGCACCAGGTCTTGAAGTCAGTGTATAGACCAGAGATGGCGAACCTATGGCA
The DNA here is from genome assembly GCF_021028975.2 of Sphaerodactylus townsendi. Taxonomy (NCBI): domain Eukaryota; kingdom Metazoa; phylum Chordata; class Lepidosauria; order Squamata; family Sphaerodactylidae; genus Sphaerodactylus; species Sphaerodactylus townsendi. The sequence goes on from NC_059440.1 coordinate 27,929,979, forward strand.
CGGGTGCCAGAGATGGCACTCAGAGCCCTCTTTGTGGGCACGCACACACAGAGTTCATCATGTGGGGGGCGGAAAATCACCCCCCCCACACACACACATCTAGACTGTTCTGGGCCACTGAGCACAACGTGCGCGCACCACGGTGAGCAGGGAGGACTCGGCTGGTGAGCCTGGTGCCTGTGCTCTGGGTGGCTGCTGCCTGGGGGGCGGGGGGGGGGGGCCAGAGGAGGCAGAGATGCTAGAGAGGCACAGAGCAGTGTGCGTGGGACTTGCTGGAGGCTAGAGCAGGCTGGCCCCTACTTAAGTGGGTGGGGTGGAGGAAGAGGGAGCCAACCGTTTTCTTCTAAACTAAAACCTCAGCATTCAGGTTAAATTACCGGGTTGGCATTTTGTGATAAATAAGTGGGGTTTGGGTTGCAATTTGAGCACTCGGTCTCAAAAAGGTTCACCATCACTGGTATAGACCCAGGGGGAAGGAGGAGGGATATGGGGGCGATTTTCCGCCCCCCACGTGACTAAATGGCCAAAGCCCAGGGACATTTGACCCCATATGTCCCCCTGGGCAGTATGCCTCTGCTGTTGTATATGGTAGTTTTTATTGTATGCATTTCTTGTTTTTACAGCCTGACTCTTTTGTCCGTCACCCAGTTTTGCATTCTTGCTATCATGTCTTATATTGTTTTTACTGCAATGTTTTCATTGTACTCTCCCTTATTACAGCGTTTAGGATATGCTATGCCTGATACTGTACTGCTATATTTTGTGATTTGCCTTGAGTCTCAGTGAGAACTGCAGATTGTAAATGAAGAAATAAAGTCTTTTTTCCACTGCATGACTTGGAAGTGTGATGTCTGTGGTACCCAACATATCCTGGGACCTACATTTCTCAGAATATACCAAGCACTTACGTCACCCTCCTCTCAACTGTCTCCTTCGGTTTGTCAGTTCTGGGTAGGGAAATCACTGAAGATTTGAGGATAGAGTCCATAGTTGCCACTACATAAGAACATAAGAACAAGCCAACTGGATCAGACCAGAGTCCATCTAGTCCAGCTCTCTGCTACTCGCAGTGGCCCACCAGGTGCCTTTGGGAGCTCACGTGCAGGAGGTGAAAGCAAGGGCCTTCTGCTGCTGCTGTTGCTCCCAAGCACCTGGTCTGCTAAGGCATTTGCAATCTCAGATCAAAGAGGATCAAGATTGGTAGCCATAAATCGACTTCTCCTCCATAAATCTGTCCAAGCCCCTTTTAAAGCTATCCAGGTTAGTGGCCATCACCACCTCCTGTGGCAGCATATTCCAAACACCAATCATACGTTGCGTGAAGAAGTGTTTCCTTTTATTAGTCCTAATTCTTCCCCCCAGCATTTTCAATGAATGCCCCCTGGTTCTAGTATTGTGAGAAAGAGAGAAAAATTTCTCTCTGTCAACATTTTCTACCCCATGCATAATTTTATAGACTTCAATCATATCCCCCCTCAGACGTCTCCTCTCCAAACTAAAGAGTCCCAAAAACTAGGGCCCCTTCTGCACATGCAGAATAATGCACTTTCAATCCACTTTCACAATTGTTTGCAAGTGGATTTCACTGTTCCATACAGTAAAATCCAGCTGCAAAGTAGATTGAAAGTGGATTATTCTGCATGTACGGAAGAGGCCTAAGTCTTGCAGGATCAACTCAAACCTTAGCTCCATGTTCTGAAGAAGAAGCGCTCCCTTTGATGTGTGACAGTGTTTTGAATTTCCGTCTCCTACCTGCTTTCCGGGGGGAAAAGTTCTGCGGAGATGCTGCCTACGCAAGAGACCAAGCCGTTCTTAAAATAGCTGGGAACTTGATGCGTCTCGTCTGCCATCTTTGATTTTATCTTCCCATGTGACGTGCAGGGACTGTACCTATTTTCCCGGAGGTAGAAGATGCTGACTTTAGCAAAAGCAGCGAGTCTCTTCCTGTCTAAATTTCCCCTCCGTTTTGATTTCCTTGAAGCAGCAGAAAAGATGTGCTCCTTGCAGAAGACGCCCGTGATCCCCAAATGGCAGGACTTCCATCCTTTGAACTGAAATGGAAGAACATAAGACAGGTCTCACTGGATCAGACTGATGGTTCATCTAGTCTTCTTTCCTACAGTGCCAACAAGATACCTTTGGGAAGCCAAAGTGCTGCGAAACAATAAACTGGAATTGCGCAGACCAGAGTTTAACGCCCCAGAGTTTAATTTCCTTTTTTTAAGGAAAAGCAGCGCTCACCTTGCTGTGTAGCCCGGAGGGGGGGTGTGGCGGGAAGCAAAGGCAAGGAGCCCCATAGCTGCTGCTTTGCGAGGCAAGACTTTTTTAAAAAGAAAAGCCAATTCTCCATATTGCTATTTTGCATTTGTAGGAGACCCAGTATCAAGAAAGAGGGGTGTGTTCATGTTGTGGGTGGGTGGGGGATTAGGGCAGAGGTGGGATCCAGCAGGTTCTCACAGGTTCCCGAGAGTAGGTTACTAATTATTTGTGTGTGCCGAGAGGGGGTTACTAATTGGTGATTTTGCCACGTGATTTTTGCCTTAGTTACGCCCCTCCTCTCAGCAGTAGCACACAGAACTTGAAGCAGTCTAGCAGGAGGTGCACCGGTGGGCGTGGCAGCCTGCGCCTGCGTGCATTCGTTTCCCGCCCAAGGACCGGCGCAGCGGCTGCGTTCTTGCCACAGCCCTGCCCAGGAATGCCCCGCCCCTGGAATGCCCTGTCGTGCTCCGCCCAGCCCCATTGGCGCTACGCCACAGTTTGAATCCCACCACCATGGGAACCTGTTACTAAAATTTTTGGATCCCACCACTGGATTAGGGATGTGGTCTAGGGGCAAGGGGGCAGTGGTCTGGAAAAGTTTGGGAACCATTGCTCTGACCAATACACCACACTGCCTTTTGCCTCGTTGATTATCAACTGATCAGTGGATATCTTGTATGGCACTGAGGCCAGACCAAACGAGCCCTGTTTCCTGTTTTCAACAAGGGACAACCGCACAACTTCTAGAAGCCCGCAAGCAAATGACAAAAAAGGATCTTTTGCACCCCAGCGCTTTATAAGTAAAGACATACTACCTTTTCATTCGGAGAGTCTGTTTTGCCCACATACTTAATAATATTACTTCTGTCCTCTATAAAGCTCTGCTAGATGTCTTTTGGCGTTGTGTTGAATTAGCTGCATTGCCAACAGGGGTCAGAAGAGGGGGCCCTGTGTCCCAGTTAAATCCTATGTTACAGTATATTTATATTACATTAAAGTCCACATTGCAATCAGTGGCTGTCTCCTAGCCCCACTTGGTACTATTTAACCTTCCGTGCCGTTCCACACTAGTTTGCCCCTGTTTGGTTCTGGAAACGTTTCCAAGCAGCTTTTACTCTGTTGTTTCTGAAAACAGTTTCCTTTTGAAGGCCTTTTCCATACAAGTCACATACTGATCTTATTTAAACACTTTTGATCCATCCCAGGAGGGACAGATCAAAGAAACAGCATTAACACAATCATAAATGGGCAGCAAACAACCATCCAAACCCAGAAACATTCTCCTTGGGGGGGCGGACAAAAGGGTGGCTAGCAGAGGCGCATCTGGGGAAAATGTAGCCTGGTGCGAAATCTGAGTTTTCTCTCCCAACACCCCTGCTCCCGTATGGGCAGCCGCCCTCCCCCACCATGACCAAACCATGTTTTTTTGCACCAGGTGAAGAAGGAGGAGGAGAAGGAGGAGGAGGAGAAGGAGACGAAGGAGGAGGAGGAGAAGGAGGAGGAGGAGGAGAAGGAGAAGAAGGAGAAGAAGAAGGAGAAGGAGGAGGAGGAGAAGGAGGAAGAGGAGGAGGAGGAGAAGAAGGAGGAGGAGGAGAAGGAGAAGAAGGAGGAGAAGGAGAAGGAGAAGAAGAAAGAGGAGGAGGAGAAGGAGAAGAAGGAGGAGGAGGAGGAGAAGAAGGAGAAGGAGGAGGAGGAGGAGGAGGAGGAGGAGGAGAGTTGGATTTATATCCTCCCTTTCTCTCCTGCAAGGAGACTCAAAGGGGCTAACAAACTCCTTTCCCTTCCCCCCTCACAACAAACACCCTGTGAGGTGGGTAGGGCTGAGAGAGCTCAGAAGAACTGTGACTAGCCCAAGGTCACCCAGCTGGCATGTGTGGGAGTGCACAGGCTAATCTGAGCCTCCACAGCTCAAGCGGCAGAGTGGGGAATCAAACCCGGTTCCTCCAGATTAGAGTACACCTACTCTTAACCACTACACCACTGCTGCTCTCAGTCAGTGTATGGACCTGAGGGGAAGGAGGAGGGGTGTGTGGGGTGATTTCCCACCTGCCCCATGTCTAAATGGCCGCAGCTTGGGGACATTTGACCTCATATGTTTTCCTGGGCAGTACGGCCCCGGTGGGTAGGCTCAAGTAAAGCCACAGAGCTCCTCTATGCATGTCAATGGCCCCTTCCGCACGTGCAGAATAATGCACTTTCAATCCACTTTCACAATTGTTTGCAAGTGGATTTTGCTCTTCCGCACAGCTGCAAAGTGCATTGAAAGTGGATTGAAAGTGCCTTATTCTGCACGTGCGGAAGGGGCCGATGAGGAAATGCAGGGAGACCCCATGGCGAAGCACACGGCTGCGCTGAAAACTAAGCACACAAAAGGACACCGTCTTTGCAGCCTCCATCAACTCTCCAAAGTCAGAGGTAATGAAAGGTCATTCCCACCGCCTACGATACAACAACCTTGTCTTGGAAGTATTCGAGACTGAAGCTGTGACCTTTCCCAGACCCCATGCTCTCCCTTGCAACCACAGTGAGCAGCTAGTGCTTGGGTATGAGTAGGAAGTGGCTTGCCAGACAGTTTGTGTGTGCGCCTGTGTAACCCCCATGCCCAGAATGGGTTGGCCCAGAATGGGTTGACCCAGTAAGGGGTGGAGACTCGGAGCAGCAGAGAGGCTGAAAGAGCTCTTTTGCAGAAGAACAAGGCTACCAGACTCGGACCTTGATTTCTATAAGCCCTTAACACCTTGTTAAGGTAATTTCAATATTGTTGGGAACTACTGGGAAGGTAGTTATTGTTTTGCTGTGTTGTAAATGTTGGAGTTTATTGTTTCAGGGTTTCTTTTGTGGTTGTAATGGGTGAGAGTTCTCCTGGAGACCTTCATCATGTTGCAACCTGTTCATCAAGCCCTTGGAGTCTTCAGGAGCCAGCCAACTTGCAAAGAAGAATTTGGACTTGGCAATATCAGTAGACTGTAAATAGAAGGACTTGAAATGCAACCTGAACAGGACCTTGAATTGTAACGTTAAATGTTGATGTTTTAAAAGTGTTAATTGTACAGAAAAGTAAACCATTTTGTTGTTTAAAAATTGTTGTTGCAACTCATTCCAAGTACTGCCCCACAGAACCCACAAGCTGAGGTTACACCTGCACCTATGTGCATGCACTTTCTCTAGCTACCTGCACAACTCCAAACCCCACAACAGCATGTGGGAGGCTGAAAAACTATAACCCCCCAAAAAATCCCCCAGTCAGATATTCAAACAATTGCATTACACAGTCCCTTATCAGACCTTAGGTTGCAGGGGCTTCTCTTATTGTTAGGGAGATATTGAATTTCAGCTTGACTGTGTTGCTATGCATTGGCTATTAACTGGGTAACAGAATTGTTTACTAATCCAAATTCATAACGTGCTTTGTTATATAACCAGAGAGGATTCTGAGTTTTCTTTCAATTGACTGTTTGACATCCTTGTTTGCGTGGGTTTGCAACTGTGGATTGACAGAAGACTGGTGCCAGTGCGTAAATGCATAGCTGGAAGGGCATTGGATTGGCAATAGCGCAGTGAGAACTCACTAGAGTAGTGATGGCGAATCTTTTTGAGACCAAGTGCCCAAATTGCAACCCAAACCCCACTTATTTATTGCAAAGTGCCAACCCGGCAATTTAACCTGAATGCTGAGGTTTTAGTTTAGAAAAAACAGGTTGGCTCCCTTTTCTTCCGCCCCACCCGTTCGAGCAGGGGCCAGCCTGCTCTAGCCTCCAGCAAGTCCTCCGCACACCGCTCTGTGCCTCTCTATCATCTCTGCCTCCTCTGTGCACCCCCCCTTGGGCAGCAGCCACCTGGAGCACAAGCACCAGGCCCACCAGCCGAGTCCTCCCTGCTCACCGCGGTGCGCGCACGTCATGCTCAGTGGCCCAGGCCGGCCTCGATGTGTGTGTGTGATTTTCCGCCCCCCACATGACAAACTCTGTGTGCGCGTGCCCACAGAGAGGGCTCCGAGTGCCATCTCTGGCACCCGTGCCATAGGTTCGCCATCACTGCACTAGAGGGTTTACTATAGGTCAGTGATGGTGAACCTTTTCGAGAACCAAGTGCCCAAATTGCAACCCAAAACCCACTTATTTATTGCAAAGTGCCAACATGGCAATTTAACCTGAATACTGAGGTTTTAGTTTGGAAAAAAAACGGTTGGCTCCGAGGCGTGCATTACTCGGGAGTAAGCTTGGTGGAAGTCGGTGGCTTTGCTTAGACGCAACCATGCAACTCTTCCAATGGGTGAATCACGACCCTAGGAGGGTTTACTCAGAAGCAAGCCTCATTGACAGCAACCGAGCTTACTCCCAGGTAAAGGATCATGCGTTAGTTCTTTGCATGAAATTCAGTGGGGTTTAACAGCGCTTAACAGGGTTACCTACACTGCTTCCCCAAAACTAGGTCTTAAGTTTAATGCTAATAATCGATCCCAGCGGCCCAGGCCAGCCTAGATGTGTGGGGGAGGGGGGCGACTCTGCGCGTGCCCACAGAGAGGGCTCTGCCACCTCTGGCACCCGTGCTATAGGTTCGCCACCACTGATATAGGTAGTACTTTGGCTAATGGGATCTTGCCTCAGAAAGTACGCATGGGGCATCTTGAGTGTACTACCACCTCAGGGAATGTCTGTATACATTCATTTTAATCCATCCTTCCTCAAAGGGTTTCAAGGTGGTATATGTGTTTTCTCTCACCTCATTTTGTCCACAACAAACAATGTTGCGAGGTAGGTTAGACTGAGAGCAAATGACTGGCCAAGCAGTACCCACTGAGTTACATAACTTAGGGATATTCTAACCACTGCACAACACTGTTTTGAGGTGCAACGTTTCTTATTTATTTAGTTCAGTGATGGCGAACCTATGGCACGGGTGCCAGAGGTGGCACTCGGAGCCCTCTCTGTGGGCACGCGCACACAGAGTTTGTCATGTGGGGGGGAATCACCCACACACACACACACACACACACATCTAGGCTGGTCTGGGCCACTGAGCACGATGTGCGTGCACTGCGGTGAGCAGGGAGGACTCGGCTGGCGGGCTTGGTGCCTGTGCTCCGGGTGGCTGCTGCCTGGGTGGCGGGGGGGGGGGGGGAGAGGAGGCAGAGATGCTAGAGAGGCACAGAGCGGTGCGCGTGGGACTTGTGGAGGCTAGAGCAGGCTGGCCCCTGCTCGAGTGGGTGGGACGGAGGAAGAGGGAGCCAACCGTTTTTTTCTAAACCAAAACCTCAGTATTCAAGTTAAATTGCCGGGTTGGCACTTTGCAATAAATAAGTGGGGTTTGGGTTGCAATTTGGGCACTCGGTCTCAAAAAGGTTCGCCATCGCTGATTTAGTTCATTTGTGCCTTGCCTTTCTCTCCAATGAAGCCTCGAAGCAGCCCGCCAAATTGACCTCCCAGCTGCCATTTTCTCCTCACAACAACCCTGTAACGTAGGTTAGTTGGCAGTCCGACTCACCCAAGGTTATTTGACAAGCTGCCACGGCAAACTGGAGGATTTGGGTGTAGGTCTCCCAGTACTTAGTTCAACACTAACCGCTGCGCCATTTTAGTTCGCGCTTCCCTCATTTCTATTATGGGCGGAAACAAGAGAGCGCTACAAATTCAGAATGAGAACGGTCGGGTGTTCTCGGAGGCCGAGTTAACCTTTAATCATTCTCATCAGAAATTGTCAAGGGTGCTGATGTGCTTTACAATCAGCTGACAACAACTCACCTCTGGTACCGGATGCCGTCTGGGGGGGGGTTGGGGGGGGGGGGGGTGGGGGGGGGGGGGGGGGGGGGGGGGGGGGGGTGGGGGGGGGGGGTCGGGGGGGGGGGTGGGGGGGGGCGGGGGTTGGGGTGGAAGGGGGGGGGGGGGTAGGGGGGGGGGGTGTTGGGGGGGGGGGGGGGTGGGGGGGGGGGGGGGTGGGGGGGGGGGGGGGTGGGGGGGGGGGGGGGTGGGGGGGGGGGGGGGGGGGGGGGGGGGGGGGTGGGGGGGGGGGGGGGGGGGGGGGGGGGGGGGTGGGAGGGGAATATTGGGGGGGGGGGGGGGGGGGGGGGGGGGGGGGGGTTTGGGGGGAGGGGGTGGGTGGGGGGGGGGGGGGGTGGGGGTGGGGGGGGGGTGGGGGGGGGGGGGGGTGGGGGGGGGGGGGGGTGGGGGGAGATAGATAGATAGATAGATAGATAGATAGATAGATAGATAGATAGATAGATAGATAGATAGATAGATAGATAGATAGATAGATGCCACTGGAAAGAATTGGTGCATATGATATGCATGCCTGCTTGTAGATGATCTGGTTTGTAGTTTGCATGGTGTCCCAGAGTCTGTGGCAGATCTCTGCAAACTTGGGGAGGCACCCCCTTTCCCCCTCAACTCTCCCCCGGACCTTCTCCCACCTCTGCCCTTCACTTTGACATTTTCAGCACCTGTCTGAGCTGCCAACCTAGCTCGAAGGTCTGTCTTCCTTCGTGCTGACAGCAGCATGTGTGACGCCCTCCCCCCCCCAAGCAGGTGCTGTCCCCAAATCAAATCTGCTGCTCTGTCGGCCTCAGCGAAAAGGTAAAGGCCAGCACCGACACATCTCGGTGACGTTTAGGGAGCCGGCAGCAAAGTCTAGTGGTTAACCTGACGTCAGGTTGACTAATATCTCACCTTCTTCAACTTGTGCGTCCGCACTTCTCACACACATCGCTCCGTGTCTGACTGAGCCTGTGGTTATGCTGACCATATTTGTGTGGGTTTTCTACGAGAAACGGGAAGCAGGCCAGAGAGCAGCTACAGCCAAGTGGGCAGGGCTGACTTGGGGATCTTTTTTGCTACTTGAAGCAAATTTAAAACCCTCTCTTTGCTGCCTTTGGGGATGGAGCCTGCGAAAGACTGGGACTGCAGAGAGGTGAATGCTCAGAATCCACACTCCGAAGCATCCATTTTCTCCAGTGAACTCGTCTCAGTAGTCTGAGCATGAGCTGTAATTCCAGGAGACCCCCAGGCCTCTCCTGAAGGCTGGCATCAGGGGCGTACGGCCCAGGGGGGCATCTCAGGACAAATGTCCCCGGGCAGCACACATTTAGTCACATGGGGGGGAAAATCGCCCCCACACCCCTCCTCCTTCCCCCTGGGTCCTGCGTGGCTGGCGCTCTCTTTGGAAGGAAGAGCCCACCCCTCTGTGGATAGCGCGCCGGGTTGGCCACCCCAAGGATGCCACTGGGCAACCCATTCGCTGCCCCATCCGCCAGCCTTCTGGGTGGTGGCCCCGCAGGGCAGCAGAGCAAGTTGGGAAGGGGGGTTCCACAGGCTCCTGGCCTTTGCTGTCCTCCAGCCCCTCTCCTCGCCCCAGAGGCTGCCTGCACGGGGTGGGGGGAAACTCAGTTCTTGCCCCGGGCTCCATTTTCTGCCAATACGCCTTAGCTGAGGACCACCAGTTGGGAAAAGGTGCATCAGTTAATCCATATATCTAACTAACAGCCCTGAGTGCAACGCTTCAGCATATCTCTTGCTGTGAGCTGGAAGAGGCTCCGACTTCCTCTTTGTTTCAGCAAGAGGTGAGGTTGCAGCACTCAGAATGCCACAGGAAGCAGACCACATGACTCGATTCCACCAGAGTGCGTGGGCTCCAGGCTACATAATGCGGCGAACTAAGCGAGGCAGGGAAGAGAAGAGGAGGCGGAGAAGTAGAGAGGAGCGGGCAGATCCACACGGCCAGGGAGACGTTGGCGGACGAAGGGAAGCACAGGGCTCCGTTTCAAAGCTCGGATCACAAACGGAAGAGATGGTGGCCGCGACCAAAGGACCAGAGACCTGTTGGGTTTTCTTCGCAGTCTTCTGGCTATCTGGAGAGTTAGCAGGAGCCAATGGGTTTCTATCACAGGCAGAAGGTGGTGGCAACATATGCTGTGTGGGTAAGCTGTCTCCGGTGTTTTCATTGAGGTTAGGGAGAATTTTCTAATTTTTATCCTGCCATTTCAGCCTCCTCCCATCCCCACTTTAGTACTTTTACAGTCAAATGCAGTGCCATTGTTTGTGGCCACTTGTGGCAGTAAATAGAACAGCAAGTCATAACAATAGGTCTCCTAGACCTCATGAATCTGGTCTAGAACCAGTGGTGGACTCTAATGTGGAGAACCAGGTTTGATTCCCTGCTCCTCCACATGAAGCTTGCTGGGTGATCTTGGGCAGTCACAGTTCTCTCAGAACTCTCTCAGCCTCACCTGCCTCATAGGTGTCTGTTGTGGGAAGGGAACGGAAGGTGATTGTAAGCCACTTTGAGATACCTTAAAGAGGAAAGCGGGGTGCAAATCCAAACTCTTCTTCTAAACCAAACTTCCTTCATTGACAGGAGGAACTTCCACGCCATGTTCCAGTGAATTGGCTTCCAGAAAGAAATGCGGTCCTGGGGAAAGCTATTCTAACCCGCGGTGTGATGAATGTCGGCCAGTCCCAGAATGCAAGAGAGGGGAGGAGCTGCAGTGCTCAGGTAACCTTCGAGTAGATCTTTACTACCTCTAGTATGGCATTTTCCTCATGTGTTCCAGAAACCTTTATGTTCCTTGGGAATGGACGAGAAGATCAATAATGTTGGACAGGATTCCTCAGGTCTGGAGTTGTAGAGAAGCGCCGTGGCTGTTTTCATTTTGCAAAGTGGAAATGGAGGGGAGATCTAATGGATCTCACTAGGATCTCAGCAGTGGCGTAGGAAGTTAAGAGCTCATGTATCTAATCTGGAGGAACTGGGTTTGATTCCCAGCTCTGCCGCCTGAGCTGTGGAGGCTTATCTGGAGAATTCAGATTAGCCTGTGCACTCCAACACATGCCAGTTGAGTGACCTTGGGCTAGTCACAGCTTCTCGGAGCTCTCTCAGCCCCACCTACCTCACAGGGTGTTTGTTGTGAGGGGGGAAGGGCAAGGAGATTGTAAGCCACTTTGAGTCTCCTGCAGGAGAGAAAGGGGGGATATAAATCCAAACTCTTCTTCTCCTCCTCCTCCTCTCCTGCTTCTGCATTGCTGAACAGTTGCAGAAATGGTGCTAATTTTTTCCCACTTAGCCCTTCCCTTGACCAAACTGCTTTCCGCTTCATGGGAAGCTGTCCCGTGACAGGCGGGATTCGTTGAAGGTTTGCTCAGCACCCGTTGTTTGGGCAGGGGTGGGCTTTTCCTGATGGAGTCAGAGACCAACATTGAGAGTCCTCTACTAATTAGCTGTAATAACCAAACCCTGTTTTCCGGTTTCATGCTCACATGAGGTTTTTCTCCCCCCACCCTCCCTGCAATCCGTCTCCCTCTACCCACCTAAACTTCGGAGATGGAGCTGCAGTTTAAAGCTGCACGCAGGCAGGGAGGGAGCCAGGGGGCCAAGGGAGCACCCATTCAGGGAGCACCCAGAGCCCACGCCCTGGCTGCTCTACCCTACGTATGCCTCTGTCCAGGTAAGGGACCGGAGTTCTCCCAGGATTACAGCTGGGGGGTGGGGGGGGGGGGGGGTGGGGGGGGGGGGGGGTGGGGGGGGGGGGGGGTGGGGGGGGGGGGGGGTGGGGGGGGGGGGGGGTGGGGGGGGGGGGGAACCTTTGGCACTCCAGATGTTATGGACTACAATTCCCATCAGCCACTGCCAGCATGCCCAATTGGCCGCGCTGGCAGGGGCTGATGGGAATTGTAGTCCATAACATCTGGAGTGCCAAAGGTTCGCCACCACTGCCCTAGGACATGCTCCCAGCATGCTTTGCAGTGGGCAGGGGTCCCACAGCACAGGGGTGTTCCTTGGTGGAGTGGTAGAAGCAGGAAAGAGACCCTGCCAAAATATAGAGATATCTGAGATGCTAGTGGTGCACAAGATGGGAAATCTTTGAACGGACATGTAAATTAGGAGTCAGATGCAATTGGGAGGGTTGGCAGAAATAGGTGGGTCACTCAGCAAAATCAGGCAGCTTATTGGCTGGTTATGGGGCGAAGCCTAGCAGGATTTGTTAGGTCACAGGGTGGGCTCTAGAAGGATCTGACAGGTTATTGGATGGAACCTGGAGTTTTTCAGAACTCGGTATTGGCTCTGCATTGCTGACTTGTCAACTAAATACCCAGTTGGGAATCACTACCTAGAAGAAGTTCACATTAACTTCCCTCCCCTTTCGCTCATAGGTACCATTGACTTTAGCTTCTTCTGCAAAGAGTGTCCCCTCGGAACCTACTCAGATGGGAAGCTGGGGTGTTGCACTGCCTGGACAGAGTAAGTTTTTATTTACGTTTGCACCTATGCCGATGCAAAGTATTTATAGCAATAATTCACATAAAGCCAGAACGTTCTTTGTAATCCTCACAATGTCCCTGCAAAGTAGGACAATACCATTTCCCCTGCATTGTTGGGGGAGGGGCTAAGAATAAGTGTAAAGTAAAGTAAAGTTTCCCCTTCAGTCCTGTCCAACCCTGGGGTACCACTGCAAGCAGTGATTTCATAGGCAAGCTGTTTTTGTGGGGTAGTTTGCCATTGCTTTCCCCGGCTATTCTTTACCCCCTAGCTATGTGCTAGGTACTCATTTACTGACCAAGGAATGGATGGATGGCTGAGTTGACCATGAGCCAGCTGCCAGGATATCTGACCCACAGGGGGCTCGAACTCCTGACCGTGTGAGTGGCAGTGCAAGCACTTAACCACTATGCCACACGGCTCCTAAGAATAAGTGTACCTGTGTGCTTTCCCAAAGTCCATCTAAGTCAGATGCAACCCAGGGACAGATTAATTTATAGCTCCGTCTGTTGGGTGCCTGATACCTGATGTGGAGTTAAATGTATTGTTTTAGAAGTCTTAACCATAACTTTTCTTCTTCTTCTTCTTTTTCTTCTATCATAGCTGCAGCAGCAACGGATTGCAAACTGTCCAGAAAGGAAACAGTACCCACAATGCACAGTGTGGCATTGTTCTTTCCACTCTGGAGTCAGGTACCCTCTGCACTTTCCATTTATTTTTATTTATTTTGGGGTGCTGCCAAGTCACCACTCACTTATGGTAACCCCCATAGAGTTTTGAAGACAAAAGCGTTCAGAGGTGGTTTGCCATTGCCTGCCTCCCCATCATGCCCCTAGTATTCCTTGGAGCTCTCCCATCTAAATGCTTGCCAGGGTCGAGGCTGAGAGCGCGTGACTGGCTTTAAGATCACCCACCAAGCTTCCATGTTGCAGAGGGGATTCGAACTTTGTTTCCCAGATCCTAGTCTGACACCTTAACCACTACACCATACTGACTGTCCACATTCTGTTCTGGAGAGCCAGCATGATGTAGTGGTTAAGAGCAGATGCACTCTAATCTGGAGAACTGGGTTTGATTCCCCGCTCTGCCACTTAAGCTGTAGAGGCTTATCTGGGGAACTAGATTAGCCTGTGCACTCCAAGCCATGCCAGCTGGGTGACCTTGGGCTAGTCACAGTTCTTTGGAGCTCTCTCAGCCTTACCCACCTCACAGAGTGTTTGTGGGGGGGAGGAAGGAGATTGTAGGCCCCTTTGAGTCTCCTTACAGGAGAAAAAAGGGGGATATAAATCCAAACTCTTCTCTTCTTCCAACTCTATGATTCTGTCTCAGAAGAGCAAGAACAATTCCTGTTTCTAGGAATGGTTCAGTTTTGCACATGAGCAAAAAAACAACAACCCTCCAATTGTTTGGAAGGACAAGATCAGCATTCTTGCTGGAACGTGAACTGCTCCGGTGTCCCTTATTGATCGTAATCCTGATCAATCCCTCAGATTCCTTGTTCACCAGCATCCTGGCGATTCTGACCGCGGCAGGGATATTCCTGATCATCGTGATGATGTTCTGCTTACTCCTCTGCATGTGGATACAGAAGAAGGAAAAAGTCCCCGAGATGGAAGGTGAGGCCAATTCTATGGTTCATGTCCAGTGGTTCCCCTTCCCACCCCCAACCCCCCAACCCCCGATATTTCATCTGCTTGGATCTGCGGGAGGGATCTTGGCTCACTGGCAGAACGTCCGCTTGGCGTGCGGAAGGTCCCAGGTTCGAGGCGAGTCTGCACCCAAAACAGGTCTCAGAGTTCTTCAGGTCTTCTTGAAGGAGGAGACAGACGTGTCTGTTGTCATAAAAGATTAACAGGGTGGAGGGAGGGAAAGACGTAGCCTTCTTTCATAATACCAGAACATAGGGGCCAACTCAATGAAAATGACCAGCAAATGTGTTCCGTAAAGATGAAGTGGGGGCCGTCTTTCATGAGGGACCTTTGGAACTCGCTGCCACAATATTTGGGGGAGATAGCGGTGATAAATTCAGCAGCTTTTCTCAGACGAAGTATTGGAGGCATACAATGGGGACAAGTCCATAGCATGCTAAGATGCTCAATGGATCAAATTCAGAGTATTTATTTTATTTGATTTATACCTCGCCCTTCCCTGTAGCCTCCATGTTTTTAGACACTGCTCACCTCTAAACCAGCTACGGGTAGAAAAGAGCCATGGACTCCATTTCTTGGGGGTGGGCATCTGAAAAAAAGGCTGCCAGACCAGAGGGACCTGATCCGCAGAACTGATATTCTTTATGCTTTACTGAGCTGTAGGAGTGAAAGCTTAGCTTCCTAACAGCATGTTGAAGACAGGAAAAACAGGACAGCTTAAGAACAGAAGAAAGAGCCTGCTGGATCAGACCAGAGTCCATCTAGTCCAGCTCTCTGCTACTCGCAGTGGCCCACCAGGTGCCTTTGGGAGCTCACAGGCAGGAGGTGAAAGCAATGGCCTGCTGCTGCTGCTGCTGCTGCTGCTAAGCACCTGGTCTGCTAAGGCCTTTGCAATCTCAGATCAAAGAGGATCAAGATTGGTAGCCATAGATCGACTTCTCCTCCATATATCTGTCCAAGCCCCTTTTCAAGCTATCCAGGTTAGTGGCCATCACCCCCTCCTGTGGCAGCATATTCCAAAGCTTCCTGCTCTTTGGTTCCCAAGAGGCATCCAGCTGTCCTCTGTTGAAAACAGGATTCCTGACTTTTGGGGCTGATATAAGACACCCAAGAAGAGAAGCATTTTCAACCATTTGTATGTTTGCCCCACAGACCCAGAAGCCGTTGAAGCCTTGAACCTGGTGCAGAGTCCACAACAACACGAGGACACCTGCAGTTGCCAGTACCCGGAGGAAGAACAGGGGCCAAAAACGGCGGAAGAAAAGGACTTGATTCCCTTCTTGGTACACTGAAGGATACCTGCACCCCTCAGTATCTCACCTCTTCATGGCTGAACTGTGGGATATTACGGCAGCTTCTGGTCAAAGGGGCCTCGCTTGGGACGGACCGTTCGCATGTGTCGCTCAACTCTTCCCATGCGCGAACTTGACCATTTTGGCTTGCTGTAGAGCTCCTTTGGTAAAAGATTGCGGACTGGACTCTGAGGAGGGCTCGAGGGACAAAGGACATCCCTCCAAACGGCAGAAGCAGGGAGCAGCCCATCCGCCTGCCTGGAACTCTGAAACCGCCACACCTTTGGAAGGGGAGGGCTGGGATCTAGACAGAGGGTGGCCAACTTTGATGTCAAGTAGACTGACCCCTTGACACATGCCAGTGAGGTGGCGTTAGAGAAGGACACAAACAGCAAGGAGTGGGATTTGGAGATCTCGAGTAGGATGGAGCTGAATGGCTTTTCAGACCTCAATGTTGGGTATTCCAAAGAAAGCGAAAGGTTTGCAGCCTCAGCCGGCAACCCAGCCTAATCCTAACCCCAACCTTAACCCTAACCCTAACCCTCAGCCGGCAACCCACTCTGAGGAACTGAATCCTCGAGTTAAACATAGAGTTTGGGGCCAACTCTAGACTTTTGTCCCAATATGACAACGTCCCTTCCTCTTTTTTTTGTGTGGCCAAAGTAATGCTTCACGAGGCTGGTGTGGAGCCCCATTTTCCCCTCCCCAGTCTGGGAAGCGCCCCCAGGGAACAGGGGTAGTTGCCAGGAAATAACCTGCTGTCTCATGAGACCTGAACACCCCTAAACACCGTAACTCCCTTACCCCTCTTTGTCTTGTCTGTGACCAAAGGGTAGGAAGCCTTTTACAAAAGGCAAAGCGGTGATTAATCTGACCTATTTTCCCTATTGATGCATTTCTCTGGAAGCAAACAAAAGGACAGAAATCCAGCTTCAAATTTACCCAAAAAAAAGTGAGTAATTTGGATTCCCCAGCTGGTTTGCATACCAAGGAGGGGTGGCTGGCCCCAGGATGTGTCAACATGGTTCTCTTAAGGTACTATTTTGGGTTGCGCTGTCAGGCCGTCATGGGCATTTCTCGTTTGCGGTTTACCTCAGGAAAAACTGGCGGGTGTTTCCCTTTCGGGTGTTCCGTAATGCACCAGGGCATATTTGCTTTCACTGCCAAAACACTTCCCCTAATGAAAGTCTTCTTTTCCTAGAATTAATGCATCGACCCTTCTTTGTGCTTCCTTTTTGTAAACCTTGATCGAAAGCTCTTTAATAAAACAACATAATTTTGGCAAGGCAAATAGTTCCCCACCCCCTTTCCTTCTATGGCTACGAAGGCGGATCGTGTGGAAATTCACAAGGTTGGTGGGGTGTGACAATCAGGCCTGCTTGATTTACGGGCACAGGGCTTTCACTTTCTTTGAACCACACTGTGAACAACCACGTCTTCCTTGAAATGTTTTCCAGAGTCTCATTGTCTGCTGCCTACTTAGGGGTTTCCCCTTAAATCCAACGGCTGGCCAGTCTGAAATTCATAGAACCATAGAGTTGGAAGAGTCCACAGGGGCCATCCAGTCCAACCCCCTGCCATGCAGGAACGCACAATCAAAGCACCACTAACAGTTGGCTATCCAGTCTCTGTTTAAAAACCTCCAAAGAATAAAACTCCACCACACTCTGGCCCCTTCCGCACACGCAAAATAATGCGTTTTCAAACCGCTTTCACAACTGTTTGCAAGTGGATTTTGCCATTCCGCACAGCTTCAAAGAGCACTGAAAGCAGTATCAAAGTGCATTATTCTGCATGTGCGGAATGAGCCTCTGAGTGCAATATATTCCACTGTTAAAGAGCCCTTGCTGTCAGGGAGTCCTTCCTTATGTTTAGGTGGAATCTCTTTTCCTGCACCTTGAATCCATTACTCCTTGTCCTAGTCTCTGAGGCAGTAGAAGAAGAAGAGTTTGGATTTATATCCTACCTTTCTCTCCTCTAAGGAGACTCAAGGTGGCTTGCAAGCTCCTTTCCCTTCCTCTCCCCACAACAGACACCTGGTGAGGTAGGTGGGGCTGAGAGAGTTCCCAAGAACTATGACTAGCCCAAGGTCACCCAGCAGAAATGTAGGAGTGCGGAAACACATCTGGTTCACCAGATAAGTTTCTGCCACTCAGGTGGAGGAGTGGGGAATCAAGCCCAGTTCTCCAGATTAGAATCCACCTGCTCTCAACCAGTACACCACGCTGGCTCCTGTAGAAAACAAGCTTGCTCCCTCTTGAACATGACATCCCTTCAAATATCGAAACATGGCTATCATGTCATCCTTTAACCGTCTCTTCTCCAGGCTAAACATCCACAGCTCCCCACGACTCTCCTCGTAGGGCATGGATTCCAGACCTTTTACCATTTTGGTCACCCTCCTCTGGACCCGTTCCAACTTGTCAACTCAGATTTTGCACCAGGCTACATTTTTCCTAGATGATCATAAGGCCTCTGATCATTAGATAAGGCTGTCGGCAAATCCACAGAGTTTATCCTAAGCATGTCCCCCGCCCCGCCCCACCCCGCCCCACCCCACAAACAGCCATTGCTGCAACATTTCCAATGTGCAAGCCAAGCCTTTAACTTTTTGAAGCTGGAAGGAAGGAGGGGAAATAGTGGAGGGAAGGAAAAGAGGAAAGAAGCAAAAATATAAGAGAGCGAGGCCCCTTCCGCACATGCGGAATGATGCACTTTCAATCCACTTTCACCAATGTTTGCAAGGGGATTTTGCTATTCCGCATGGTGAAATCCAGCTGCAAAGTGCACTGAAAGTGGATTGAAAGTGCATTATTCTGCATGTGCAGAAGGGGCCAGAGAGAACAGGAACAGGAAGGAAAGAAGACGGGGAAACGGCAGAGGCCATGAAACGAGAAGGAAAGGAGAGTCACAGGACACGAAACAGGAAGAGAGGAAAACGACAAGAGAACATGAAAGAGGGAGAAGGGAAGGAAAATGGCAGGGAACAAGAAAGAGGAAGGAAAGGAAATAGTGTTGACCAGGACAAAACAGGAAAGAAAAATGGTGGAGACCAGGAAACAGGAAGGAAGGAAGAAGGAAACATGTCAAAGCAAAACACCATTTGTATTCATTTTCTAAGTATCTTTTTTGTCTCGTTTTTTAAGGAACAACCCAACTCCTTCTTCAACCCGCCTGCCCAAATGTTGCTCTCACAGTCCCCAAAACACATCCAGTCTCGGTTAGAATAAACTCTGTGGATCTATGCCACTGGGCTATCTTCTCTAAAAAGGTGATCAAAACATAGATTCCTTTCGTTCTTAAAAAAAAGAAATAGGATTCCATAATAAACGCTTAACTATGTCACAGAGAAGGGGACTGTGTGTGGCGTTTCCCCCCCTTTTTCATTTTTTTCGTCCTTCATAGGAAAAAGAACCAAATACACAACCAATTTTAGTTTACGAGCCACGGTGTGAGGCCTTCTTATCTTCTGGGGGCAAATCGCTGCAGCTGCTGGGTCCCGCCACTACCGCAGTCTTGCTGTTCTCCGTCGACAGCTTGGTGTGAGTGGCGAGGTAATGTGGGGATCTGGCCTGTTCTTGGGGCGGGGGAACATTTGGGGGGATGTCGGACTGCAGGTGTAGGGACACCATCTGGGAGCTGGTCAAGGGAACGCTGGCCGAGCCGCTGGCGGTCGCCGGATATTTGGTGCCAAACGTTTGCTGGAACCACGTGGCATAGGATCTGTCTCTGGCAGGGGCCACGGGGTTGCTTTTGGCCTTCTCGTCACCGGTCTCGGCCTTGGTTGACCCTGCGTGACATCTATCCGACTCCGGCGTGTGTTTGCTGACATACTGGCTCCCATTGCTACAGAGTTGGCTGCCTCGGAAGACGGCTTTCACAGAAGGGCAACTGGAGAGATTGGGAATGATGGATATCTCGATGTGAGGAACAGGGAAAGTATTTCTGAGGACAGCCTTGTGAGGCGGGAGGGATATCCCTTCAGGAGGGCCGGACAGGTCCATCTTGGGAGGCTTAGGTGGCGGCCTGTCCATCACTTGGTTGCTGCTGCCACCGCTGCCACCGCTGCCGGTGCTACTGCCGCCGCCGCTACTGCCACCACCGCTGCCACCACCGCCAGTGCTGGAATTGCTGCTGATGCTTGTGCCACTCTCAGTCTGTAGCCGGTGGCCATGCAAAGAACCGAGGGAAGTCCTGCTCTTGGTGGGCCGAGCAAGTCCACAGTCAGTCGTCGCCCCGTTGTAGAGCAGCACGAAGTGTCTGAGTGCCTCCAAGGGAAGGATCGGCTGCTTCTTTTGGCACTTGGTGAAGAGCTCGATTGCCAAATCTAGAAATCAAACAGGCAAGGAACTGTGCTGAAATACAGACCAGTCTTTAGCAACGATCCACCCATAAGTCTGTGTCCACCCTCCCTTCTTTTCTGGGGAGTTGCTTCTGGCAGATACGTGTTAGTGGCTGAGCTACAAATCACTTTCCAATCACATTTCTCCAATGACTGACGACTAGGAGGTCTTTAGCACCTTTGACCCTCAGTCTTCATATCTGAAATATGGGGACACTAACACTGGAGTACCTTTCAGAGTTACTGTGAAGATTGTAACCCAATAATGCCATTGAGGTGTCTATGTAAATGCTAAGCAATCTTATAATCAATCACCTGTTTGCTCACCCCAGGCAGTGTTTCTGGTCTTTAGCTAATGAATCGATCAGAATAAAATAGGACGGGCTGCCGGTTGATGCCATGTTTGGGGAGGTCTGGTTTATATAAGCAGCTAATCACATGGAATTTTCCTGGAGTGCACCATTTCCTGGAATGCACCATTTGATGTTACCCGTGGGGAGGGTGCCTATTACAATGCTCGTCAAAGCGGAAAACGCTGCATGCATGTAGAAAACTAGCATCTCAAGGAGAACGTTTCAGGGAACTTCTGGTGGAATGGTGTTTCACTTTGGTTGAGCCTCTGAGAACACTCCCACGTTTCTGAGAGGGATTATTCTGCCAGATATAGAGCAAGTTTGCCCCAGCTCTCATCTCCCCATAAATTGAGGACCTTAACATTTGGCAGGTGGGCTAGAAAGGTTTGGATTTTAGACCCTCTAGTTCTGAAAAAAAATCTAGAATCAGCAACATATTATTGTTGCTGTTGTGGTGGTTATGTTTGTTCCTGTTTACTTATTTTGTATTCTTTTAACTTTCTTTTCTTTTCCTGTAATTCTCTGTTGATTAAATAAATATTATTTGGGGGGGGGGGAGGAGGTGTCAGGGTAGCTTCCTCCTCCATATTTTTCTGTATTCAGAGAGTCATCGGTCATGGGGAACTTCTAGACATGTAAACACCACCCCCTAATTTGGAACCTGGGCAAAGCTTTCCTGATTGGTTCTGCAAAGCATCCCAAATTCACCTCAACAGAATTTCAGATGGTTGGTTGAAGATCCAGGCAGTGTCTTTCCCAGGGGTGGAGCGAGGGGGAACTGCGTCCGGGGCATGTGCCCCTGCCATGCCCCTGCCCGCTCCGCCCCTCCACACCCTAGCCATACCCCTGCCGCGGCATGCGCGTGGGGCGTTATGCCCCCGCCCATCCCATTGGTGGTATGCCACTGGTCTTTCCCTCCCCACCTCCCCTCCCCTTCACCCAGGAAGGAAGAGAAACAGAGAGATGACAGAGAGATGAAAAGGAAGAGAAATCTTCCTTTCAACACACCCAGGGTTTCATTCACCACTGTAGGGATGATGGTCTTCAAAGCGCTGCAGTTGGTGTGTAGGGCGGGGTTGGCGTTCATCTCCAGCAGCCACACCTGCAAAACACCAGTCAGTTCTCTAAGATGTAGCTGGTGCCTTAACTGTGCCTGTTGATGAGGGCCTCATTTGTGTCCATAATAAATGTTCAGCTCTGATTTACTAAGGCGCACATATAAAATATTACAGTTTACAGGGACATTTGGAGCAAAAACTGGCACGGGTTTGACTCACTTGGGGTAGAAATGGGAACTCTTGGGTTAAAAATAGCTGGCGGGGTGAGAAATTTGAAATCAGCTTTGGCACTTTTGCCCTACATGCTTCCCCGGGTTGGACAGTCATTCTTTTTTCTTTGGGAATAAGAACTTTGGGAACAGCTGCTGTTAAGGAAACCTTAGGCCCCCAACCAAACTGGTAACATCCAAATTCCACAATGTAGCAAAAGGGTGGAACCAGCACTGTGCATTTATTAAGAGCGGTAGACACCAATCTGGGGGACCGGGTTCGATTCTCCACTCCTCCACATGAAACCTGCTGAAAGACATTGGCCTAGTCCCAGTTCTCTTCGAACCCAGTTTTCTTGGAACTTCGAACATAGCTCAAGCGGCAGAGCGGGGAATCAAACCCGGTTCCTCCAGATTAGAGTGCACCTGCTCTTAACCACTGCACCACCGATGCTCCTTTCAACGTACCCAGAGAAAAGTAGCGTATAAAAACCAACCTTCTTAGGGAAGAAGCCGACAAGCAGGATAAAACAGAACCCTGAAGTATTGCCGAAGGATTTCATGGCCGGATTCAACTGGTTGTGGTGGGTTTTCCAGGCTGTGTGGCCGTGGTCTAGTTAGGAACATGATCCACCAGACCACGGCCACACAGCCCGGAAAACCCACCACAACCAGAACCCTGAAGTTGCGTGCCGCTGTGATTGCAGTACTTTGCTATGTTTTGAATACATTTTGCTCTGAAGCTTGGGGAATTAATATTTGAAATTAAATAAATAGATCAATTAAATAAATGTTCGTCTAAGGCGTACAGCTCAAACAGGGGTGGCAGTGGGGGGGAACAGGCCATGCTTCATGGCTTTTCCGATAACCAGCTCTCGCGCCACAAATACGTAAATGCAAAAAACTCAGATCAATGGATCTTGAAGTTATTACAGCAATGAATTATGGTAATGAATAGATTTATTTGCCAACCCTTTGCCAAAGACACTAACCAGTGTGCAATTTGTGGATGGTGGCAGGCAGCGGGGTGGGGCGTGACTCTCCAAAGGGCTGAAAATATTTTCAAAATTGCCACCAGGGGGCATTGAAGCTCTACAAATTTACCTTTCTCTGCCTACCTTCACCCCTCTCTCCCTGAGCCTGATAAAATGTTTTAAAACGTTAAGGGAATAGCAAAGGTTTATTTATATCCTTCCTCGGTTGAGGAGACCATTTTATTTTACTGATCAGAATATTTGCCTGTTTATTACTTTATGAAGAAGAAGAGTTTGGATTTATATCCCCCCCCCTTTCTCCCCTGTAGGAGACTCAAAAGGGGCTGACAATCTCCTTGCCCTTCCCCCCTCACAACAAACACCCTGTGAGGTAGGTGAAGCTGAGAGAGCTCCGAGAAGCTGTGACTAGCCCAAGGTCACCCAGCTGGCGTGTGTGGGAGTGCCCAGGCTAATCTGAATTCCGCAGAGAAGCCTCCGCAGCTCAGGCGGCAGAGCTGGGAATCAAACCCAGATTAGATACACGAGCTCTTAACCTCCCACGCCACTGCTGCTCCATGACTATCTCAGACTTCTGCAAAGGAACTCTAGGCTTGCCGAACTCCAGGTGAGCCTTGGAGACATCCCGGAATTACGACAAATTTCTGGAGACAGAAGTCAGTTTCCTTGGAGAGAATGGCTGCTTTGGAGGGTCGACTCTATGGCATTATATCCTGTTGAGGCCCCGTCCCTCTTGAAATACAAGCTTCCCCATGTTTTACCAGTTGATGTCAGCATTGGCCACTCTGGGTTAGGAAATTCCTGGACATTTTTGGGGTTGGTGCATGGCAGGATGGACTTTGGGTGGGGGGGAGGATCTCAGTGGGCATAATCGAAATACGTAGGAGGTTAAGAGCGTAGGAGGTTAAGAGCTCGTGTATCTAATCCGGAGGAACCGAGTTTGATTCCCCGCTCTGCCGCCTGAGCTGTGGAGGCTTATCTGGGGGATTCAGATTAGCCTGTGCACTCCCACACATGCCAGCTGGGTGACCTTGGGCTAGTCACAGCTTCTCAGAGCTCTCTCAGCCCCGGGTGTTCATTGTGAGGGGGGAAGGGCAAGGAGATTGTAAGCCCCTTTGAGTCTCCTGCAGGAGAGAAAGGGGGGATATAAATCCAAACTCTTCTCTTCTTCTTAAAATAGCAGAAGATCTCCAGGCTGCACCTGGAGGTTGGCAAGCCTAGTTGGTCCCTCGATTGCAACTTGTCCCCTTTGACCTGCAAAGTTCCTGAGTAGCCAGCCGACCTTTACTGCGTGCACTGGGCCTGGATTTGCTTCTTTGGACAGGCGCATGTGCGGCAAAACAGGAAAAAATGTCATGAACCGGCCTTTTGTGGGTAGCTAAAGCAGCAGGCTTTTTTTTATTAGGCAGACATGGAGAATATTCAGAACTCTTCCATGTTAAAGGTGCCTTCGATTAATTGGGAAGTAGATATTTTTAAAAAATATTTGCAATATAAGAGCATAAAAACACTGGAGATGGCAGGCGCCATTTTAGAAGAGACGCTCTCCCTGTCTTCTCACGGTGGAGGGGATACCTCTTCTGAGACGGCACCTATCAGAGAGCTCTGCCACAGCAGACGGGAACGTTTGCCCACTCTGAGCGAGGGCAGATCCAGAGATCAGGCATACGCTCTCACTCCAAACGGGACTGATGACACGATCGCACCAGGAAGCTCCAGTTGGAAGCCCAGCAAATGGGTCGTCATCTTGCTCATATGTGATCCCCTGATTGGCTAGGATGCTGGGTATCCGCATGAAGAAAGAATTAGGCTAGGGGAGGGAAAAATGGCAGCACTTTAGCGCCCTCCAATTTGGAGTCACCACTAAACAGGCACAAATAGTCAGCCCAAAAAGTTGACCGAGTGAATGCCAGAGAGAAGGACGTATTCCCATTACGGTAAAAACGCTAATTATGTATCAAAAAGATGCTGGTGGAAGGGCATTCAATACAGTCCCAATATTTATTCATATGTAAATGTATGCAGATTTAATCAATTGCAGCTCATTGTGGAGACGGTTGCTTTAATTAGGTGGCAGCCCTCATTATCAATATTGTTAATACTATTGTTTTATTAATGTATTTCTGTAGGGCTGTCATTTTCCCGTGGTGGTAAAACCGGGAGAGACTTGCAGAAACCTCCTAGGATATCCTTTGTGTGTGTGTGTGTGTGTGTGTGTGTGTGTGTGTGTGTGTGTGTCTGTGTCTGTGTGTGTGAGTGAGGGGGAAGCTTTTAATTAACCCCACAGGAATGGGCCACAATGGAGCAACACCAGATCTCCCGTCTAAAAACAGCCTCACAGATTGCTTTTCCCTTCGGGCTTTTGAGGTCAAGGATACGGCTCCATGACAGGCCACAGTTTGCTAGCAGAAGCCACTGCTGAATGACAATATGAACCACTCATATTTCTTAGTTCTCAAACCAATTCTATTGTTGTAAACCCTACAACAACCACCTTGTAAGGTAGGTTGAACATGACAGTTCTCCTATCACAGATGGCAAAGTGGCTGGGCATAAGCGTGGTTTGTCTAAAGCAGGGGTAGGGAACCTGCGGCTCTCCAGATGTTCAGGAACTACAATTCCCATCAGCCTTTGTCAGCATGGCCAATTGGCCATGCTGGTAAGAAACTGATAGAGATAGTTCTGAAACCTTCAGTCACTTTCAACTTGGGTGTTTAGGACAGAGACAAAAGTTACAATGGGGATTATCCTGATCCACTTCTTCAGTGGATCTTATTGCCATAAATCTGTTCTTAGCCACTGTGTTAAATTCAATTCTTGGCATCTCCACTGTAAGGATCTCACAAAGCAGTCCCAATCCTGCGACCCTGGAGAGGCCCGGCCAGTCAGAGCATACAATACTGAATTAGGTGGAGAAGAGGGACTGACTCAGTAGGCAGTAGCTCCACAAGCTCCTCCCATCCAGGCAGCCCATTGGTCAACCCTGACCTGGAAGGCCTATAAAAGCTTCCAGGCCATGTATAGACAACAGTCCATTTCAACATGGCTTATGGGCTAGGCTAGAGTCATTGTTCGGGATGTGTTTGGACGGGTGTATGTATGTGTGTCCTTGCTCTAGATCCAGCCAGCCTAATAACCCTCCTGGGGCCCGACCTCTGAACAATACTTGGTACCTTGAAGTCTTCATCGATCAAGAAATCGCAGCCGATCAGATCAAAGTAGCCCAGCTTGCACTCCAGTTTGGACTTGACCGTCAGGAAACACTGCAGCATGATCTCCTTCATTCTCTTCTGAAAGACGAGTGACAGAGGCACGTGAGGAGGACAGTCCCAGAAAACCAGAAAGCCAAAGCCTCTGAGGCCTCATATCGCCATCACAACAAACAATGTGGTCTCGAATACCTGAGCGGGATTATGGACGTGACCCAATTTGGCTCCAGTGGTCACCTTAGGAATGGTATTGGGAGAAGGCTGATGCGGATAGGGCCTCCAACTTTGGCCTCCACGTTTACTTGCTTGGCAGTGGTGGAGGCCTTGCAGTGTGGAACAAGGGCCTCTGGTGGCCTCAGCGGTTGCCTTGGCAATGATGGAGAGCAAGTCACCCGGGCAGGCCTCAAATTTGGCCTCAACAGTTGCCTTGGCAATGGTGGAGGAGGCAGTGCGGAACAGGCCTCAAATTTACAGCCTCAGCAGTTAGTCTTGGCAGTAGTGGAGGAGAGCAGTGTGGAACAGACTCAAATTTAACCTCAGTGGAGCCACTTAAATGGGTGGAGGGAGAGGCAGTCTTGAACAGGCCTCTCAAGTGGCCTCAGCGGTTGTCTTGGCAATGGTGGAGGAGGCAGTGTGGAACAGGCCTCAAATTTAGCCTCAGTGGACACCTTAGCAATGATGGAGGAGGCAGTGCGGAACAGGCCTCAAATTTGGCCTCAACGGTTGCCTTGGCAATGGTGGAGGAGGCAGTGCGGAACAGGCCTCAAATTTGGCCTCAGCGGTTGTCTTGGCAATGGTGGAGGAGGCAGTGTGGAACAGGCCTCAAATTTAGCCTCAGTGGACACCTTAGCAATGGTGGAGGAGGCAGTGCGGAACAGGCCTCAAATTTGGCCTCAGCGGTCACCTTGTAAAACAGGAAACAGATCTGATGGGGCCCCAGCCACCCTGTTATGGGGATCCTTGTACTGTTTTGGTGATCTTGTCCACAAAAGGGTATCGCACAGGTGCAGAAAAGGGCAACCAAAATGGCTGACAGGGCTGAAGCGCCTTCTGAGGCAAATCAAACAGGCGTGGCGATTTCCTACTTAGGAAATGGATGAGTACGGAATAGGACGAACGATGCTAAATTCTGCATGTAAAGTACTGAAGTCTCCAAAATACTGGAAAGATAGGGGAGAGATAGGAGATTTTCTTTCTCCCTCTTCCACCATACTAGAACAGAAGGGGACACCCAATGAAGTGGACATTCAGTAGATTCAGGGGAGAGAAAAAGAAAAGACTTCTTCACACAATGCAATATTAACCTATGGAACTCACTCAGAGGTGGGATCCAGCAGGTTCTCACTGGTTCCCGAGGGTAGGTTACTAATTATTTGTGTGTGCCGAGAGGGGGTTATTAATTGGTGATTTTGCCACATAATTTTTGCCTTAGTTATGCCCTCCTCTCACAGTAGCACGCAGAACTTGAAGCAGTTTAGCAGGAGGTGCACCGGCGTGTGTGGCAGCCTGCGCCTGCGTGCATTCATTTCCCACCCAAGGACCGGCGCAGCGGCTATGTCCTTGCCACAGCCCCGCCCCATGAATGCCCCGCCCCCGGAATGCCCCGCCACGCCCCCGTCGTTCCACGCCCAGCCCCATTGGTGCTACGCCACAGTTTGAATCCCACCACCATGGGAACCGGTTACTAAAATTTTTGGATCCCACCACTGAACTCACTGCCTCAGAAGTAGTGACAATGGTTGCCTAAACAAATTTATGTGGGAGAGATCAATCGACGGCCGTTCACCCTGACGGCTAAATTCTTGGAAGCAGCTTGCCTTCAAATACTGATCACGGCAGCAGAGGGGGAACAAATAATAGCAGAAGAGCAGGGTTTCTGGGTCTTCAACATTGGGCTAAGGGGGGATAGCAGGGAGACGCTTTGGGGCCTGTGTACCCCCTTGTGAGCCATCCAGCACATCTGGGTGGCCGCTGTGGGGAACACCTCGCAAAGCCATTTTTCTGATCCTGTTGGGTGCGTCTTATGTCCACAACAAACAGCACAGAGGGGGGGGACTCACAGTGAAGTTATTGAAGACCCAGTCTTTGGGGAGCCCTTTGGCGTGCCGGAAACGCTCGTTGACGTAGGTGTTGAAGCGGTCCATCAGCCACACGGTCTCCTCTTTGACATGGCTGCTGTAGGCGGGGATGCCTGCTTCTTCTGCATTACTGGCGGATAAAATGGCCGAAGAAAAGGCCGCGATTAAGGGACAGACATTTGAAAGGCAGACTACTTGGAGGGGTTGTGGCTCAGTGGCAAAGCATCAGCTGGGTATGCGGAAGGCAGAGGCATATCTAGGGAAAAATATGGCCCAGTGCAAAATCGTGAGCTTTCTGGGGGGGGGCCCGCTCCGTATGGGCGGCCACCCTCCCCCACCATGACCAAACAAATTTTTTTGCACCAGGTCTTGAAATCAGTGTTTGAACCCGGGGGGGGGGGGGGGGAGGAGGAGGGAGATTTTCCACCCCCACGTGACTAAATGGCCGCAGCCTGGGGATATTTGACCCCATAAGATCCCCTGGGCAGTATACCCCTGGCAGAAAGTCCCCCATTCAAGCCCTGACATTTCCTGTTAAAACAGACCAGTAGTAGGTGAAGAAAAAGAAAAGAAGTTTGGATTTATACCCCACTTTCTCTCATGTTAAGGAGTCTCAAAGCGGCTTACAAAGTTTTTTCCCTTCCTCTCCCTGCATCAGACAGTTTGTGAGGTAGGTGGAACTGAGAGAGTTCAGAGAATGACTTCTGAGAATGGGAGAATAGTTTTTTCTCTCCCTTTTTTGCTTCTGCAATCGGTGTAGATTACCACTAAGAAAGATTAGAGATGACTTTGAATTTCTCATCCTGGCTGTTCAGACTCCAACAATGCAATCCTAACGCTGAATCCAGTCTAATCCCATTCAAATTATTTAGGCATGATGCTTTATTTTCAGTCTAGTTCCTGTTTCCCTTGCACTGAATTTTCCCTGCAAAACGTAGCCTTTCCCAATATTATTTGTGTGTTAATAAATCAACATTCCATGTTTACTGTAGGCGTAAGGGAGCACCCAGCTTGTTGGGGTTAAAGTATAGATGACTGGGGAAGGCGACGGCAAACCATCTCGTAAACAAAGTCGGCCTAGTAAACGGCGTGCTGTGACGTCAGTAATGAACCAGTGCTTACACAGGGGGCTGTCTTTATTTTTACCTAAAAAAACTTATGCTACATCTATAAATTACACGTATAAACAATATGGCAATAAAAAGAAACGGGAAAAACAGAGCACCCAAACCGTCAAAAGTGTATATAATAAGAAATTCAGTGGGGAATAATTACTCACTCTTGTATCTCATAGCAACCTGCCCCCTTCTCCGGGGTGGCTGATGAAAGCCAACCAGTGGGGGGGAGGCAGAGGCATTTGGGGTCTGTCTATACACTAGGGACTCCACCCCCTGCAGTATGTAGAAAAATATGATCTTGTAAATTAATCATCAGAATCAGAGGGGTAATAAAATGGTTTTCACGAGGAATCAATATACCCCCAAAGGGCCAGAATGTTGAAAGTTGAAAGCTGAAAGAGGAAGATGGTAGGAGGGACAAAAATTCAGCTTTCTCAAACCCAAGAGGTTATAGTATTCTGGAGGAGGGACACTGGGGGAGGAAGAAACTTCTACCCTCCCCTATAAATAATTCCTTTAAGGCTTGTCCTCGTGAGCCATCAAACGGCTGTTGGAGCGGAAGCGGACAAAAACAGAATAGGCTGCAATTCGTGGGTGGGGGCTTTGGTGGGGCCACCTGCTCAGGTGTCGCTTTGCCCCGCCCACTCCCGACAAATCCGCTGGAAACCGAGTTGCTGCTAAGGTCGCACCTGCTCTTCATTTGATGTCCTTTGTGGCAACAGGTTTCACTGGGCACCTGAGCCACCCTGGGTCCCGCCTGCAGAGCTGAGCAAACAACCCTGTCGTCAGAAAAACAAGATCCCTCTTGCCCCCGGCATGAATTGCTGGGAGACAATAACCATCTGGGAGGGACCGGTTATGAGAACACGCACGTCAGCTGTCCCCCCCCCCTTGGTGGGCAGGAGCAAATGTGCCGTTTTGTTTCTTTTTGAGTATACGTTCCTTTCTATTTTCCCAACAGTTACGGTTCCTTCGTTTTTCTGTTTGGTTTTCTAGCTCCATTGGCATCATGTATATATGTGCCATACAGATTTCACATGCAGTTGACATAGTATTTCACACAACGGGCACTGTTTGTAACCAGGACAACGCACCACATAACTTCATGGAGGTACAAGCAACCGGGAAAGGGGGTGGTTTTATGGGAAAGCTGGAATGGGGTAACAGTACAAACTTAGAGGATCATATGTCCAGTTCACTCAATAGGGAAACAAAATTGAAATAGGGAGTTTGAGGCTGAAAGAGCAAGGGTGAGAAATTCAAAACCATTATAGATTGTTGACCGAGGCACTAGAGCAGTGGTTCTCAACGTGGGGGTCGGGACCCCTTTGGGGGTCGAACGACCCTTTCCCAGGGGTCGCCTAAGACTCTCCGCATCAGTGTTCTCCATCTGTAAAATGGATAAATGTTAGGGTTGGGGGTCACCACAACATGAGGAACTGTATTGAAGGGTCACGGCATTAGGAAGGTTGAGAACCACTACACTAGAGGCAACTTGGTGTGGCCCAGCCATAGCAAGCGTCTCGGGTCTAATCCCTCCTCAGCACAATATGTCTCAGACTGAGGGAGACACAACATAAAACAACGCCTGGGACGTTGTAATGTATCAGTGTAGTATTCGTGCAGATCCCAGCAGGGCTGCCTTTTGAATCAACAGATGTAGATTTTTATCAGTTTGAAGGTGTTTCAAGTCCTGCCCTAGCGTTTTTGGAATGGTGCCCAGGATGCCGATTACCACTGGGACCTCAGCTGGTTTGATACTACTACTACTACTACTACTACTACTACTACTACTACTACTACTACTACTACTACTAAGTAGTAGTAGTAGTAGTAGTGGTGGTAGTAGTGGTGGTGGTGGTGGTGGTGGTGGTGGTGGTGGTAGTAGTGGTGGTAGTAGTGGTGGTGGTAGTGGTGGTGGTGGTGGTGGTGGTGGTAGTAGTGGTGGTAGTGGTGGTAGTGGTGGTGGTGGTGGTGGTGGTGGTGGTGGTAGTAGTAGTAGTAGTAGTAGTAGTGAAATCAGTTGTAATTCTGGAAGAATTACAACCCCGCCAGGAAAGGGATTATTTTTACGGTGTGGATTATTTTTAAACTTCTCATCTAACACATCATATAATAGGACAACTCTGGCGAAATATAATAGGACAACAGCTGCCCCAAAGACCCCCACGCTCGTAATAAGGCCGAAACCTCGCCTTGCTAAAGTGATGCACATGCCAAGAAGCAATTGATGTAATCAGGTGACCTCTTTCAACTCACCTGGTTGGTCAGGTGAGAAGTGAGGTCATTTGACGCCGGATCATAATTGAGGCACGTGAGGCGGACGTACCCGTGGCCGAAGAACAGCATGTACGGCACCGTGCAGGCGATGAGCAGGTAAGACCGGACGTCGAACTTCTTTCCCACGAGCAGGAGCGGCCTATCAATATACCTGGGGGTTGAGAGCATCCATGGGAAATGTGAATGGGGTAACAAAAGCCTTGGAGCATTCATATCGTGCTGTCACAAAGCAAATAAATGGATCCCTGCCCTGAGGAGAATACAGTCGATGGCTGGTTCACCCACATCTGCAGAAAATGTGCTGAACCCCTTCAGACTGCAAGGAGTGGATTCCAGCTCTGCATAGTCCTCGGCACAAACAGCTCCCTGCAAATAGAAAACTAACCCAGTTTCAACATTCTCCTTGTGCTGGTTTTCTATATGCAGAGTATTATTTTAGCAAAAGAGCAGGTTTCAAACAATTAGTTTATTGTTACGGCCTTTAGGCCAGCCAGGAGGTTTCAAGCAGCGTTCCTCCCTATGGAACCTGAAATAGTGCCAGTTGCATAACTTTAGAGAACAGCAAACTCTGGGCTTTTTAATATGGGGGTTCAGGTTTAGAGAAATGGGTTGCCAGGAGGGACTCGAGTGAAAAAAGGTTGGAAACTGAGCCTTGCGGGGAGAGGGAGGGATGCAAATCCAATAAATAAAATGAATAAACTACTGAGTTAGCAGGTGGCTCCTTATTTGATGGATTGCCTTTGTCTAGCCTGGGCCTCGCGTGTGCATGAATGTGTTTTGAACGCAGTCGTCACGAGACTATAAATAGCAGTGAATAGCTCTGGACGGGCAAGGCACCAGCTCTCCATCCTAAATCCCAGCTGCGATTCCTGTTTGGGTCCCCTCCTCTCTCACGGGCTGGCTTGAGATAGAGGCGGCGGATGCAGCTGTTAGGAACGTCCTCAACGGGGGTGTTAGGAGCTTATTCCAATTGCACGGCGCAAAGCTTTGGTGGCTGCCTCAGTCCCTTTGAAGGTCTCTTTAGTTTTCCAGACAGAAAGAAATCTCTGATCTCTGTCTCTCCCCGCCCCTCTCTTTCTCCTCCCTCTCTACCTGTCCAAATGCTAATGATCTGTCTGAAAGTAAATGAAATTGAGGATGGGGGGAGAAAGCAAAACCCAGAAGGATCCTTGATCAGATGCTGCAGGAGATCCTGAAAGTGCACAAACTGTGCTGCAGGCAGTAGAACAAATTAAATAATGGAAGCCTCCGGTGAGCCCAAAGGATTCACCCAGGGAGGAGGTTCCCTGTCATGTCTCTGTGTGATTTATTACTTTAGATGGGCCCTCTGCCAGTCAGATGGGAACAGGGTAGGTCCACCACAATCTTGCATCTTTGGAGAATTCCAGTGCAGAAAAAGGGCAGAATGATCTTCTCCGAGAGGAGATTGCTCGTTGTGTGTCTGAATGAGTTGCTGCTCTGGGAATGCCTCTTTCCTCTCAGGTCAATGAGTCAGGCAGAACCATATGCAGTGGAATCTACCTGATGATACAGATCAGTGTCCCTGGACAAAATGGCGGCTTTGAAGGGTGGACTGTATGGTCATATACTCTGCTGCGGTCCCTTGCTCCTCCAAACCCGACCTTCCACAGGATTCACCCCCAAACCTCCAGGGATTTCCAAACCCAGAGTCGGCAGCCATGCTTGGGATTCAATTTCCCATTTGCTCGGGAACGAGCGTGCATCCCTCGCGGATACCGGGTCGATGCAACACAGCTTTGCATACCGCCAGATTCTCTCTCTACCTTTGCACAATCCTCGGTTGGGGGATTCTGTAGGGCAGTTTCTTATACATCGGATCTTCCTCAATGGCTTGCAGCCTGAGTTGCAAATGTTTGACCTCCTCCTGGCTTTTCAGGAGGAAAATCCCTCGGCCTTGGTTCGAGCCAGTTGGCTTGCAGATCCAAATTTGGGGTTCTGTGACGAGAAAGAAAAAGAGGAGGGGCACGGATGTGTAATTTCGGTAGAAAGTCGCCCTTAGATTTGTCTCGACGTGCTATTCACTATTTTTTTCCTTTAGGTCAAACTTTGGTAACAGTTGATGGAGGGGTGGTAAATAGACCCTGGTTCACATGAACGCTGCTTTTGCAGAGCTGGAACTAGGGTTGCCAACTCTGGGTTGGGAAAGACCTGGAGATTTGGGGACTAGAGCCTAGGGACGGGGCTGACAACACATGGGCCCTCTGGGCAGTTTCCCAGGGATCCCATGAACATAGTGGGCCCATGCTAATCTATGTATCTTGTAACTTGCTGTCAAGAAATAAATGCTATGCCAGGGGCGTACCACCCAGGGGGACATATGGGGTCAAATGTCCCCGGGCTGCGGCCATTTAGACACATGGGGGCAGAAAATCACCCACACACCCCTCCTCTTTCCCCCTAGATCCATACACTGACTTCAAGACCTGGTGCAAAAAAACATTGTTTGGTTGTGGGAGGAGGAGGGTGGCCACCCATATGGGGGAGGGGGGCAGAAAACTCAGATTTTGCACTGGGCTACATTTTCTCTAGATACGCCTCTGTACTATGCTATACTAAACTATTAATATTAATATTTGTTGCTGGAAAATGCATATTTAGCATATGTATTTCACTAAAGATAATGAACAATATTAATGCTAATTTTTATGTTAACCATGGACACTGTCTGCAGCCACACGTGCATGTATGTGTACGTATCTCACGCGCTACACAACGTAAAAACATATATGTTAACGTTACTTCAACCCACTTGTCAGTTAATAGCAACGAGACTGGTTCAAACATTTGTGTTGAATCATCTCCACTGTACAGCATGTTTTAAAATGTTTAAACTCTGGTTTTGTTAGACGTATCAATAAATATATGTTTAATTTCATCGACCGTTTGCATTTTTATTCCTGTGAATGGCTGTGTAGGTAGGGATCTCAGCGCACTGATTTGTCCGGGGAGAACACATTCAAATTCAAAGCTCAGACTGCTCACCTGAGTAGGTTTCAAAGAAGAGTTCTTTCTCATCTTTGACGTCCAGGCGGAAAGTCTCAGGGAAAAAATCCTCCATTTTCAACAGCCTACAAAAACCCAAGATAACCATGGGTTCAGACATGGATATTCCATAAACTAGTAATCCCATCATTCTTGCAACCATTCCGCCATTTTTAAAACAAGAATTCTCGAATCAAGGAAGTAATATTTGTGTAATCTGATGTCTTTCTGCTTTTTTCTCATTGCACTAAGGGCTCTTCTAGTGGGTTTTTTATTTTTTGCATGTATTTTGGTCCCTCTTGTGGTCACTTTGCTATTGCAGTGTTGTCGCTCTGGCATATTTTCTTGCCATTTTAAAGTGCGGGGAAATATGCTGGAGATTCAGCAATGTAATATTGAAGTGACCACTAGAGGGAGCAAAACACATGCAGAAAAGAAAAAAGAAACCACTGAAACAATATGGGCCAACAAGTGGTGAAAATGGGAATGTGAGAGAGCCCTAAGTCTACACCAAGCAGAGAAAAGCAGGTCAAAATCACACTAAATAAAATAAATAGTGGTTAAGAGTGGTGGACTCTAACCTGGAGAACCAGGTTTGATGCCCCACTCCTCCACATGACTTGTGGACTCTTATCTAGTGGATTTGTTTCTCTGCTCCTCCACATGAAGCCGGCTGGGTGACCTTGGGCCAATCCCAGTTCTCTCAGAACTCTCTCAGCCCCACTAACCTCACAAGGTGTCTGTCATGGGAAGAGGAAGGGAAAGGAGCTTGTAAGCCGCTTTTAGACTCCCTATAGGAGAGAAAAGTGGGGTATAAATCCAAACTCTTCTACTTCTTTTCACCTTGTGGGCAAAACACATGAAATCCGATTCTGCAACTCCTGCCTGGCTTCAAGATTTCGGTATGCGTTGTCCACAGGATAAAAGCGTATCTTAGCACCCTGAGGACTAGGAACTGCAGTCAGCAGAGGCCAACTTACTGGAGATCCCTGGCCCCTCAATGACGCGGCTGGCCTCTACTCGGACCAGGGCCTTTACGGCACTGGCACCGGCCTGGTGGAACACTCTACCACCAGCTATCCGGGCCCTGCGGGACCTTGGAGAATTCCGCAGGGCCTGTAAAACCGAATGGTTCCACCGGGCCTTCGGAGAGTCCAGCCGCTGATGGTGCCCATGCCCGTGCCCGTATCCCCCTCTGCTTATAAGGGTCTTTAACACTTGTAACTCCATTTAGTTCTTTTCTCGAGGGCTGTTTCTGTGTTTATATGTGGGGTTGTGGGCTACTGTTTTAGAATGTAACTGTTTTAAATTGTTATTTTATGATGTTTTATACTGTTCACCGCCCTGAGCCCTGTTGGGATAGGGCGGTATATTAAATCTAATAAATAAATAAATAAACGAACGAACGAACGAACGAACGAACGAACGAACGAACGAACGAACGAACGAACGAACGAACGAACGAACGAACGAATAAATAAATAAATAAATAAATAAAACTTGATCTCTTTCTTCTCGAACGTGGTGGCGCTCTTAGAAACAGAGTTCTGTAGCCGTTGCTGTAGAATTCCGTGGCTTTACAAACTTGTGTGATCCCCAACAGCCACCATGTGCAATAAGTGAAAATTGAAATCGGATCTATACAATTAAAAAAAACGGGAGCTTGAAAAGGAAGGCTTACTTTGCATTCCTGGAGATCTTCCTGATCACCCGCTCATACTCCCGGAGGTTCACCAAAAGACCAATTTTTGTGGTGAGAAGTTTGTTGTTCGGGATCTGATAAAGCAGCTGTTCCCCTGGAGCACCGCAATCCGGTGGAAGAGGAAGCAATGGTCAATAAACATATGGAACTCCATTGTCCCCAGACACAGTAACAGCCTGGGGTTGCCACCTCTGGGTTGGGAAATACCTGGAGATTTTGTGGGACGAGCTGGGAGAAGGCAGAGTTTGGGGAGGGGAGGGATCTGAGCAAGGCACAATGCCATAGAGTTGCATCGCCAAAGCAGCTGTTTTCTGCAGGAAAACCAGTCGCTGTCTTGTGGAGGTTGATTGTATTATCGGGAAATCTCCAGGCCCTACCTGGAGGTTGACTACTCTACTAAAATGGTAGTGGCCAAATTCATATAAGACAGGCTGTTAGCCATAATGACTGGATGGAACGTCCATGTTTGGAGGCAGTGCACCTTGGGTGACTAGCCCCTGCTTTTGGAGATTGGTTTTCCAGGGGTAAACAACAGAGGACAATTGTTGGGGGTTTTGCTGGGGTTAAGGCACGGTGCAGACTTTGTT
This sequence comes from Sphaerodactylus townsendi, assembly GCF_021028975.2. Classification (NCBI taxonomy): domain Eukaryota; kingdom Metazoa; phylum Chordata; class Lepidosauria; order Squamata; family Sphaerodactylidae; genus Sphaerodactylus; species Sphaerodactylus townsendi. The sequence goes on from NC_059440.1 coordinate 27,966,355, forward strand.
GGGCATGCAGCTTGATGCTGGGAGGATCAAATTTGCATGTTGAAAGTCCCAGCTTCAGATTCAGTTAAAGGAGCTTGGGACTGTTACAGAGAAAGGAATATCCCTGCCTGAGACCCAGAGGTGTATCTAGGGGAAATGTAGCCCGGTGCAAAATCTGAGTGTTCCCCACCCCGCTCCCGCCCCCACCCCCACCCCCAAATGGGCGTGCTGTTCCTCCCACCACGACTGGGGTCAACTTTTCCCGTTCAGGCCGAAGTCAGTGTATGGACCTGGGGGGAAGGAGGAGGGGTGTGGGGTGATTTTCTGTCCCCCCCACCTGACTAAATGGCCACAGCCTGGGGACATTTGACCCCATATGTTCCCCTAGGTCCGTGGTGGTGAACCTTTGGCCCTTCAGATGTTATGGACTACAATTCCCATCAGCCCCTTCCAGCATGGCCAATTGGCCATCCTGGCAGGGGCTGATGGGAATTGTAGTCCATAACATCTGGAGGGCCAAAGGTTCGCCACCACTGCCCTAGGTGATACGCCCCTGCTGAGACCCAAGAACGTTTCTTCCGGTCAGAGTAGATGATTCTGGAATCAATGGGCCCCGTGGTCTGACTTGACAGAAGTCAGTTCTCCTCCGCTGGCTCTTCACCCTATCCCTCTTAGACCCCCGCTTACCTTCCCTGAAGTTGTAATAGGTGTCTCGAAATTTGATCTCGCACCACTTTAGGATGTAATCCTCCCTGCGGTTGTCACAGATCCGTTGCCACCCTTTGGTCTTGCAGTAGAGATTCACTCTGCGCCAAAAAGGGGGGTGAGGACTTTATATGTTTGGAGGAATAGTCCAAGTATCCTTATAGAGTTACCAACTCTAGGTTGTCAAATTCCTGAAGATTTGGGGGTGGGGGGAAGCCTAGGGAGAGGGAGGTCTGGGGAGAGAAAAGGATCTCAGTCGGGGTTGCCTATTTATAGCTTCTCCTAAATAAATGCTGCTAAAACACTGCAAAAAAAAAAGGAGCTGTGATGTACATACAATTGCATGACGATTCTTTTTATGTGTGGTGTTTCACTGATGAACACTTGCTGACCTGTGCCTTGATAAAACAGCCCACACAAAACAAATGCAGAGACAACTGTATGTAGAATCCCAACAAAGACACGATTGCTGAGTTAGGAGGGGGAGGGAATATGCAAATGAGCGGAAGGAACAGCAAACGGTAGAACATTCATGGGACTCTGTACAAAACTTGGAGCTGGGTAACGTAATTTGGAGTCAGTTACCAGAGCAATGGAGGATTCCAGATATATTGGCTGGAAACCAGACCTGGTGATTACAGACTCCAAAATCAAAGAATGGGGAGACTTTGGGAGGCATTTGCACCCCCTGATGGGGAAAAGGGGCCCTTAGAGGGAATAAGGGTAATTCCCCTTCTAACCACCCTTACATGTCAACCCCATTTGTTCCCCCGATGTAGAAGAATGGCCCCGATCCGGGAGCTTCCTCTGGCTTCTTTTCCTCTGGTGGGTTCATTCGTGGCGATGCTTTCAGGATGGATTTGTTCCCTTTGGACTGGATTTCGTTCATCAGCTCCCCTTCGGCTAAGTTAGGAAAACCTGATATGGAAAGGAAGGGATGTACTTAGGGAACCCTCCAGCAAAAAGAGAGAGAGAGAAATGTCTTTGCTCCGAGAAGCACAGTCTAAAATCCCACATATATGCAGAAGATAAAAGGTGAGACTAAAGGATCGAATTTTGTTTCAGTCAGCTATATGTATCTAGGTTATGTTTTATTTGTGGGGAGGGAAGATCAGTGGGGTGGAAGTTGCCACACTGTCAGACTGGGTCTTGGGATATCTGATTTAAAGCCCCACTCAGTCACAAAAACCACTCATTGCAATCCTAAGTCTATTCACACCTGTCTATTGAAATCAAGAGTGTTGGAAGGATAAAACTTGATGCAGGATTGCATTGCCAATGCTAATACAGGAAGTGACATACGGTTGCTCTAGGAATTGCCAGGATCTCTAGGGTAAAACCATAGAGTTTTCAGAAATTCCTAGAGCTCCCATATGCCACTTTTGGTTTTGCCCAGAAAGTGACATAGCAGCGCAGATGATGTTTGTTTGTTTGTTTGTTCCTCCTGTAATTTTTGGATTGGTGGTGGACAAGTATGGCTGCCGGCAGGCGTCCTGACAGTTCTATTCTCTCTTTGTGGCTAACATACTTTACAGGGTTGTTGTAAAGATAACAGGAGAGGAGAATCATGTCATGGTTCCAAGCTCCCAGGAGTTTGCAAAAAGATCACTAATTTAGCGATTGTTGAAAAACCCAAATGAACTTAAGTCGTTTTGGGGGAGAGACTGTCCGTCACAAGTCAGTTATAAGGGTTAACTTTGTATTTAAACCAGTTGTTGAGGTCACTGTTTATGACCTGGTCTATTGATTAGCCATTGGTCAGTCAGATCACTTTTGCTTACATGCTAGTGAGCACGTACACCAGAAGTGATAAAGTTAACTCTGTTTCTTTGTTTGAGCAGACGCCATGGGAAATTACACTGGGATACATGAAGTAATAAGATGTAACCAAATGTACAGTAATGTACATACGTAACAGGAAAGAAAGGATTTCTTATTTTATCTCCATGTAACCCTCCCTTATAGCTAGTAAACTCATTTATACAAAAAGCAAGTGAGAATCTGTCTCTTCTGTTCCACTCTCCTAATATAAATATCCCAACAGAGACCTGTGCAAAGTTCTTCCCCAACACGCTATTTGCAACCTCCTAAAGCTGTTATATTTGTGCTGTATGACAAATTCCATAGATAAATAAATCCACACTTTGCAGATCTTATCTGGTTCTGGACAAGCAGACGAAAGTCTGTCTGGAGGAGCAGACGGATCCATGCCCTGCCTTCTCTGTCTCATTCTGCCACCAGATGTTCACAAGTCCTCCCAAAGCTTATTGAGTTTCACAGAGCATACAAGGAGGGCAATTCAACTCTCCCGAGGCCAAGAAATAGAAGCAGGCCAATTAATTAGGGGGGAAAGACTTACAGCAACAACCGGACCCCCAGGGATGAGTAACAACCTCCTCACCTGCTCAGTCAGGTTAGTAGCTAATTGGCTCTGGGTTCGGTTACCTGTTATACACCCCTGAGCTCTAAGACTGAGGGTCTGTGCTAGGGTGTTACACACTTAGTTTTTAAAGAGGTGAAATCTCTTTCCCTGCTCTGTGTCCTAGTTTGTGGAGCAGCAGAAAACAAGCTTGCTCCCTTTTCAACGTGACATCCCTTCCAATATTTAAAGACAGCTATCATGTCACCCCAAGATTCCAAGAGTCACATTTCCCCCCCCCCCCCCGGTATCGTGTTTCCTAGAGTGGCCGTCCAGAGCCCCCCAAAACGCCATGCATGAAGGGAGTAGCCCTCCCAGCTGTTTGCTGTTTCCATTTGCCTCTAACAAAGACAAGTTCAGTTTTCCTTTCTTCACCCCCTCTGCAAAACTGGACACGCTTTCCTGGGAACGAAGCCCCACAGATCCCTTCTGAGTAATCACGCCTGGGATTGTGCTGCTAAAGATGGAGGCTCTCCCTTTGCATTCGGGGACACTAAAATACAACAGGTGAGGAAAACAGCTCATGTCTGCCCTACAGGAGCCAGGAAGAAGTAAGGAGAGGTGCATTAAGACCTAGTGAGCATTCTCTGCTGCCCAGGTAGGACAGCTGAAAGGAACCAATGGCGAGGCTGGAGAAAGGTGGGGGGTGGAGCTTGGGCAGGTATAAAACCAGGATGCTGATTAGCAGGGTGGAAATGCTAACAGGGGCTGGGTGCTTGTGGGTGTTTGTTGGGATTTTGCTAGTGCCTGCCACAATTCAGTTACTAAGGGGTTAACCGTCTGCATGTAAACAAGTTGCTGAGGTCACTGTTTTGTGACCCAGTCTATTGATTAGCTATTGTTCAGTAAATCGCCATTGCTTACATGTTAGCAAGCACGTACACCAGAGGTTATAAAGCTAGCCCTGTTTCTTTGTTTGAACACAACACACGTTCAAAGCCACAAGACTAGATAAATAGCCACAGGATGTAGTACTAGATTGTGACTACTACTGTAAATATGTAACAGAGCAGTATAGCATTTGTTGTTTTTATTCCATGTAACCCTTCCTTTAAGCTAGTAAACTATTTTTACACAAAAAGCAACCCAAAAGTATCTCTGGCTATCTTTCTTTCCCGGCTCCTGCATCTCTGCTGTTAAGTATCTCTACTGAATATCTAACTAACAGTGTTTGTGGGGCGGGGGTGGCAGCTAGCAAATGGGGCCCAAGGGTGCTGCACACCCAGGACTCTTGGCAAATGATTCTCTTTCCCCTTTTTATTTCTCGGGGGTGTTTTGGGGCTTCAGAGACCATTACGCAGAGTACTGAGGGCCACCATGACCCCAACCTTAGCACCAGCCAGAAAAGGGAAGGTAGAGGTAGATTATTGTCTGAGATGGGGGCCCAAATCTTAAAACGGACCCTTGAACTATCAGTATCTTGGCCAGCCTCGCCTGGTCCACGGGGTTGCCCCGTTTCCCAGCAAGGCTTTCGAGAACCTGACTCGAGAGTTAACTCACAGAAGTTGACGTCACCTTGATGCCAGGCAGATGTTTCTTGGGCTTTTTGCTATCTATGAGCGGATGGACCAATCAGGACGTTTCCCTGAAAACGTTCCGAAATGCTGGTCGCTTCTAACAAGCGGCATTATCTCCTGGCTGCACTCCTAGCTTTAAAAAGCTCCCTGCTTAAAATGTGATAAGGACGAACCCGCCAGGCGTGGGAGGGAGGAACAGATATCTACAGCTGAGAGATTTGGAGGGGTGTGGTTTTAAGTTGCTGGCTGCAGATTAGGAAATGTTTGGAGACAACTTGGCCACCCTATTGTGAACCTCTTAGCTAGTTTTCAGGGAGCTACAATGGGGTGGGGGCGGGGATTCAGAAGCCATTCTAGATATCATGATGGGCCCCCTACAATTTGAGCCCTAGGAAAGTACAAAATGTCTTGGATGTAAAAAAAAAAAACAGGTTCCACATGCTCTCCAGCTTGAAACATGTCCTCGATACACATCCACTATTATTAACTTGGCTGCTTTGGAACCCTGTCTTTCATCTCCATGAATCCTAGTTGTTGCTCAGGGTTCTAGTGCCATGCTGGAAGGGGCTGATGGGAATTGTAGTCCATAACATCTGGAGTGCCAAAGCTTTGCCACCATGGCTCTAGTCTGCCTTCTCCCATGGAGCACAGAGTTATTTTCGTCCACAACCCAGCTTAAGAAGTGCCCTCCCCGCTTAACAGGTGGGGGTGTTTGGTTCCCCTAGCTGAGTCGCGCCTTTCCACTGTCCCTCGGTGAACCTCACCTGCTTCAAGGTGTAGTGAGTTCCACTGGAAGCCTAAACGGAGGGCGGCGGCTTTCCCACGGCTTTCTAAAGATCTTTCATCGATCCATCCTAGAAGCCAGAGCACTTTGATAAGAGCGGGTCTGCGTCTTTTCCCCCAGTAGCGTCACAGAGAGCAGAGCAGGGAACAGGGAGTGAAGAAGAAGAAGAGTAGAAGAATTTGCATTTGTATTCCACCTTTCTCTCCTGTAAGGAGACTCAAGGTGGTTTACAAGCTCCTTTCCCTTCCCCTCCCCACAACAGACACCTTGTGAGGTAAGAAGAAGAAGAGTTTGGATTTATATCCCCCCTTTCTCTCCTGCAGGAGACTCAAAGGGGCTTACAATCTCCTTGCCCTTCCCCCCTCACAACAAACACCCTGTGAGGTAGGTGGGGCTGAGAGAGCTCCGAGAAGCTGTGACTAGCCCAAGGTCACCCAGCTGGCGTGTGTGGGAGTGCACAGGCTAATCTGAATTCCCCAGATAAGCCTCCACAGCTCAGGCGGCAGAGTGGGGAAGCAAACCTGGTTCCTCCAGATTAGATACACGAGGTCTTAACCTCCTACGCCACTGCTGCTCCCAAGAGGGGCTGAGAGAGGAGCTGAGAGAATTCTGAAGAACTGTGACTAGTCCAGCAGGAATGTAGGAGTGTGGAAACACATCTGGTTCACTAGATAAGTGGAGGAGTGGGGAATCAAACCTGGTTCTTCAAATTAGAATCCACCTGCTCTTAACCACTACACCACGCTGGCTCTCATACTGCATAGTCACGTTCCTGGAACGTGGCTAACCTTTGTGCAAAAAAGGCCTCCAACCCAGGGTTGAGTGGGACAAACCTTTTCGAGAGGAGCCAGTGGCTCAATGGTTGAGTATCTGCTTGGCATGCACAAGGTCACATGTTCAGTCCCTGGTATCTCCAGTGAAATAATCTGGCGGCGGCGGTGGCGGCGGGGGGTTATGAAAAAGCCCTCACCTGAGACTAGAGAGCTGCTGCCAGCCAGAGTAGGCAATATTTGCCTTGATGGATTCAGGTTCTGATTCGGTGTAAGGCAGCCCCAAGTGTGTCCAATCCCTGGCTTTAAAAGCACCAGGCGGTGGGTGATGGAAAAGACCTCAGCCCGAGACCCTGGAGAGCAGCTGCCCGCCTGAGTAGACGATACCATGCTTAGTGGACCGACGGCCTGATTAAGCCAAAGGCAGCTTCATGTGTTCACGTCTGACGGAACAGGGTTCTGAGCAGGCGCAGTGGGGCACGGTGCAACTCAACTCAAGGTCGTTTCGATAGCTGCCTGCTCTAGTGGGGCAAGGGCGTACCACCATGGGGGACGGATGGGGTCAAATGTCCCCGGGCTGCGGTCATTTAGTCAACCCCTCTTCCTTCCCGCCCCGAGTCCATGCGCTGACTTCAAGACCTGGTGCAAAAAAAGTTGTTTGGTTGTGGTGGGGGAGGGCGGCCACCCATACGGGGGGGGGTGGGGGAGAAAACTCAGATTGTGGACCGGCCGACATGTTCCCTAGATACACCTCTGAGCAGGGGCCTGTAGCACTTCATTCCCCCCTTGCTGCTGGGCTTATTAATTAATGCTGGCTCTTGAGAGGAGAATCGCCTGACCGGGACCAGAGTTCCCGCACACCTCTCATTAGCGCTTTCGAGAACCTCTCGCTGCCTAATTAAGAAATATTTCCCGCAGTCGAGAGCCAGGCCGTGCCTTCTAATGCGAGCCGGCTGGCGGCGAAGGAGAAGAAAGGTTTTGCAATCTTGAAAGGGAGAAAGAAAGAGAAGCCGTCTCTTTGCCGCCGGACTGTTCCTCCTTTTTTCTCTCTCTCCCCTTGATGAGCAGTTAGGATAAAAGGTGAAGCTCGGGGTTTGGCTCGGACAGGGACCCCCCCCCCTCCCCAGCCAGGCCCTGGTGTAGGAGACCGGCTAACCTGAGAAGCAAGTTGGTCTTCGGAGGACTAAGAAGGGCGGAAAGCAAAAAAGCCTTTTCTTGCAGATCTGTTGTGTCAGGGGAGTTGGTGGTGAATCTTCCCGCTTTGAAGCCATGGGTCCTCTAGAAGCTGCCCGGCTCAGCTCATAATGGGGCGGCTGTGATGTCAGCCCCAGGAGCCTCGCTAAGGTTACCAGCCACCCTGAGCTCTGCCCCAGACGGTGGACTGCCCAGCCCTGGTGGGGACAAGATAGGATTGCCCGCTCCAGGTTGGGAAATACCTGGAGGTTTGGAGGTGGAGCCTAAGGAGGGTGGGGTTTGTGAAGGGGAGGGGCTTCGATGGGGCATAGCGCCATCAAGTCCACCTTCCGGCCATTTTCTCCAGGGGAAATGATCTCTCTTGCCTGGAAACAAGTTGTCATCTCCAGCCGGCACCTGGAGATTGGAAGCCCGAGAAACAGAAGCAGGGATGGAATCGTTTGGAAGTGCGAAGGGGCACAGAAAAGTTCCGGGCCCCATGGCAGGAAGGGAGGAGGTGGACCCTGACACTACTGCTAGAGGGACAAGGGCCTTTCCTCAGAGGCGTATCTAGAAGAAGAAGAAGAAGAAGAGTTTGGATTTATATCCCCCCTTTCTCTCCTGCAGGAGACTCAAAGGGGCTGACAATCTCCTTTCCCTTCCTCTCCCCACAACAGACACCCTGTGAGGTGGGTGGGGCTGAGAGAGCTCAGAAGAGTTGTGACTAGCCCAAGGTCACCCAGCTGGCGTGTGTGGGAGTGTACAGGCTAATCTAGGGAAAATGTAGCCCAGTGCAACATCTGAGTTTTCCGTCCCTCCCCATGGGCGGCCGCCCTCCCCTACCACGACCAACAACATTTTTTGCACCAGCTCTTGAACTTAGTGGGGGGAAGGAGGAGGGGTGTGGGGGAAATTTCCACCCCCATGTGACTAAATGGCCACAGCCCAGGGACAATTGACCCCATATGTCCCCATGGGTGGTACGCCCCTGCCTTTCCTATCTTGAACTATCAGTGATGCATCCAGGATCTTACAAGTTAAGCAGAAGTACCCAAAATAAAGACAGGCCACAAGGAGCTCACAGAGTGAAGTTATAAAAAATGAGTCATGGATAGGATGAAATGGGGGGGGGGGGTCATTAGGACTGATCTACCACAAAATTATGAACAAGTTCCTTATAACTTTTCCGTCAGAACAGACGTTTGGTCCAAAAATAAAAGATGCTGGAGAAAGAAGATGTTCCCAGGTCTGCTGGAAAAACCCCAAGTCTATCTTAAAATCATGCACCGAACGTGTTTTGCAGACTGAATGAGAGTAGGTGGTTCTGGGTGCGAGAGAGAGCCCAGAGTGCTCCAACAGCAGAGATGAGTGGGTGCTCCCTCTTTCATTTCCATTTTTTTGTCGAGAGTTTAAGCCATTCAGTTTTTCGCTGATGGTTTTGCAGAGACGTTTGCGTCGTGGTTCCCGGTCGTACGGTTTTTCATAGGGCGAGTTAGACGCTATTTATACATGCAGGACACACCCCTGAACCACACGGGCTGCTTCCGCTGCCCGTGAGAATGCCATGTCATTTGGAAACACTTCATCCTGCCAGGAAGAACACCCAGCGGTAATCCCGGGCAGTGGTGGGATTCAGCCGGTTCGCACCACTTCGGCAGACCCGGATGTTAAAACGGTGCTTGTAAACAACCAGTTGTTAAATTATTTGAATCCCACCACTGATCTCGGGCCCCGATAAGGCGGGGCCCCTTGTGAAGTCGAGACACACTCCCGTCTCGGCCTGATGCACGGAGACTCGTAATTGCCAACACAAGGAGCAGATCAAAGCAGACCAGCCCCCAGGATTCTTCCCTTTCAAGATTAAAGGTGAACTTCCTCTGCCCGCTGCACATTTTCTGACGCACTTGATTTAAGCCTCAGCCTTCCCGGGCCTCTCCCCCTCCAACCCTTTATGTTTGGAATCGGGCTTCCCTTTCCCGGTGCTCAATTATTAGAACAGTTCCCTTTTTTTGCTTGCAGTCTATCCAAAGCATTAATTTGGGCTTAAATCAGCAGCTGCTGCAATGGGGGATCGCTCGCCAGTCTGGCTTTTATCCTCTCCTGGGAGGTGGGGAACACGCATCTACTTCAGAGGCTGAACTCTGTCCAGTGAGAATCGAGGGCCCTTTTACGTGTCCGTTCGGCTGGCTTGTCTGCTGGGACTGGAGACTGCTGAATTGACCCCAGCTTTGGCCAAAAACAGATTTACACACCCTTCTTAAGGCCACTAAAGTCAATGCATTTGGAACAGGGGTTGCTGACCAGAGGCATATCTAGGGCAAATGTAGCTTTAAAAAGGGCTTGGGCAGATTTATGGAGGAGAAGTCGATCTATGGCTACCAATCTTGATCCTCCTTGATCTCAGATTGCAAATGCCTTAGCAGACCAGGTGCTCAGGAGCAGCAGCAGCAGCAGAAGGCCCTTGCTTTCACCTCCTGCCTGTGAGCTCCCAAAGGCACCTGGTGGGCCACTGCGAGTAGCAGCGTGCTGGACTAGATGGACTCTGGTCTGATCCAGCTGGCTTGTTCTTATGTTCTTATGTAGCCCGGTGCTAAATCTGAGTTTTCCAGACACCCCCGCCCCCCGTTGGTGGCCACCCTCCACCACCACAACCAAACAACATTTTTTTTGCACCAGGTCATCTCAAAGTCACCATCACATTATAGAGCATTCCCCCAACTCACAGATCTGAACACAGCAATGGCCCATGCCACAGGGGTGTGATTTTCCGCCCCCTCCTTGTGATTAAATGGCCACAGCCCGGGGTAATTTGACCCGTACGTCCCCCTGGGCGGTACGCCCCTGTTGCTGGCATGGTGCCGACACTTGCTGATTTCACGCTTAGTGAATGCTTGGGGTGGTGTCATGATTTTGTGCTGTTTCTCCAAGCTCCATGCAGGGAGCCTGTTTATTATCGCTAAGCTGGATAGTATTTTATTGTTCCAACCACTAAACTTTTGCAGAATCAAGCAGCTGCTTGGGCTCAGCCTGAGCTAGTTGGGGACCCCTGGGAGGAGGACTCAGATGGAGAGGAGGGGACAGTTTTGGTTCCAGACCCACAGGCACCGCCTGTAAATACAGAGCCTGACCAGTCATTGGTCCCTGCAGGACCAGATCCAGAGGCTCCGGCAGGGCATGCAGGCAGGGGATTCACAGCCAGGCCCAAGCTCTGAGGTTCCCCAGCCAGGTGTAGCTCTGAGGGTCTTTAGCCTCTTCACAATGAGCCAGAAGGGACTCTGCCAGTTCCGTCACACACACACACCCCACACCCCGTCTCCAGAGGCTTAGGAGCCACACAGGAGGAAACTACTTGCTAGGTTACAGCAGAAGAGACGCAGTAGCAGATTAGCAGCCATGGGGCAAGATTACTTGGATGCTGAGTCCTTACAGGAGCCAGACTAACCCAGCTGCAAGAGGATATTGCACTTGGGAATAGGAACCTGGCTATAAAAGAGAGGTTGCAGCTGAACTATCCTGTGGCAGCAATGTTGTTTTTGCAGGTCGCTGTTTCTGTTCCTAGCCTTGGATACTCAATAAACCACTGCACTCGCTGAATCACTGTGTCCGGACTGTCTGTTGGTTCCTGTCTATGACAGCGGCTCTTGCAATGCCAGCAAACTCCAGATGCTGTCAGACTCCACCCATGACCCACAAGGTTCCACCTGAGCTCTGCCCCCTAATTTTAGCGTTCCGTCCCATCTCTACCCATCCCCAGACGCCCCCCCTTTACACCCTTATACCTTCCCAAAGTGAGCAACCCAAGCCCTGCCTAAAATCTGCCTTCAGGAACTTGGCTGCATTTCTTTAAAGACAACGTATTTCTCGGCGCCATTTCTTTATTTCCGGTGTTATTCTCTCATTGTAATAATCCCGAGATCCGTTTTATTACCATTGTTGTAACAGGGCCATTAGCGGCCAATATTGCTGGAAAGAAATGACAAGATTGTTGTGCCTTTACGACGTACAAATATTTGTGGCTTCTGCCCTTCCCTCCCATCTCTCACCAAAATAGTCCTATTAATGCATTTAAAAATTTAGCCTTCAGCCAAATTGCATACTAATGGGAGCGGGTTTTCCTTGGTCCTTCCATAATTCTAATCCACTCTTTATTGGCCTCCCTTAGATGCTTTGAGTTTTATGAAGTCCTGGACAGGAAGCGGCTTGCTTGAGTTTTGAGCCAAAGTCACTGGAATATCAAGGATGGAAGCAGTTTCTAGGCCCACCAATATTATTACACAATCTCCTAACAATGGCCCCCGGTCCACCATCTTGTCTTCCAGCAGCCAACCGTTGGCTTCCACGGGCAATTCCTTGAAAGCTATGGTGGCCACCTGTTTTTTGGCCCTATACCTTCTACCTTCTTTTGGTTCCCCTCCACCACCAACCTCCACAGAATTTGCATCATGCTGGCTTGACTGACATGGAGGCTATCCATCTTTCACTTCATAATGTTGCCTGTGGGGGGGGGGGCATGGCGCCCAGGGTGAGCCCCGGGCACTGTTTTAGGGAGCTACACCCCTGAGTTGGGTGGGCATGGTAGCTCTTATCTGTGTGTCTAAGGACAGCTCTTGTGGAATCCAAGTTATGGAGATCAGAAGACCCTCCCATCAACTATTCCCCACACCTGGGGCCATCTAGGAGGACTCTGGTCCTATCCCAATATTTTGCCTTGCTTTCTTTGCTCAGAAAAGAAGCATATGTTTACCTTGGTGTACAGGCATGGAAGCGTCTACTGTATACTTGAAATAGTTTCTTGGTGGGCAAAAGGGGGCCGCGGTCTATAAATGGCAGACATTGGAGGCGTGGCCACTACATGGCTGTTACCCTTTAAGAAAGAAGGCTCTGAGATTCACCTGCGTCTGCTGACGGAGGTCCATCTGGTTGCTGGTTACCTCTTTTTGTCCCGGCTTTACCTTTCTTGTTTCGCTTGACACCCACCAAGAGCCCCTTGGAGTTTACCTTTGAGGTGGAATTAGACTTTCTGGCCATACTGGCAGAGTCCCGAATCTGCTCAGATGCTGCAACGCTCATGCCGGTCTCCTGGCACTGAGTCCCCGGTTCTGGCTCAGGAGACCCCTGCTTAGACCCTCTCTCTTGGGCCACGTCTCCCCCAACTGAAGCACCACCACCTTCCTCACTCAAACTTCCGGTGCTTGGGGGTAGAGATTGATACTGGCCTTGGCTGACCTCTGTCATGTGACCTGTGCTCAAGTCATTCGTTCTGGAGGCCGTGGAACCTGCTCTGGGGAAGCCCTGTAGATCCAGCGCCTCCACTTGATCACTGGTACCCAGTTCACAGTTGCTGGCGTATTCCACCACGCTCGCTACCTTGAGCACCATTTTCTCATTTCCCAGTTGGGACTCCGATGTGCTTCTCTGATCATCGGCATCCTTTTCAGCAGGTCCACCTTGCTTGGTCAAAGGGGAGAAGATAGATTTCCTCCCGGGCAACTGTCTCGCGGATGCCCACTTATGCTCCGGACAGTGGCTGTGAAAAGAACCAAAGATCACCTGAGAGTTAATCCAAGACTTGTCTCACTTGGCCTCCATGAACATCTTTCTAAGTCAAGAAGACAATTGTTTGACCTTCTCTAAGGGGGATGGAAGGGTGAAAATCCCTTGAGGAATGCAAGATGGTTTCTCATTTGACCACACTTGAATCTCCAGAGTGCTTCACTGGCCAAGTCAATACAGCCATATTAAGGGTCTTGCAACATCCATTTCCTCAGTTATCATTCCTCTTGGTTCCTTCAATGTCCTTTATCTGGATTCTAATCTGTTAACACCTTAACTTTATGGTCTCTAGACTTTATACACCATAGACTTAATGTTCTCTATACACCTTAGACGTAACAGTTATTGCAGCCTTCCAGCTCCCTTGGCACCTTAGACTGACTGAGCTAAACAGGGGCATTGCTGGGAAATTAAAGGAAGACTGCCTCTGGGAAGATTTCTTAAAGGGACAGGGTCTCTAACTAAAATTCCCTCCCTTAGAACACTATGCAAGGAACTAAACCCATACTATCTATAGGGAAACTGACACTTAATAAGAAAATAATAAGAGCTTCTCTGGGGGCATGACAGGGACAGCAAACTTCAGTTGATCAGATTGGTAGATTGTCCAAATGACAATTGGATGGGGGGCCATTTTTAACTGATGAGGCCAAATTTAATTTGTTAAGATGAAAGTCAAGAGGAGCCTTGTCTGTTTATGAAAGACTTGACTCTGGTGTCTCAGGGACTGGAAAATACTCGAAGGCTCTCCCAAAGGGCTCGTGAGTGACAGTTTTGTTTATTCCCTCAGAAGCATGGGTTGGGCCCTGTGGCCCCGTCCCACTAATGGTGGCACTTTATTCCAGTGACAAGAACCTTCCAGATTCTGCTAGAATGAATGAAAAGCCCACGGCCGGATTCAGCCCTGTGGGGGCTATTTTAACACCAGAATGGGCCAGAATATGATGTCGTCAAATACATTTGGGATATGGCTTTGCGATACTGATAGAGTCCTCACTCTCATACAGAGGTATTTGTTCGACCCGGTGGCAAACTACCCAGCTTTAAGTTTATACCAAGTAGCCTACAGATGATACGTACCTATCCATAATGGGGTACTGCCGGGGGCTTATCCTGGCCAATTTACTTTTTGGTCAGGTTCTAAATTGTCAGCGATTTATTCTTTTTTGGTCTCCCAGGAGCTAACAGCTAAGATTGAGAATTTCGTGTCTATATTATTAATTATCCTGCAAAGACCTCAGTGATTCTTCCTGTCTCCTTTTTTTATCCACACTTTACTCTCACAAGGTCCTTGTGAAGTTTCTTAGAGAAGAGGAAGAGTAGTAGTAGTAGTAGTAGTAGTAGTAGTAGTAGTGGTAGTTTGGATTTATATCCCATGTTTCTCTCCCGTAAGGACACTCAAGGTGGCTTACAAGCTCCTTTCCCTTCCCCTCCCCACAACAAACACCTTGGGAGGCAGGTGGGGTTGAGAGAGTTCGGAGAGAACTGTGTTTAGCCCAAGATCACCCAGCAGGAATGTCGGAGTGCGGAAACACATCTGGTTCACCAGATAAGCCTCCGCCACTCAGGTGGAGGAGTGGGGAATCAAACCCGGTTCTCCAGATTAGAATCCACCTGCTCTTAACCACTACACCACGCTGGCTCTGAGGGGCAGCAACTGGGCCAAGGTCACACTGTGAGTTTTCCACCTGGGATCAGTGTTGATCTCCTAAGTTACTAATTAACTCTAGGCCTGCAAGATATGGGGCTAATGGCTCAGTGGGAAAGTGTTTGCAGAAGATCCCAGGTTTGGTGCCTGACGTCTCCAGCTAAATAATCAGGTGAGTAGGTGACGGGAAACACCTTGATCTGAGACCCTTCAGAGCCACTGCCAGTCTGAATAGACAAGTCTGGCCTTGTGGGATCAGGGGTCTGATAATGCTGATTTACTGCTGCCCAAATCAGCGTTAGAAAAAGCATCCATTTTACGGTGAAAACTCAGCACAAGGAAACAGCGTAGGGATTTGATTCACACGAAGGGGAAGCAAAATCGAAAAGGGGAAGATTCGGGCCCAGGCGGCCTGCTTGCGAAAATTCGATCCCCGTCCCCGAGAAGCGAAGTAAAAGTAACAGGAAAAGCTAACCTCTGCTCTGCGTATTCTAAAGGTCTGAGTAAAGCTTTAGTGTAACGGGTTTGCAGATGAGCCATGGAGAAGATCTAAAACGAGCTACACATCCTGTTTTGCAAGCAGGCTTTGGAGATTGCTTTTGCGCTTGCTCGGCGGCGTGGAGCGTCCAGGCGGCTTGGCCCCAGAGCCCTGAGCATCCAGGATCCGAAGGCAGCTTTTCCCCGGCCGACTCCAAGGAACTCCTCTGTGGTCAACAAGGGCTGGTCTCCTAGCAACTGTTGCTGAGGAACCGTTGCTAGAACTGTGAACACTTTTCCGGCATTAATGAGCCGGCTTGCCTTCTCCCAGGGAAATAAAGGTGTGTGAGTTTCACAAGCGCGCTGTCATTTAAAGCTCTAGCAAAGGGCCACAGAGGGGTTGCGTGCACCTTATGCTGCTCGAATGCATCACGACCGCAAACTGAAAATGTGCTTGGAAAGCAAGAAGCAGATTTTCCCATTTCATCTCCTTTTTATATTCATTTTCTTCATCCCCCCCTTTTTTTGGCTTTGTACCTTTGTTTACTTTGTATGCCATTTATATGCTGTGCCCATCTACATAATGCCACTTATGATGCCATTTATATACACAGTTATCCGTATCGTGCTGATTTACGGGCGCCAAAATATTGTGAAAGATGCATATATTCAATACACAAAATTCAACGCAAAGATGCCAAAATTGGAGGACCGAGCATATTTGAATTGAGAAGTGGTGCCAACGTGGGTATGCGTACCCCCAGGGATACATGCTAGATCATTTGAGGTATGCAAAAATTACATAACGGGTTTGCTACCCTGTTTCCCCTAATATAAGACATCCCCGAAAAATAAGACATAGTAGAGGTTTTGCTGTAGTGCGAAATATAAGGCATCCCCCGAAAGTAAGACATAGCAAAGTTTTTGTTTGGAAGCATGCCCGACGAACAGAACACAGAAAAATAAGACATCCCCTGAAAATAACACATAGCGCATCTTTGGGAGCAAAAATTAATATAAGACACTGTCTTATATTCGGGGAAACACGGTAATTTGGGGGTACAATTTTAGGGAAATAAGTTGCCAGGAGGTACGTGAGTGAAAGAAGGCTGGGAACCACTAGAAATTGGCAAAACACAGAAACAAAGTTGTGCCTCAGTTTTCATACATCAGAGAAAGGAACCTCTTCCCCCACACACTCTGGTAAGAAATAAAGATATTCCACTCTTCTGTTTCTGGTTTTGAAGCATTTAATATGTGCACGCTTGCATCTCATGCTGTACTCGAGCGCTTAAGCTCTGCGTCTGAGAAACTGGTCCTGTTTCACGATGCCAACTTTATCATGGAGTTTGACTGCTTACGAGGATGCCAGTTTCTGATGCCAGCGTCCAGATTCTTTTTGTGTGGTGTTTTACCAAAGCACAAAAGCACATGAAGTCATTATTCAGAGCAGCACGGACAGAATCTCAGCGCCGTCACACACGCATTGTCGATCTCGTTTCTTAGCAGGGTTTTACCACTGCACAAGAGTGCGACGGGAGCGTCAAGGGTGCAGGGAACTGTGGCAAATGGTGGGTGAGCCAAAAAGAACAAATTATTTAGAAATTCTCCCAACGGAACTTGGACCACAAAGGGATGGAAGCAAAGAGAGGGAAATTTGAGCACAATAAAGAAATGGAATGGGGGAGGGGAGACTTTGCATAGCCTTGGCATAGCAGTGGCGTAGGAGGTTAAGAGCTCATGTATCTAATCTGGAGGAACCGGGTTTGATTCCCAGCTCTGCCGCCTGAGCTGTGGAGGGTTCTCTGGGGAATTCAGATTAGCCTGTGCACTCCCACACACGCCAGCTGGGTGACCTTGGGCGAGTCACAGCTTCTCGGAGCTCTCTCAGCCCCACCTGCCTCACAGGGTGTTTGTTGTGAGGGGGGAAGGGCAAGGAGATTGTAAGCCCCTTTGAGTCTCCTGCAGGAGAGAAAGGGGGGATATAAATCCAAACGCTTCTTCTTCTTCCTTGCTGATATGCAAGGTTGCACCATGCCTGTGGCGCATGGAATTGCATGCCCACCGGCCCAAAGGGGAGGCCAGTCTTTCTGCTCTTCAGCAAGAGACCTGCAGCCGCCGCCTTTGGCATTTGAAACCTTGCAGCTGCTGTTCAGGTTCATTAGCCTTTCTGAATGGCTGGGCTCCCACCGAATTTTTCAGATCATAATTCGTTGCCTCTTTTGTGAGCCGCAACGGCTAAACTGCAGCTCAGGCGAGAGAGCCTTTGAAATTGTAATGACACCTTTGATTTTTCAATTCACAGATGCAGGCTGGGACGTCATAGGGAAGGAGGGGGTGACAGACGATATCCAGTATCCGGAGACAACCTGCCAGGCATAGGGGGAGGAAGTGTAGGCCATTTCCAGAGGCGCCGCCAGAGTGGGAGGGACTGTACAGCAGCCGATGCCAACTATCACTTATTCAAAACCACTCAAAGGGGGCTGTAAAGTCTGGACCCCTGCATGAGAAACGGTACCAGTCTGCTGGTTCAAGTGGGCAATCCTGGGTATCATTTTGAAATATTAACACAAAGTTCACTTCCAAAATTCAATGGCTCCAACAAGCAGATGAGAAGGCTTAAACCAGTGCCAGCGTAGTGTAGTGGTTAAGAGCTGGTGGATTCTAATCTGGAGAACCTGGTTTTATTCCCCACTCCTCCACCTGAGTGGCAGAGGCTTATCTGATGAGCCAGATGTGTTTCCGCACTCCTACATTCCTGCTGGGTGATCTGGGGCTAGTCACAGTTCTTGGGAACTCTCTCAGCCTCACCTACCTCACAAGGTGTCTGTTGTGGGGAGAGGAAGGGAAAAGGAGCTTGTAAGCCACCTTGAGTCTCCTTACTGGAGAGAAAAGTGGGATATAAATCCAAACTCTTCTTCTACTCTTCTACTTTAAGAGTGGTCTGTTAGGATTGGAACTGGAAGAATTCCCAAGCTATTCTGAGGGCTGGGTTTTTGGAAGGCTGAGAGGGAGGGGCAAAGTTTGGTGTTCTTCTCCATTTGCACAACAGCCCCCCCCCCCCCGAAGCTTCCATTTTGCAAGCTTAGAATTTGACTGGAGATGAGGAAATGCCCCCCCCCCCTTTAATTCCCTTTTCTTTCCTTTGAAAAATAATTTCAGTTCTCCAAGTTTCGCTCCCGGTTTTATAGCTTCGTCAGTGTTTGTGCGCGTTGTTCTACAGACAATTTATGCAGTATTGACACACAGGATGTCGTTTATAACGATATCTGTAAAATGTATCAATGTGGATGTATTGACACATTAGCCACGCTGAAGAATATGCATGTTTGAGGGGGGAGATAATGATACAAGGGAACAGATAATGATGTGGAAATAAAAACACACACACACAAGGTTTCACAATATGCAGCAGAAGAAATAATGTTTTGGATCAGAACGGTACTTTCCTTTTCCTTTCCACAGGCCTGCCTTCTTGGCCCCGATCTCAACGGGGTCATTAACGTTTGCCTGGGTTGTGTCACTTGAGACCCCTGGTGTGTGTGTGTGTGTGTGTGTGTGTGTGTGTGTGTGTGTGTGTGTGTGTGTGTGTGTGTGTGTTGGGGGGGAGCACATGATGGAAGGCTCTTCCATGAAAAACAAAACAGCTTTCTACAGTCAGAAATCTACTATGGCAGGTTATAGTCCTTCTCCTCAACATGCTGGTTTTCCGACGCTCCAGGACCGTTTGGAACATCAGCTAATGCGGAACCTGCAACCTGGGTGAGAAATTAAGATTTTCTTTTCCTTTTGGGAACATCAGCATAGTGGTTTTGACAGGATCTGGAAGGTCAATGGCAGAGGCGTATCTAGGGAAAATGTAGCCGGCGCAAAATCTGAGTTTTCCACGTGCGCCCCTTCCCCCCCGACCAAAGGACTTTTTTTTTACACCTCGTCTTGAAGCCAGTGTATGGACCCAGGGGAAGGAGGAGAGGTGTGGGGGTGACTAAATGGCCGCAGCCTGGGGAATTTGACCCCATATGTCCCCCTGGGTGGTATGCCCCTGGACAATACTGATATGGGTTGATGAACTTTGCCCGTGTGGGATACTGCAACAGCAGGACAGCATTGGGGGATAGTAAATAAAACCCCATTATTCCACAGCACTTGCCTGATACAGATTCCTTGCAGCCAGGTTCCGATGGACTTGAAGTGGTACTCCATGCTTCCATAAGCCTTTGAGACAAACCTGTAGGAATCGAAGACCTGGACTTTGCCTGTTGTCCACCTGGCTCCAAGGCTGCGTTCTCCTTCCCCCATCCAGATTTCCACATGGACGATGTCATGGGGTTGCCGTGGCCCTGTAATCAGGAAAGGGTTGGGGTGAGCCACTCAGCCCGCCTGGACATTGGTGGTGGTGGTATATCATTGTAAGTGTGTATAAGTGTAATCTCCTTGAATGGGAGGTGCCTCTCTTTGTCTTAACCTGGGAGCTGCCCTTTGACTCCATCACCCCCTCTGTGCCCTTTCTTCTTCCCCATCTTCCACATGTCTTTGCATGGAGTCATACGTCTCTGCAGGTCTCTCCTGTAAAACCAACGCTCTCATACTTCCATACGCAGGATGCCGAATGTGCTGGCTACTTGTGATAGGAAAATAATCTTTACATTGGGCTTTTCTTTTCCTTTCTACAGCAAGCTGAATGTGAACAGAATTAAAGGATGAATTAAATAATGTTTGACTTTTAAAAAAATATACTTCTTGGGAGATTTATTTACTGCACTCTATATCGGGCAGTAGGACTCAGCCAGCATTCCAGGAGAATGCTGTGTGTGTTTGGAAATAAACTCTTGCAGTTACTTTTAGTTCGGTGTGTTTAAACCCTGACATATTACAGCCTTCATGACTTATATATTTTGTTGAGTTAGAACAGTGGTTCCCAAACTTATTTGGCCTACCACCCCCTTTCCAGAAAAAATATTACTTAGCGCCCCCCTGGAAATTAATTTTTTTAAATTTTTAATTGCAATTAAACAAAAAGATATATGTATTAATGTTTCTACTGGTGGCCATCACCGCCCCCCTGGATCGCTGCAGCACCCACCAGGGGGCGGTGGCGCCCACTTTGGGAATCACTGGGTTAGAAGATGGACATCCTTGCCTGCAAGAGGCATATCGCAAAACAAAGCAAGGTGAAAACCATGGAAATGTAAAATTATTAACACTAACAGTCCATTAAAAACTCAGCCAACAAAAACCCACAGAATAAAAGCACATAAAAACGTTGAAAGCACATTATATATATATATATATATATATATATATATATATATATATATATATATATATATAGAAAAATATATATATATATATTTAACAATATATATATATATATTGAAAAATATATATATATATATATATATATATATATATATATATATATATATATATATATATATATATATATATATATATATATATATATATATATATATATATATATATATATATATATATATATATATGAGTATATATATATATATATATATATATATATATATATATGCACATAGAGGGACAAAGAGTAAGTAGACTGTGTGGAAAGAGGAGGACAGAAGAGCAGACGGATGGCCGGGGGATGCGGCAAGCATTTACGTTGCGTATCAAAGTATGCTCCTGAAATGAAGATGAGGTCTCCGGGTTCCAAGTGTTCCTCGCTGGGGAGGGTAGTGGGAAGGGTGTCGTACTGGTACGCTTGGTTCCCAGAGCCAATGTAGAAGCCAAACTCTTCTGTTAAATCCCGTACTGCTTTCCGGATGAGGCCGCAACAATCCAGGAAGAGCCGAGATTCGAACTCTGGAGCTGCGGAACGAAGCAAAGCGGGCATAGCTAGAGGTTGGAAAGGGAGTGACCAGATCTGCGAGTTTGGGAAATGGCTGGAGCAAGAAGGAACGTGGAAAACGAGGGTCGAGGGAACTCCCCAGATCAGCGGTTCTCAACCTGGGGGTCTCGACCCCTTTGGGGGTCGAACGACCCTTTCACAGGGGTTGCCAACGACTCTCTGCATCAGTGTTCTCCATCTGTAAAATGGATACATGTTAGGGTTGGGGGTCACCACAACATGAGGAACTGTATTAAAGGGTCGCGGCATTAGGAAGGTTGAGAACCACTGCGTTAAGACAAGGCTATGGTCAGTTTTAGGTTTCGGGTTTTTGTTACAATTTTGGGAACAATTTATGGCTGAAAAATTAAATAAAAATAAAAAGTTAGGGTTAGGGTTAAAGCAAGGGCAGGGGCTTAGGCTTGCCTTAGTGTTACGTTGATTTCTAGGGCACAGTCTGAGAATAGGGCTATGGTCAGTTTTAGGTTTCGGGTTACAATTTTGGGAACAATTTGTGACTGAATAAATTAAACTAAAATAATAAATTAGGGTTAGGGTTAAGGCAAGGGCAGGGGCTCAGGATTGCCTTAGTGTTACGGTGAGTTCTAGGGCGCAGTCCGAGAATAGGGCTATGGTCAGTTTTAGGTTTGGGGTTTTTCTTACCATTTTGGGAACAATTTGTGACTGAATAAATTAAATTAAAATTATAAATTAGGGTTATGGATCAGGACCAAGGTCCAGGCTGTCCAGAACTGATTGTTATTCCAACAAGGGCCTGTTTTAGAGCCTTCTGGAAGTTCAGCAGCAGGGCATGAAGATGACTGAAAGGTTTACAGCATCTGAATTTCTGCATAACAGTCATGGCTAAGAACACAAGAGAATGACAATCTGTCTGGGTCAGACCAATGGTCCATCTGCTCCGCTCTGCTCCAAATCCTTCCCTTTTAGCGTCCATTTGATTCCATTTAGCTACTGTGCCTATGGGCCGTCAATAAAAGTTTTCTTCCATGGATTTATCTAACACTTTGCTTAACTCCCCTCCCCCCGCCCCCCACCACCAAATCTAAACTTGTGGCTTTAATTATCTTCTTTTGGCCATCAATTGGCCATTCTGGCAGGGGCTGATGGGAATTGTAGTCCTTGAACATCTGGAACACCATAGGTTGGCCCTCCCTGATCGATTGCCTCTTTCTCCGGCAATCCCTCCATAGTAATTTTTTTTCTCTACACTCCAACATTAAAAATTCTCAACCCATGGGCTGTTTTAGTGGTAGCAAATGAGGTCCTCCCTTCCTCCAGTTACACATCACAGCAACCTTGCGGGGTAGGTTAAACTGAGGGAGAGTGGGGATTTGAACCAGCTGAAAGAAATGTTTCTTACTGCCAGACTTGTGGTATTTCTTGGCATAAGGAACTCCGATGTAACTCTTGGCTTGCTCAAGAAACTTCATCCGGAGTTGCCACTGGTCTTCCGGCTGCTGCAACCGTCTTGGTATGATCTGTTTTCTTCCAACATATCTCTGGAGTTCCTCCTAGAAGAAGAAGAGTTTGGATTTGTACCTCACCCTTTCTCTCCTGTAAGGAGACTCAAGGGGGCTTACAAACTCCTTTCCCTTCCTGTCCCCACAATAGACACCTTGTGAGGCAGGTGGGGCTGAGAGAGTTCTGAGAGAACTGTGACTAGCCCAAGATCACCCTGCAGGCTTCACACAGAGAGCAAGGAAACAAATCCAGATCACCAGATAAGAGTCCGCTGCGGATGTGGAAGAGCGGGGAATCAAACCTGGATCTCCAATGTTTAGATATTTGAAGGGATGTCATGTTGGTGAGGGAGCGTGCTTGTTTTCCGCTGCTCCAGAGACTAGGACCGGGAGTCATGGGTTCATGGTGAAGGAAAAGAGATTCCACCTAAACATCAGGAAAAACTTCCTGACAGTCAGGGCTGTTCGACTGTGGAATGTGCCACCTCAGAGTGTGGTGGAGTCTCCTTCTTTGGAGGTTTTTAAAGAGAGGTTGGATGGCCATCTGTCAGGGTTATGTATTCCTGCATTGCAGGGGGTTGGACTTGATGGCCCTTGGGGTCTCTTCCAACCTTATGATTCTATGATTCCCACTGGGTGGATCTGGCACAGCAGATTACAGTGGGTGCCACTAGGTGGAACTGCAGAGTTGTGTCTTTGGTTCACCCTGACATGGCTTTAAAAAAAAGAAAAGAAATCTCTTCTGAGATATTTTTTAAAGCATCTTATTGCAGTTCGCATTTCTCCACTGGGCTGTCTCATTTCTCTTCTGGTCGAAAAGCTCTGTGAGCAGCACGTTTCCAGGGACTTGTGATTTCTCAAAGCCTAAAAGCCAGCGTAGAATAATGCACACGGGAATCACCCAGCATGCCATGGTGTTAGATTTTTTTTTGGTTTTCTAACAAGTGTGAATGTAGGCTTGCCAACCTCCAGGTGGTGACTGGAGATCTCCCACTATTACAGCTGATCTCAAGTTTCCTGTGGAGGCTTTGGAAGATGGGCTCTATGGCATTAGAGACTCCCTCACCAAATCCTGCTCTCTTTAAGCTCAACCCCCAATATCTACAGGCATTTCCCAACCCAGAGCTGGAAACCATGTGTGAATGTGGCCCTTCAGTCCAAGGCCATATCCGGCACATCCAGGTGATGCAATTCATTATGCGCTTCCTTTGACTTTTGAACTTGCAGGCACTAATAAAGGTGAACCTAAGCTGAACCTCAAACTGCTCTTAATGCACTCTGTTTCACATAAAGATGTTAGTTGATTGTACATTCCTCCACCACAGAACAAAGCATGCCGGGCCTTCTTTGTTGTAGAATGTTCCACCTGGATCCTAGTGCCTCTCTCTCCCCCACCCCCATCTGTTTGAAAGTAAAAATACTTTTTGGCATAAATGCTCTTGTATTAAAGTACCATGTTCAATAATGCACAAAATAATGGTTTTTGACAAAGGCAGTGACTAACAGTGAATGATAATTCTCATATTTGTTTGGGACTATATTCTAACATGGAAGCAGACCATTTTCTCGACCACTGCACCTCAACTGACCGTACTAACATTCTTATGTGAAACAGAGTATAGCATACGAGCACAAAGACGGTTGATCTGTCGGCAACGTAACCATACCTTGGACTCTAAGGGAGGGAAGCGTCGCTTTCACCTTTTGGAATGTGGGATATAATTGAAAGCACCAGTGGGTTAAACTCAGTTCTGGAAGAGCCAGGTTCAAATCCTCCCTTAGCTGTGGATGCTTGATGGATGACTCAGGCTTTACCTGCACTGAGCAGGTGATGGGGCTAGATAGCCTGTATGGTCCCCTTCCAACTCTATGATTCCATGACCTTGGGCCAGTCACACACTCACAGCCTAAGCAACCTCACAGGGTGGTTGTTGAGGATAAAGTACGGTGGGACCTTGGGGGCGGTGTAGGCCTCATGACCGTGCATGGGCGGGGATGCAAGCCGACTTACACCCCCAGATGACAAGGGGAGTTCCATTCGGCACCCAAACGACTCCCACAAACTCGGTGCTCTGGGGGGAACAGGTGTTGCATTGTGTTCAACAAAACAAAACACTCTCCAATGGCCAATATGGTAAATCAATTGGGAGTAATCACTCCCATTCAACAAAGTACTCTTTCTCAATTAAAGAGGCACTGCAGGAATGTGTTCTCAATAGCGCCATTAAGTTACTTACTGTAATGGGGGATAATTCATGTATTCATGTAACAGAGGCTTGTTTTCAGGTATATGAGAGCATGTATGTTTGTATCACACTGTTGCATTTTCTATCACATATTTATCTGCATTTTGATTTACTATACTGGCCATTGGAGAGGGTTTGGTTTGGTTTGTTAGTATTTAGGGCTTCACCTCTCCATTTTTTGAGATAATAATGTTGCATTGTGTTCAACCTGCGTGCTGCCTGATATCCAGACGGGGCTCCTATGCTGCACCCTTTGCTCCTATTCACAGTTGGGCAGCTGACTTACCCTTTGATAGTTTCTGGCCAACAGTCACCACCGTCTAATTTAAACAGAAAATGCAGAGGAGATAGAAGCCATCTTGTAAAAACAAAAACCACCCGTAAATATGCTTTAAAAGTGTGCTGTAAAAAAATATCCCTCTAGGGAAGAGGCAGGCTTCATTCTTATTGCTAACGCAACTGGTCAGCTATGAGGTTTATGACCACAGGGAGGAATGATTTACTGTGTGTCCTTCTGACCGACCAGGAAATAATTGTAGCCTGTATGCAGGGAATGTTTTGTGCTCGGCAGCAGAGCTGAGATTGTGATCTCGTCAGATTCCATCCCGGGAACGCCCAGATTAGAGGACTGTCGGGTTGTCACGGGCGCAACCTAGAGATCTCCCGCTATTACAATCCAATGGGGATCCCTGGCCCAAAAGAGATCTGGCTAGCCTTAAGCAGGGTCATGTGGCTGTCTGAGACCCTGGACAGCAGCTGTCAGTCTGAGTAGGAAATAGTGACTTGGACGGACTCAACAGTTGCATATGCTCATGTGTTTATGTGTTTATGCTTTTCTCCGTCCTGTAGGCTGACCTCTCCGGCATTGGCATACCTTGTCTTGGCTTACTGTCGACGGGTTTCCCACCAAATCAAACAGCTAATAACGAATTAGCGCCAGGGCTATCTTTCCAAATCTCGTGTTGGGCACGCAAACGACATCAGCCGCTCTAATTGAAAGCGATTCCTTCCTCTTGGCCTGTTTGCCAGGCCTCTCCCCGCTCCTCCGGCCTCCTAACGGTGATTTAATGGTTGGCCCTGGAGCCTCGGAGTCTAATGCGGGCACTTTCCTTTTCGGCAAACTTGCTTATCTGCTTTATGGGTTTTCCCTTCAGCGGCAGGCGGGTCGTGGTCAGCCCAGGGAAGCAGCACCCAGCCTCTCTCCTCTTGGGTTTTCCAAATTCAGGACTGTGTTCCACCATTCCCTAGGCCCGCACATGCAGAATAATGCATTTTCAATCCGCTTTCAGCTCACTTTGCATCTGTGCGGAATAGCAAAGTCCACTTGCAAACAGTTGTGAAAGTGGATTGAAAGTGCATTATTCTGCATGTGCGGACCCTACCCAAACCTTGTGTGCATACCACAGGCAGACAATGACTTAGGCCAATTATAAACTGGTGATGTGCCCTGCAGTGATGGCACGTTTCCTTTGGGACAGAGATTTCATAGCAGGTGGCCCCAAAGATCTCAGAAGCCCCACAGTTCCAGAGAGCTGCGGCTCTGGGCTTCTGCTCTCTCTCTCTCTCTCGCTCTCTCTCTCTCTTCCTCCCTCCCACCCCACCCCACTCCTTGCAGAAATTTCTGGGGGATCGACAGCGAGCTTTTTCCTCAGAAAACAAAAATGAACGACAACAAGTCTGTGTGACAGCAATATGAGAAATATCAATAGGAAATTTAACGGGCTTGCACCCCCTCCCTTGGCAACCTTGCGACTGACGGGGAGCAACCCAGAAGTTGGGACAGGCAAGGTGCACAAGACGTGCAGCAGACATGCAGTGGGAAGCCTCCTCACGTGTAAATGAGGAAGCATCAGGAGACACTGCTGCAAATGCACTGTGAAGCGAGGACCACAATGGGTGTTCCTGAGGCGTTAACTTGGTCACTTCCAGGAGAAGATAAAAGGCTCTGATGTAATGTGATTCCTGGGAGAACTCTTTGGCCATGTATGCCCTTATGGTCTGTCCCACGGTGAGGATACATTTCCTTTGGGTCAGATTCTTGGTTGTGAACATGTTCCCCTGCTCCCGAACTTACTGCGCCATAGATCAGAGAAGCCCTGCGGTTTTTGGAAGCTGGAAAAACATGAATCCTCCTTCTTCTCAGATGTGTTTCGGCACTCCTACACTCCTGCTGGGTGACCTTGGTCTAGTCCCAGTTCTCCCACAACCCTCTCAGCCCCACCTACCTCACAAGGTGTCTGTTGTGGGGAGAGGAAGGGAAAGGAGCTTGTAAGCCGCCTTGAGTCTCCTTACAGGAGAGAGAAGTGGGATATAAATCCAAACTCCTCTTCTACATGGCTGTAATGTTCACGGCTGAAAAGTAGCAGGTGCTTTACTTTACCCCAATGGCAGGGTGTACATGTCTTGGAGACCACCAGCAGCTTCCACCCCCAGTACTTTCGCGTACACAAATGATGGAGACAGCACCCTTGAAAGATTCAAGGAGGAAGGAGAAATATAGACCCTGTGCATGGAGGGTTATCCCCGAACTCCAGCCTTCCTGGTTACCACCACCAAATCTCCAGGATTTCGCAACCAGAGTTGCTAATACTAACTAACCTACACCACAGGGTCGCTGTGTGAAGAAAAATGAGATCCTTCCAGTCACATGCTTCTCGGAGGAAGAAGGGGATATATAAATAGATGGCATGAACAGACATGGGATGCAACCAAATCACAAGCCAGTTGCTTGTTTCAGATCTTGTTTGCCAGCTCCGTAAGGTTTTTATGAGCTATAATTAAAACCCTGCCTGGTTGACAGCTCTGTTCGAAAGGCAAACGCGACTCAGAATTTAAAAAAAAAACAAAACCAAAAAAATGCAATTCCAAACCAAGCTGCAGTTTCACTTTTTTTTTATTTGAATTATACACACAAGCAGAAGAAGGCTGTAAGATATACAAAATAAACGGGGAAAGGAGCGGAGAAAGGCCTAATCAGTTTCACAGCAAGTTCAGGAATATAAATAAATACTGCGGCCACCCCCCCCCCCGCCCCCCAGAAATCAATGGGATCGCATTTTGATATGTGGAACGAGAGAGAAGACAGATGGATGCGGTCACGTTCTTCCCCAGCATGTGGCGTTTGGTGATAAAACAGAGCCGGGGATATTGGCAGCACAATATTCAACCCGTCGATACGAAATGTGGTAATTAATGGTAATTGAGAAAACAAGCTGCTGTCTCCTTCTCTCTCCCTTCTCGTTTGACAATCTGGAGCGTTTCATAAACACCGCCAGTCCGCCCGGCCTTCCCGTCTTTGCTCCCAAACTGGCTCGTCCGGATACCGAGTGGGATTGTTGTGAATCGCTGGAGGTTTTTTAAAAGGGAATTAGCACAGAGGATTTTTTTAATTGCCACTTGCTTCTATTCAAAGACCTTGAGTTGAAAAAATGCCAGCAGGGGAAGAGGCGGCTCGGATCCCAGGAAAGCTGCGCAGGGTCCTCTGTCACAAAGAGGGTCTGGTGCCAGCAGCTGGGTTTGTAGGGGAGTAGGTCACGTGATATTACGTTTGTGCCATTTGCTTCTACAAACATTTAAATGAACATTGGTCTGGGCCTCATGATAGGGTTGCTGACCTCCATCTAGAGCCTGGAGAGCATCTCCTTGATACTGTGATGTCATTTCCACTTTTGAACCAGAAGTGGCATCACCTGTTGGGGCAGCGTCAAACAGTTTGTCCCTGCCCTCCAAATTTTACCGCTGGGATGCCAGCTAACACTGCAAACCAGACTAGAAGGCCAGGCTGAATCCAGACACCAGGCAACCATTAAGTCAGGCATCATCCCAATTTTAGTGCTGTTTGGAGAGACTGAAGAGGAAAGGGACACAAAGAGCGCTTTGTTCTTCATAAGCCATCCATAGAGCCCTCTCTGTTTTAAGGTCTGATTGGTTCAGCTCTTGAGTGGAAGAAGGTCAGCAAATCTTCCTTCTGCTCCACGTGCTAATTTTTTTTAAAGGCTTCATCGACTTCCAGGAAGTTCTTTCCATAGAGTTTCCAGTGACTCCTAGAACAACCCTTTGTCACTTCCGGGCAGCTCTAGGAATTGACAGGAACTCCATCACAAGAACTTCCTGTAAGTATATGAGGTCTTGTTTTTTGTTTTTTATTTTTCTCCTGCTGACCTTGGAAGTGGCACTGGGCAAGAGAACTTGGAACTGGGGGATGCCCCGCACCTACTGGGCGCTTGGCTGCCTTATACCATCCACTGATTTTGAAAGAGGAAATTTGCTGTTTGGTATAAGATCTGTATATGTCCTTAAAAAAGGTCTAAAACAGTTTACATTTTGTGCCATGTGCACACAGCAGACACTGGATGTTTCTGTTCACCATGCAAACATTTGGCTTTGCGGAAGGAGCTAAGCCACACAGGATGGCAATTCTAACACCTCATGCTCAATAGCTTACCAAGACATCTCCAAAAGGCACAGACCGGGACTGCAGAACACGAAGAGCCCCCCCCCCCCAATGGAGACTGCCTGTGGTGGGATCCAAAAATTTTAATAACAGGTTCCGATGGTGGTGGGATTCAAACATGCTGGCTAAGATTGACCTCCCTCCTCCTCCTCCTCCCTCCTCCTCCTCCTCCTCCCTCCTCCTCCGCCAGACACCTCCGCATTCCTCCCTCGGGGTCCCTGTTGGGCAGGGAGGTTGCTTTAGTAACCCCTTCTCGGCACTCAGAAAAAATTAGTAACCACTTCTAGAGAAGTGGTGAGAACTGGTTGGATCCCACCTCTGGAGACTGCCCCTGATTATTGGGAGTAGGCCAATGACGAGGAGAGAAAAGAGATCTCTGCAGTATCAAACTCCAGTTTTGTGGCGCAGCAAAACAGGAACCGAAGCCACTGTTGACACAGTTGAATATTGCTTCCTGCTACGTCCCTATCAGCAAAATTAGCTTCGGCAACATGGCTGCGTGAGATCGCGTGTTCTCACCACCTTTCCTTATCAGAGGATTTATCCCTCTGCAGGGCTTTACAGCACAGCCTCGAGAGTGATAAAGGAGGACTTTGAGCAGACACGCCCGAGCCGTTCCCTTTGAATACACCCCGACGCCGGAGCAATGGCCCAACGTGCAGCGTCGGCACATCCCGGTTGCAACCTGCCAAAGCGGAGACCCGGCTTTAACTTCTCCTCTCTCCTTCAAGGTGAAGACTTTGCCAATGCGATCGACGGCATTACCAGACAGTATTAGACGGGAATAGCTAAGATCTAACTGTGTCTGGTAAGACAGCGATCGGCAGGCAGGCGGCCCGATAGGAAAGGCAGTCAGCATCGACTGCAGACAGATGAGGCTGGAATGGGAGGAAGGAACTAGGCACTGAGGCACATCTGTGCGGTTCCCTGCCCTGCTTCGGTTTTTGAGGAAAATGTGATGATGACAATTCTACAATACCATATTTAGATTCTGGGCTACTTGCAGAGGTGTATCTAGGGGAAAATCTGATTTTTCCGCCCCACCCTCACCCTGTATGGGCGGCCATCCTCCCCTACCACAACCAAACAGCTTTTTTTGCCCCAGGTCATCAGGGAAGGAGGAGAGGTGTGGGGGATAGTTTTCCACCCCCCATGTGACTAAATGGCTGCAGCCCAGGGACATTTGACCCCATATGTCCCCCCGGGCAGGACACCTCTGGCTACTTGAAAGCTTAAACGACCTTTCGAAAATCCTCTGAAGGCAAAGGAAAGTTGGCAGAGCCGATGCCCGGACATAGCCATGGCTCAACACAGTCAGTCCAAAGCACCAACTTTTTGTCCTCAGCACCTCCTGTGGCAGGGCGCTAAGCATACGGTATGGTATAGCCTGATCTCATCAGATCTTGAAAGTAAAGCAGGGATGGCACTTGGATGCGGCACCCCCAAGGAACACTCTGAAGAAAGACTGTGGCAAAACCACCCCGGCTTCTCACTACCGCGGAATCCCAGCGAGTGACCTTGGGGCCACTACAACTCTCCGCTTGACCTACTTCACAGGGTTGTCATGAGAAAACAGAGGAGGGGAGAGCAATGGCCGAAGCCACTCTGAGACCTAACTGGGGAGAAAAGGAGGGTATAAATAAAGAAAACCACTTGCCTTGAAAGCCCCTTGTTGGGGCTGTTATGAGCTAGTAGTTGCAAGTTGACGGCACATGCAATGTACCCGCAGCTGCTAAAATCTTATCTTGGTTGCATAAAGGGAGAAAGGAAAGAAACACTCAAACGTGGCTTCGATGGATGTTTCTGCTTGCGGGCCCAGTGTTTTAAAAGCAAGCAACACAGTCAGGTTGTTGCTGTACCTGTTTCGGGGTGCGTGCATTAAACCAACAAGCGGCTTTTGTGCTGGGCGAAGCCTTCGGCCTGCCAAGATGTGCTTCTTGGTTCAGCTCGAGGCCCCGAGCTCCTCCCCTGTGCCCAGAAGGCTCCACCCACACCCCAGGCCCCACCCACATACCAGATCTGTTAGGTCAAGTGTTGGCATTCCAGCTAGCGCTTTGTTTTCTGGTCGGCTCAAAAGACCGATTCCAGCAGCAAAGAACAACGCCCCACCCAACGCCGGAGCAAAGACTCCGGGGGATTTATTTTTTTTTGCCGTGTCGCTGAGTTCATGCTGAATTTAGCATGCCCTTGGTAGAACCAGGTGCGTGCGAGCACATTTCTACTGGGAACTTTTGCGTAGGCCAGAGCTCGGCTTCTGTTTGCAAAGCAAAATGGAACAGTTTGCCCTTGTAGCCCTGCATTTTTCAAGGTTCGTCAGAAGCCCGTTTGTGGAGGGGTCACCCCATATTTTGCATCATTTCCTCCGTCGCTTTGCAACCACTAGTCAATAAGAGGGAGGAGAGAACCCAACTGTGACCCCCCCTCCCCTTGAGCTAGTTCAATTTTGCTGAGAGAAATACATCAAAAGGGCGCGTAGGGAGAAGAAACACTCTTCCGTCAACAGAAAACCCTCCAGAACAAACACAAAAGAAACCTTCCTTTCCAAACACTCCAAGTTTCCAGAAGAGTCTCTTGAAACTCTGATATAGCACAGAGAATCAGCAGAGTGGGTCTTCATTCACCTTGAAAAACACGCACGCCTAGTTCTGTTTAGATGTAACAACAATCTGGGGGTGTGTGTGTTTGTTTTTGTTATGGCAACAAGCCTCGGAAGGCCTCTGCCTCTGGCTCATACATCCTCCAACCCTCTTCCTCTTGTGCAAAGTTTGGAGACTGCTGCCCCAACAAACCACAGTTGGTCCCGGCTGGCACAACAAAGTGCGGTTTGTTGTCTTGCCTTTAAAGGAACGGCTGTCGCCTTTTTTCTCCATTGTCCATTCCCAGGAGAAGACAAGGTGGGAGAATTTGTAAACAAAAACTTTTCTCTTTATGAGCTGGGGACAAGGAGAATATTAATTCATGGGTCAAGCAGTTAGGGAATGAGTTGGTGTTCTCAATATAATTTCTTTTTATATTTATGTATACATCTGTTAATGGATCTCTGTTCTTTCTGTCTGTCTATGTATCAGTCTCTCTGCAGAAGGATTGATTTATAGACGTTCGAATAACATTTAACAAAATTATACAGGTAATGGGGAAAATTCAGTGCAACAAAACGGTAAGTGGTGCCGAAGGAAAGACTCACACATTCGACTTGTGCAAGGTAGAAGTGCAATCAAAATAAAGGTCAGAACAACAGGGTTGAGAAATTGAATATATCAGTGCTAACAGCAAGAGCAGGTGTGGTCTCAGGTTTTAAATGGATGCCAAAGACATCTTCCCGCCCCACTTGTGACCTTCCAATGGCTGAGCGCCACAGGTAACAGGATGCGCCATTTGGTCTTATCCAACGTGGCATTTCTGACATGATAGGTAAAAACAGTAGTTTTTTTTCTACTGCGGAGCTTTCCTGAGAACTCAAAGGCACTTCATTATATTCCTCTGCAATTCTCACAACTTTGTAAATGTTATCCCTAGATTAAGCCGAGTTTATTAGAGTCATCAGCTTGTCCGAAGGTCCACCTGATGAGTTCCCAGCAAAGGTCACATTGAACTGCCGGGCCGGTTTTCCCCTCTTGGAGGCTGGCTCAAAAGAAAAAGAATTAGACGGATTTATGGTAGATCTGTTGGCCATGGTGGCAAAAAAACCAAAATGTGCTCAACTGAAGCCTAGCTCTGGAAACCAGAGGCTGATGGCCTATGTAGGCAGACGAAGCTGACTTGCATAGATTTGGACCAGTGCTCAACTGAGTCTCCCCTGCCACAATGAAGGGGGATTGTGCCAGACCAGGGCCAGGTACAGCCTGGAAAACCCACAACAGCCGATTGAAACCAACCATGGAAGCCTTCAGTCTTGACCAACTTCGTTAGCTAAGATCTTGTTAAGCTAGAGTTTGAAACTTGGGGATCTAACTGCCCAGAAATCATGTGCCCTACCACTGAGTTGCAGCCTCTCTCCAGAAGAAGAAGAAGAGGAAGAAGAAGAAGAGGAAGAAGAAGAGGAGGAGGAAGAAGAGGAGGAGGAAGAAGAGGAAGTAGTAGTAGTAGTAGTAGTAGTAGTAGTAGTAGTTTGGATTTATATCCCCCCTTTCTCTCCTGCAGGAGACTCAAAGGGGCTGACAATCTCCTTGCCCTTCCCCACTCACAACAAACACCCTGTGAGGTAGGTGGGGTTGAGAGAGCTCTGAAGAACTGTGACTAGCCTAAGGTTACCCATCTGGCACATGTTGGAATGCACAAGCTGATCTGGTTCACCAGAGAAGCCTCCACAGCTCAAGTGGCAGAGTGGGGAATCAAACCCGGTTCTCCGGATTAGAGTGCACCTGCTCTTAACCACTACACCACACTAAAGCACGACTGTCTTTTCCATCTTCGCTGTAGCACAAGGGTCTTCAAACTATGGCCCTCCAGATGTTCATTGACTACAATTCCCATGAGCCCTATCACTTGGCCATGCTGGCAGGGGCTGATGGGAATTGTAGTCCATGAACATCTGGAGGGCCGTAGTTTGAAGACCCCTGCTGTAGCATCTCAGGCCAAACTGAATGGCAAGACAAGAAGTGCAGGAACGGGAAACTGGGAAGCTCCTGTCACACTAACATCACCCGGAGCTTGAATCACTCTTGGAGGGAGGCGAAGCTTGTTTCTGTCATAGTTACTCAAGTGATGCGAGGGATTTGCTTCTCACAAAAAAAAACGCGCCCGCTGTTGCTACTGCTGCTCGTGCTTGCCAGAACATGGCCTTGCGGTACTGCCAACAAGCAGCTGTTCCTAACAAAAGGCTGGGTGGGGTATACCTCTATTCATCTTTTCTCACATAAATCATGTCCCCCCCCCCCACCCAAGAAAGGAGCAAACTGGGAAAGGTCACACCCCGCCACAGGGGCAACCGAGGTGACGCAGGTAATGCAAAGCTGCCGTTGACCGCCTGCTAACCGAGCGGCAGTTCCAAATCCTCCCTTCAAGGACTCGGGTTACGGGTTCTTCCCGATGACTCAACGGGAATGATAGAGAAGAAGGCTGAGTTTCCAGAGGGCCCTAACTGGATGTGAACCATAGAGGTGTGTTTCATTTTTATGCCTAAAAAAAAACAACCCGGTGGGTTTTCAAACTAGTTGGTGGAAAGTCGGGCGGGTGAAGTGAAGACAAGTGACATTTATCTCATCCTCACAACAGCCCTGTGAGGAAAGTTAATATTATACATAATAGCCCTCTGATCACCCCAGTTTTCCTTTTGCCATAAGCTTATCCATTGGTCATTCCCCCCATATGGTCACCTGACCAATTCTGCCACAGATACCTTCAGGATTGGGGCATAATGTAAGGATTGTTACCGTTCTTTGGGCTGCGTTGAGCGTTAGCTGTAAGACAACGAAAGAATACATCACTCCTGCGCTGGGAGGTTTAGACCGCTTTCCCAGGATTTCTGCTGCGGGCCCCCTTGCTAGGACATTTGCCCCGACTTACCTTGTCCTGGAGCCGGGCTTGGGTTGGAGGTGGCCTTTCCTTGCCGCTCTGCGCCTCCGAAGCCTCCCAAGGACCGTAGAAGTTTGGTTCACCCTTTAAACATCGTTACCAGACAGTGTTAGAGAAGATTCGAGAAATCCAGCACTGTCTAGTAAGATGCCCACAGAGGACCATTGTCCGCAGCTGGATCCGTTAACGTAAACTGTGAGTGGGAATAAATTGGTAAAATGGTTTCCCTGATCCACGCTGAGTCGCCACCTTTATGTACAGTGGATAGACAGAGGAAGCTAAACTCTTAGAAGAGGAGCGGGAGTACAGAATATTTTTTAGAAAGCAAAAAAACCCCCCCAACACATTCACAAGAATACAGAAGACAGAAAGCTGGGCAACAGGATGTAACCACTAATCTCATGCCATCCGTTTCTATCTGGAAGAATTGTGGGATATATTCTATGCACTCCAATGGCTCCTCTTAATGTCCTGGTCAATCATTACCTCTGTGGGGGCTGGAGGGATAGTTGGGGGGGATTGCCTGTCCATACATCTTGTTAGTGTGAGTGACTACCCCATTCATTCCTCAGGTATTGGCTCCACCTTCGGAAAGCCAGCGTGGTGTAGTGGTTAAGAGCAGGTGGGTTCTAATCTGGCGAACCGGGTTTGATTCCCCACTCCACTTGAGTGGCAGAGGCTTATCTGGTGAACCAGATGCATTTCTGCACTCCTGGGTGACCTTGGGCTAGTCCCAGTTCTTTGGAACTGTCTCAGTCCCACCTGCCTCGCAAGGTGTCTGTTGTGAGGAGAGGAAGGGAAAGGAGCTTGTAAGCCTGATAGGAGAGAAAGGTGGGATATAAATCCAAACTCTTCTTCTTCTTTCCCCCAAGGACTTCAGAAACTAATTCTCCGAGTGCACGGTTTGATGCATCCTGCCTCGGCAGCATTAGAAGCATGCGTGTGAAAACTGAGGCGCCACGCCATGCGCCGATGATGCCGTTCCTTTTGAAGTGCTTAATCTGGTAGATTATGGGACGATTATGCATTTCTAGGAAGCCCAAGAACAAACACTGTCTGTGCTTTTAGATCAGGGCAGGACAAGCTCTGGAGAATAATTGAATGCCCCAGACAGCCTTTGGCAAGGCATAACAATGGCTTTATCCTTGCTACGCAACTAGCGATATGACCAGTGCGTCCCTTTTTTCATCTGGAAATAACAGACAGTGTATCATATATTTTTGTTAACCTGGGCTCATGTGGAACAGACTCTTCCCAATACAGTGTAGATATCCGCATCTGAATCGTATTTCTCTATGGTGGAAGCCAGTAAAAAAGCACGTGAAATGGCTTAGTGCCAATAATCAAAAGAAGGTCGTGTATCTGGTGTGCAACCAATTGAAGATTTCTCCCGCAATGTGGACCTAGTCTTAGGGCATGGGGGCAAATCCAGTTTGCAAGAGTTCCCCCCCCCCCCAGTCCTTAAGCTCTGCCTATCGCAGTGATGGCGAACCTTTTCGAGGCCGAGTGCCCAAATTGCAACCCAAAACCCACTTATTCATCGCAAAGTGCCAACACAGCAATTTAACCTGAATACTGAGGTTTTAGTTTAGGAAAAACGGTTGGCTCCTAGGTGTGCGTTACTCGGGAGTAAGCTTGGTGGTAGTCGGTGGCTTTGCTTTGAAGCAACCGTGCAACTCTTCCAACGGGTGAATCACGACCCTAGGAGGGTTTACTCAGAAGCAAGCCCCATTGCCAGCAACTGAGCTTACTCCCAGGTAAAGGATCGCGCTTTAGTTCTTCGCATGAAAATCAGTGGGTTAACAGGGTTACCTACCCTGCTTCCCCAAAACTAGGTCTTAGGTTTAATGCTAATAATCGAGCCCAGCAGCCCAGCCCAGCCCAGCCTAAATATGGGGGGCACTCTGTTTGTGGGTGCCCACAGAGAGGGCTCTGAGTGCCACCTCTGGCACCCGTGCCATAGGTTCGCCACCACTGGCCTATCGCTATGTTTCCCCCCAATTTAAATGAATGTGATTTTATTACTGTTCCCAGTTAAATGAATACATCCATACAATTATCAGACTATTTTAGGGGTGTGTTATCTCAGAATCCTTTCTGGTTAAATGATCAAGAAGAACGGTTCTGAGCACCACATTGCGGTACTCAGCGTGTCTCTGTGCATGTTTGGTTGTGTGCAAGAGAACAGTGTTTTCTGGCATGTTCTTTCTTTTCTACCTGCCAGGTGTGCAGGAACACCTGGTCTCAGGGTTAAAGTATCCAACAGTAATAATACCCTCTCAAGGTAAATCGCCCTCTCTGTAAATCATTATTTATGGCCCTCTTAAATAACTGATATCTCAAGGAAGGATTTCTGCAGAGGTCTGGGTAAAGATGCTTAAAGGGACAGCTGAGAATCTCGTCTTACATTCAATCATATTCCCGTGGCAGTACTGGAAATTAGGGATGTTTGAGGCTACTAAGGTCAAGTTAAGTTTGTTCTGTGTCGAGATGTCGGAGGGGCAGGGGAATGCAAAGGAAGCCTTATAAATCATGGTCAGGGAAGAATATCGGACATTGACCATGTCTGTGAGATTTTCTTTTTCAAAGGCTTTGTAAAGTGATATGCCAAGCCTGCTGAATTTCTGCAAACCCACCCCCCTGCAAAAATGACACGTGATAATTAATTTTTCACAAGATCCCAGAAGGTCTTGTTTGTGATCATGTCTATGCATTGCAAGTTTCCTGAAGCACCTGTGCTGAATCTTAGGGTGTACAGCTGCAGAGCTCAAGAATGGGGATTGGTGTGGCAGATGGAGAGAACCAAGCAGTCCCTGATTAGGAACAGAGAATGTCACCTTGGCACTGCCGGGAGGGGGGGCTGCGTATCCCTGTTGGCTCAGGAGTAGAGGATCACAGGGGCGGAGCTAGGAGCAAACACTTGCGATCCTGTTAGAAACTATCTTACCCTCTTGATTTTGGCTCCTGACCACGAAGATCAACTCGTCCCCCCCACCAGACCTTAAAAAAACAGACTCGCTGAAAATTCGGACCGAATCCTGACAACACAGCCTGTTTGGGTCTGTTTATTTGCAGTCAACTTCACCATCAATATGACTCCTGGGAGGAAAGAACTCCTCGGGCGAGATAATCTTAGAAAGAGCCCTTTCCTGAGTGCGCCAGGCCAAGTGAATTGGAAAGCACCTTTCTGGCTTCCTCGATCCGTGTACAGGGTTGCAAACGCCTGCTTGGGGAAGTAAGGGAGATTTAGGGGCAGTGCTGGGGAGAAGTTTGGAGAGGGAACTTGACGGGGAGCTCGGAGTCTACTCTCTGAAGCTGCCAGTCTCCCCAGATTCTGCAATCTGGAAATGAATTGTGGTTCCAGGAGAATGCCATGTTCCACCTTGACGTTGGTAGCCCTACCTGCACCAAGTTAATGGTTCTATTAGGCTTGTGGGCCTGACGGGCAATAGAATCCATGCCAATCGATGCTCCAAAACTAGCCACACAACTGATATGTCTCGACAGAAGGCTGTTATGCTTTTGGCATCTCGATGTCTGAGGCCTACCGTCCTTCCTGCCCCTACTGCCACTAACCTTTCCGAATCCGTGGCTGATCTTTTCCCGTGCTGTGTGCGAGAGATCATAATCATCATTACCAGGCAGTATTAGAAAGACCGAATACATCCAATGCTGCCCAGTAAGATGACAGTGACCACTCTGGATCTCTGCTGGCCACAAGGAATGACAAATATCATTGCCCCCGAAACGTCTGAATACTTTCAACGGGAAAGGCTAACCAGAAAAAAGGCTCCGAGATGAAAGAAAACTCAGCTGGTTACGATCCGTCAGCTAGCCCAGTCCAGCCCCCTGCCCTCCTGCCCTCAAATGTATGATTTCAACACAGATATCTCATGATAGCTACATGGAAGCGTTTCTAAGAAAGCAAATCCTGCTAACCTACATTTTCTTGCAATCTTGATTTTCACCCTTTCACATTCTTTCAAGATTCTCTGCTACGCGTGTCATTTGTAGCGCAGTGCCCCTGTGTGCTTACTCAGGAGTAAGTCCCACTGTGTTCCGTGGGATTACTCCTAGGAAAAGGCACCCCAGACAGAAGCTTTAAAGGCTTTGCCGAAACCTTTGAAGTTAAGCGAAACAATCCTTTGCATAATCTGCTTCATCTTCTAACCAAGCAACAATTAATTTTCTAATAAGAATGCTTGACAGTTGAATGTTAGAATCAAGGAAAAGGTGGTGGAGGAGTCACAATCCAGCCCCAAACCCCATCAGTTTCATTCAGAAAGTTACGCCCATGTTAACTGGGTCACAAAAGTGCTTACTTCCAGCTGGATCGTGCCCTCAGGACTTTCAAAACTCAAGGAATTCAGTTTTTGGATTTGAAACATATGCCCAGTTTTGGAATGAATGTTCCTCATGCCAACATAACTCAGTCTGTTGAGATAAGTAAAAAGGCATGAGAGATCCGACCAGGTTGAGACTATGTAGTACAGTGCTTAGAGTGTCCATCTAGTGTTTGGCAGGGGAGGAGCGAGGGGGAACTGTGCCAGGAGAAGCGTGCGCCTCACGCCCCTGCCATACCCCTGCCCCGGAATGCCCCCTCCACGTCCCACTCCGGTGCACGCCGGGTGCGCTGTGCCCCCCACCCCCTTGGCACTATGCCACTGGGGTTTGGAGACCCAGGTTCAAATTCCCACTTGGCCTTGATGTTCTCTAGTTGAGTTTGGGCTCTCAGCCTACCTCACAGGATGGTTGTGAAGACTGTACGCCAACCTCAATTTGTTGAGGGAAGGCTGGGATAACAGCGGAAGGGTGGGAGGAATCAAACAATGCCCCAAACTCTGAGGAGCCTGCTTAGAGTCAAAGATGGTTTGGCAGCTAAACGTTCTACCTCCATTTGTTTTGTGACATTCAGTCACTGTAGGAACTGAATGCTGTTATTCAGCAAACGGCCTTCCCACTGTGAAAATCCTCATTTGCCCTTCCTTGCAGAGAGGGAAGTTTAACAAAACCACTTAGCTGTGACTGGCGAGGGTGGAGACTGTTCTTACCTCCCCATTACCATTTTGATCTATGGCTCCATCAGACATGCTAAAATGGCCTCCACGTTTACCTCGGGAAGTATTGGGTAGGGAGCATGTCAGGGCTTATCCAGAGTGCAGTCGAGAGTAAAGAAAAGAGCTGCCGTAAGAGTCTGACAATACTACAGCCCTCCAGCAAAGCGAAACCTCATCTGGCTCCTTGTTCCTCCCCCACTCAATGCATGTTTTAGGCCCCAAAAACTGAGCAACCTCGAGAGAAACGGAATGCTTTTTTCACCCTGTGGACCACGACACACAACGTCTCCAGCTGCAGGAAACCTGTAAACAAAAACAATAATCGGGATACTCTTTCAGATGTCACCAATGACACCCAAGGGCTTTTCAGCTGAGAGGAATAACACCAATGACGCTGCTCATCGCAAAAGCCCCGAGATTCAATATCTGAGGCAAAAGAAACGGCGCAACAACTCTTTTCTGTTCTGAAATGAGTTTCGACTTTGTTCAGAAACGCTTGGGTGTATTCCAGTTAGCCAGGGCACATAAATTGAACCTCCATGTCCATAGGCAGTCAATCTAATAAGGACCGATTCTATGGACCAACACCAGAGAAAGACTATAACTTTTTTTGCCGTGAATTGAATGCCCTTGCCTACCCAAAGTGTTCGGTGTGATTTGCCTTCAGCTTCATCCGGAAAATATCTCGTTCTTAAGCTCTGTGCCTCTCACACACGCATACAGTACACTCCATGTGCTTTCTTATCATATAACTGCATGCTTGTTAGAGAAGAAAACACCATATCTATATATAGCCCTGGCCTTCAGCAAAAAACCTAGTTTTGCTCAAAAGTCACACTAACAAGAACACATGGATGATAGGCCCAAACCCTCAATTGTGTTCCCTTCATTTGCTGCCACACTGATTCGGATGGCACCATCACATCTCAGATGCTAAGCAGGGTCAGCCCTGGTTAGTAATAAGATGGGACACTACCAAAGAAGGCCAGGCTTGCTATGCAGAGGCAGGTGATGTTCATCTCTTGCCACAAGCCAGCCATGACTTGCTGCCACCAAATTTGCTTCCAAGTGCGATGACCTTTGTACCCTTTCTTCCCTTTCTTGGACGGCCCTTAAACTGGGCAAGGCCCCTTCCGCACGTGCAGAATAATGACCTTTCAACCCACTTTCAGTGCACTTTGCAGCTGGATTTTACTGTGCGGAAGAGCAAAATCCACTGACGAAGAATTGCAAAAGTGGATTGAAAGTGCATTACTCTGCATGTGTGGAAGGAGCTTAAGAGACAAGGGGGCAGATTCGGCTAGGGTAGGTCCAGTGGCTAGCCTTTATCTGAATGTTCTTTCTTTTTTGTTTAACAGCCTGTTACTGAAACGAATATTCGCTCATATTCGGCATCCACCCAATAGTAGCCCCTGAAAAATTTAACAGGGAATTCTACATCCGGTTTTGCATTCTGCACAGAACATCATCCCATCTCAACAACCAGAAGACTTAGCACACGAGGCAGGCATCAAACACAAGATTTCATAACTTGTCAGCCAGTGGTCCGGTGCCACCAGCTGCTAAATTGCATTTTCACATCACCTGTTCAACGCAGTCACATATCATTTGTGAAATACTGGGGGGAAAAAGATTGCGGGATGTCAGACCCAATTTCCAAATATTCGGCGAATATTTGACGAATGTGAGATTTTCAACAGACTGCCTGGAGAGTATTTCACCTCCGAACTGATGGAGGAGAATTTTAGGGAGCAGCTCTTCTTAAAAAGGTAAAGGTTGTCCCCCTGTGCAAGCACTGGGCAGAGACGTATCTAGGTAAAATGTTGCCTGGTGCAAAATCTGAGTTTTCCGCCACCCCCCTGGATGCCCCCCCCAACGACCAAACAACTTTTTTTTGCACCAGGTCTTTAATTCAGTGTATGGCCCCGGGGAGGAAGGAGAGAGTGTGTGTGGAGCGATTTTCTGCCCGCCATGTGACTAAATGGCCACAGCCCAGGGACATCTGACCCCATATGTCCCCCTGGGTAGTACACTCCTGGCACTGGGTCATTACTGACCCATGGGATGGCATCAAATCACGACATTTGCTATGCAGACTATGTTTATGGGATGGTCTGCCATTGCCTTCCCTACAGAAGCCGCTCCATTTTGATGCCCTGCCCATTCATCAAGGAGCTCGGCTCTGCCTCCTCCTAGTTATGAAGTAACTGTCAAAAAAGATAAAGGAAATCAAATTCAGCTGACAGCCAGCCATGTTCCATTTAGTCTGTACAAAAGGTTCTTTTCCTTTTTACATTCTTTTCCACTTTTTGCTTTTTACCCCACCTGCACTGGCATTAATAATTCATGGATTTTTAAAAAATAATAACAAAATACCCCAAGATAAGCAATAGGAAAATTTAAGCCAGGTCTGCTGTCTGCTTTTTAAAAGGGGAAAGGCTTAGATTTGAGAGTATTTTCTTTGAAATGCTTATAATTCATTTGGGGGGAATGGGGTAGGTTATACGCAGTGGCTTGGTGCTTTGGATTAGTTGGGCTTCTGATATTTGATATTGCCTGAGGTGCAATCCTAAACAGAGTTGCTCTGTTCTTAAACATTCCCCTTCCCGTTTTTTCCCCCAATGAAGATTTCACTTAAAAGACAGACAAATCAAAGTGAATAGGAGAAAATAAATCCTTGCATATCTAGGGTATTGGGGGAAGGGGTCTAAAGAACCCCAGCACAATGAAAGCTCTATTTAATATTACTTTGACAATGCAGAAATTAAGATGAGAGGGTGTTTCAGTTAATCATACAATTATTAGAACATAAGAAAGAGCCCGCTGGATCAGACCAGAGTCCATCTAGTCCAGCACTCTGCTACTCGCAGTGGCCCACCAGGTGCCTTTGGGAGCTCACGCGCAGGATGTGAAAGCAATGACCTGCTGCTGCTGCTGTTCCTGAGCACCTGGTCTGCTAAGGCATTTGCAGTCTCAGATCAAGGAGGATCAAGATTGGTAGCCATACATCAACTTCTCCTCCATAAATCTGCCCAAGCCCCTTTTAAAGCTATCCAGGCTAGTGGCCATCACCACCTCCTGTGGCAGCATATTCCAAACACCAATCACGCGTTGCGTGAAGAAGTGTTTCCTTTTATTAGTCCTAATTCTTCCCCCCAGCATTTTCAATGAATGCCCCCTGGTTCTAGTATTGTGAGAAAGAGAGAAAAAATTCTCTGTCATTTTCTACCCCATGCATAATTTTATAGACTTCAATCATATCCCCCCTCAGATGTCTCCTCTCCAAACTAAAGAGTCCCAAATGTTGCAGCCTCTCCTCATAAGGAAGGTGCTCCAAACCCTCAGTTATGATTATTGCTGTCATTGTTATTACGTAATTCACACGTAGCTCTCTGTGTCTGTTTCAAAAGTGCATCACAGGTGCCAACAGAGCAGTTCTTTGCTGTCGGGGTTATTCCTTGGAAGGAGAACCAGCCAGACTTGCAAGAGGCCGGCTTTTCTGAAAGATGACTATGCCGCTCAGTACACATTCACTCCACGATGAACGGTTGAAGAATCAAATCACGCGATACAAAGACCTGGCAGCTTTCCTTGACCCAGTGGAGCCAAATGGGAAAGAGGCAAGGGCGGAACACTGGACATACAGAGTTGCAACAGGCAGCTTCTCCCAAGGACAACTAGTTTCCTGCTTCACTACACCAGGAATGATGCGATAATCCGATCACACCCAGTTCGTAGAATCACCCGCTCTTTGCAGAGGTATCCCGTGAGGTAGGCTAGGTTGAGAGAGAATGACTTGCCCAAAGACACAGGCTCAGCCTCCTGGCAAAATGCAGAGTTTCAGTAGCAGGGCTGGAAAAGACTTTTGCCGGAGGCGCTGGGGAGATTTTG
Source organism: Sphaerodactylus townsendi (assembly GCF_021028975.2). Taxonomy (NCBI): domain Eukaryota; kingdom Metazoa; phylum Chordata; class Lepidosauria; order Squamata; family Sphaerodactylidae; genus Sphaerodactylus; species Sphaerodactylus townsendi. Next base: position 28,009,882 of record NC_059440.1, read on the forward strand.
CAAGTCAAACGAGACAGCGTTGAGCTGGACGACTTGACAGCATAAGTGTTCTGGCTTAACGATTTCTACAGCAGAGGCGCTCTGCCACTCCTATGCCCCTCCACACGTGAAATGCGCAGATGGGCTGTTCCTGCTGAGAAGCTCTCTTACAAAAGTCCTCCTGGGTATTTCCAGAGTCACGCATCTCCAGTTTAAGGACACCAACTCTGGGTTGGGAAATACCTTGAGATTTTGGGGGTGGAGCTTAGAGTGGGGACCGTTTGGGCAGGGAAGGGAAGGGACTTCAGCAGGGTATAATGCCACAGAGTCCACCAGGGGGACATATGGAGTCAAATGTCCCCAGGCCATGGCCACTTAGTTGCGCGGGGGTGGAAAATCGCCCCCACACCCCTCCTCCTCCCCCCCCGGTCCATACACTGATTTCAAGACCTGGTGCAAAAAAATGTTGTTTGGTCGTGGTGGGGGAGGGCGGCTGCCCATATGGGAGGGCGGGGCAGAAAACTCAGATTTTGCACCGGGATACATTTTCCCCCAGATACGCCTCTGGAGTCCGCACTCAGGAGTTGTTGTTTTCTCCAGGGGAGCTGGTCTCTGTAGTCTGGAGGGCAGTTGTAATTCGGGGAGAACTCCAGGCCCCACCTGGAGGCTGGCAACCCTACCACCAAATGCCTTGCTCTTTCCCAGATTAGTAAAACTAGTCCCAAGAGCGCAAAGGAAGAATCATTATGCCCAGGCGCTCATTTTGGGTCATTCAGAGGCGGCTGGCTTTGCACTCCTTCCTGATAACCAGAACGCGCCTGCACGGACTCCGAGCAGGGCTGGCGACCGCATATGATCCGCCCTGCAGAGTTCTCCCCCTCTACAACGTGACGGGGTTGCTTGTTCCTTTGTTTAATCCAGCGGTGACGACGGGCCCTATGCAGTGTCAGGCCCCAAAGAGCTGGCCTGCTGGCTTGCTCTTACGACTGCAAACCAACAGCAAAAATGAGATATTTATTGAGTCCCTGAGAGGCCACCGTCAACAACAGAGAGGCTGAGCTCAAATCAAGGAGCTAAGTGGTGGGCAGGCTTAGAGTCAATGCTGCCCACAGGTCTAGGGGACCATGCGTGTACTGTCAGATGTACCGTGTACTGTCAGACCAAGTCTAATTTGTGACACAATGCCCCCAAACCTGGCTATTAAGACTGCCCTATGTGGCCAGAATATCTGGAGGAAACGGGATCCCATCTGCACTTCATTTTTCAGCACTGGGCATGATGGAGGGGACAGACTGGCCATGTAACTGATCAGGAAATTTTGCGGATATTTGGTCCTGGAGCCTAGGATGGGTAGAGTTTGGGAAGAGAGGGACCTCAGCAGAAAATAATGCCATAGGATCCAGCTTCCAAAGCACCCATTCTCTCCAGGGGAACGGATTTCTGTAGTCTGGAGATCAGTTGTAACTGCAGGCGGTCTCCGAGCCAATCAGAAAACACTGCTTTCAGGCAATAGCCAGTTGCTGTGTTTCATCTGAAGGACACAGGAGGTGTTAAGCCCCAAAGGAAAAGCTGAAATAAAGAAAGACCTGTCTTTTGTGGTCTGATTGCATCAATCTGATATTTGCCCAAATTCTCAGTCAGGGTTTTTTTTTTACAAATCAGTCATCCCTCTGCTGAGGGCAGAGATTTCTTGGATGAGACTGCGGTTTGCACAATGCAGTATCCAGAATCTATCTGAATGGTACGTGTTCGATTGTTTTGCTTAACTACAAACAACACCAGCCTAGGATCATGGGCCAAGGAAATATTTGCCCTTTCCTCTACACCCCAATGCTAGCCAGAACGTACACAATAACATATTTGTCTGCCTTAGATTATTAAAAAATGAGATTAAGGACAAAATTAGAAAGGACACTTCAATATGAACCCGAGCGGATCCGAGAACAGAAAGGCCGTGAAGCAAACAGCTTTCTCGCTGTCCATTTCCTTCTCAAAATAAGTGGGGCCATCACATTGCGATATTTTTAGAACAGCCGAGTGAGTTAGAAGGCTCAGAGATTGAATCTATGTATATCAGGAGCCTCCTCTGGCGTTGCAAACATTCAAGGAGGCCACTGGTTTGAAAATCAACAGAAGGCCACAAATGAGAAACGAGAAATGTCCGCTTTTATCACATACGTGGCACTCTGCACAATAACAAAAAACAAACCCCAATAGGAATTATTCTCCTCTTACACTGCTGGCTTGTTGGTGTGCGATGCTTGGCTCAGCTGGGGCACACCAATGCTGTTTCCCCCCAACTCCCTCCCCCCGTTCCCTGCACTTTCAGCCAAACAACTAGATTAATTCCCTCTACAATGCAATTCTGTTTTGATCTCCTGTTCTCCTCTGCCAACTCAAGGGCACACACTCGTTGGGGATTTTAGTAGCAGACCGTTGTCCCAGCTGGCTTAACATTTTCTAGAAATGGCCCCAGACATTTTAGCACCCATAGCGTGGAATGCAAATAGCAGTTCTGCCCCCTCCCCAATAATAAAGCGATCTGATTGACGACTGGCTCCTCTTTGGCAGGTGGGCCACGTCACCCTGCCCAATAACGGAGATAGCCCCCAATACTTCCTAATGAAGGATGTTCAAGGATGCGGAGAATGTTCACAAAAACTCCTCAACTCTTAATTCAGTGGGATGGAACGTTCCCCCAAAGACTATATATGTGAATTATGGATTCCATTAACCAACTTGGCCTAGAGGAAGAAAAGGGAGGGGAAAGAAGCCACGGCCTTTAATTTCCCCCCCTCTGAATCATTGTCTCACACCCAAGAATTGCCGCTTGGGCTTTGCCGCCTTCACGTTCATTTGATATCCCGAAACATTTAGCAGACTCTTTTATCTTTTCCAACTCCACCAATACGGTCCGTCCTTCCACATAACGCTCTTTTCGCCCCGCTGGCCTCGCTCGAGGCCCGCTGGCCACACTCAGTTCTCCACTCCGACAAGGACAAAAATAATATTAAACCAACCTTTCCCATTACGGCTCTCGGCGCGGAGCCTATTGGAGGTTTTTCAGCAAGACAAATGCCAGTTTCCAAGGATCATATGCCCCACGGTTTCCTTAAACACTGGAGCAATGGAGCAATGGAGGCGTACGGTATCATTGGACCGGGAAGAAGGGTGGCTACGGCAGAAGTCACTGAGAGGGAAGCTGTATTTTTGGGATGTCCTCTTATTAAATACCTGGCAAGTGAAAGGTGGCTCTAGCGGAGACGCAGAGAAAGAAGCGCCCCTTCACCTGCCAAAGAATGCCTAGTTTTAAAGATTGACCGATCTGCAGAGAAAAAAGCAGGTGGCAGGAAGGAAGCACAAAGGAACGAAAGAGAAGAAGAAAATGGAAAGGAAGGAAGGACTGGAGAAGGAGAGGCAGGGAAGAGAAGAAGCAGGGAGGACAGAAAAGAGCTACAAAGGAGTGAGGATCAGTTGTCTCCTTACCGCAGGCGCACCGTCAAGGCAAAGGCAGACCTTGTGAGCAATGCCAAACTCACAGGAAAGCTCGCAGTTTCCCAAGCCCTCAATCAGCCTGCTCTTTCCAGCTTTTTCGGTACCCATGAAACCTAAAACCAGTCCATTGGTCGCCCAGGATACAGACCTTCCTGAGTTAATCATCACTGCTATTGCCAAGGCCTCAGCCCCGAGCGGAGGGGAGGCACACAAAAATAAAAAGAATGGCCAACGCGAGCTGGGGAAACGTGGCCCCCCACCTGCCCGCCACCCCAGGAGGGGCTGGTTCTTCTTTTCTTCTTTTTTCTTTTCTACCTGGGCCACCTGGCTTTGATCTGGATCTCTCCTCCGGTCTCCCTTTCCTGGCCTTCCTTCCTGGAGTTCGCAGAGGCACCGTTTGAGCGGCTTCTGAAACGTACGAGCAGGTATCAATTATCTTCCCAAATGGGAATGCGGTGCCTCCGGTTTGTACCCGAGTCGCTCCAGGTCTGGAGAGGAATGTGAGTCGAGCACAGTGAAAAAAAACAAACAAACAACAAAAAAGGGCCCCTCTTCTAACCTGTGAGTTAACCTGCCTGCCTGAGCCTTAATCAATAGCCAGGAACTCTGAAAGGAACAAAGAACAAGGAAAGGAGTGGTTATCTCCCGTCCCCATCAGATAAGCCATACCTGGAGTTGCAAAAGCCAGGATGGTGTAGCCAGTCGCTTCCAGAATCTAAGGGGTGTTTCAGGAGCCACTGTGGCTTGTCCGTGAGTTCCCTCCAACTTGTTTGGAACTTTAGTGCATCGTTCCATCTCCTAGATAACTTTTTGGGCCTTCGTGCCATTTTTTTTAGTTTTGGGCCAGATGACGGAGGAAGAGCATCCAGTTCTACTGAGCGCCTCGCTCCTCGGCCTGCACCTGCAAGTTGGGTTTCCTTTCTGTTTTGTCAGGCTTACATCCCAGCAAACAGACACTGGAGCCAAACTGAAGCCCAAGATATGGGCTTCTACAGTCCTGAATGCACTGATTTGGGAGTAAGGCCACAGAGCTACAAGGGGCTTGCTTGCAAACACCTGTTTCGAGTAAATATGCCCAGAATCGAGCCCACCCTAGGGGGAGAAAACTATTCACCTAGCTGTGGTCTCCGTCCTGTTGCCTCACAACATACAAGGAGGAGCTCTGTGTTTCACCTGCCCCAAAAAGACATTCCAAGTTTTCTAACGAACCGGTTTTTCAAAGGCAAGGAGGAGGGGCCCCCCCTCTTAAATTAACATGTGACAGCAACCATATTGGATGTCTAATTTGCATTTTTGCAATTTGCAAACTCATTACGGGCTCCTTGATGAAACAGGAGGGCAGCAATCACCCTCCTGACCTTTCTCGCCGTTTGCATTATCAGGAGTTTTGGGAAGAGGGGAAAGAAACCAACCCTGAAGTTGCTTGAGCCAAGAAAGCCGAAGAGAAACAACCCGGCGAGCATTTACCGCCTTTTGGGAAAATAAGATGGGAAGCAATTTGAAAACACTTTGTTATAATGCCGTATGGATAATGAAGCAGATCTGAATTTACAGTTTCATCTGCGTTAGTGTCCTTCATTATGAAAAAAAAATCAGCAGACTTATCTTTGGGGGGGGGCTGGGTGCGTGTTTTATAAGCCCTCCAACTGCAGAAAGGAATTATTATCGTTATTTGCCAGTCTGAGTTTAGCTGACAACATTTCCTCCGGGCAAGCAGCTTTAAGTTTATGAGCTTTAAACTGAAGTTAATATCAAAATTTCGCTTAGCAATAGGATCAGGCACTGCTGCGTCTGGACGTCTGAAAGGAAACATTTGGACCTTGCCAGTTTTCATCCTGACCTGATTTTATTATCTGTAGATATTTTGGGTGGTTTGGTTACAACAGGAAGGAGTTGGCGGAGGGGGGGGGGGCACTCGGTTTCTATGATAGTCAATCTTTTTATGAAGCGTTATTAAGAATTCGAGAAGAAAATATTATATTACACAATCATACCACTATATACTCACACAATAAACTTTATTCCTTCAAGCCCTTTAGTCTTTCAAGCCATTTTCTGAGATGCTGACGGGGTGTAATGCCTGCACCATGGCTGTGTGTGTAGAAGAGGAAGCCCTTCAGTTCAGCAGTGCTTACTCCCACGTAACTGGACGCAAGACTGCAATCTTAAATTTTGCAGCGCACACAAGGCATTACAGAAGTCAGACTTTGAAATCTTCGTGTCTGTTAATATCCTTGTGCAGTGCAAGTTATCTGATTCTAGACTAGGCTATCTGAATAAATTTATGTATGGGGGGGTGTAATAGGACTTCAGTCTTTTTGGGATGCAATTCTATGCACATTTATCGAGGAGTAAGTCCTATTGAACTGAATTTCTTATTTACATAAGAATAGGCAGTATATAATATCCCACCCTGATTTACACCTAAACTGATTTACTCCACAGTGTCATGGATTTTAATGGAACGTTCCTCCGGCACTGTGTTCTAGGACAGTGGTTCTCAACCTTCCTAGTACCGCAACCCTTTAATACAGTTCCTCATGTTGTGGTGACCCCCAACCCTAACATTTATCCATTTTACAGATGGAGAACACTGATGCAGAGAGTCTTAGGTGACCCCTGTGAAAGGGTCGTTCGACCCCCCAAAGGGGTCCCGACCCCCAGGTTGAGAACCACTGTTCTAGGATAACAAGCTGAAACATACATATACCCTTGGAAGCAAAGGCTAATGGGATTTATCCCCCACCAAGTATATCTAAGATCAGAACATTTAATTGATTAATTCTTCTAGGCAAAAACCTCTGAATCCAGACATTTAAGAGACCTTTTGGGCCCTGGGACTAGGGAGGGGTAATTTTTTTAATTTAAAATAATAACTATGAAAATGCAATTTTCATATGTTACAGAGTTTAAGTAGGAAAGAGGATCTTCAAATGTTCATTTCTGAATCTTCCATTCTAATTAGTGGTAATTATTCAAACTTTGTCTATAGGAACTTAGAACATATAATAATATATATTGATTTTCTAAATTAACAAATCTCAGAGTGGGGGAATCAGTATAAAATCTGGTAGGGGGAAGGGAACCTAGTTGCATCACAAGGTTTTCCAGTTTTGGAGAAGGGGCTTTTAGATAGTGAAATTGATTGATTGCCCTTCTGACCCCTGGCAAACCAGATGTGCTACTACAAAAAATTATGGTGCACTTTACAAAGTTCGGGGATTCCATCTTGTCTCTGCCCCGAACTTGCAAAGTGACCTTAAACAAGTCACCCAGCCTTGCCAGCTGCAATATGAAGATCTCAGCACTAATCAATGCTCAACCGGTTACATGACCCCGTTTGACATTCTTAGCAAGTTGAGCCGCAGGAGTCTAAAATTTGCTTATTTAGAAGAAAACCAGTAGGAATGGGGCTCATGATAGTTGCTTTAAAAGCAAGTTTGGGAAAGCACTGAACAAAGAGTGGTGAGATCTAATTAAAAGGCTTTGATCCACGTAATCGTAATGAGCTAGCAAGTCTGAAATAATTATTGTTTTTCCCTGAATTTTGCGCTCAGGGGTCAGAAAGCGCAGCAATTGAGAGAGGTCTGAGCGGCACTTTTCTAAAATCCCGAGCAAATCAAAATGGTCTCTTGCGAACCCGTCGACGAATCTTCCAGAAAGTGGTTTTACTAACAGGAGAAGGCCAAGCAAACATGATCCGTAGACTCCCCTAAAGTCCACAACGCCCAACGGCTTCTTCCTGCTTTTGGATCAACAGACGACGAGAAAGGTTTTGCATGCTTCCAAAGACACGTCTTAACTCTCACCCAATTTACTGTGTCAACAAAAGCAGGAATGGCCCAACCGGCCAAAGAAAAGTCAACCAAAACAGCTAAAGATGACTCAAGTGTCATTTCATCCACCATTTCCCCCCACGATGACCATTAAAATAGTTCTAAGCACCTTCCTGTAGGTCAGTAGAAGAGTTCTGCATGCCGCAGTTTGGAGTGGCCATTTCTTTTGTCTAACAGCTCTTTTCTAAGGCTCTACCAGACACAGCAGGTAGAGACAGGTTGAGTTTGGACAAAGGGCTGTGACAAGAGTGAACGAACGCACAGATTAGAGGGAACACAAACGTACGCTCAGAGCCACACATTGATGAAAGGCACCCCAAGAGAACAGAAAAGAGCAGGAAGTTCAATCAAAATGGCTCCTCTGAGCTGCAAGTCCCAACAACCGAGTGCTCTGAACGGAATCAAAGGTTCCATTTAATTCCAGAATCTCCCATAAGAGGACTAAACACGTTTCCTCCTGGCTCTACGTGACACAATTATTTGTCAAGCAAACCAGGCAGATCCCTTTCTTTCTATCTCATGACAAAAGCCTTGCCGAATAAACCGAACGAATGTTCGCGAGAAAACGAAGGTTACAAGCAAACTCTCCTGCTTTAAAAAGTGGAGAAAAGAAGTCACCAAGCTCACCACTCAGACCAAGAGGGTTAGAATTCAAAGACAGCTACAAACCAGGGGTTGGCTGTGCTTTTCTCCAACTCACGATAGCCCCTTAAAAAACCCAACCCCAACCGCTGCGCTTCAGCCATTGCGACCGTTCCCAAATCTACCTTCTTTGTAAAGATCGGGGAGATCAACTTTTTCCCCCATTGGCTGCCTCTGATTGAATTTCTTCCTTCAGCCTCTACCTGTCCCAACTGGTTTGGCTAGTTGTAAGGTGAACATTTGAATGCATGAATGTTCAGTCATCCCACCCCCAACCCCGCCACCTCCGCCTTCCAGTCTCAAAGCAGACAAAACCTGATACGGTTTTGAAAAACTTCCTTCAGTCTACCTGGAGAAAGAAGCAAGACAAAAGAACGGAGAGTTCTGAAACACACCTGAAGCAAGACGGGCTTACTATGGCCGACCGCAAACGCCATTAAACTCCACTCTGGTGTTCATTTGGCGGGTTACGACCACAATGCCGGAACCTGATGCCTACGAGGACCAAGAACCCCTCACGATGGCTTTTAGGAGAAGGTACCTGGTGACCTTTCCCCTGCCCAAGACCCCCATTAAACATCGTCCATCTATAAATACATTCATAAAGCGAGTCACGGCAAGCATCACGTGAACTACGGTTTCATCTTCGGTTCTTTCCACATCTCAGCGGCAAAGGCAGTGCAGGGCTGGGATTTCTTGGCGAGAAGTTTTGCAAGATGATGACGTGGCCTTTTTTCCCCTCTTGGGCGCGGGAAGCCAGCGCACAAGAAACCGGAATGCAGTTAAGCTACCGAAAAGAAAGGCATATCCTGAAAACAAAATAACGAAGGCAGGAAAAAAACCTGAAGGCGGGGGAAGAGAGGTGGCATTGCGTGGCCGCCGCAGAAGCCCCGACCATCTTGCTTGTTTGAGATGGAATACAGAAGAGACGGAGAATGTGTAACGGCTCGGCTTACATGTACCTCCTTGGCTCCTCCCTGCGCAGGTGCATTCTTTACATCCAACCAATCTCCTTGCATCTAGCCATGAACAGGTGTGTCCTGCCATCTTGGGATAGGCCAGGAGGGAAATTGCCTGGTTCCAGGTAGCCACAGACCCCTGGCAATAGGCTTTGCCGTCTCCCCACCTCCTTTTCAAAAGTGGGTGGAAAATAATTTTTAAAAGGGTTTAAGCTGGCAGGGCAGCCAGGCGATATAAAACCCCCCGTGGGGCTCGCGTCTCCGATTGCTGTTGGCCTTCAGATCTGCTTTGGGGGGGGGAATGCAGGGTAACCGGTTGCCAAAGGCTTTACAACAGGGCGGACGACCTTCTGGCAAAGGCCTCGTGTTAGGAAACCAACTTCTCCTCCTCTTGCCACCTCGCCACAAGGGAGGGGAAGGGAAGGTCTCCAGTGAGGGAGCTACCCGGGGCAGCGTTGTGTAGGAGTCGGGTGCAGGATCATTTCATCAAGTGAAGGTTTCCATCAGGGTTTATGACATGGGGCGTTCAAATACTATCCTGGGTACTGTCCAGTTTGGGTTGGGGTGTTTTTTTTAGAGTCTCTCTGTTAAGAGCCATGCTGGATCAACAAGTCCAACACGCTGTTCACACGACAGCTGACAAGCTGCCTCTGAGAAGCCCACAGACAGGTTGACGGCAAGATCGTCTGGCTTGCTGTGCTCCCCGGCAACTGATATATACTGTCTCCGGTACTGGGGGAGAAGCTCTCCATCATGATTTGTAGCCATTTGCAGTCCCTTCCTCCATGCATTTGCCCAAGTTGGTTTGGCTGCAAAGCAAAGGGGACCGGCTCAGTATCCCGGAAGGTTAAGGCATAACTTATCTGGGCTATCGTCCTGAGAATGCGTTTGTATTTAAGACCACACATCGCAAGGTGGGCCCACCCAATCCCATGAACCAACTGAAAAAAGAAGAGTTTGGATTCATACCCCACCTTTCTCTCCTGTAAGGAGACTCAAGGTGGCTTACAAGCTCCTTTCCCCTCCTCTCCCAACAACAGACACCCTGTGAGGCAGGTGGGGCTCAGAGAGTTCCAAAGAACTGTGACTAGCCCAAGGTCACCCAGCAGGAACGCAGGAGTGCAGGAACACATCTGATTCACCAGATAAGCCTCCACCACTCAGGTGGAGGAGTGGGGAATCAAACCCAGTCCTCCAGATAAGAATCCACCTGCTCTTAGCCACTACACCACACTGGCTCTCTAACACCAAGGAATCCACTAGAAATTGGATTATGGTGCACAGTGGAGCTTCCGTTCTAACCCTGGCTTACGACAAGACCGCTGGTATTCTTCCCCCCCCCCCCCAAAAAAAGTCATTTATTTTATTGAGTAAAATACAATACACACATGTCAAACAACAAACGTACAAATTATCAAAAGGAAAAGGCTTACGATATAGGCACTACTAGCCAAATATAAGACCGCTGGTATTCTTGCTGGAAGAGCTTGGCCTGATTCAAAAATTTAACCTCAACACCAGAGGAAAGAACCAAAAGGTTAAGATGAAGCCTTTTAAAATGGAAGCACATTTGTATTTTTGCTGCACAGCAGTTTTCATTTTAGAAGGGCCACTTTTGTCTGATTCAGCAGGGCACTTGGGAGAGCCAGAAGCCCTTTCCAAACAAGCCACTTTAAAACAACAACGGTAGCCTAACAACTTGTGTTGCTGCCCTGGAAAATTCATCACACAGAGCAGAAGATCACATGACTTGGAGCTACGGTGACCTGCTGCACAATAGTCTGGACAAAGCAAATCAGAAAGTTTTTACTTAACAGCAGGTTTCCTGCCGTTTGTCTGCACGATTTGCCGCTCTGTCCTTGCATCGGTCAGGGTTTGGCAATGAGCGAGTAATTCAGCCGCATAATGTCTTAATAGGTTGGGATGAGATCGATCAGCCGCTCACAATCCACAGAATGACCCCTCCTTCACAGGAGGCTACCTGTTGTGTCTCTGCAAGTGTCAGTGTTCTGGGCTGGCCCCCCCCCCCCCCCCCGGAGACCTGCCCAGTTTAGTGACTGGTGTAGAAGTAAACGGAGAAATGAGCAGAGATTACCATTTTTTTCATTTCTTACGTAATCTTTTGTTTCAGCTCATCTTGGTTTTGCTGCGGTGGCTGATGATTGTCTTGTTTCTCCTATACCGCTTTGGATCACTGGGGCCATTCAGAGGCACCCGATTCAAAAAACGGTGTTGAAAAACTAAACAGGAGTGCACAGAGAAAGAAATTGCTGCAACAACGATGGCTTAAAGTTCATTTCTCCAAAAGGGAGAAACTATCCTAGTGTAGATATTAAAATTGAACCAACCAGTTTTCAAACATTGGCATTATTATACGAATATGCTTCTTTAAGTCCTAGATGAGCCTTTAGATTTAAGCAAACCATCTCCGGTGCGTGGATGAAACTGACCTTCCATAAGCTGAAATTGACCTTCCATGAAATTGACATTGCAATTATATCCTTCTATTGAAGCCAATGGGCTTATAAAGATGTAAATAAGAATGGTATTGTTAGTGCACCTCAATCACAAGTATCCAGGAATCTGGAAACTGCTCCTCTAGAGTTTATGAATTATTTGGGGGCATTAAAAGGGGCATTAAAAGCAGTTGTCCTTACCTGCTATTATGCAAACCAACTGTGGGAAAAGTATTCCAACACATTTTAAAAAAATATATTGTTGAAGGCTGTGCCATGGAGAAAAATACATCTCACCATGACCTGCTTCTGAAGATGCCAGCCACAGATGCAGGCAAAACATGAGGAGCAAAATGTACCAGACCACGGCCACACAGCCTAGAAAATCCACAATAGCCAGTTTAAAAAATGATTAGGAAACTAAGAAGGTCATTGCCAGTCTGGAAAATAAAAAAATACGTAACATTTACATAGTGCTGTTCTGATAACAATTCTGTAAGGTAGGCCAGGACGATGATTCCCCTTATTGTACTGGTTGTGGTGGGTTTTCTGGGCTGTGTGGCCATGGTCTGGTAGATCTTGTTCCTAATGTTTTGCCTGCACCTGTGGCTGGCATCTTTAGACGTGTATCACAGAGAGAAGCCTGTTATACACTGTGTCCAGACTTCTCTTATAACAGACTTCTCTCTGTGATACACCTCTGAAGATACCAGCCACAGGTGCAGGCAAAACATTAGGAACAAGATCTACCAGACCACGGCCACACAGTCCAGAAAACCCACAACAGTCTGTATTTTCAAAGGCTTTCACGGCTGGATTCAAAAGGTTGTGGTGGATTTTTCGGACTGTGTGGCCGTGGGCTGGTAGATCTTGTTCCTAATGTTTCGCCTGCATCGGTGGCTGGCATCTCTAGAGGTGTATCACAGAGAGAAGTCTGTTACACACTGTGTCCAGTGTGTTACACACTGTGTCCTGAATGTAGTTGGGGAGCGGAGGCTGAATTATGTGCCCAAACTCAACTGTTGATGGCTGAGATGAAATGTGAATGGGAGTCCATGTTAGTCCCTACTGATTTTCTTAACCACAGGGCTACATCGACACCCCCACCCCACCCCCAAGTCACCCAAGCAGGGGTGTTTCAGTTTTCAATTCATTTCAAGATGTTGATCCCCCCCTACCTCAAAAAATTAAAGAATGAAATGAATGCCACACACATTTTCTGCCTCTCCTTGTTTTTAAGCAAACGTGTCCCCAGCGTCCCCTGCAAGACGAGTTTAATGGAATGACCAATTATCGCGCTCATTAGCGCCAACCCTTGAAAAGCTCCCCAAAGACTCCACTCAGCAACCAAGTGACGGCTCAAAGTTTTTACTGCCAGATGAGAGCAGTTTCCAGCTGCAGCAGCCATTGGATGTCGACAGCAGAGATTCTGGGGGGAATGTGAAAAGCCACGCTGGGTTTCCAGGCTTCAGTTGAAGTTTCAGGATTTTATAACTCCCTTTTTCACGGTCCCTGGGCTAAAATCTCCAGGAAGGGGGCCCGTTTGCGTGGGGATTTTTGAAGTTAACTCCGCCTCCATGTTCACTTGGCTCCGCCTCCAAGCTCTAGCATGCTCTGCCCTGGGACATCGAGCTCTACCCTAACAGACTTCAGCCTTGGAGCACCAGGCACAGCCAGACTGCTCATTTTTGACCGGCCTGATGCCCATTCATGACTATGGAGGCACAAAGTTCCCAGACTCTGTGCCTCCATTCTTAGATTCTGCATCTTAGGAACTCCTAATGAGAGGTCCAGTTTGGCTTTAGGAGCAAATGCACGTGGGGAGTAGAAGGAGTAGGGGTCAAAATTGTTAAAACAGACGGGGCTGAGAGCAAGGGCTAATCCAGAAGGCGCAGAGCATGGTCAAAATCCTGCGGTTCACATGCGGTGCAGAGAAGAATCTAAAGCAGGGACCCCCAACATGGTGCCCGAGACATCAAACCCAACACCTTTCCAACTGCCAGCCAAGTATTTTTAGAAAGCTGGTGGGGCCAGGTGGGCCTTCTTCCCAGCAAGGTTTCTGACTGATCTCTGGGGATCTGGTGTAGATTTTTAAAAACATTGCTTTGGAGGCAGTTGTGACCATAGTACAAGGATATTTACTTTCTGACAGCCATTTTGTGGCCATCTCTGCCTCCTTCAGCAGACATTTTGTGGCACCCATTTCGTGGCCATCTCCGTCTCCTACAGCAGCTATTTTGTGGCAGTCATTTTGTGGCCATCTCTGCCTCCTTCAGCAGACATTTTGTGGCACCCATTTCATGGCCATCTCCGTCTCCTACAGCAGCTATTTTGTGGCAGTCATTTTGTGGCCATCTCTGCCTCCTTCAGCAGACATTTTGTGGCACCCATTTCATGGCCATCTCCGTCTCCTACAGCAGCTATTTTGTGGCAGTCATTTTGTGGCCATCTCTGCCTCCTTCAGCAGACATTTTGTGGCACCCATTTCATGGCCATCTCCGTCTCCTACAGCAGCTATTTTGTGTCACCCATTTCGTGGCCATCTCCGTCTCCTACAGCAGCTATTTTGTGTCACCCATTTTGTGGCCATCTCTGCCTCCTGCAGCAGTCATTTGTGGCACCTATTTTGTGGCTGTGTCCACCATGCTGTGTCAGAATTCCAAAGGTGCCTGCATTTTGACAGACGCTGAGGACCTCTGATCTAAAGGGTCAGGTGAAGAGCTCTTATAGAACTGGTCAGATCAAGGACAAAGTCGAACTCGGCACACCGTGGGCTTTCACTGGCTTTTCAGAACCCAATACTGGTTGTCTGACAAAGCCCACTTTTACTAGGCGGATTAATAAAATTCTAGCTGCTTGGCCGCTGTAGAAGTGGGTCAGGCTCTAGGTCAAAATAAATTCATATATTTCCCTTCGATGTCAAATGCCGAGGGAGCCTGTGTGAGAAACCATCGTTCCCTTTTTGATTTTTCAACTGTGTGCCCTGGATTTTTTAAAATTATAACAATGATATGCGCTCGCTGCTTCAGATGATGCAGCTGCCAAGAGCGGCAGCTCTGTCCTGCAATGACAGGCCGAGATAAAGCTGTCATTTCTTTGCCGTAAGAATGAAAAGATGACATGGACACATACAGCTCGGTGTCGCGTTTTATCAACAAATAATCTCCCCATTAATCACCGGTAATGTACGCTGTCCTACCCACCAGTTCTCAAGTACAAGTTGCATTTCCACACATGAGAGATTCCTCGGTTCCAAAACTGGGTTTCAAAAAGAAAACATACAAAATATTATCGTTTTCAAAGGAACAAACGTTTATCCCGAACCCAACAACTTCACAACTACATCACTGCAAGATTTGTAGAGCAGGATCTTCAGTGTCCTGGGATAACCGCTGCTTGTGGCAGCCGATTCATGATGACATTTCTCCAGTGTTGTCCTGAACCCAGGAACCAGATCTTCAGAGGTCATCGAATCCTGGGGTTTTTCTTCCTTTCAACAAACAAAGCAGGGTGTTTGCCACGGCCGTTGCAGCAGAGGGGGTGAGGGTAACTTCAAAGCGGTTCATGTGGGTGGACACAAAATCCTCCAGATGGTTATGATAACACAAGTTGGTATACTTCACCGATGCTGTGAACTATGGCACAAGGACTGGGTGGCCTGCTCTTTGATCTGCCTTTTCTTTGGCAGATCAAAGAAATATTCAGTTTTGTTTCTCGAATATTTAGTTTCTTAGAATATACTAGAAACGAATATTCGTTTCTAGAACATTCGTTTCTTAGAATATTCAGTTTCGTTTCTAGGCCACACCAAGTGTTTTTTTTATTGCCAATTGAATAAAGAAGAAGAGGAAGAGGAAGAGGAGGAGTTGGGATTTATACCCCAGCTTTCTCTCCTGTAAGGAGACTCAAGGTGGCTGACAAACTCCTTTCCCTTCCTCTCCCTACAACAGACACCTTGTGAGGCAGCGGGGGCTGAGAGAGCTCTGAAGAACTGTGACTAGCCTGAGGTCACCCAGCAGGAACATAGGAGTGCGGAAACACATCTGGTTCACCAGATAAGCCTCCGCCCCTCAGTTGGAGGAGTGGGGAATCAAACCCGGTCCTCCAGATTAGAATCCACCTGCTCTTAACCACCACACAACGCTGGCTCAAGAGAGGTCCCTCCTCCTCAGGGCAGCTCAACTAGGCCCACTGGGATTTGTTTTTCCAAATCCAGAGGAGGGTGAAAGGGTGGGCAGGCAAAGCAGTGTAACCTCCCTGGCTGAGTTGTACAAACGGCTTAGACAGGGAACATGCAAATCACGATTATTTTTAAATACTCTTCTGAAAAACCTCTGGAGATGCAAATGGGCAGTCTTCAGTTGCAGGCACAGCCTTTAACCCTCCCAAGTCTGTGAATCCAGGCAGAGGCGGCCAATGGCAAATCACCTCTGGACATTTTCTGCCTCAAAACACCAGTGGGTTGCCCCAGGTCACCTGTATCTTGATGGCACTTTCCACCACCACCACACAATGCACATAAGAGATGTCAATCCACAAGGGCAGATTTGGGGTCCAAGACCTGGGTATCGGGCATTTGTGAAGATGTCATGTATCTCCTGACCAACCACAGCCCCATGCACAACACCCCCCCCAAAAAAAAAATCAGTGAGGGGGTATCCATGATAGACATTTCTGAGAACCAAAAGGAAACTTGAAGTTGCAGAAGAAAAGTCTTTTTGTCGAAATAAGGGATGGGGTAATGAAATAAAAGAGTAGACTTGTGATCTAGAAGTGCTGTGATCTAGAAAGATTATATCATGAGATTTCAGCTAGAGGATTGTCAGCCGCAGCTGGCAACCTCCTACAGGGATTGGAGGGCAGGGACACGCATGTAACATCAACCTGGTGGAAAAAGAGGAAATGACATCATTACACTGGGCAATGTTCTAGGACTTGTCTGAAACTCTATGATTAACCAAGTGTTTGAGGTAAATCCTAGAGTGACGTTCTCACAAAATGACATCACTTCCAAGGGTTTGGGATTGGTTTTTTTGGCCGGAAGTTATATTACACACTAGTGATCTCCCCATTCTCTCCCCTCCCCCAGAAGCCAGCCTTGGAAGCGCTGGAGAGGAAAAGGGGGGTTACAGTTAGGGCAGAGAATGGGTGATTGGGCCCCCCCATTTGCTTCCATGGCAGAGAGGGCATTCCAAATCCTATTCTGACCCTCTACCCACTACACAACGCTGACTCTCCTTTGACAAGTCGCACTCTGACCAAGGTCTTCAATTTCCTGACCTCAATATCCAGAAGGCTGACGACTGGGCAGGGAGAGGTTGCCATAGAATGATGGCGCTCGCAACGGCATTAACGGAATATAAAAGTGTTTTGAAATCAGAAGTGTGTTCATGGGAGCAAAGTTCACTTTGCGGCCCCACCTGTCCTTTCAGGATCTGAAGCTAGAACGGTTTCCGTGTCGTGGCACGCTCAACAAGCTGGGGGGGAGGGCGGGCGGGGGAGGTTGAGGTGAGAGAGCAGGGATCTCTACGATGTTTGTAAAAGGAGGGAAAGCCTCAAGGGACGGGTTGAAGGTGCCAAGATTCTTTTAAGAAGATCTGTGGTCCTGCTTTCCAAAAAGCGATTGCCATATTTGGCATCCAAGTTTCACTGGGATTCCTGGAAAACCAGAGAGTCTTGATTGAGAAATTGTACATTTCTAGTCTTCGTGATAGGGGTTCCAAAAATGCTGGCAAAAGGGGAAACCAAATGGGAACCCTAAAGTTGGGAACTCCATTACTTTGCCCCAAATGTTGTGGCTAATTACCTAAGAAGGAGGAGGAGGAGTTTGGATTTATATCCCATTTTCCTCACCTGTAAGGAGTCTCAAAATGGCTTACAAACTCCTTCCCTTCCTCTCCCCACGATAGATACCTTATGAGGAAGGTGGGGGCTGAGAGAGTTCTGCAAGAACTGTGGCTGGCCCAAGGTCACCCAGCAGGAATGCAGGAGTGGAGAAACAAACCTGGTTCATCAGATAAGAGCCCCGCCATTCATATTGCCCCAGAACTGTCCTGTGATGGACGCAAGGCAGGGATTAGCCCAAGTCATTTGCTGAGTTAAGTGGGGATTTCAACCCATACCCTACTATGATGCTCTCGCCACGATCCCAGGCCTGGCTATGACCTGGTGAGCAAATTCTAGCTCAGAGGCCCTCCAGAAACCTGAGTCACCTTGTGCTATCTAATCGACCGCTGCCGCCCCCCCCCCCCCACCCACCATCCCCAATGTTCGGCCACTCCTTTTCCCTGCCCTTTTCTCTAGACAAGGCAAGGAGCTCAGGAGGGAGGGGGCCGACGGTGCTCACAATACCCCCATCTCCCACCCAACACCTTGGCACGCTTGGCCAGATCCTTTTACCGCCATTGTTTAATAGCGGGGGGGGGGGGACGACAAATCCTAGTCCGGCCTCCGCATTGATTTCCACCCAACCTGGGAAGGCTGGGCTTCCCCTTTGCCTTTGTTTCCTGCTCCCAGGCTCGTAAATGGAAGCAGGTGTTTCTCTTTGCTGCTAATCTGCCTTCCACTCCTCCAGAGGCAGAAGCCGCTTTGCCGATCCAGATGGGTGATGGGGAGGCTAGCAGGTTTTTTTTGGGGGGGGAGGGCGGGATCTGGGCTTAAAACCCCTCCATCGGGAAGAAGGGGAAAGCTTTCCATTCAGAAAGGCCAGACAGCTCTCTCCTTTGTTTCATACTGGCGCACGCCCCTCCCGCCTTTCGCCATTTCTCTTCCTGCAAAAAAATGAAAAGAGTGAAGAGGGCTGGCGGCAGGAAGGAAGTTAGCGGCCAATCTGAGACGAGGGCTTAAAGGTGGATGGGAATCTGGTCTGGAGAGATTAGTTTGCCCCTCAAGAACATGAAGGGCTAATGAAAAGAGTGCTTCTGAGCATGTGCCGATTCCCTTAATCTCAGGGGTAACCTAACCTGTTGGCATGATATGGCATCGGGAAGGGAGGGATTGGTTCAAAGGGCAGCAGCTTTCCCTTTTGGACAGAAGAGATTAAAATCAGGAGTGGCCGTGCAGCGTAGCGGGTTCGAAAGGAGGCCTCCAATCTTGTAGAGTGCAACCCCAAAAAGGCTGTTGCTAGAGGCAGAGACAGACTGCATTGTGTCAGGGAGATTAAGTATAATTTTAATAGTGATTCATCACATTTCATGTAGAATCTGTGTTTAACAAGATGCCTTCTTTAAGGCATTGTTTTAAAAGGTGTTCTTACACACCTGCAACTTATCTGCACGTAGTCAAGACCCCCCCTTGCTACTGCTGAAACCACATGATCAAATGCTTCCTCATGGGGGGGAGGAATCCCTGCACATAAAAAAGTCAGCATGTCAGGGAGAAGATCTGGCCAGAACCAGTCATCCTGACATGCTAGCTTTCTACATGCAGGAGGTTTTGGGTGGAACCTTCAGTCTTAGGATTCCTACCTGGAGCCTGAGCAGGTACTGCCCAAAACGTGGCTCCACCTTTGGAACGTTTTAACTTTGTCAACTTTTGGGCTGCCTTTCCCTCCCTGAGGTTCAGCGTAGCTGACATGGACATCCCACAAATCGTCCTACTAAGGTAAGCTTCGAAAACCAAAACTGGGCCACTTCAACAGCCGAAGGGGCTGGCGTGCCTCCGGACCATTGCGTGACTCTGCGAAAATCACTCTCCTGTACTGTCGGAGAGTGCTAGCAACGGGAATTAAGGAAAGACTTGCCCCACCGGTTCTGCCAGAGGAGTTCTCTCCCCCCCACACACACACACCCCGCGCATGCTTTTTTTCCAAGCTGCAGCTTGTTTTGCAATGCTCATGGCTCGGGAGAGGCTGACTCAGTGGCACACGAAAGACCTTCCTGCCCGGCTCTCCCCTCCCCTGTGCTACATTTCCTTGGTGTGTTTTCAACGCTGGCATCTCGGTAGCTGGCTTCCTAAAGGGTGGTGCTCCCACTGAACTGATGCGGAGAAGCACACGCCCAAATGAGCACACACTCCCCAGCACGGAATCGGGACCTGACCTCTCTCGGAGGCAAATCATGCCGGGAAAGATGCCTTTGGTTTGCATCTGGAGGGGCGTGCTTCCTTCCTGCAAACGCAGCTGTTGGCCTGTGCTACACAGGCAGCTCGGTCAGGTGTGCTCTGGCTAACCTGGAGACCACCTTTTGGGTCTTGCTCTGATTTTCAGAGGTGAGGGGAGTGTCCTTCAACACCCCATGGTGCCAAAACGCAGCGAAGCATCCAACATCACAAGTCATGTTAATTTGAGCGAGGGTGGTCAGGTGTACTCACCTAGAGACCTCACGTCAGTTCTGTTCTGGGCACCGCAATTTAAGAAGGATTTTGACAAGCTGGAACGGGTCCAGAGGAGGGCAACCAAAATGGTAAAAGGTCTGGAATCCATGCCTTACAAGGAGCAACTTAAGGAACTCGGGATGTTTAGTCTGGAGAAGCAAAGGTTAAGGGGGGGACATGATAGTTATGTTTGGCCCCTTCCGCACATGCAGAATAATAATGCACTTTCAATCCACTTTCACAATTGTTTGCAAGTGGATATTTGCTCTTCCGCACAGTAAAATCCAGCTGCAAAGTGCACTGAAAGTGGATTGAAAGTGCATTATTCTGCATGCGTGGAAGGGGCCTTTAAATATTTAGAAGGGATGCCATGTCGAAGAGAGAGCACAGCCCGGAAAACCCACCAGAACCAGAGAGCAAGCTTGTTTTTCTGCTGCCTCAAAGACTAGGACATGGAGTCATGGATTCAAGGTGTAGGAAAAGAGATTCCACCTAAACATTAGGAAGAACTTTCTGTCAGAGCTGTTCGGTGGTGGAATTCACTGCCTTGGAGTGTGGTGGAGTCTCCTTCTTTGGAGGTTTTTTAACACAGGCTGGATGGCCACCTGTCAGGAGTGCTTTGATTGTGTGTTCCCGCATGGCAGGGAGTTTGATGGCCCTCGTGGTCTCTTCCAACTCTATGATTCTACTGGAAAGAGGGTCACCTGAAAGTCTGTTGACTGTTCAGCCACCTGCATTTGCAGCATAAATATATTTTGTTTCCTTAGATGAACTCATAGATGCTCAAATACAAAAAGAAAAGAAAAGAAAAATGCACTCAGGAGCCCGCAAACAAAAGGAAGCTGTCCTCTTTTCATGGAATCTTTACATTTTCCTCGCACCGCCCTGCTTCCAATATTTACTCTCTCCGATCTCTGAAAGAGGCGAGGGGGTACACCTGTCTTGGGTTACAGGAACAGGGACGCTTTGTGATATTGTTCGCGATCGAACGGCTTTCATAAAACGTATTTATTCTCTTTAGATGGCTGGCTTGCCCCCCTCCCAAAGGACCGGGGCAGAGAAATGGGGAAACGTGCACGCAGCATCGAAAGTCACCATCATGAAATGTCGCCAGCTAGGTTTGGATTTGTACCCCACTTTTCTCAACTGTAACGAGGTTTAAAGCAGCTTACAAACTCCTCCCTTTCCAGTCCCCACAACAGACACCTTGTGAGGCAGGTGGGGCTGAGAGTTCAGAGAGAACTATGACTGGCCCAAACTCACCCAGCAGGCGTCAAGTGGAGGAGAGGGGAAGCAAAACCAGTTCACCAGATAACAGTCTGCCACTCACGTGTAGGAGTGGGGAATCAAACCCGGTTATCCAGATTAGAGTCCACTGCTCTTAACTACTACACCACGCTGGTTTAGCAAGTACTAATCAGGTCTGAGCTTAAGTACTCATGGTGTCCACTAGATATACTGTAAAATGGGAACAGAGAAGAAGAAGAAGAAGAAGAGTTTGGATTTATATCCCCCTTTTCTCTCCTGCAGGAGACTCAAAGGGGCTTACAATCTCCTTGCCCTTCCCCCCTCACAACAAACACCCTGTGAGGTAGGTGGGGCTGAGAGAGCTCCGAGAAGCTGTGACTAGCCCAAGGTCACCCAGCTGGCATGTGTGGGAGTGTACAGGCTCATCTGGATTCCCCAGATTAGCCTCCACAGCTCAGGCGGCAGAGCTGGGAATCAAACCCAGTTCCTCCAGATTAGATACACGAGCTTTTAACCTCCTACGCCACTGCTGCTCCGAGAGCGCTTTTTACATTCTTAAGGACAGTTTCCTTTTGTCTTTCCATCTTTTTAAATGTTTGGGTCGCATCGGGGACCAAACGGGACCTGGACTCTGGCGATCTTTTGTCCAAAGCCTTGCAGATACTCGGACCCAGCTCTGCCCTGATCTTAGAGGAAACAGAATACACTGTGCCGTAGACTGTGGCAAAGTGGCTTTCCCAGAAGCAACCCCCCCCCCCCCCGACAAATCAGCTTTGCATGGGGAATGCAAATGAAAGCGCCAAGAGCCGGCAGCCCCCTCCGTTCAGCACATTTGAATAACAAACAAATAACACCCACTGCACGCAAATGCAAAGGAAATATGAACTGTGAGCAGCCCATGGTGTGGTTGGATTGATGGCTTTTAGGATCAGCATTTCATTCAGCGAGCCAGCATGGTGTAGTGGTTAAAAGTCGTAGGCTCAAATCCAGAGAGCCCGGCTTGATTCCCCACTCTTCCACCTGAGTGGCAGACTGTTATCTGGTGAACTGGATTTGTTTCCTCCCTCCTCCACATGATGCCTGCAGGGTGACCTTGAGCCAGTCACAGTTCTCTCTGACCTCTCTCAGCCCCACCTACCTCACCAGGTGTCTGTTGTGGGAGAGGAAGGGAGAGGAGTTTGTAAGCCACTTGGAAACTCCTTGCAGTTGAGAAAAGTGGGTATAAATCCAAACACTTCCTCTCCTTATAGCGATGGACCTCTTTAGAAACCACGGCAGAAGATGCGTGGCATGCACCTAGTAATCCACCACCACTCCCAAATTCCTGTAATGATTCTTTCCTCCTTGCCTGTCGTCTCCCGTCATCTGTCATCTTGCCTGCTCTTCATCACCTGTCAAAATGGGCTTCAGTTTTGCAAACAGCAGATGGGAATGATTTCTCGTTCCTTGTCTCATTTGCCAGGCAGTTGCCTCGAAGCGACGGACGTGGGCCGGATAAAATATTTACAACCAGTTGCCTTCGAGTCTCTGGCGCTTTTTGATCAGGAATTCGACTGCAAGGAACCCGGTGGATTAGAAGTTTGTAATGCCACTTCCTTCCTTCCTTCCTTCCTTCCTTCCTTCCTTCCTTCCTTCCTTCCTTCCTTCCTTCCTTCCTTCCTTCCTTCCTTCCTTCCTTCCTTCCTTCCTTCCTTCCTTCCTTCCTTCCTCCCTCCCTCCCTCCCTCCCTCCCTCCCTCCCTCCCTCCCTCCCTCCCTCATTGGAATGGTGGATCTATGGATTCCCAAGGTCGATTGAAAACTCACTCCAAAGGAAGTTAAGAGCCAGGCCTCTGCCTAAAAAGTGAAATGCACAGGGGGACTAGATCCCTTGAAAACGGGATCCTCTCAAAGAGTGGAGCTGAGAAGCCAAAGGATAACTCCAGCATGGTAGTGGTTAAGAGCAGGTGGATTCTCATCTGGAGAACCGGGTTTGATTGCTTGCTCTGCTACTTGAGTTGCGGAGGCTTATTTGGTGAACTAGATTATCTTGTGCACTCCCTACATTCCTGCTGGGTGACCTTGGGTTAATCACAGTTCTCTCTGAACTCTCTCAGCCCCACCTACCTCACAATAATAAAACATGCAGCAAAAACCTTATCAACAGCAGCAGAAGTAAAACAAACTGTCCGCAGGTAGCACTAAAAGCAGATTACAAAAAAAACCCAAAACCAGAATTCAGGGCTGGGAGAATCAGTAAAATGCCTCGGCACACAAACGAGGTTCGCTGGTATGCCAGACATTTAAAAAGGCTCTGTGTAAAGGGGAGGGCATCCAGGTGCCATTACAGAGAAGGCCCCGCCTCTTGCAGACTGCTTTCTAAATTGGAGGTACATGAAGTAAGACTTCCTGAAATGAACTCAGATGGAACCAGTGTGCTTTATATATCCTGGGATAGGACTGTCACCCAAGGAAGCCCAAATCAGCAGAGTCTTTTCAAAGAGATGAGAACCCCTCCCCCCAGGACGCAGTCTGTGTGATCTGTAATTCTGGGGGGGGGGGGGGTCCCCAAGTTCCACCTGGAGGCTGGCATCCCTACATCCCCTCTCAACTTAGACTCTACCAGTTCTGAAAGCTGGGTAAGATGATCGTGTTGTGTTTCTCATACATTTTCCCCCCAAGCTGTGTACTTTACAGTAGCTTTACAGCAGTTTTACAACACTTGAATTGAGCAAGGTACACTGCTTTCAGGCAGTAGCCAGTGAGCTGTTTTCCTCTAAAGGACACAGGAGGAACTAGGCCCAAAAGACCAGCAGGAATAAGATAATTGCTTTGTTGTTGATTTTGGCAGGCTAAATTTTGCCTTGGATCTTCCAAAGAGCGTGTAAATAAGTAGTTCCTGGGGTAAGCACAGAAACATCCCAAATTCTGCCTGCTTGCTGTTCCCAGGACACCACAGATGAAATCCTGGTTGGGCTGGGCTGGGCAATTCTGGCATGGTGATTGTTTATTTATGTAGTACATCTTTATCCTGCCCTTCCCACTAGGAGCAAAGGACAGCATCCCCAGTTCTTTCCATTCCTCCATAATCCGAGC
Organism: Sphaerodactylus townsendi; assembly: GCF_021028975.2. Taxonomy (NCBI): domain Eukaryota; kingdom Metazoa; phylum Chordata; class Lepidosauria; order Squamata; family Sphaerodactylidae; genus Sphaerodactylus; species Sphaerodactylus townsendi. Next base: position 28,033,884 of record NC_059440.1, read on the forward strand.
CGTACCTATTAAGATTCAGGGTGGTGTTGGCCGATGAATCATTGCCCTGATATTTACTTGTTAACAGAGCCAAGTGCACCCGTGTGGAAATCGGAGAGGTTCTGAGTTCATCCAAGCGGGTCCCCACACCCCGGAGAATGTGCACATTGACCAGGCAATACGCGAGAAAGTGGCCACACCGGACATTTCTGCGCCTCCCACTCCAGGGCTCCCATCCTGAATCTCTTTCTTCCTTTCCCTTGGATTGACTGGACTCCCTGACTTTCATTAAACAAAGAACTCTGCGTTTGACAAAAGGCTCCACCCCAAGACTGGTCCTTGTTAGGACATGCTTGTTTCTCTTGGCTGCCCGCCGACCTCCGAAGGGCTACTCCAGGGAACAGTTCCTGCAGTATCGGCTCCCTTTGCAGGGCTTTGTAAGTTGCTAAGGGGCTCTTGAGTCCCCATGGTGACCAAGGAAGCCAGGCCTGGATATTTTTTTAATCAATCCTTCTGCACTTCCGTATCCTGCAACTGTGCAGCATCCATTAAGTAAAACAGCACGTGAAAAGGACACGTTCGTCATGCGCAACAAATGAAAATATCAACAGTCACCCTGGTGTTGATGCCAATGTAGGGACAGAGTTCGAGGCAGCCAACCTCCAGGTGGGGCCCGGAGATCTCCCGGAATTACAGTCGATCCCCAGAACGACACAGATTGGTTCCCCTAGAAATGGCAGCTTTGGACCAAATTGAACCCAACGGCTTTTGAAACGCGTTCCGTGTTTTTAACAGAGCGGAGAACTGATGGGATATGATTGAAGTCTATAAAATTATGCAGGGGTAGAAAATGTGGACAGAGAGAATTTTTTCTGTCTTTCTCACAATACTAGAACCAGGGGGCATCCATTGAAAATGCTGGGGGGAAGAATTAGGACTAATAAAAGGAAACACTTCTTCACGCAATGTGCGATTGGTGTTTGGAAGATGCTGCCGCAGGAGGTGGTGATGGCCACTAGCCTGGATAGCTTTAAAAGGGGCTTGGGCAGATTTATGGAGGAGAAGTCGATGTATGGCTACCAATCTTGATCCTCCTTGATCTGAGACTGCAAATGCCTTAGCAGACCAGGTGCTCAGGAGCAGCAGCAGCAGCAGGTCATTGCTTTCACATCCTGCGCGTGAGCTCCCAAAGGCACCTGGTGGGCCACTGCGAGTAGCAGAGTGCTGGACTAGATGGACTCTGGTCTGATCCAGCGGGCTCTTTTTTATGTTCTAATAATTGTATGATTAACTGAAACACCCTCTCATCTTAATTTCTGCATTGTCAAAGTAATATTAAATAGAGCTTTCATTGTGCTGGGGTTCTTTAGACCCCTTCCCCCAATACCCTAGATATGCAAGGATTTATTTTCTCCTATTCGCTTTGATTTGTCTGTCTTTTAAGTGAAATCTTCATTGGGGGAAAAAACGGGAAGGGGAATGTTTAAGAACAGAGTAACTCTGTTTAGGATTGAAAATGCTGGGGGGAAGAATTAGGACTAATAAAAGGAAACACTTCTTCACGCAATGTGTGATTGGTGTTTGGAATATGCTGCCGCAGGAGGTGGTGATGGCCGCTAACCTGGGTAGCTTTAAAAGGGGCTTGGACAGATTTATGGAGGAGAAGTCGATCTCTGGCTACCAATCTTGATCCTCCTTGATCTGAGATGGCAAATGCCTTAGCAGACCAGGTGCTCAGGAGCAGCAGCAGCAGAAGGCCGTTGCTTTCACCTCCTGCACATGAGCTCCCAAAGGCACCTGGTGGGCCACTGCGAGTAGCAGAGTGCTGGACCAAATGGACTCTGGTCTGATCCAGCAGGCTAGTTCTTATGTTCTTATGTTCTTAAGGCCAGAGAAGTGGCAGTTGCACATGGCAGGAGATGAAATGGAGTTTTAGCTTTGGCTTTTGCACCTGCTGGCAGCACTTTGCACATGTTCAAAGGCACTTTTCCCCAGGCACCAGATCTTTTACAATGCAAAGGGACAACCCAACTGCCTGCCAATAACTTTGGGTTTTCCCTCTGCGCTCTGGCCAACCTGTCTTTCATTTCCACATGCCCCTCAAGGCTAGCCCAGAGAGGCCCATTTCACCCCCCAGGTCTGTGGCGACAGCTGTATCCAGCAGAAGAAAGACTTGTTTAACAGACGGGTCTTGTTTCGGAGCTTTGGGAAGCCGATAGCAACACAGGTGTCCCGGGGGCATAGCTGTTCTCGTCTCAAGTCGGTGAGGGAGGAGCGAGGCATTTGCTCGGAGCCCAATTAAAAGGTCTCCTCGGAGAGACCAGCTCCGCAGCAGGTGATCTGATTCCAGAAAAACAATCCGAGAAAGAAATCAGAAGATACCAGAAATATGCCCCCAGGGCATGTCACTGACAGAGAGGGGGAGAAAACACATCTCTCCCTCCCCCGCCCCCAGAATACATCCGCTGACGACAGGTGTAATGGCGCACAGGTACATGGTCCAGCTTCTACTGCTGCTGCACTGAGGGGCCGTTACTTTGCAAGCAGCCACAAGTGCATTATCATGTGCGGAAGGGGCCTGAGAGATGTTTGGCCTTGTCTTTACACAGAGAAAGAGGATACTGGTCTAGGTGGACCAGTGGGCTATTTCTAATTGGCAGCAATCCTGAGACCTTTGCAGCTGGCAAACAAAGCAGGTTAACCCCAGTGCGGCTGAATTCTGTTCTGCTGTCTTGAATTCTGTGCTATTGTCTTGAATGGTCTCGGCTGTCCAAAGCTGATGTGTAAAGGCATCTTTCAGAGGTGACAGATGGTGGATCTTGAACAGTTAGATAAGTAAGCAGGGCCTGAGAAGTTTGGGTTCGCCGTAGTTGTTAAAAATGCACTTGTGTTTCATAAAAAGATGTGCATTTATAGAGACATGCATAGCCCAGAGAGAGGGGGAGGAGAAGGAGGAGAAGAGGAAGAGTAGTAGTAGTAGTAGTTTGGATTTATACCCCCTTTCTCTCCTGTAGGAGACTCAAAGGGGCTTACAATCTCCTTTCCCTTCTCCCCCCACCCCTCCTCACAACAAACACCCTGTGAGGTGGGTGGGGCTGAGAGCAGAGGTGGGATCCAACCCGTTCTTACCACTTCTCTAGAAGTGGTTACTAATTTTTTCTGAGTGCCGAGAAGGGGTTACTAAAGCAGCCTCCCTGCCCAATAGGGACTGGAGGTACGTGTGTGAAGTGGCCCCACTGTTTGAATCCCACCACCATTGGAAACTTTTATTAAAATTTTTGGATCCCACCACTGGCTGAGAGAGCTCCGAAGAACTGTGACTAGCCCAAGATCACCCAGCTGGCATGTTTTGGGAGTGCACAAGCTAATATGGTTCCCCAGATAAGCCTCCACAGCTCAAGTGGCAGAGCGGGGAATCAAACCCAGTTCTCCAGATTAGAGTGTACCTGCTCTTAACCACTACACCACGCTGGCTCTCAGAGACACACACAGAGAGAGGTGTAACAGGAAAGGGTGCACATTCTTTTAGTTGGCCTCATGAGTGAAACTCTGGCTACCTTTTTGCCGTTTCCGAGTCAGAACGTGTTAGGCATGCCAGAGGGATCCAACAAAATCATCCTCTGGCTGGATCTCATTCACGCAGGTGCCAATCACCCCTGCCTTTTTATTTCAGTGTACCCATCTGTTCTGACCAAGGTGCGCCACTGACTTCCGTGGCCCCGCTGTGCCAAGTCCCACTTCCTGACACGGGTCCTTCTCATCAGGGCAAAACTGCAGCCGTCTTGTTTCCCTCGCCTTTCTGAATGGCATTCGATGGGAGGTGTTTTGTGTCACTGGAGTAAAGGAAGCAAATGAATGGGGAACGCTGGTGATGAAACACAGGCCGAAAACAGAACGGCTGGCAACGGCACCGTAGGATACATAAAAGGGGCACATTTCCGCATCCCTGCTTCCTGCATGGCAGATGGGGGGGGGGGGTTATTTTTGAAACCCGCTAACTTTCTCTCGCTCTCCTCCCCCTCCCCCGGCCATTTCATCATCCCTCTCTCCTCCCTTCCTTTTATAATTTGTTTTTCTGCTCCCGAGTTCTCTGAGGAGTCTCATCTCCTAGGAATGAAATGTTTTCAGCCAAACCCGGCAGGGCCTCTGGCTGATTCTGCCCTTCTCCCCGGAGGTCTTCTACCACCTGGGTCAGTGAGAAAAAACAGGGACGTTCCCTTCCGCCCTTTTGGCCAAGTGAGCTGGATCAGGGGGGTTGAGAGCCCTGCAGGGCTGCTAGTCAGAGCAGACAGAACTGACCTTGATAGTTAAACCTGGACTGACTCACCACACAGCATATGTATGAACGTATTTACAAATATTTTGGAGTGGAGGAGAACTAACCCTGGGTTTTCGATCCCTGTCAATTTGTCCCAAAGCAAGTGTCATAGCCTTAGAACTTGAGTTCAAGATGAAGAGCAGTGGCTCTTATCTGGTGAATCAGATTAGCTTGTGCACTCCCAAAACATGCCAGCTGGATGACCTTGGGCTAGTCACAGTTCTTCTGAGCTTTCTCAGCCCCACCCACCGCACAGGTTGTTTGTTGTGAGGGGGGAAGGGCAAGGAGATTGTAAGCCCTTTTGAGTCTCTTATGGGAGAGAAAGGGGGGATGTAAATTCAAACTCTTCTTCTTCTTCTTCCAAAACCATATCTTTGGTAAAATTAAGGATTGCTAAATTAAGATGCAATAGAGAAAAGTGAGAACTTTTCTACTGATAATGATGCTAAAGATTTAATTGCTTAATGGCCAAGTGCTGAAAGGGTTTAATTCGTGGATATTCGTTGTAGGAGAAACTGGAAGTCTACACAAAATAAGTACTGCATAATTTGGTGGATTTCTGTTTTTGTGTTCATTGTGGACCTTGATTTTGAAGTACAATTTAAAAAAAATAGTACCAACTCTGCTTAGCTTCCGATGTCTGACCGGATGGGGCCATACCAGGCCGCCTTTCCTCCCAGGTGTAAATAAACAGCTCCTAAATGCCTTCAAATTCTCTCTCTCTCTGCCAAAAAAGAAGCTGGCTGTCTGGAAATCTCTTTTCCAACAACCTATCAGTCAGGGCAGGGAGGAGGAACACACCTGAAGAGGTTCTTTTTTCTTTTCTTTTCAGAGTTTCCGTGAAAAAGTCACAGCTGAAGTGAGAGTTAATTCCTTACTAGTGAATGGGAGAAAGCGCCCCTTTGGGTGCATGATTAACTTCCCCGCCTACAGTCCTCACCCGGCTCTGCCAATCAAGTTAACCTTTTTCAACCGGCTGGGCTCAGAAGCTGCTCGGCGTTGCTGAACATGCACACACGTCCGTGCGCAGGCAAAAATCTGAGTGGCTCGTTTCAGGAATTCCACACTGACAACGCAACCAGAACCAAAGCGTGCGCCTCCCTTGTTTTACCCCCAGTCCGCCTCTCCCTCTCTGTAGCCCTTCGGTTCTTCTATCCTGGCCTCTCCCCGTGATGCCCTCTCTTATCGGCCTTTAAATTTTAAGCTCCTTTTGGCATGGAAAGGCAGTGGCTTAGCAACAAGAGGGACGGTGTGTGTGCAATGCACCGGGCGTGGGCGTGGGCGCAGGCGCAGGGTGCACGCATGCCCCGGGCGCAGTTCTCCCTAGCTCCAGCCCTGCGGAAGGGTGAATCTCTGTTCAGGATTGCACTCTGAACTAAAAATAAATGTGATCAACTCAAGTGGCGGTCTTTACAGCATGGCAGGGGATGTGGATCAGTAGCCGAGACCCTGCGGAAGGTCCTGGGTTCAATTCCCGGCATTTTTGATTCAAGGAGAACCCTTCCTTTTCGTGTGGGAGCCGCTGCGGTGTAGCAGTTCGAGTATTGGACTGGGATCCAAAAGGCCCAGGCTTGAATCACCACTTTGCCACGGAAGCTTGACAGGTGGCCTTGGGCCAATCTCACGCACTCCACCTAACCTACCTCGCAGGGTTGCTGTGCAAATAAAAGGGAGGACTGGGCTGTGTGTATTGGCCTGAGCATTTTGGAAGCAGATAGGTAGATAGATGCAATCTGCGTCTCTGTTTTGGGCCTGTGTATACTGAATGAGCTACAGGGAGGACAGGAATTCAAGAAGAGGAGAGTTTGGATTTATCTCCTGCCTTTCTCTCCTGTAAGGAGAAGACTCAAAGGGGCTTACGAACTCCTTCCCTTCTTCCAGAGGAAACAGCCTGGGATAGTGGGGAAGAAGCAGAAGCAGAAGAAGAAAAGAAGAAAAGAAGAAAAGAAGAAGAAGAGTTTGTATTTATACCCCTCCTTTCTCTCCTGTGAGGAGTCTCAAAGGGGCTTACAAACACCTTCCCTTTCTCTCCCCACAACAGACCCTTTGTAAGGCAAGTGGGGATGAGAGAGTTCTGAGAAAACTGTGACTAGCCCAAGGTCACCCAGCAGGCTTCACGTGGAGGAGCGAGGAAACAAATCCCGTTCACCAGATTAGAGTCCACCGCTCCGAACCGCCACGCCAAGAGCGAAGAGGAATCCAGTGAAGAGTTAACATGCTCCAGGGATCCTCTTCCCAGTCCCGTTTAAGCTGCCAGGGGATCTGGTTGCAGGGCTCCAATGCCCTTCCTGGTGAAACCTGGACTGAACAGGAAAAACCTGTGAAAGTCGTGGTTTGGGGCTGGGGCGGGCAGTTCTCAGGTAACCAACTCCTCGGGTTTCCTGTTGGCTTTCCAAAACCTCTGAATGAGGAACAAGAAAGTTTAGACATCCCTGAGAAGAGGCAAAGTATGTGCAGAACATGTGCTGCACATGCCAACTGCGTGGTTGCATTGGCGGGCCGTCGAAAAAGGGCTTTTCGGAGCGGCTGTTAATTGAACGGAACGGCTTAGGGAGTTTAATCTGCGCTCCCTGTAGCTGCCAGAACTTCTGCTGCCGATTGCTATCATTCCCGCACCCAGTTGCGGCCCCGGGAGTGCTGAGGCCTGAACTGAGCACGCTGAGCTTCCAGAGCATGGCAGGGAGCGGTGGGGGCGGAGGGACGTGAGCCCGCTCGGTTTCCAAAAGCACCTTTTGCCTGGTACAGAGGGGCCTTTTCGTGAGGCCGGTCGGCTGTTTGCACTGGATGATTCACAAAAGTGGGGAGCCGTCCAAGGCAAACAGAAGATACAGGCCTTCCGCGGCTTATTAACTCCTTGATGGCCTCTTTGGAGCACAGAGAACGGCTGCTTTTCTGCCCGGCGGAGCAGGGATGGGCAACTGAATCAGAATAACTTTTTTTCCCCGTCAACGACCAGTATAGAAACCTGTCCTCACCATCGATACAGTATTTACATTAATTCATACATAGATGAAAAGTTAATCACCATTGTAAGGGGTACCTGTAAAATAAAACTCTACTTACAACCCTACTTTCAACTAATTAAACTGGACCAGTGGTGGGATACAAAAATTTTAGTAACAGGTCCCCATGGTGGTGGGATTCAAACTGTGGCGTAGTGCCAATGGGGCTGGGCGGGGCACGATAGGGGTGGGGCATTCCTGGGCGGGGCTGTGGCAAGGACGCAGCTGCTGCGCCGGTCCTTGGGCGGGAAATTAATGCAAGCAGGCGCAGGCTGCCACGCACGCCAGTGCACCTCCTGCTAAACTGCTTCAAGTTCTGTGCACTACTGCTGAGAGGAGGGGTGTAACTAAGGCAAAAATCACGTGGCAAAATCCCCAATTAGTAACCCCCTCTCGGCACACACAAATAATTAGTAACCTACTCTCGGGAACCTGTGAGAACCTGCTGGATCCCACCTCTGAAGTGGACCCTAAAACTGTATCATGTTTAAAAGGCACCTCATCCCTTACCATCTGGTATCTCTTTCTATATTTACATATTGATGCCCAGGAGCGAGCTGGTCACACTTGTGATTTTGTGGTCACTGCCCGTTAGCACATAGTCCAACATATCTTTGTCGTTCAAGCCCATCAGGCCTGCCTTACCAGACTTTTCATAAATGGGGCATCTAAAAAACATGCTCTAGGGCAGAGGCGTCCAACTCTGGCGCTTGAGAGGTTCGTGGACTACAGTTCCCATCAGCCCCTGCTGGCATGGCCAGTTGGGAATTGTAGTCCAAGAACATCTGAAGGACCGGAGTTGGACACCCCTGCTTTCTTTCCTGCCTGAAAACGTTTCAAATGAATCGTGCGGAAAGGGCCATTTGCAGTGCGGGAAGGTTGGAGACGAAAGACCCTCTTGAATCGCTTGAAGGCCTTGGAGACCTCTGGCACACCTGTTCTTGGGGAGGTGGTTCACACTCGCCCCCAGTGAGCCCCCCCCACCCCCCCAGATGAAACTTTGCCCACAGAACTTTCACCTGGCTTCCCTTTCTCCCTCCAGGGATCTTGTGGCATTGCACAAGGAGCAGAAGAGGCCGGAAGAACCTTCCCCTTTCTACCTTCCAAAACCTGCAGGGCTTCTCCTTGCCGGAAGCAAAAGTCAATATGTTTTATGGGGTTTTTGCCCTGGCTGGGGGAATTCCTGCCTTTCTCATGCAAAAATCAAACGAGACCTCATTTTTTTTCCAGCATGTTGTTTAAAGAAGCACAAGGGTCCTATAGCCGTTGGGAAGATTTACTATGGCTTGGTTGTGCTCTTTGATCAAGGGGACCCGAATTCCATACCGTCCTCAGCTACAAAAGGGCCCCTTGGGCCGGTCACTGTCAACCTCGCAGGGCTGTTGTGAGCATGAAAAGAGAAACAAGAGACCACATATACCAGTGATGGCGAACCTTTTCGAGACCGAGTGCCCAAATTGCAACCCCAAACCCACTTATTTATTGCAAAGTGCCAACACGGCAATTTAACCTGAATACTGAGGTTTTAGTTTAGAAAAATGGTTGGCTCTGAGGTGTGCGTTACTCGGGAGTAAGCTTGGTGGTAGTCGGTGGTAGTAAGCTTGGTGGCAGTCGGCTTTGAAGCAAACCGTGCAACTCTTCCCACGGGTGAATCACAACCCTAGGAGGGTTTGCTCAAAAGCAAGTCCCATTGCCAGCAACTGAGCTTACTCCCAGGTAAAGGATCGCACTTTAGTTGGGTGCTGTGTGGTTTCCGGGCTGTATGGCCGTGTTCTAGCAGCATTCTCTCCTGACGTTTCGCCTGCATCTGTGGCTGGCATCTTCAGAGGATCGCACTTTAGTTCTTCGCATGAAAATCAGTGGAGTTTAACAGCACTTAACAGGGTTACCTACACTGCTTCCTCTAAACTAGGTCTTAGGTTTAATGCTAATAATCAAGGCCAGTGGCCCAGGCCAGCCTAGATGGGGGGGCGGGGTGGGAACTCTGTTTGTGCGTGCCCACAGAGAGGGCTCTGAGTGCCACCTCTGGCACCCGTGCCATAGGTTCGCCATCACTGACATATACTGTCCTCAGCTCTGTGAGCAAAAAGCATAAGTATGATGAAAACTCTAGCTGCCCAGGCATGCTAACGGTGTCAGAAGTATGCCTTTTTTTTTTTAAAAAAAAAGAGTGTTATTTCACCATTTCATCTATTTTTAACACAAAGTTCTAATAATTTAAACTATAAGCTGCCTGGATTGTCTCAGGAGAGAGGAACTGTCTAAAAGCAGACAGCGACCGAAACAATTGTGACAACAACACACGACCGTCATAATACTTCTGCATTTCCCTTGTCGTTTCTCATTTGCCCGTCTGTCAAGGCGTTCTAGGCAGCCTCGGCATTAAAGCAGGACCCCGACGTAGCGACAAAAATCTGATTACCAACAATATCAAACAGAGCACTCGGAAAGCAACGCAGGCTGCCCCTGTCGAGAACTCCTCCGTGTCCCTGGGAAGATGTCCCTTTTTTCCATTTCAAAAGCCCTGCTTTTTCATTTTCCGTCGCTTTTCCCACTGGTTCTCGTTATGATGTTTGCGTTTCCCTCCGTTTCGGTAGGGAATGTTTCTGGTGGGGAAGCTCTGGCAACAGAGTGCAGGGCAATGGACTTTAGGACTTCAGGGACCTGTATTCGTATCCCCAATCGGTTGTGATGCTTTGAGGGTAGGCTTGGGCCTGCTTACCTCACAGGGCTGTTGTGAACACAGAATGGGAAGAGAATAATGTATACAGCCCTAATCCAGTGGTCAGCCTTGGGACTTCCAGATACAGGGACTGCTAATTTCATCAGCCCCCCTGCCAGCATGGCCAATTGGCAGGGGCTGATGGGAATTGTAGTCCATAACATCTGGAGTCCCAAAGGTTCGCCACCACGGCAGGCTTAGAGGAATGGTGGGACCTAAATGTGATAGTTTTATACCTCTGATCTCTCCTGACTCTCTTTCCCGAGTTCTGAAACTTCCTAAAACAGATTTGCGGGAGCCAGTGAAGCTTTTAAAAAAAATGCAAATAGCATTCTTTCTATCCTTGAGAATTTCAGTTGTTTCCTTGACAACAAATAGTCTAACGACGGGACCTTTTCAGATAATTTCCCCCCTCTCCCCGCCGCATCTTCTTCTAATCTGGTGAACCAGGTTTGACTCCCCACTCCTCCACCTGAGCGGCGGAGGCTTATCTGGTGAACAAGATGTGTTTTCGCACTCCTACATTCCTGGAGGGTGACCTTGGGCTAATCACAGTTCTTCGGGACTCTCTTGGCCCCACCTACCTCACAAGGTGTCTGTTGTGGGGAGAAGAAGGGAAAGGAGCTTGTAGCCACCTTGAGTCTCCTTACAGGAGAGAAAGGTGGGGTATAAATCCAAACTCTTCTTCCACCACTATCTTAGTACAACAGACAACTCTGGAAACTGTATCCTCCGCCTGATTCCTTGCCATCAAGCTTCCCAGGAAGCAGGATATAAGCATTCCGAATAAATTACACAAATGGGTTGGCAAGCACCCAACTACGTGGTGTTCCAGGCAAGAGATAGGCAGAGGTGGTTTGTCATTGCCACCTTCTGAGGTGGTTTGCCATGGCCTTCTTCTGAACTCCAGCCTTCGCTGGTGGCTTCCCATCCAAATACTAACGGTGGCTGACCCTGCCTAGCCTCCGAGCTCTGACAAACTTGGGCCAAGCTGGGATATGGGGCGGCTAGATGGCGAGACACTCCCCTGTGGTACAAGGGGCCAACAGAGAAGGACCGATTTGAAACGCAAATTGGAATCTATCTTTTGTTTTGCAATGAAAATCAGGGGAGGAAGGGAGGGCCGTGATTGGAAGCAATGCTATTCAAATTCTTTGTTTTGGTTACAAAATTCTGGATGAATGAGAAGAGAATGGTTTGAAGAGGAGTTGGTACATCCCCCCCCCCCCCCGCAGCATGAGAGCAACCTTGCTGGATCAGGCCATAACATCTGTCTCGCTTAGCATCCTGCATCCAACAGCTTTCACCCAGATGTTTTTTAAAAGAACACAAGCAGAACCTTTCCCTGCTGTCAGTCCTGATTGTCTAGCTAGAAAAACTGGATTGAAATCCATTCTGGATGCCAGTGCGCATCTGTGGCCCAGCACAGAATCATAGAGTTGGAAGAGACCTCAAGGGCCATCCAGTCCAACCCTCTGCAATGCAGGAACACACAATTGAAGGAAGGAAGGAAGGGAGGGAGGGAGGGAGGGAGGGAGGGAGGGAGGGAAGGAGGGAAGGAAGGGAGGGAGGGAGGGAGGGAGGGAAGGAGGGAGGGAGGCAGGAAGTAAGGGAGGGAGGGAGGGAGGGAAGGAAGAAAGGAGGGGAGGGAGGGGAGGGAGGGAGGGAGGGAAGAAGGAGGGGAGGGAGGGAGGGAGGGAGGGAGGGGAAGGAAGGAAGGAAGGAAGGAAGGAAGGAAGGAAGGAAGGAAGGAAGGAAGGAAGGAAGGAAGGAAGGAAGGAAGGAAGGAAGGAAGGAAGGAAGGAAGGAAGGAAGGAAGGAAGGAAGGAAGATAGGAAGGAAGGAAGGAGGGAGGGAGGGAGGGAGGGAGGGAGGGAGGGAGGGAGGAAGGAAGGAAGGAAGGAAGGAGGGAAGAAGGGAAGGAGGGAGGGAGGGAGGGAAGGAAGGAAGGAAGGAAGGAAGGAGGGAGGGAGGGAGGGAGGGAGGGAGGGAGGGAAGGAAGGGAGGAAGGAGGGAGGGAGGGAGGGAAGGAGGGAGGGAGGGATTTTTTCTGCTGGCTTTTTGCCTGGTCAGGCTGGCAGTCTCTGAAATAATCCTGCCCACAACATGCGGGAAAATCAATGCGGCAGGAGGAGTGAACCAACCGGGAGAAATAATGAACGCAATCAAATCATTTTGTTTCCAAAAACACTGCACATTCCTCCAGGAGCGCTGAGATGCACATCTGAGCACAGAGCCTGTTGAGAGCCATACAGCATATTGAGAACGGCTCTTAGATGTGAATACGGAACGAGAGCTGAACACTGGAACAATTCAGCGGAATGCTTCTATGGGCAACCGGCTCCCAGGCTGCAGTCACTAGAGAGCAAAGTAGTTTGGGGCCATCGGCACCCACCGGATGCTGTCTGTGCAGCCCTTCTGGAACACAGCAGGCCTTCTCCTATCCTCCCATCTGGGCAGAAGTCCCTCAAGCACACGCTCATCCCAGCAATTAGACTTTTGGATCACGGCCCTCAAAGCCGTATTTCCTCCCCACCTTTCAAACAGTTCAGGTAGTGCATAATCCTGAAAATGATTAACTCGCAACTGAAACAAAACCTGCACAACGAGATCCTTTACGAGAGCAGCTGCCGAGGAGAAGACCCACGGCGAGAGGGAAGGAAAGGGCGCTTGACTAACCCACCTATATTTGGAGTCTTTATAGGCAACTCGCAACAGGAACAGAGATCTTTCCTGCGTTCCCTTTCCTTCAGCAGCCCTTCCCACCCTTGCGGGGGTATAGCTTCTTAAAATGTCACCCACACAGATGCACCCTTGCTCCATTCAGGATAGGGGCGCAGTTGAACACCAGCGAGTGGGGCTCACCCTGCCACCCAGGGTGAGCCTCACTTACTGGTGTTCAACTGAGCCCCTGCCCCAAACTCCATGGGGAATTCCAGACCAGGGTGCACCTGTGAGGAGGGCTGTGGCCCTAAATTGCGCCCCCTGGAAGTGGCGCCCGGGGCTATAGCCCTCCAACACCCCCTAGCTACGCCACTGCACTCTTGCGGGAAGTTGATTTCCAGGGTTGAGAGGAACTTATTTGGACTCAGATCCATGCAGTTTGGGGGATTGCATAGAGGGAGGAGGAGGAGGGCAAAATCACCCCTCCCTCAAATTGTAACCTTGTGGTGACTTCGTGGGGTTTTCAAGGCAAGAGATGTTTACATTGCCTTTCTGAGTAGCAACCCTGGGTTTTCTTGGTGGCCTGCAAACCCACACTAATTGGCCCGATCCTGCTTAGCTTCTGAGATCTGAGAGCCAGCATGGTGTAGCGGATAAGAGCAGGTGGATTCTAATCTGGAGAACTGAGTTTGATTCCCCACTCCTCCACCTGAGTGTCAGAGGCTTATCTGGTGAACCAGATGTGTTTCCACACTCCTACATTCCTGCTGGGTGACCTTGGGCTAGTCACAGTTCTCCCAGAACTCTCTCATTCCCGCCTACCTCACAAGGCGTCTGTTGTGGGCAGTGGTGAGATTCAAATAATTTAACAACCGGTTCCGGTGGTGGGATTCAAATAAATTAACAACTGGTTGTTTACAAGCACCATTTTAGCAACCAGATCTGTCAAAGTGGTGCGAACCTGCTGAATTCCACCACTGGTTGTGGAGGGGGGGGGGAGGGAAGGGAAAGGATCTTGTGAGCCACCTTGAGTCTCCTTACAGGAGAGAAAGGTGGGATATAAATCCAAAATCATCTTCTGGTGGTGATGATGATGATGATGATGATGAGGAGGAGGAGGAGGAGGAGGAGGAGGAGATTGGGCTATCCACTGTGCAGATGGTAAAGCCTTCTTCCATGTCAATTGGGAATGGCAGAAACTGTTGAACATGTGCCACCGAATTGTAGTTTCTATCAAGAAATTTGAATACATCTCTACGATTTTGTTTAAATGCCCAGGCAGAACAAACCACTTCCATACCTCTTTGCTTCTTGCCAGTAGCGCCGATGAAACTGCCTTTAAGGTAGAAAGGTTTTGCGCTGTGGCATTTGAACAAGGCAGAAAACTGAAGTTCTGTTTTAATAGCCCAGCATTTTAATTTGCCTTTTCAGAATTGTATAAAGCATCTATATTGAGCACTGTGTAACACGATCTTTGCAGACTATGTACCATCACTGTGTGTTTGTTCTCTGATCTTGGATCGCAATAAAGATTGAGTCGAGATAAAACCTTCCACCGGGATCCAATCTTGTAGGTGGGCGGTGGGCGTGGGTGGGATGTAAATATTTCAAGCATCTAACTGCAAGACATTTTGCTACTTTCCCTCATGCTTTGCTGTCTTCGACATTCCTCAGAGCAGGGGTGTCAAACTCACGGCCCTCCAGATGTTCATGAACTACCGTTCCCATTAGTCCCTCCCAACACGAGCATTGGCTATACTGGCAAGGCCTGATGGGAATTGTAGTTCATGAACATCTGGAGGGTCATGAGTTTGACACCTGTGCCTCATAGGTTTCTTTTCATTGGGAACCTCCACACTGGTCTGCCCTGGAGAAAACAGCTGTTTTGTAAGGTTGGCTCTATGGCATTACACCCTGCTGAGTGAGGTTTTATCCCCAATCCCCTCCTAAACCCTGTCCTCTCCAAGCTCCAAGCCCCAACTCTCCTGAGATTTCCATCCTGGAGCTGTCACGTTGAGCCAAGAAAGACTTGCAGCCCGGTCAGGCCGGAGCCTGGGCCAAACGATCATCTCGGACCGCTGAGGCACCTTCTGGTGAGACCTGATCGCTCAGAGCTCGGCCGCGGTGCCCAGCAGCTCCACAGCCTCTGCCAGCCCCATGCCGCTGGCACTATCTGGCTGGCTAAGCCCGACTTGTGTAAACTCCCATTTCCCTACATGACTCGCAAAGCCTCGCCTTTTCCAGGAACTCGGTGGAATTCATCCCCCAGGGTAGGAACCCGGGCAGAAATGTAGATCCCCACAAATAGATTTCTGCCTTTCTTTCCTAGAGGGATGTTGGGGAGGGGCGTGTGAGGTGAGATCAAGGCTGAGTAACGATCGAGCGTCGACGGGACTCGCAAAGGGGAGAGAAGGAATCTCTCTATTAAAAACTGCGCACAAAATTATAAACTGCACCGCAATCCAAGAAGGATGTTGACAAGCTGGAACAGGTCCAGAGGAGGGCAACCAAAATGGTAGAAGGTCTGGAGTCCCTGCCCTACGAGGAGAGGGAGCTGGGGATGTTTAGTTTGGTGAAGAGAAGGTGAAGAGGTGACATGATGGCCCTGTTTAGATATCTGAAGGGATGTCATGTTGGTGAGGGAGCAAGCTTGTTTTCTGCGGCTCCAGAGATTAGGATCAGGAGTAGTGGGTTCAAGGGGCAGGAAAAGAGAAAAGAGCAGTGGCGTAGGAGGTTAAGAGCTCGTGTATCTAATCTGGAGGAACCGGGTTTGATTCCCCGCTCTGCCGCCTGAGCTGTGGAGGCTTATCTGGGGAATTCAGATTAGCCTGTGCACTCCCACACACGCCAGCTGGGTGACCTTGGGCTAGTCACAGCTTCTCGGAGCTCTCTCAGCCTCACCTACCTCACAGGGTGTTTGTTGTGAGGGGGGAAGGGCAAGGAGATTGTGTAAGCCCCTTTGAGTCTCCTGCAGGAGAGAAAGGGGGGATATAAATCCAAACTCCTCCTCCTCCTCCCCCTCCCCCTCCTCCTCCTCCTCCTCCTCCTTCTTCTAAACATCAGGAAAAACTTCCTGACAGTCAGGGCTGTTTGACAGTGGAATGCACTACCTGGGAGTGTGGTGGAGTCTCCTCTGGAGGTTTTTCAAGAGAGGCTGGATGGCCCTCTGTCATGAGTGCTTTGATTATGTGTTCCTGCATTGCAGGGGGTTGGACTTGGTGGCCCTTGCGGGTCTCTTCCAACTCTATGATTCTATGAATCACAACAACCTTCATTGTTGTTTTTAACCCTTGCTGGTTTTACGAAGCGCTTTATGAATTGCGTCCATTCAAAGGGGTTGGAGCCCAGAGTCTGCATGGGGAGGGGCAGCCTATAAAACAAATAAAATATATGTATAAATAAATTTCGGCATGTACGTGGGCACGCACACACCCATGCACACACGTAGCTTGTCTGAAGCCTGTTGGTCTCTAGGGAGATCTGCAGCGGCTTCTCAACACAGCAGCAAAGTTCACGCAGCTCTTGTGAATCACTCGCTCCCAGGAGTCGGGGAAAGGGTGTGATCTTTCATTCCCTTTGTCCTATTCAAGACTCCTCTTACTTTCAGGAAGGGGTGTGTCTGAATCTAAATGCCACAGAGCTCCTGGACAAATTTGCCTACCATATTTCTCCACCTGGATCAGGTGCTAAAGGTGCACAAACCCAGCTGGTGTGAACCCCAACGTGGTGCCCATGGGCACCAGAGCACCCATCCACATATTTTCTGGTGCCTGCCAAGTACAGTTATCCCTTCCACAGCGCAACTGTCCCCATCACAGTTTTGACACACTGCAGGTCGGCTTAAGAAATTAAACAGGATTTACTAGGGTGCTGTGTGGGTTTTCCGGGCTGTGTGGCCATCCAGTAGCATTTTCTCCTGACGTTTTGCCTGCATCTGTGGCAGGCATCTTCAGAGGATCTGATGTTAGGACATTCCACAAGTATATGTACTCCACCTGTTTTACAACCATCAGATCCCCTGAAGATTCCAGCCACAGATGCAGGCGAAACGTCAGGAGAAAATGCTACTGGAACACGCCCATGCAACCCGGAAAACCCACAACACCCTAGTGCAGTGGTGGCGAACCTTTGGCACTCCAGATGTTATGGACTACAATTCCCATCAGCCCTTGCCAGCATGGCCAATTGGCAGGGGCTGATGGGAATTGTAGTCCATAACATCTGGAGTGCCAAAGGTTCGCCACCACGGCCCTAGTGATTCCGGTCATGAAAGCCTTCGACAATGCATTAAATGGGATTTATTTGGGGAGTGTTGCAGAAGCCACAGACGACACGTGAAGGCCAGCAGACGACACAGAAAAAAAAGTTTAGAAACTCAGAAATGCGTAAAATACATGTATAGTCTTGTATAACAGGGACAATTGGCATGGGGGGGGGAGCAGGTGTCACAAATCTAAATGGCTGCTAGACAAACGGGCAACCTGAACCGGCACCGACAACCTGATCCTTGTCCGCCAGCAGTCGTGTGGGGCATGTCCCGCAGCCGAGGCTTTAATTAAGAAAGGATTCGGTTTGTCGAAAAGATGACCCTGCCAAGATGGGTTAATGACTTGAACCTGGACGGGCCAAGAGAAAAAAAGGGTAAACCGATGTGCAAAAACACTCTTTGAAGCTCATCGTAAATCGTGGTGTCTAATCTCGCAGTAGGTCAAATCCGAGCAGCGGTTTTTCGACAGCAGCTCCGTGGACTGATGCCAGATGTTCTAACGGCTCTTGTGCCAGGTCGATGCAAGGCAACCGGCCTTTGCTTCCTGCCTCTGGGTGTGAGAATTTCTTCTGCCTGCCCTGAATGGCAAACAGAGGCCCGCCCCGCTTGCCCAAGCAGAAGACGGTGCAGGGTGCCAAGTGGAGAGGGGAAAGAAACCTGGCCAGGCCTACTACGAAATTAAAACCCTGCTAGATCAGATCAGATCAGTGGTCCGTCTATTCCAGTATCCTGTCTCAACCAGGTAGTCTAGAGAGCCGACCAACAGGGTTTAAAGGCCAAGACTTTCCCCTGGTGTCTCTTCCTGGTATTAAACATGGAGGTGACCTTTAATCACCACGGCAAGTAGCAACTGATAGATCTCTCTTCTATGTATCTGTCTAATCCCCCTTTAAAATCACTACACTCTCTGGCAACGAATTCCACATTTTATCCACTCATTCCATAAAGAGGTGTTTCCTTCTCTTTGTCCTGAAATGACTGCCTGTGCTCTGATGGGCTTGATTCACGTAACGCGAGGGGAAACTTCCCGTCGTTGCCCAGAGCTCACCCGTAATCCCTGCTTGTTGCAGTGGATCAAGCAGCTGTCAAAGGAAACGCTACGATGGGCTGGTTCAAAACTGGGCAACTTTGGCAGGCACGCCTCTAAGAGGTCACGCCTGTTGAGATAACCTGGCTTAAAGGTTATGCCTACTGCCCTCGGGTTCCCTGGGAACGGCAGTTCTGTGATAAAGACTGCAAACAGAGGATCTTCAACAGGCTTGCCGGACTTCAGTTTCAAGGATTCCTTTTTTGGGGAGGGGTGCAAACAAGTACCTAAACTGCCTGCCCAGGTGTCCTTTATACATCTCACCTGCAGACTTGACATGTCATGTTGTGAAGCGCCCGCAAGTCAGCAAACGCCCTGCCCACCGCAAACCAGGAACACAACACACCATGATTTTTTAAAAAACACCCCACATTAACCTTTACTTACTGTGCTGAAGGCCGAACAAGTAACAAACAGAGCTACACAAGAATTACACTATGCGGTCAAACGGTAAACAGCCAAAATGCGAACGTTGGCTCTTGCTAAAGTTGTGCTCCAGCCTGTTATCAAATCTTCACATCCATTTAGGCTGGCAGAGTTCCCTTCTGATGTCTCAAGAGTTCTCCTTTAATAGATCAAGAATTTAAGTTTCACATGATGAAGATGTTTGAAACAGGATTTCATCCGGATTCCTGTATCTACTACAACAAATATTTTGTCCTACTACTATAAACGCGGTTGTCAACATCTTGGCTGTTGACTATCTGGCCCTATTGCATAATTCTTGTGTACCTCTATCACTCGTTCAATCTTTAGCTTCATAAACAATTGGGAATGTGTTTGGTTTTTTTTATTATCAACAACAACCTCTTCAAACTGAATGTTCAACAACCACCAAGCCTTTATTGGCATATGAGACAATACAGGTAGGATACAAAAACCAAATTTAAAACAATCGTCAAATAAAATAATAATAGAGAATCTCTTAATAACAGAGGGATACAACAAAATTAAAAAGAACAGAGATATCCGTTAGGGTATATAATTTCTAGTAAAAACCTGGCCGCCAATTCACAAACTACAGGATCAGAATTATTTAGCAAGTATAAGATCTTTTGAGCATCTGATATCCTGTCACAGTTCAAGAGAAGAGCATTTGCATTCCCCCCCCCCAATTCCCTCATACTTAGTGCAATGCAAGAGGGAGTGGGCTAAAGTTTCCAGTTGATTTGAGTTACAGGATCAGAATCTTTTCGTACCCTCTGTTTTGAAAAATCTACCATATAGCAGCGCTTGAAGGCAGAACATTAAATGTAGCCCTTTATCGTGGTGTAATGAACAAGTATCTCTTACCAGAGAGAACTGACAGCAAGCAGAGCAAACCAGTGCTTTTGGTTGGGGCGGTGTACCCACAGGCAAACAAAGGAATTGCCATGTTCAGTGGCTGTTAACCTTTGAACTGCAGATGACAATATCAGAGAAAGGCCTTGGCTCCTGTGCCCATACTGTGGGCCACCGGTTGGCCACCACATGTGCCAGGATGCTGGACTAAACAGACCACTGATTCACGGGGTGCTCTTATGAGGCAGCGTGGTGTAGTGGTTAAGGGCACGTGGATTCTAATCTGGAGAACCGGGTTTGATTTCCCACTCCTCCATTTGAGTGGCAGAGGCTTATCTGGCGAACCAGATGTGTTTCCACACTCCTACATTCCTGCTGGGTGTCACAGTTCTTCAGAACTCTCTCAGCCCCACCTGCCTCACAAGGTGTCTGTTGTGGGGAGAGGAGGGGAAAGGAGCTTATAAGTCACCTTGAGTCTCCTTGAGCTTATAAGTCACCCTGAGGAGATAAAGGTGGGATATAAATCCAAACTCTTCTTCTTCTCCTGCGACCCCCTCTAAGACCAGCCAACAAGGCCACGGGTTAAGTTTCCCCCGTTTCCTGTAAACTCCAAGCTTGGGAAAAGCGTCACCTGCTCCATTTGTGCAACTCGGGCAGATGCAAAAGAAACTGGCAAAACTCTGAAGGATTTTTTTTTTGGTTACCTTCACCTGTTTTGAACTGAAAGAGCACTGGGTCATATTTCTCACTCTGCCAACCAAGCCGCTCCCTTCCAAGGCGGGGAGGCGGGGTGCTGGGTGTGCGGCCTATCCGGGGTCACGCCAGCTGCTGACGTCTCAGCTCGCCGGGCCAGTCACGGGTGGAACACACGGAATTTCTTTCATGAAGGACGGTTGAGGTGGTGCGCCGGGGAGCTTTTCCAAAGGACACCATGCCCCACCCTGCCTACACACCTGGCGTGGGCTGGAGACAGGTGTCGGGTTTCAAACTGACAATGCTGGCTAACTCAGAGCTGCCACGCACTCCCTCCTGACTGGCTGGGCCCAAGGAGGCTGTGCCTTTGGGGAGGGGGGGGGATGGAGGGGTAGGGAGCAGACCAGGTTTCAAAGGAGGGTTGCGTTAACCCTGTCGTCCCGGGCACCCAGCAACAACCCTCTCCTTGCAAATCCCCAGGATTGGACTATCCAACAGCCCAGAAAACAAAAAGCCGGCCTTTGCTTGCTCCAGCCCCGGGAGCCGAAATACGGCAGGAAGTGAACCTTCTCCTTGGGGGGAGCTGAGCTGCTCCACCTGCAAGTGCCTGACCGATGCCTAATGCAATTCCGCAAGGCCTGTAACACAGAGCTTTTTTTTAAAAGCAAGCCTTTATTGGCATAGACAACAGTACAATAATAAAAAACGGATTAAAAAGCATATACAATGCAGGACATAAATGTTAGGTCGAAGGAAATCTACTGGCATTTAGTAATTTCCAGGAGGAAGTCTGCCACTATCATACAGAGAGAAGGATCAGGGTTGTCCAGCAAGTCGTGTAATCTAATTAAATCGGGGAGATGGGGTAAATGTAAAGGAGTAAGATTCACATACTTGGATCTGATTTCCTTGAATCTGAGACAGTGTAGTAATTGGTGGGCCAGAGATTCAACTGAGCCATCGTTACATGGGCACAATCTTTTAGCCTTTTCTTGCTTATTAAATCTGCCACGTATCAAGGCAGAAGGCATAACATTAAACCTGGCGAGCATTATGGCTCTCCTTTGATAACACAGAGCTGTCCCACCAGGCATATGGTTGAGGCAGCTATGGTGATACATCAATGGCCATCCCTCCCTTTCTCCTCTCCCCTTCTTGGTCTCCTCTTCCTACTTCCCGTTCTCACGTCCTTTCCCCCCTTCCCTTTTATTCTTTTGGTTCCACGATCTCTCTGCAGGTTGCCCTGTTCAAATTCCAGATAAGTAGCCACAAAGAAGCATGGATGAGGGTGGGCTGGGAGGGTCTGGTGGTGGGTGAACTGACTCTACCTAGAGTTGCCAACTCTGGATCAGGCAAATCCTGGAGGTTTGGGGGCTAGCGCCCAGAGTGGGTGGAATTTGGGGGATGGGGAGGCGATGGCCGGGGACACAAGGTCGTTGAATTCACCCTCTGAAGCCGCCCTTTCAGGAACCGATCTCTGCGGGCTGGAAATCCGCTGTAATTCTGGGAACACTCCAGCCAGAAGTCGGTAACCTTAACTCTACCCCATGAGACAGCAGGATCCAGCATGCAAGAAAAAAAATCCCCCCTGCAAACGGAGCCTTTGTCAGTACTGCTTCAGAAACACCAGAAAGCGGCTTCCAGTGTGATTGACGGCCGTGGCCCAGATTTTCCATTCCCTCCTCTTTAAAAAAATTTGATTGTCCTATTAAAGAGCCAGAATCAAAGAATACCAGTTAAGTCGGGCAGGGAGGCAAAGGGGTGGGAATGGGGGTGGGAAGGAACACTCTATCTTGTGGGAACAAATTGTGTTTGGTAAATCATTAATAGCCTTGGCTAGCCAGGCAGAAACTTGGAAAACCCGTCACCCTCCAATGGTCTCAAAAGGGGAGGGGGTGGTTGCCGCTTTTAAGGTTGACATAAGTCATCAGTTATTGGAGTTCAGCTCCTGTGTTGAAGGAAAGGTTTCTTGTTTCTCTGCTATTTCATCGTGTGCCTTTTAAAAAAAATTTCAAAGCATCGGTCAAGTTTTGATGGTTTTTCCTGCCACAAGAACAACGACCCTGCGAGGTAGGCCCAAAGCACACGGAGCTGCGTGCCCCACAGCTCTGCCATTGCGTAGGATTCAGGAGGAGATACTAAATTCAACACCCTATAAATCAGGGATACAATGACAGCTTGGAAACCGAGTAATTCAAATTCCAAACAAACCTTCCTAATCGCTAGTGAATTGCACATGTATTGAACTTCTTTAACTGGAGAACAGGAGCGTACCTCCCTGGGGGACATGTGGGGTCAAATGTCCCCGGGCTGCGGCCATTTAGTCACGGGGGTGGTGGAAAATCAACCCCATGCCCCTCCTCCCCTCCCGGGTCCATACACTGACTTCAAGACCTGGTGCAAAAAAACACGTTGCTTGGTCGTGGTGGGGGAGGGCAGCCACCCATATGGGGGGGGGGGGCTCAGATTTTGCACCGGACTACATTTTCCCCAGATACGCCTCTGCTGGAGAATACATTTTTGTGCCATTATCTTGTAACAGGGTCCTTTTTGCTGAACATGCATATCTTTCTGAAGAAAGCGGAGGCTACGCGGTAGGAACAGAACCACAGAATGACAGAATGCCTCCGAAAACATCCTCATCTACACTTGTCCCAGATTGCAGAGTTCAGAGTCAACCAGTTTCACTTCCAAAGTGAACAGATATATGAGTAGTTATTATTATTATTATTATTATTATTATTATTATTATTATTATTATTATTATTATTATTATTATTATAATAATAATAATAATAATATTTATAAACCGCCCTCCCCCGAAGGGCTCAGGGCGGCGAACAAACAAATAGATAGAGCACAAATAAAATCAAATTTTAAATAGTTATTAAATATGGCTCTAGATGTTAAAATCGACCCCCATTAAAATGCAGCATCTATCAAAATTACCGATGGTGTCCTACTCGTAGTCCCCTAAGAAAAGAGGGGGGGGAGGAAAGAAGAGGGAGGGGGAACGGCAGGGTCCACAGATTTTAGAAAGAGGGGGGGCATCAGCGGCCGGGCTCCCCAAAGGCCCGGTGGAACAGCTCCATCTTGCAGGCCCTGCGAAATTCATTAAGATCCCACAGGGCCCGCATAGCTGGAGGTAGAGCGTTCCACCAGGCAGGGGCCAGAGCTGTAAAGGCTCTGGCCCGGGTGGAGGCCAGCCGCATCATTGAGGGGCCAGGGATCACCAGTAAATTTGCCTCTGCTGAGCGCAGAGGCCGATTTGGGACATATGGGGCAAGACGGTCCCGTAGGTTCTCTGCTGTTCCTTCCCCCTCCCTCCAAATTTTGTACAGGACCCTGCACAAGCATCGTTTATTAAAACATTCAGTTCCTTTATTTCACTCGCACACGAACGCAGACAAAACTTACTGACAGCTTTTCTGTGTGGAATCTTATCCGTCCACCCACATGTGGGCATCAGTAGGGCCTACCGTTCTGACCATGCATCACAGTTTATTCCCTTTGCATCCTGCTGTATTGGGTCATCAGGACAGCATATGTGGGGAGAGAATCTTCCTTTGTCCTCACAACAACCCTCCAAAGCAAGCTTGGCTAAGAGAAACGGAGGGGCTAGCCCAACATCAACCAAGCTCTTTCAGGATCTGTTCCATCTGTCTATTGTATAAACCACACCGCCTCTCTGTTTATATTTATGTAGTTTCCCTAGCACTGAGGAGTAAGTAACAGCAAGCTACCTGAAACTAAAGAGTGTCTTTTTACCCACCTCCTTTAACTTCCTGGGTTGAACTGGCAATTGTGAGTTCCTTGGGGCAGGGACTTGTCCATTTATTTTCTTTTTAAAATTTCCCTATAGAGCCCTGCCTTGTAAGGTCACTATGACACCAGCGGTTCTGCTACGACAGCATTTAGCCTTGCCCAAATGCTTTTGGGCATGGAAAGCACTTCACATCCGTTATCTGTTCCAAACATTCCAGCAGCCCTGCAAGGTAGACCAGTATGACCATGTGGCAGACAGGAGACTGAGAGCGAGGAATGTGCCCAAGGGCAACTAACGACTGATTTCAACCTGGCATTGATCATTCAAATGCCCAGGTGAAGACGACAGTCTTAACCAGGTGCCAAAAGGTATATATGGTCAGCACCTGTTGACCTCTTGTAGGAGGGCATTCCACAAAGTGGGGGTTGCAGAGATAGCCCACCATGCAGCCCCCACCCAAGAGGGGGAAGGGACAGCCAACAGCCCTCTCCACCCCGTGACCTCAGCAGTCGGACCGGTCTGTACGGCAGAAGGCGGCCCGCAAGTAGCGTGGTACCAGGCCGATTTTGATAACTCTCTGCATAAAGTAATATTTCCCTTTGCCCATCCTGAATCTACTGCTGATCAGCTTCACTGGATGCCCTCAAGTTCTAGTATTTGGGGAAAGGGAGAGAAAAAACTCCCTCTGTGTCTGCTGTCTCCACCCCGCACATAATTTTATAAACCTCTAACACGTCCCCACTTAGCTGCCTATTTTCTAAACTGAGAAGTCCCAGATGTTGGAGCCTTTCCTCATAAGGAAAGGTCCCGCAGTAAGACCCTCCCTCCGCCATTCATTTCACCCCTCACAATCAACCACCAAAGCTCTGACCACGCGACGCCAAGAGCAGACACATCGCTGATGGAGCACCGCAGAACCAAATTCCCGCCACAGAGACCCACCCCAACTTCTGGCTGTCGCCAATACCGGCCCAGAGCGTCCAAAAGTACAGTCCGCTTTCGGAAGCGCTTGGCCCCTTTCCGCCCCTACCTTGGCCACTTCGCCAGCAGAAACTGCCCCGGTCCCGGATCCTCGGCAGAAGTCGTCAACAAATCCAACGCAAGCCTATGGACTCCCACAGTGTCATTTTTAGGCACCAAAAAACATGTCCCTGGCGACTAAGGAAAGATTGCACGGTCACTTGCAGAAACCAGAGGTTTGCCTCGGCTGGGCCGGAGAGGAGCTCTCGAGAAGCCAGCTCTGCTCTGCTGGGCTCGAAGGATCTGGCAGGTGGTCAGTTCCCTGGACCAGTTTTTCCAAACTCCTGCGGAAAGCTACAATGCAAAGTTCTCCTCGGCTGATATGAGGCCGGCCAGCTTTGCTGTAAAAATCATCAATCTACTACCGAGTCTTTGAAGTGAGGCTTGTCCCGTGAAATGAACCAATGTGGGGGGGGGGGGGGGGGAGATTGGCAAGGTTTTTTTTAAAAAAGCCATATTGTACTTTTGACACCCGCTTCCTGAAATTCACCCAAAAAGAACCTGGGCAATATCTTATTGAGCAAAGCAAAAAAGAGGGGGGGGCGCAGGGGGGTGGGAATATGATGCGTGTCTTGGTGGAGTCTTGAAAGGGGAGATTTATTCCACCAAGCACATTAGGGTCTTATCTCAGCCTTGGCCGTGCGAGAGAATGCTGGTGGAGCTCATTGCCTGGTACTGTTTCACAGGCCAGGAATTTTTCATTGAATAATTTTTAACTTCTGCCCTAACAGAGAAAGCAGGGGCTTTGAGCGCGCTGCCAGCTTAACGAGTTCCCAGGCGCACGGGAAACGGCCTTCTTAAAGCAGTGTCGGAGGGGAGAGGGGGTTAAATTTGTGGCCAGGGGGAAACCAAAGTTCTCCAGCAAGGATCCCTTGGTGGGGGTGATAAACAAAGACAGGAGACTGGGCGTAAAGAAGGGGGTGCAGGTGGGGCATCTGCCAGGGCCGCAGATTCACGGCTGAATGCTTTGCACGCAGGGAGTCCCCAGGTCAACCCCCGGCACCTCCAGTTGCAGGATCTTGAGGCAAAGCAAGGGGATGGCGGTGGGGCATTGGCTTTGCATGCTGGAGGCCCCAGCTTCAGTTCTTGACACCTCCAGTTAAAAAGAGACCAAAGTAGCAGGTGATGGGAAGGGCAGATCTGAGACGGACCCTGGAGAGTGGCTGCCAGGCTGAGCAGACAATATGGACCTAGAGGGACCAATGGAAGTGCCAGATTTACCTGTAGGCTTGACAGCCTGAAGTCGAGGGCCTCAAAATCTAGGAGGCCTCCGGCCAAGGTGCATAATAATTCTGTCCTAAACGTTTCTTAGGCTCCTTCCACACATGCAGAATAATGCACTTTCAATCCACTTTAAATGCAATAATGCACTTTCAATGCACTTTCAATGCACTTTGCAGCTGGATTTTCTTGTGTGGAATACCAAAATCGACTTGCACACAATTGTGAAAGAGGATGGAAAGTTCATTATTCTGCATGTGCGGAAGGGGCCTTCCACAAGCTGTAATAAAGCACTGCAGTCTCTAAAGAACCGGGCTACATTTCCCCTAGATACGCCTCTGGGGCAGTGCTGGGCCAGGATGAGGGCACCTGCTCTGCACCCGGAAGCTTCCCTCCAGTATCTCCGGGGAAAGGATTTAAAAAGAACAGGAGCTGGGAAGAAAGACTGTTCGGCATTCAGAGTAGCCATGAGCATGTAAAGGTGCCTTATCCAGGGGCAGAGCCTTGATCGAGCAAGGTCAGAACGGCTTGCTCTGACTGGTCACGGCTTTCCGAGATCTCGGGAAAGATCACCTGTTACCTGAGCTTTTCAGAGGCAGGTGCCGAGGCCGGAGGCCAGGAGCTTTTGCAAGCGAAGCAGATGCTCTGTCACTGAGTCACAACCTGTCCCAAATCCTTCCTTCCACAGGCCGGCCAAAATCTGAGGCTAAGTCCCTGTCATTGTATTAGGGATTTGGGGCTAAGGAAGGGGATTCGGGGCTAGGTCAGCAGAACATTTGCTCTGTGGGCCAAATATTTAATCCGGTTTCTCCCATTAGGGTTTGGGTTCATGCTGACCTACTGGGGGCCAAGTTAGCTCAGCATCACTAGCTGTAATTATGAAGGCATCAACCAAGTCCCTAAACTGACTGGTATCAGACAACTAAGTGATAGTTAAGTGGAACCTGCCACTTCAGCAGCAGTCTACCTCTGAATACAGGTGAGTGGAGGGCCTTCGTGCCTTGCTTGTGGTCTTTCAGAGGCCCTGCGGGGGGGGGGAAGCTGGAGACTGGACTCGAAGGATCTTTGGATCTGATCCAGAGGAGCTCTTCTTGCACCTCCAGAGATGTGGTGAGAGCCCAGTTTTATCATTCTTTTCCGCCACCCTCCGGCCTGCTCTCAAAAGATGAACGAGGCATACCTATTTACACTTTGAAACAAGCCTGGAAACTGTCGCAAATGGCCCTGATTGCAAAAGAGGGATCATTTTTTGACACGCTTAGCTTTGCCATTCAGGTGGGTTTTGCGGCTACGCCCAAAGGAATTTTTTTTGCTTCCTTGAGGTCATGTCAGAGCTGGATTTTTCCATGAGGAAGACGTCATGAACTAAAGCTTCAGAGATGACAATACGAGCTCTGTTTGCCCGCCCGCTGAAAACAGCACGGCCTGTTGAATGCCTAGGCTAGACCTGTAGGAGGGCTGTAGCGGGGAAGAAGCCCACGAGGCCGTTGGTCTTTCGCTTGAGTCCAGATCCAGTCCCTGTCGCAAGTTTCAGACAAATAAAGCAAAGCTCAGGGGAAAATAAGGGCTTGTGGTTTTGTTCCTAACAACTGCAGAACAAAACACAACTGAAACTGGAACATTCAAACAGAACCATCCAGATTTTAAAGTGCGGCCCCCGCCATCCCTGAGATTGGGCCCCAAACAGCTGGGAACGATGTTCATTGTCATACCCCTAGCTACAATGTCTGGGGGGGGGGGAACCTGCCTGATGCCAAAGGATGTCACAATATTTTATCCTTAAAAGACCAAGCTGAGCCTGAACGAAACGAGAAAAGGAAGAACTTTGCAAATGGCAGCCGAAATGATTAATCGCTGCATCGTTCCAGATGCCTGCAGGCAGGAGAGCTCTCGAGTCTGTTCAGTTAGTTCGTATCCTTGTGAATGACTTTACCAGAATCATCAGAAGAGAGTGACAAAACACTGCATTGTGGGGGAAACATGAGATCTTTTGCTTCCCTGAATGTTTGGTTTCCCCCTTTCCGAATGTTTGGTTTCCCCCTTTCCGAATGTTTGGTTTCCCCCTTTCCGAATGTTCGGTTTCCCCCTTTCCGAATGTTCGGTTTCCCCCTTTCCGAGGAACAGCAGCGAGAAAAAGGTCTTTTGATCGCCACCGAATTATCAGCAGCCAGAGACCGGTCCTCTCACTTGGCCCTGTTTCTGTGTTGGCCTGCTTGAAATCTCAAACAAAGTCAAAATGCCAAATTCAACGCTGTATCGGCTTTCCTCCCCGTTATGATGTTTAGTATTCTTAGGTAGTGAGTTGTTGTATTGTCTGAGCTTTTTAGAGTTAGGTACAGCTCAGTTACATGTTTGGCTTAGTCTTAGTGATTTGATGTTGTATTTTTAGGTTAGTCACTAGGCTAGGCTTTACTGTACTGACACTGCTGTAAATTGCTTAGAGGGTTTTAGTCTTGGGTCATTATGCTGTTTTTGTGATTAGTGATGTTTATGCTGTTCTTATGCTATCATTGAGCCCTTCGGGAGAGGGCGGGATACAAATTGAAAAATAAAATTAAAAAATCAATAAGATAAGATAAAACATGGCTGCAGAATTCTGGCATTCCGGCCACTGAATAGAGAAATTGGCTAGCAAGATAAAAAGCATCCGCCCGCAAGCGTGATCGTAGGAAGTGACTCGAATCTTGGCACTGAGGGATACTCTCTCTGTGTGTGTCTCTCTTCTTGCTCCTTGACTTCGCAATAAAACAAAATGGAAAAAGAGAACTTGATTACCTTCCTGCCGCTGGGTTCCAATAATGTACTGCAATCTCTTCCATTTTTAATATCAGAAAAGAGAGCCCAGGGGGGTCCGCTGAGCAAGAACAAAGCGCAGCCCTCGACGGAAGCTGCATGGGCCTCTCTAAGTTGTGCTAGCTCTTTCCTGGGGCTGTTCTTCTCTTGGCAATAAAAATTTTGCCAACTGGGCAGAGACTAAATGCTACCAAGGGGATACCTTGGAATCCTTGCTATGATGAACCACGGATTATCCACCATTTTAAGGCCTCTGGGAAATCACCAGCAAAGCAGGGAGGGGATGATCTTCCTCCGTCGTTCGTCCCCAGCATCTGTTTAGAGGAAGAGTGAAGAGTTTTGGATTTATACCGCACCTTTCTCTCCTGTAAGGAGACTCAAGGTGGCGTAGGAGGTTAAGAGCTCATGTATCTAATCTGGAGAAACCGGGTTTGATTCTCTGCTCTGCCACCTGAGCTGTGGAGGCTTATCTGGGGAATTCAGATTAGCCTGTGCACTCCCACACACGCCAGCTGGGTGACCTTGGGCTAGTCACAGCTTCTCGGAGTTCTCTCAGCCCCACCTACCTCACAGGGTGTTTGTTGTGAGGGGGGAAGGGCGAGGAGATTGTAAGCCCCTTTGAGTCTCCTACAGGAGAGAAAGGGGGGATATAAATCCAAACTCTTCTTCTTCTTCCTTTCCCTTCCTCTGCCCACAACAGACATCTTGTGAGGCAGGTGGGGCTGAGAGAGTTTGGAGAGAACTGGGACTAGCCCAAGATCGCCCAACAGGAATGTAGGAGTGCGGAAACATATCTGGTTCACCAGATAAGCCTCCGCCAATCAGGTGGAGGAGTGGGGAATCAAATCCGATTCTCCAGATTAGAATCCACCTGCTCTTAACCACTACACCACATTGGTTTAGGAAGCTTTGCACTGTGCCCTGTTCTTGCTGTTTGAAAAGAGAGCTGATGTGTGATCCGTGGGCGTGGAGCCAATGCACTTGGAAGGCTTACCTTTCCATAGGGCAGCACGGCCAGTGTGCTACTGCTGAATCCGTAGCAGAAGAAAGGTGTGAAATGAAGCCCCTAGACACATGAATACAACAGAAACCACCCTGCATGTAGAAAACTACCCCACCCAAGAAGAAGGCTCCTGCCAAGCCTGCTTTTTTAGTTTTCTACTTTTGGGGAGGTTTTTCTTTTTGAAGTGTGAATAAGCAGAAGAAGAAATGGAAAGAACGGTGTGGATTCCAAAGCCAAGCTGGGCTGAAATCATCTTGTTCAAGCTGGGCACATCTGGACCAGCATCTGCCGAAGAATTTGATGAATGCCGCTTTAAGTTCCATGATAGAAAATGGGAAGACTACTTGAAACCATTGCATTCAGGATGCCCCTCGGAAATACTCCTGGATTCTGAAATCTCCCCATCCTGCTTTCTGTTACATAAGAAAAACCTGTTGTTGCTGCCGTCCAGGAAGCATTCAGAAAGTCAGAGATGATTCTCTTGACCTGAACACACACACCCCTCCAGCGGCCTTTTACATTTTATTCTATTACTTCAAGGGATGATATTAATTCTTTTTCCTCCTCCAAAAATTCTGAATCCAGAGCACAGTACGTGCAAGTTCCTTCTGTCCATTTACATGTTTCTCTCGCTCTGTATTAGCAATTTTGCACATGTGCAGTGGAAAAATCTTGCAAAAAAGCACCTTTGCAATTAATGTGTATCTCACATCACTTTCTCACATTCTGCTTCACTGTTCAAAATACAACAACATCAGAGCTGATTTGAGAACTGTATTACCAACAGGATTTATGCGCCTTTCTGATAAAATAAAAATGGCTAAGCTTCTAAATAACTCTAATGTTGACATCTCTGAAGCTGTTGCTATATTTTTACTCTGTGTACTGCAAGTTGCGCAATAATGATCTTCTTATTGTATTTGGAATTCTTGACACACACCGGTTTTATGCCTAATAAAGGTTCTGGATTTGGATTTGTGTATCATAGTTGTATCAAGGCGCGTGTGTGTCAGTGTGTGTGTGGTTCTTTGCCAATGCACAAGAGCACTTGTTCCCCCATCCATTCACAACCATCCTCTCAAATTACAAACGACTCGCACTTTTTCTTTGCGCCAAAGCTCACAGGCGTGTTTGGGAGGGGCTTCGCTGTGCTGTAGCCCCCAGCGCACTCTGGATGGTTTTGACGCCATCTTTGTGCTTGCTTTTAAATTCATGTATTTATGCTTTTCAAACGTTTATAGTTTCGTACTATATTTATTGTATTTTTGGATTGTTTTTGTATTGCAAGCCGCCTTGAGTCGTAGAGATACAGTGGGGTATGAACGCATAAATAAACAAATAAAACCAGAAAGTCTTTGAGCTGAAATTGGAATTCACGGAGCAGCGTTCCAGCACAATGAAGGGAGAGGACAGGGGAAATCGTCACCTCCCCAAGAATATCAAATTTGGCCACCAAACAACATCAGCAAAAGTGAGGCTCACTGGAGGGGTAGACTTTTCACTCCGGGACACTGAATGAATTGTATTGTATATTTGTATTTGTATACTGTATTGTATTGTATTTGTATATTTACTTTATATGCTGCCCTCCCTGGAAAGGCTATATAATAACGACACCAGTAATCATAGCACCATTTAACGAACATCAAGAAACATAAAGTCAATAACATAACGTCGTAAACATCATAAGCCTAACATCATAAACATAACATTGTGAATAACAATAACAGCATTATATAACATAGCATTATGAGCAACAGTAAACATAACATTATAAGCAACAAACATCAGTAGCAACGTATAAGAAAGACGATGACGGAGGGGTTGGCACCCTTTTTTCTATCAATAAAGGCTGGAGATTTTGGGATACTCCCAATGAGGCTGCACCCCAGGTTGAGTAAGGATATTTACAAAAAAGTGTGTTTGTGTGCGGGGGGGGGGAGTGACCAAGAATAGCGCTGATGAGCAGTCAGAGCTGCCACCATTTCAACTGCAAAGGGAGGGGGGATCAATCCACTGTGATCTATGGTACCTTACGTGCAACTGTGCTTATCTAACCGCCGATAAGATAGGAGACAGTGAGAAAAGATCATTTGAGCGGAGC
Organism: Sphaerodactylus townsendi; assembly: GCF_021028975.2. NCBI lineage: Eukaryota > Metazoa > Chordata > Lepidosauria > Squamata > Sphaerodactylidae > Sphaerodactylus > Sphaerodactylus townsendi. The sequence continues at coordinate 28,065,804 of NC_059440.1, forward strand.
TGGGCAGGCCTGCCATTAACGAACCCATCCTCCAGGGCCCTGTGAGCAAACATCGGAAGTCATGCTATAAACTGGCATCTGCCAGTACAAAGACCGGGATGATCTTTGCTCTTCTGGGAGGCTAGCAGTCCCAGCGGCTTCTCGAGAGGGCACTGGTTCGGTTCAGTTCGTCCTCCCTCGTGCATCGGAAAGAAGCTTGAGATTGAACAGGAAAGGATTTCCCCAAAGTGGACCGAATCAGAATTGGCAGGGTAGGGGAGAATGGAAAAGAAGAAGAAGAGTTTGGATTTATACCCCACCCCCTTCTCTCCTGTAAGGAGACTCAAGGTGGCTTACAAGCTCCTTTCCCTTCCTCTCCCCACAACAGACACCTGGAGAGGTAGGTGGGGCTGAGAGAGTTCAGAGAGAACTGTGACTAGCCCAAGGTCCCCCAGGAGGAATGTAGGAATGCGGAAACACATCTGGTTCACCAGATAAGCCTCTGCCACTCAGGTGGAGGAGTGGGGAATCAAACCTGGTCTCCAGATTAAAATCCACCTGCTCTTACCCCCTACACCACGCTAGCTCTCTTGCAAGTGTCAACAGCACCAGGAAAGGGAGGCTGTGCTCAGGAAAGGCTTGGGCGGTATGCAGTGATGTGCCACTTTTATACTTTTTAAAAGAGGGCTCACGGAGCTAAGGGATGCCCGAGTTACAGGAAAACATATGACGTTCGGAGCTGAGACAGTAAGGCCCAAGTACCAAATGGGAGTGAAATGAAGCTAGCAGTCCTGTATGCATTTGCTTGGGAATAAGCCCCATTAAACACAGAATAAAGCATTAGATTGGGTTGTTAATGACCAGGCATACTGGTGCAGACACTGAACGCTACGATAAGGTATAGTGAAACGCAATATACTTCATATGCTGCGCATTTATGATCTATATTTTACCGATTTTGAAACGATGATGTCAACTGATAAAAAACAAGACTGAAAGAATTTCAGATGATTATTTTTTTTTAAAAAAATCTTCCTTTAATCTACTGCCACCCTCCTTCCCGTTGCTTTAAAGCTCTTCAAACGCCTTCAACTTTCTGAAAGAGTCCCTCTCTGACACAGTCCTTGGAACTAGCTGTGATGAAGGCTAGTGTAGCAAACAGCTAGAAGTATCATCTGTCATCCGTCAAATTCAAATTTCACCCCTGCCACAACTGCCCCTTCTGCACATGCAAAATAATGCACTTTCAATCCACTTTCACAATTGTTTGCAAGTGGATTTTGCTATTCCACACAGTGAAATCCAGCTGCAAAGTGCATTGAAAGTGGATCGAAAGTGCATTATCCTGCATGTGCGGAAGGGGCCAAACTTATGATGAGGTCTTGGGCCAGCCACCCTCTTTTAGACTCAGATCCTTCCCCTGCAGAAAGGCCTACCTTGCAAGGCTGTTGCAGGGCTGACTGAGATAACATTTGCAAAGTACTTTGGTCACCTGAAATCCACTACAAAAAAAAAGGCCAAGCCTCGCCTTCTTTGTATAAGACTTTTTATTACAAGGTGCTTTGCCCTCCAGCGCCCCCAAGCGGCCAGTTGCAGAAGCTGAATTTTTCTGCTTGAAAAGGGGCAAAGGTTGTCTGTGGGGCTGAGAAGAAATTGGGGGGGGGGAGAGAAGAGTGTTAAATGAAAAAAAATATACACCCTGCCGAATGTACACACACTCAGCCTCACCTACCTCACAGGGTTGTTGTAAGGATAAAACAGAGAGGAGAATAATGTAAGTCGCTTACTGGGAACGGAAGATTGGAGATAAATAAATGAATATGTTTGTTCCAAGTTTCAGTGACAGTTTGGGGGGGCCCTGCAAAATGTTCGCCTGTTCAAAGGGAGGGCGTGAAGCCCTGACCTCACTCGGATGTGGCTTCCCCCAATGGTGTCATATGACCAATCTGACTAGTTGTGTCACCACTTTGGCTGTGTGATCCTGGATGTTCTAGGTTAGGCAGCTGGAAAGAAGAATTATCTTCAGGAGAGGAAAATGAAGGTGGTTTCATAGTATCTGCCAAGCAGAGCCAAGGGACAGTGGTGTAGCCACCATGGGACAGAGTGGGAACAGGCACCCCGGGCGGATGCCATTGGGGTCACATGGGGGGCAGAAAATTGCCCCCACACCCCTCCTCCTTCCCCCTCACCCCACCCCACCCCACCCAGGCCAGTGGAGGCCACTGCGCGTGCCCCTGCCCAGTGCCATCCTGTCAGGTCCTGCCGCCAGCTAAGGTAAGTGAGGCATGGGGGGGGGGGCAGGCATGGGGCTCCAGGCTCCATTTTCCCTAGTTATGCCTTTCAAAGAACATTTCGGCAGGGCCTTTCTTGGTGCAAAAATATCTGCACACGAACATTCTGTGTGTCCTTCATACCTTAGCCAAGGGAAGCCCAGCTGATGGAACAAGGGAGGATGGAGAACTAGCAGAGGACAGCTTGCAGTCGCTAGATGGAAGTCCAGATTTTCAACCCTGCTCCGATCCCTTTTTCTTGTGCAAGAAATGAAGCTGGGAGTCATCATTTCAGCGAGACTTTCTCTTTTCGCAGACCACATTTGCTTCCACAAAAACGCAACATAATTTTCAACGTTATGTTTGCAGCCAGTTTGTAAACAGGGGGGTAAATGACCTAAAAGCTGTGTGAGTGTGTGTGAAAAGGAGCCGAAAGAAACAATCGAGTAGTCAAGGACGGGGCAAAAAGGAGGTAGGCCGAAACAGGAGACGACAGCAGCTTTCAAAACCAAAAAAGTATCGACAGTGGCCCTAAACAGGAGGCGTATAAATGATGCGTTTTGAGCGTATAAATAATTCGCTAGGATGTGGGGCGGCTGTTCGTTGCTGCTTCTTGCTCCGCTTCATTCCTTTCTGTTCTCTTATTATTATTTTAGCTCAATCCTTTGTTATTTCGATGTCGCTGCTGTTATTTTATTTGTCTTTCCCCAGCTGCCGTGAATTTTCTTTTCCAAAAAAAGGGGGGCAGATGGAAACTGCATCAATAAATAAATGGACGTTCGTGTGAGTCACGTGCAAAATCATGCCAGGGATGAAATCAGCCAAAAGGACTGCAAAAAGCCCGGTTGACAAAAATACAAACTGTACCGGGCAGGGGTTGAACCACGAGGCCGTTTGCTCTTCCCCCGTTTCAGCAAAGTTGCCCTCGGCTGAAACTTAAAAGCCCTGGAGAAAGCACAGTTCATGGGAAGGTATGTTGCCCTCTTCATTTCAGTGGAGGAAGATAAAACAAACCAAGCCTGGGAAGCAGCCGTGTGGCATCTCATCCACCCACGAAAGCCACGCTCCACCGGTCCCTCTGGAGGGCTGTTACCGCCCAGCCATATCAAGGCCTTTTAGCAGCTCTAGTCTACCTCATTGAGTTCTAGGCCGCTGTGACCACTCCTGACCCAAAAGAACTTTCCAAACTAACCAGAGAGCTAAAAATGATTGCAACCCAACAACCGTGAGATCAAATTTAAACGTAGGCAGGCAATACCAGAACTGGGTTGACTTAACTTTCCTCCTCATTGATCACGGATATTTTCCTCCCTGCCCTCTGCCCCCTTCCCACAGTTGCTTTCTTTCTTCTCTTTTCCTTCCGCCAAAAAACTTCTTCCTGCTTGTGAGCGTGGGTACCCCCCCCCCCCGCACGATAAGCCAATAACCTCCCTTAGGCCAATTTGCTTGAAGAACCTAAGAATTTGCTACAACTCTCTTGGACAGCGCAGGAAAGAAAGCGAAAAAGGGACAGCGGTAAAACCATAACGCAATGGTTCTCAACCTGTGGGTCGGGACCCCTTTGGAGGTCGAACGACCCTTTCACAGGGGTCGCCTAAGACTCTCTGCATCAGTGTTCTCCATCTGTAAAATGGATAAATGTTAGGGTTGGGGGTCACCACAACATGAGGAACTGTATTAAAGGGTCGCGGCATTAGGAAGGTTGAGAACCACTGCCATAACGGACTCTGGTGGCACCTCAAAGACACACCTGTTTATTGTGGCGTGAGGTTCCGCCGGCCAGAACAACGAAAACATTTTTGTCTCCCTCACTCAGCATTAAGCAACTTCATGTGTCCGTGTGTTCTTCTTTGTGAGTGTGCCTCTATTACTGGACCCTGATTAGCCTCTTTGCCTGATGAATAAAAAGTGTACACGAAGTGTGCATTTTTCAGGGAGGTTTGATCAGCTGTGGGTGAAACTCGGAAATCCTGCAAAAATAAAATAAAACAAAAGACCTAAACTACACTGAACATGTCTCTCGCCATGTTTTTGGGAAACATACTCAGTCAGTGAGGTGTTGGGAGCTGAGGTGAGCTACTCACATCCTGTTGCCTTCTGTCACCCTGCCACACTTACAGAACATCTGCTTTGATTCATACAGATGTTCCCGTCGACCCTTGGGGTTCGAAAGCTATGCCCCCCAAAGCCTTCTTCTCTGGCTTCCGCAAACTAGAAGGGGCAGAGCAAATAAACAAGTGACGGGCAGGAACGTCACCGGTAGCAGGACTGGGGAGGAGACGCCTTGGCTGATTCATTCTGTGGGTGAACAAGAAGTCGCTGCTGAAGTGGATTATGGGGAAAACCCTGCCAACCATTCGCTTGCCATTCTTGCTGGGGAGGAAAGTGTTTAAAGAATGGCAGAGCCTCAGTCTCTGTGGGAGATGCATAAGTGGGCAGGGCCAAGCTGGTGCGGTGGTTAAGACTTTGATTTCCCACTCCTCCACATGAGTGGCGGACTCTTATCTGGTGAGCGGGATTTGTTTCCCCGCTCCTCCATGTGAAGCCTGCTGGGGGACCTTGGGCTAGTCACTGTTCTTCGGAACCCTCTCAGCCTCTTCGGAACCCTCTTCGGAACTACTTCACAAGGTGCCTGTTGTGGGCGGGGGGGCGAGGAAGGAGTTTGTAAACAGCTTTGGGACTCCTCACAGGAAAGAGAGGCGCAGTATAAATCCACACTCTCTTCCCAACTCTTCTTCACCCTCTTTGTCATAAAACTACAGGGCATTGCAAAGAACGCGTTGGCGTGCAAAGCCCAACAGGTTGATCTGATGACTTGCTGTTCTTGCACGGATAATCTCAGGATGTTAATTGCAGGCATTTAATAATTAATTCCCAGACGATGGGTGGTCTCCCCCGTGGCTTCAATTCCACCTCCTAACGTTCCCCGGGGAGTGGAGTCGCTGGTTTTCACTGGAGGGGGGGTGGGCCAAGATTGCATCATGAGCTCTGACCTCATGCACCTGGAAAAGGAACCCCTCCAGGAGGAGGTGGGGGAAGCCACGGGAAATTGGCACGGCCTTCTGAGTGTACCATGTAGGCTCCAGGAGGCTGATATATTTTTTCTCAGCAATCCACACAGGGAGACGTCGAGTTGCATCAGCGCAAACTTATTTCAGGATACTCCCAAAAAGAACCCCAAACAGGGAAAGGGTAGTCACAAAGATTGGCGGGTTGGAGAACATGCCTGGTGAGGATCAGTTAACGCGTTTGGGAATTTTTAGGTTAGAAAAAAATGTATTTCCTTTTTAAAATTTATTAAAACATGTATAGCCTGCCTTTTTACACGGGGCAAGTCCAAAAAGGGAATGAACCTTATTGAGACACATAAAAATATGAGCGCGGTTCGGGATAGAGAGGTTTTTCTCTTCTCCCCTTGTCTTATAATAAAAGAAATCAGGGTGATCAGTGAAACTGCTTGACAATCAGTTCAGAAAAGACATAAGGGAACAAGTAGTTCTTTACCTAGAGCCGTGGTGGCGAACCTCCAGATGTTATGGACTACAATTCCCATCATGGCCATGCTGGCAGGGGCTGATGGGAATTGTAGTCCATAACATCTGGAGTGCCAAAGGTTCGCCACCACTGACCTAGAGCATGATGAACTTATGGACTGCAACTCCAACACTGTTGGTACCTTCATGTCCACAGGCAATGTGCCTCTACCAGACACCAAGGTACAAATAACCAAAGGGACAAAGTCAGAGGTGTACTGGGGGAAAATACTCCAGGCGCCCCCCATCCCCTGCACCCCCTCGCACCCCACTTACCTTAGAAGCAGCCTGGCAGAGCCGGGCCGAGGGGAGCCTGCTGCAGGCCCACCGGGCGCCCCCCATATGATCCAAAGGGGCACCCGGGACAATTGACTCCCCCCCCATGTCCCTCTGGCAGATACGCCACTGGACAAAGTTGGCCTTCATGCTCTGCTTGTGGACTTCCCAGAAGCATTGTTTGGATGCATACCACACTGGTTGACAATGGGTCTGACCCCCCCAAAGAAGCCTGAATGTTCTTATTTTAGCTACAAGCCTCCATGTGCAGAAGCAGCAAACCTTGGGATGCCAGAGGCTGGGGGATTAAGGCCAAACGAGGGCTGGTTTCATGCCTGCCTTCTCGGAGGCATCTAACTGTTGGAAAGAAACTGAATGCTGGACCAGAGGGACTTTTGATCCCATCTAGGAATGCAGCTCACTTGCTTTGAACAACAAAACCCTTTCCCCATTAACCTCTGAAAAGGAATAAACGACTTGCACGCGCCGGTGCCGAGCATAGCCAATCCTGAGCCTGCATCTTTATCAAATGGGAGATCCTCTGGCTTTCCTCCCTGTTTTGGCCCCCTTTACAAAGCCAGTCGACCCAAATAAGCATATTGGACCTGCCCTCTGCAAGAACTCCACCTCAGCATATGGTTGGAGTAGGGGATCAGAAATGAGAAGCAAAATATGTTTACTCCCAACTTGATAGGCAGGGAAGGCGTTACCTGATCGTAGCCAGGAGCTTACAACATGTAAACATGATAATTAAGGCGTTCGTTTTAATTGCAGGAGGCTAATTGCGCCGGATGAGGCAGTAATGCTCCGCCCTCTGCCCCTCCCCTGAGCCAGAAACCTGAAGCCCCGAACTAATCACGGCGGCTTATGTCAGCTCATCTTCTCACCTGTTCATTAACTGGCCTTCCGGGAGCTCCTGGAACTTTGGCGAGAGGCTTTCCCCCCAAAAAAAATCCCAAGTAGTGCTGGTTCTGTCAGATGGGGCCTGTCTTCTTATGGGTCCAGTCCTAAGTGGACAGAAAGGCTGTGGCCCCAGAATTTCCTTTTGCCAGCTCCGTACAGCCAGAAGACCGAGACCTCTGCTTGTGGATCAAGACCCAACCTTTTAAAGATGACGAGCATCTTTGGAATCCTGGCACAGGGCGGAGGGCGCAATCACAAAATGGCTGCCAAAACAGGGGGTGCCAATCACAAAATGGACGCTGCAGGAGCGCAGATGACCACCAAATGTCAATGACTGTATTTATGCATCACTCGAATGGTCATTCTTCAGCCCTTTCCGCACAAACCCCTGAAAACGTTTTGCAAATAATGCTATGTGGTTTCAAAGCCTCATGCTACCATTCTGTAGGGCAGGGGTGGGCAATTATTTTTTCCATGGGGCCGCATAAGAAACAGAAAATATTGTGGAGGGCCGGGCCAAAAGGCAGGGGGGGCGAGGCGCTTTTGAAAGCCCCGCAGAAGCAGGCAGCCAAGGCAACCGGCTTCTGCGGGGCTTTCAAAGGCGCCTCGCTCCCCAGCACGGCAGGGGGGCCAGTCAGGGTCATCCGGCGGGCCGGATGTGGCCCACGGGCCGTATAATGCCCAGGTCTGCTGTAGGGGTTGTGTGTCTACAAAGCTACAACCAGTGGTGGGATTCAGCCGGTTCGCACCACTTCGGCAGACCCGGTTGTTAAAATGGTGCTTGTAAACAACCAGTTGTTAAATTATTTGAAGCCCACCACCGAAACCGGTTGTTAAATTATTTGAATTCCACCACTGGCTGCAACCCACCCCATTTTTTTTAAAATGACAGAAATACAGTGGGGGATGGCCGGCGCAAGTTCACAAAAGAGCACCCGCAGGGAAATTCGGAGACTGTAGAGAGGTGTGGGAAACGTTTTAAGTAGATCCGCAAAGCAACTCAAAACCGTTCCCCTCGCAGGCTCAGAGCGTCTTCCATCATAAAACGATAGGATAAAAAGAGCATCCAAAAGATCTAACGAGTTCCTGCTAAAAATGTGACCCCAACGGTGGAGAAATTCGAACGTTTAAGACATTGAAATCCCAAACAGCCGACACAAAAAGGTAGGGAAGGAAAAGGATGGGAAATCATCTCTCCCCCAAAGAAAAAAAAATCACGTCAAGCTGATTGTCTTCCAGGAAAATGGACATGGACACGCATCCTTTGAAACACTGTTTTGCCTGGCCAAAAGACACTATTACAGACTGACATTAAACATTCGCTCCCTCATAAAAATGTAATTACTGCAGGGCCCCGCATACGGAGGGAGCTCATTTTGAGTCTGTCTGCATTCTGTACGGCTTCAGCGGTGGCGCTGTCAGTTTTTATGTTTGTCTTTGCCCACAGTCAACGCTTGGAAGAGCGAGAAACTTTGCTAGCTGTTAACCAAATGGGTTCTCTAATCTCAACTTAGGCTGCTCAATAATTCTGCTCCTTATTTCTCAATTTACAATGGCAGTTACCTTTCAACAGCAGGAGACAGCAGCACGGCGACGCGACTCACGGAAAGCGTGAAGGAGCCAACAAATGTGTCAGGGTCAGGGGTTGGCTGTATGTTTTTCAGGATTCTTTAAGAGGTACCGGGTGCAAAAATTTCGGGATCCCCCGAAAAGTAACTCAATAGTAAAAAGCAATCAAACGGTCTGGTTTAGATCAGGGCTAGTTACTGTGATATACTGAAGAAGAAGAAGAAGAAGAAGAAGAAGAAGAAGAAGAAGAAGAAGAAGAAGAAGAAGAAGAAGAAGAAGAAGAAGAAGAAGAAGAAGAAGAAGAAGAAGAAGAAGAAGAAGAAGAAGGAGGAGGAGGAGGAGGAGGAGGAGGAGGAGGAGGAGGAGGAGGAGGAGGAGGAGGAGGAGGAGGAGGAATCAAACCCAGTTCTCCAGATTACAGTTGGATTTATATCCACCCTTCTCTCCTGTAGGAGACTCAAAGGGGCTTACAATCTCCTTGCCCTTCCCCCCTCCCACAACAAACACCCTGTTAGGTATGTGGGGCTCAGAGAGCTCCGAAGAACACCTAGCCTAAGGTCACCCAGTTGGCATGTGTTGGGAGTGCACAAGCTAATCTAGTTCACCAGATAAGCCTCCACAGCTCTTCTTCTTCAGTTTCCCCAGCTCTCAAGGGCCCGGCCAAGTCTGAAAGAGCCGTGTTCTTTCATCCTGACTATCAACCCACGTAAGAAGTAGTTGAAAAAGAGAGGGTTGGGGCGATTAGAATGCACAATGAAGGATCTTCATCGCCATGACAGTCCGTTGACATTTTCCCTTCCGTCGATGGCGATCGGAAGAACGCGGCTCCGGAGCAGCAACGTAGATAATGCAGGAAATTACACCCGCCATTCATCTCCATCGTAGCGTGCCTCTGAAAGGGTATTTACCTGCAGCACTAGATTATCTCTGGCTGTGTTATCAGAGGGCACCAGGTGCCTTCAATTAGATTTTCAAATCATATTCCAGCCTCGCTGTTCCCCCCTCCGCTATCCTCTGCCTCTGAAGCCTTTCCCAAACCAAAATTAGGAGGTCCGGGGCAGACTGGCAACCACTTAATTGCCACATTAGGCCTCTTTCCTCCTCTGGCTCACGACGAGCCTAATACGAGACCCTTATCCTGCCACTGCCACAGATAATGGGTTTCTATTTATGACACCGGCCATCACCCAGAAATAGACTCCCCTTTGCTGAGACGGCAGCATTGTGGAAGAAGGAGCACATCTGCAAGAAGGGGTGGCAGAAAGACGACGGCCAAGCCGGCTTGCTTGTTACATCTGGGGAGCTCGCTTATTAGAATTATTCAGAAACCGAGCCAATTAACATTTCAAATGCTCATTTGGGCTGCTGAATTAATTCCCGATCCGCTTGAAAACCGGGAGTGGCTGGCACCTCATCAAAAGGCCGATTCCCCCCACCGTTCCCAATGGCAGATACCTCGTACGCCGACAACCCGTCTGCAGCGGGATGTAAAAGAAACTCGGTGTGGAAAAGCGTATTTATCCCAAGCCCCTCCAGTATCAAAAGGCTTGATTTGCCTTTTCAATCCGATTTTCCCTGTTCGCTGCTGGGATTCAATAGGCTGCATTCTTTGCGATTCACAAGGGGGGGGGGAAAGGAGGGAAAGAGATAGCAGCCTCGTTGCTTTCGCACGGACTCTTCCCCCCCTTTTTTTCATCTCACACACATGCACAAAAATCAAGTTGAATGGAGCGTGTTTATTGTGGAGGGGCAGCGGGTTCCTTTTAAGAAATCTTTGCAAGGTGCTGCTTTCGATTCGACTTGCTAAGACACAAATCGACCGCTGGGGGTCACTCTGCCACTATCTCCTGCTTGGGCCTACCTCCACAGAGGGACGGGTTTTAGGATGTTTCACCTGTTTGGGCTTTTCTTTTTTCTGTTTTTATTCCGAGTGTCCATGAGGGGGAAGCCTAAGAATACATTTTTCCTGGTGTTATAAACTGCATGTGAATGGCTGCTGGTCTGTTGTTTACATCCAGGACATGTTTATATCCATCCATTAATGCAGCTCCACGGGGACTATGAGACCGAGCTGTTCCACCAGGCATAGAATCATAGAATCATAGAGTTGGAAGAGACCCCAAGGGCCATCAAGTCCAACCTTCTGCAATGCAGGAACACATAATCAAAGCACTCCCGACAGGTGGCCATCGAGCCTCTCTTTAAAGAACTCCAAAGAAGGAGACTCCACCACACTCCCAGGTATGCATTCTGCTGTCGAACCGCCCTGACAGTCTCGAAGATTTTCCTGATGTTTAGGTGGAATCTCTTTTCCTTCACCTTGAACCCATGACTCCTGGTCCTAGTCTCTGGAGCAGCAGAAAACAAGCTCGCTCCCTCACCAATGTGACATCCCTTCAGATATCTAAACATGGCTATCATGTCACCTCTTAACCTTCTCTTCACCAAACTAAACATCCCCAGCTCCCTAAGCCTCTCCTCATAGGGCATGGACTCCAGACCTTTTACCATTTCCGTTGCCCTCCTCTGGACCCATCCCAGCTCGACCATATCCTTCTTGAATTGCGGTGCCCAGAACTGGACACAATATTCCAGGTGAGGTCTAACCAATGCAGAACAGAGAGGTACAATTACATCCCTCGATCTAGACACTATACTCCAGAATTGCATTGGTTTCAGGGTCATGTTAGCCCATGGCCAGGCCCCTAGGCTTTTGGGTTTTCAGGCTGAAGCAACCGGGATGCAAGATTTGAAATCGACCCGAGTTGGAAATGTATTTCCCCCAAGGAACGTTCACTCTTCGGAGCCTGCGTAGTTGTTCTTGAAAGAGCGACGGATTTCTTTTCAGAAGTCAGACGGCAGGTTGGTGTAGGTTTCCTAGCAGCTAAGGCTCCTGTGCTACGCATATATCTTTACTGTAAACAGCGCGCTTCCTGTGAAGCGAGCCTGTGCATGCAAGATGCCCGATTTCTGCTGCCTCCGTGAGTCTGACGTGTTTGCGCCAGGTTTTTCTTCGGTTCCCGTTTGTTTTGGTTTTGAAGGGCGCAGGAGAAATCCCAGGTGGATTGCGGGAGGAGGGGGGGCTTTCCTGGAATCTTTCCCCCCTGCAGGCACGATGGCATCTTGGGCTATCCTGGGGCAGAGCGCTCCATTTCAAGGCTGGCATAAACAAAAGCTGCAGCCTCCTTTCTCAGTCTCCTCCTGCCCCCTGGATTTACGCAAAAGGCATTCCTGTGTCTGCATCTGGGCCCCAGTGATCCTGCCTGGGGATGCAGGATGGGCCGGCGGTCCCACAGATATGCAACTCGCCCTGGCGGTTTTATGCACTGCTGTATGCAATCAGTGCGTTTAACGGTGCCCCTCTGGCTCCTGAAATACCACTTGATTCCGACCTGTGGTGTTCAGAGAGGGCCGAAGCTTATTTCTTGCGTGACATTTTGGGTTACGGCTGGCCCATAACTCCAAGGAATTCACACCTTGGCCTTCTCGTAATTACCCACAGAGAGCTTTATTTCCAATGCTCAGAGGCAGACAGCATGAGTTAGGGATTAGCCGGGCTCTGCCGCAGAGGACAGTGTCGCTCACCCTATATTATCAAACAGTTTATCGGGAGATTTTACGGGCCTTGTTTCCTTGTGTGCAAAGAATTCTGGAGACATAGGCGGAAGCATACGTGGATCCAACTAAGCCTCCCACCCATGTTCCATCCACGGGGCCAGGAGAGGGGGCTAGAGGGGACTGCCAGGGCCAGCCAAGACCTCTGTGTCCAACTTTCTAGCTGCCAATGATGGGGCAGGAGAAGGTTTGCCCGGCCAAAGTTGGCCAATGGGAGAGTTGAGGGCGGGGATACTGTGGAAGGCGGCATTGTAAGCATGATGACATCACTTCCAGGGAAGGCCAGGAAGAAATGGCAGCAGCAGCTGCAGCAGCAGCAGCAGCAGAAGGAGGAGGAGGAGGAGTTTGGATTTATATCCCTCCTTTCTCTCCTGCAGGAGACTCAAAGGGGCTTACAATCTCCTTGCCCTTCCCCCCTCACAACAAACACCCTGTGAGGTGGGTGGGGCTGAGAGAGCTCCGAGAAGCTGTGACTAGCCCAAGGTCACCCAGCTGGCGTGTGTGGGAGTGTACAGGCTAATCTGAATTCCCCAGATAAGCCTCCACAGCTCAGGCGGCAGAGCAGAGATCAAACCCGGTTCCTCCAGATTAGATACACAAGCTCTTAACCTCCTACACCACGCTGGTCTAAGATTACCAGAAACTCTACCACAGAGTTTCTGGTGATTCCTAGAACTACCACCGTCACTTCTGTGTGTTCCCCAGAAGAGGCATCATCATACTTGTGAGCCGTTTTTTTTCCCCACGCTGCCTTTTCTCTTCGCTGGACACAACTTGATGCCAGACGGAAGAAAATGCCTGTGGTGTGTCTGCACGCAGAGACAGGCCCTTCCAGAACGGAACTGAGCAACCAAAAGAAATTCCAGCAACCTAATCTCAGCTCATCATAAACACGTTCGGGGGCTCAGCTTTTGCTCCAATAAATGTAACCGAGCAATCAGAGTTGGCACAAGGGTAATATGTCCTTGCGGGCCATGTCAGCTAATTTACGGCCATTACCCAGATATGTCGCTATAAAAAGGACAGCGGGACGTTTCTCCCTGCCTTCATAAAAACTTAATTTATAATTTTGCGTTTGAAGCTGGGGCTCTGCCTGCAAAGGCTTTCCGGCGCGCAGATCTCCTTTGGAAGCAGAGCTCGCCCGAGAGCCGTGAATCATCTGCTTGGCTATTTAGGCAGAGGGAGGAGAGGGGTCAGGGGGGAACTCCCACGCCCCCTCCTCCTGCATACTTATGAGGCTGTTTGGTTTGATGAGGTTAACTAAGCAGCCAGTGGCTACTGACGACTTTTTCGGAGTTCGATCTTTTTTGGTTTGGATTTATATCCCCCCTTTCTTTCCTGTAAGGAGACTCAAAGGGGCTTACAATCTCCTTTCCCTTCCCCACAACAAACACCCTGTGAGGTGGGTGGCTATCATGTCCCCCCCCCAGAGCTCTAAAGAACTGTGATTACCCAAGGTCACCCAGGTGGCATGTGTTGGAGTGCACAAGCTAATCTGGTTCACCAGATAAGCCTCCACAGCTCAAGCGGCAGAGCGGGGAATCCAACCCGGTTCTCCAGATTAGAGTGCACCTGCTCTTAACCACTACACCACACTGGCTCTCCTGGGACTTAACCTAGGATGGGCTACTATGATTGGCAGCAGTTCTCCAAAGACCTAGACCACTTGGCCATGCTGGCAGGGGCTGATGGGAATTGTAGTCCATGAACATCTGGAGAACCACAGTTTGCAGACCTCCGACCTAGATGTTGCCGGACAAGCTACCTGGGCTCATTTAACAGCAGATGCCAGAAACGTCCTGCATGCATAGTGTGGGCTCTTCCATTGAGCTATAGCCATCTTTCCCCTGACCATCAGAAAAGAGTTGGTACACAGAAAACGGAGGGGGGGGCGAACTAGGCTAGAGCCCTGTGAATACCTGAATCTGCCTTACACCAGGCCCGTGGCCAGGTGGTGCACAAAAGGGGCTCGGCCCCATCCATAACTTGCCCTGCCTCTTCAGCCAGCACTAGGGTTAGTGTGAAACCCATCTTGAGTCGTTCAAGTGTAAATTCTCCATACTGAAAAGAGGTGTGAATCCTACCATAAATCTTCCAGATGTGAACTCCCTGTGCAATTGGCTAGAACAAAATTAGCAGTCAGCGGAGCGGAAAGGGCCTACTTTCAAGTGCCTGGGATGGAGGGTGGGTGGGTGGGGGTGACATAGGATGTCTGAAACTTTTTTGCACTTTTGCAAATTTTTCTAATCCTAGATCTACTGCATTGCTTGTGAGATCCCAGTTGGTATTCAACTGCTTGGCAAAAGCACCTGGAGTCTCGAGTGCAAAATTGGAGCAACAGAAAACAAGCTTGCTCCTTCTTTGACATGACATCCCTTCCAAAACCTAAACTATCACGTGTCTCCCCCCCCCCCACCCACAACCTTCTCTTCTCCACACTAAACATCCACAGCTCCCTAAGCCTCTCTTCGTAGGACATGAACTCCAGACCTTTGACCATTTTGGTCGCGCTCCTCTGGACCCGTTCCGGCTTGTCAATATCCTTCTTGAATTGCGGTGCCCAAACTGTACACAACATTCCTGGTGAGGTCTAACCAATGCAGAATAGAGAGGTACGATTACCGGTACATTATACTCCTATTGATACAGCCCAGAAACGCACTGGCTTTCGTGGCCGGCGCATTCGCTCACTTAACGCCAGTTCTGAATTCCCGGTAAAATTCCACTTCGGTATCAAAAGCAAGTTTCAAAAATCCAACTTCTGCCAGCTGTCTCTCCAACGCAGGCTCGGGCCTTCGCACGACACTCCGGCAGCATTCAACAAATAATCAAGGTGTTTTTTTTAAAGGAAAAAAAATTCTTCCTTGCCACTTTTACTAATGATCCGTGATGTTTGCGATAAACAAGCCATTTCCTACCGAGAAGCTTCAATCAGTTTCGGGTCTCCTGAGATCCAATTTCCCCAGCTCCCTCTCTCTGCTTCTCTTATCTCCAGCTATAAGTTGCCACAGCTGTAAGCAGGCTAAGTCAACCTTAGCACAGCCTCTTCTCGGAAAATAAACATTGGGCTTGGCAGGCGTTGACGGGGACTGAACTCAGAGGTGTATTAGGCATTTGATGGAAGGAATAGAAGACACTGGGAGAACAGGGTGGGGGGGGGCTCTATCGAGAGCTCCCATGGGGTTGGACTGCACATAAGGATGAAGGATGGAAAGCAGAAAGCAGAAGGGTTTCGAAGGCGAGAGATGCAGCCATTCGAGCAAGGAACTCCCCCCGGACAAGGGTGTCATTTTATGTGGCAGCCAAGTTCCATCAGCTTCTTATAGGGATTTCCTGGTGATAATGCGGAAAAGACAAAGAGGAGTCGTACTTTTATTGACCTGCTTCATTTACACGCTGCCTTTCTCCCCGGCGGGGACCCAAATCAGCTTAAATCTTTCTTCTCCACTGCGTTTGACCCTCGCAGCCAACCCTGCAAGGCAGGCCAGGTTGAGAGTGGGTGAAAAGGCCCAAACCTCCGCTTGACACATCTTCAAATCGACAAAATCGACACCTGTCAGATTCAGAAGGCAACCCTGCTGGGATCCGCACAAATACTACGCCGACAAATTACAACGTCCCAGGCCTCTGGGTGAGGCTCGAGTTTTAATGAAACGCCAGCAGCAACCAGCTGAAGAACTGGCAGCTGTGATATTAAATAACAATAACAATAGCAATGGCTTTGGGCAACAATATTAATAATAATAACATTTCACTAGGCCAGCCAGAGCCTGGAACTTCAGTCAAAATCAAAAATGGAGGGCCAAAGCTCTGCGGAGAACATTTGTGGATATTTTTTTTAAAGTAACAAAAGCGATTTTTAAAGCCAGAGATGCCAGCCGCACTGTTATATGCCGCTTCAAGTGCCCTTCGTTGCTTGTGTGGGACCTTCCTCCTTTCCCCTCTTGCATGAGGCATGCAAAGGGTTTGATTCCACTTGTTTAAAGGGGTGGGGTGGGGTGGGGAGAGAAATCTGCACCCCTCTTTTGATCCCTTTCTGCCTCGTCAGCTCCCATAATTGAGAATTCAGCCGCCAAAAAAAGGGCCCGTTAAGGAGCCTCCCGTTTTTACTGTCAGACTCGCTGTCCACATATTTCAAGTTTACGAGGCGTATTCTTGCACAGAGACAAATTGTATACAAGGCTCTCATCCCACCGATATTTCCTGCCTGACATTTCATCTTCTCCTCGGCAGCTGAAGCCGAGCCCTGTGCCCAGGCCTGCGCTGACAACTCGCCTGGGAGAGGCAAGAGACCGGCCACACTTGGAGAGGAAGGGGAAATGAGTAAACAGACAGAGGGGTTCAGTTCAACCCTCATGCAAATGTAGGGCTTCATGAAGGTGACTGTGATTAGTGAGGTTGTCTGAACAGGGGGCCATGCCGCTAACTATTATTTGTTAGAGGTAAAGTGTGCTGTCAAGTCACAACTGACTTATGGCAACCCCTTGAAGTTCCACCTCGTTGTGTTTCCAAGCCAGGATTGCCTGGCTCCGCATAGAGAGTCAGGGTGGTGTAGTGGTTAAGAGCAGGTGGATTCTAATCTGGAAAACTGGGTTTGATTCCCCACTCCTCCACCTGAGTGGCAGAGGCTTATCTGGTGAACCAGATGTGTTTCCACACTCCAACATTCCTGCTGGGTGACCTTGGGCCAGTCACAGTTCTCTCAGAACTCTCTCAGCCCCACCTGCCTCACAAGGTGTCTGTTGTGGAGAGAGGAAAGAAAAGGAGCTTGTAAGCCACCTTGAGTCTCCTTACAGGAGAGAAAGGAGGGGTATAAATCCAAACCCTTCTTCTTTTTCCTCATAGCAGCCCGTGGTGGTCTCCCATCCCAATACTCACCAGGGCTGACCCTTCTTAGCTTCCAAGATGTGATGAGATCAGGCTAGCTTGGGCCATCTCGATCAGGGCAGACAAACCAAGGTGGTCTTCCTCTGTTGCAACCTGTGGGAGACCATTTGGGTTCTTCCTCTGCTTTGCCTGGCTTCTCCACAGTTGACAAATAGTTTGGAAATTCAGAGTTTGTAACAGTAACAGGGAGAGGGCACTAGTAATGGCAACAGGCAATCGACAATTGCCTGCTGCTTTCTAAAGGTGGCTCTCTGCACTTGAATGCTTCTTCCTTGGGGAAAAGGGCACAGAAGCCGAACAGGTAGTTCCGTCATTGTGGCTGTTGTTGTTGTTCTAAACAAAATAACAGCATGTCACGGAGTTGCCGCAAAAGAGATCACAAGCCCTTTTACAGGGGCTTGGATTTCACGCCACGAAATGTAGCTGAACGGGGCCCGCTTTCCCAGGCCGCGGGCGAAGCCATGTCTGCGTCAGGCTACAAAGCACGGATCAGAGATAAGAAAGCGCGCTCGGCAGGAGGGAGCCGGCTTCTGCGGGGCATCCTAAATCCATTTAGGCCTTTCGTAAAGACCGTGATATTAGGGTAAGCTCTCCCAGCAAAATGGCCCCCAGACACCTTCCTGCACTCTGCGCTTAATGGCACGGGAAAGGCAATCACTCGGCCCTGTTTTGCAGAGCTCCATGCCTCCCCCCCACCCCCCCGCAGCCAGCTTGTTGGAAGGCGCTTGCCGTTTTCCAGCACGTTACCCACAGCCCGGAAATCATTAACCCCACCCCAATGAAAGTTTTTTACAACAGGCGTATCTCAGGCCCGGCTAACCAAGTGTGCCTTTGAGGCAGTTCAGCTCCGGCCCCACAAAAGCCTCGTTGGTGTGGTGGTTGAAAAATCGGCCGCTCTTTTCGTGCGCTGACTTGACGGACGTGCGTGGAATCCTTCTGGAAGACGTGTGCAGATCGCAATGGTACGGTTCTGGCTCCTGTGGCAGCCATTTTGTGGCAGCCATTTTGTCAGAATCCCAAAGGAGCCCACGGGCGCACAAAAGGTTGGGGATATGCTTGGAGCTGTCCCAGGTCCTGGAGCTTCCGAGAACCCATGCTGAGGGGGATGCTTGGAGCTGTCCCAGGTCCTGGAGCTTCCGAGAACCCACGCCACATAGCTGCTGTAGTGGCCATTTCCATCCATATCTAAGATGACAAGACTGTTCCTGTGCGGGAGCTTCCCTTCCACTGGCCAGCTCCCACCTGACGCTGAACCCAGCAAGCTCTCCGACATCAGTCACTTGCCCTTTATGTGGCTAGTATATTTTTTATCCCGCCCCTCCCTGCACAGAGCTCAGAATGGCATCTGTGGTTCCACCTTCCTTCAGGGAGTGGCCATTGTCCAATGACGGGGCACTTGGTTTGCATGCAGCAGGTTTGGTTCCCAGCATCTCCAGCCCTCCCCCACCACCTGCTCTTAACCACTACACCACTCTGGGAAAAAAGGGGAGGGGAAGAAGAGAGCGAAGGGAAGAAGCCAAGATGCACCTATTACTCCTCATAGCTGCCCTCAGCTTTAGGCCTGGCTGAAAAGCTCTGTCTTGTAGGCCCTGCAGAATTGAGATAAGGTACGTGATGCCTTTGTACATTCATCTGCTTACAGAGTCTCACGCAAGCCTTGCTAACCTTTATAAGCCTCGCTTTCACCCTCTTAACCTTTAAGCATTCTTTATGCCCCAAATGATTGTAATTAAGCCCCTCAAAAGCTGGCACTGTAGAAAGGGTTAAACTACTTTTAACAAAAACCAGGAAAAAAGATCAAATGCCACAAAGGAAAATCTAACGGAGGAATAATCTTCATCAGGTTTAATTAGCAGCTCAGGCTGTTACCAAGGCACGCGATTAAATGTATATGTACAAAGCAATTGCACGCAGGGCTTTAATCTGCAGGCAACTACACAAATCTATCGAGGGGGGAAGAACTATCATTAATTTTAATAATGCCTTGAAAGATGACGAGCGCAATATTTCAGCACTGAGAGAAGGGTTCTTACTGCTTGGGGAGGTATCAAAGAAGAATATTAAACTTTCTTCCTTTAAACATGAATGGAGACTTGACTTTGTTTGCATTTTAAAACACAGCTGATGTAAACACCAGGTAACGGAGTATCATACACGCACACAGTGAAGGCCCCCTTGGAGGAAACAACTTGTCGTTTCCATATCTGTCTTTACAAACAGTGTCCGTTTACAGATTACCTTTGGCTGTTTGGGATTCAAGATAAACCTGTCCAGAATGTGTCTCTCTCCCTTCCCCCTGAGGCTGCTTTGATTATCAGGATCAATTCATACCGGAGGCGTATCTAGGGAAAATGTAGCCCACTGCAAAATCTGAGTGCCCCCCCCTCTGTATGGGCAGCAGCCCTCCCCCACCACAACCAAACAACTTTTTTTGCACCAGGTCTTGAAGTCAGTGTATGGACCCGGGGGAAGGAGGAGGGGTATGGGGGCAATTTTCCACACACACCCCCACGTGACTAAATTTGACCCCATATGTCCCCCTGGGCGGTACACCACTGATTGATACTCTTGTTCTTGGAAGTTGTTCCTGCCTTAAATTACACTGCTCTTGAGAGAAAGTGGGCTCTTGAGAGAAAGTGGGCAAAGGATGCCCCATTGAAGAAGAAGAAGAAGAGTTTGGATTTATATCCCCCCTTTCTCTCCTGCAGGAGACTCAAAGGGGCTTACAATCTCCTTGCCCTTCCCCCTTCACAACAAACATCCTGTGAGGTAGGTGGGGCTGAGAGAGCTCCGAGAAGCTGTGACTAGCCCAAGGTCACCCATTGAGGCATCCTTTAAGAAATAGTAGATGCCTTTAAATCTTTCCAACCACAAATAGAAGCAAAGCAGATGCATCATCTTCACACGTGCAGACAACACTTTTAAAAAAAATTATTTGGGGGAAATGTAAACATTTCAGATCACTCTAAATAAAAAGGCTTCCTCCAATGGAGAATGATTATTTCTGGTGGAGAAAGGTGTCTGTTCCATCAGAGGACTTTTCTCTAAGTCTAGGAATCGCTCCCCCTGTCTTGGTACAAAGGACTAGTAGAATCCAGCACAGAGTCTTTTCTTCAGCCGTCTTCAACTTTAGAATACCCATCAGGTGCCTGATTCGTTGGCCTCCTTCAGCTTTAAGGATCTCTTTTATTTAGTTATTCCAGCTTTAGGGAGCAGGTTAATTCCCTGCAGTTTTGTGGGGACATCTGTTGGAAGTATTAATGGCCTCAACTCTTTTACAGAGAGCAACTGGAGGATCGATCCATCAGGAGGGTTTCCGGCTGGTAGGAACCCAACATGATTTGACCTTGTCTCTTACCCCAGTACTTAAATCTGGAAAGTGAACACTTTCGTTTGAACAAAACTGAATTTTCAGTGGATGGACCTCGATCACCCATAACAACCTGCAACTCCTTACCTGTCGTCGTCTTCTGAATTTCTCAAAAGCCTCCTGCATGCTTTTGATGCTAGTCTCCCCTTCATCACTGGGTCCGTCGAGAAGCACTGTGAAGGCACAGTAATTCTTCTTTGCCACCACCTCCATCTTTCTTGTGATCCTTCTGTTAGAGAGAAGTTCAGTTTACCACTCCTCAGCGTTCAATTTGGCCTTCTGCAGAAACTCAACATTTTAATTTTTCCAAACTTCTGGAAGGAAGAAGAGTTGGATTTATACCCCCTTTCTCTTCTGTAAGAAGACTCAAAGGGGCTTACAAACTCCTTTCCCTCCCCCACAACAAACACCCTGTGAGATAGAAGGGGCTGAGAGAGCTCCGAAGAACTGTGGCTAGCCCAAGGTCACCCGGGTGGCATGTGTTGGAGTGCACAAGCTAAAATAGTTCACCAGATAAGTCTCCCCAGCTCAAGTGGCAGAGCGGGGAATCAAACCCGGTTCTCCAGATTAGAATGCACTTGCTCTTAACCACTACACCACGCTGGCTCTCTAGGTTAGATTCAGACACTGAACATCAGAGTTTACAAGGGCTGCAGAGGAATACATGAAGAAGAATCCACAGGAAAAATAAATTCCCATGGTAGCTCAATCAAATATTTAGGGATGCTGCCAAAATTCTCACCTTGGACACTGCAGTTCCAAATTATCTGATTTTAGTTTCCGAAGCAGAAACAACTGGTAAGCAGTTGTCCAGCCCTTAAGAGACAATTGCCTCCAGTAGGTGTGTGAGGTCAAAATAATGTTCTTGGCTGTGGGCAGATTCACATGGGAGAAGGTATATATCTTGGTCTGAGAAGTTCAGCACTGCCACTTTGAATTAGGGATGAAGAAACGCTCCCTCTCACATTAATTTTAACATTGGTTTGGATTTGTGTCATTTAGTTTCGGTTCCCTGTTTTCCACTGTTGACATTGAAGAGTTGCCTCTCTTGGTTTATTTGGGTTCTCGACAGAGAAGAAGAAGAAGAGTTTTGGATTCGTGCCCCACCTTTCTCTCCTGTAAGGACTCTCAAGGTGGCTTTCAAGCTCCTTTCCCTTCCTCTCCCCACAAGGTGAGGTGAGGTGGGTGGGGTTGAGAGAGCCCCAAAGAACTGTGACTAGCCCAAGGTCACCCAGCAGGAATGCAGGAGTGCGGAAACAAACCTGATTCACCAGATAAGAGTCCATCGCTCATGTGGAGAAGTGGAGAATCAAACCCGGTTCTCCAAATTAGAGTCCCCCACTCTTAATCACTACCCCATGATGGTTCTCTGATGGTCGGATGGCCCAGTCACTTACCGCCCTCCTTCTCCCATGTTCTAGACTGCTGGTTTTGTTATATTGCTGATTTTCCCGTCAATTACTATTCTTACCAGCATTTAAGCACGACAGGCGTTGATTTTTTTTTCATATAGCTGGTTTATGCTAATTTAATTCAATTTCAGGCGGCTGGTGCTTGTAGTTGCAGGCGGTTAGAATATATTTAGATTAGTATCACAACGTTATGTTTCATTTGTTCTCTTTTAACTCAACCCACGTACGTTTTTTAAACAGGAGACAGGCAAGGGCCTAAATCCCCTAAAAGCTCAAAAGTCTCCGAGCCCCCTACTACAAGAGCCGACGGTCTTGAAATGTATCGCTCCCAGCGGGTCGCAAAATGATGTAGACTCCTGAAGACAGTTCCATCGATCAGACTTGTGATGCCCTATGTACCATCCCTAGGTCATTCATTTGTAAAAAGACATGATGGGGGAGGAAGGGGCAGGTTGCGTGGAGGGAAGCTACCTACTAAGATCGCAGTTATTTCGGTCCTCCTGAAATTGCTATGTGACTACTCGAGAATCAGGACGCTTTAGCGCTCAGCGTGGGAATAAACATCTGCTGTTTTTCGAAAAAGACCGGCGGGAAAGCGCTTAAAGGTGTCCCGGCATTGTTATGCGGGTAATTAAAATTTTGCTTCGGAGCGCACAAGGCCAATAACCGAGTTTATTAAAATATCCGTGTACGGCTGTCGAAGGGTGCCCTCTCGAGAACTGAATTGCTGCCTGCAAATGTTCTGTCACGTACCCAGATCTGCACAGGTGTGGAAGGAGGCCCACAGTGGGACCTGAGAGGGCATCAGCTCCATCAGTGATCATCAAAGCCCCATTTCTGAATTTTAAGCTTCATGCAAAACAACAACAACACATTTCGAGCCTTGTTACTTAGAGACGGGGGAAACTATGCAGGCTGGCAGGATTCTACCCAACTGCTCAGCAAATTGTCAACTTGTTCCTGCCTTCTATGGTTCTGGTTGCTGAGCACAAAAACACTTGGGCTGGCTGCTAAGAACCCGGCACTTAAATACATAATTTTTAATGCTTGCTTTTAAAGGACAGTCCTAAGAGAAGGTGGCATTTCCGAGCTCTTTAAGAATTCGGGATGACCTCTCTCGGTTGTGAAATTCCAAAAATTTAGGGGTGGAACATGAGAAGCGCAGGGTTTGGGGAGGGGCCCCAGAGGGGCATAACACCATAGACCCCCCCCCCTCCAAAGCAGCCATTTCTCCAGAGGAGCTGATTTCTGCAATCAACCATAATTCCAGATTTCCAGGCCCCCTACCCGGAGGCTAGCAATTGTGCTAAGGATCTAGCTTTGTATTGTCAAAGGCTTTCACGGCCGGAATCACTGGGGTGCTATGTGGTTTCCAGGCTGTATGACCGTGTTCTAGCAGCATTCTCTCCTGACGTTTTGCCTGCATCTGTGGCTGGCATCTTCAGATCCATCAGATCCTCTGAAGATGCCAGCCACAGATGCAGGCAAAACATCAGGAGAGAATGCTGCTAGAACACGGCCATACAGCCCGGAAACCACACAGCACCCCAGATCTAGCCTTGCTTTTTCTTTTTGATTACGTCCCCTGCCTTTAAAAAAAAGGGTGGGGCAATCTCCAATCGACATGCTGAAAAATAAAATCGATTGGGGTGCTGCTGCGGTGTCTGTGGGATGCAGCTGTCAAATCATGCAGAAGAGGCATCCATTATACTCTACGGAGCTGCCATGTTGTGGGACAAGACGAGGCTTTGCCTTGGAAAGAGAAAAAGAAAAGGGACATCCATTTCAAAGCCCCCGTTGGCCTGTCAATGGCGGGCTTGAGGTCACCTCTTCTTACGTGCTCTCCCAAATGAATGAAAACTGAGGCTGCGAATGGCTGGGTAAGAGAATAACAATGTAAAATGCTGCACGTCATGGCAACGTTGTCATATCTTTTGTCTTCCTGGGGGGGGGAGTGGGGAGCACATTTTTGTTGTTAGAATAAAGCACAGGGGCCTCCCTAGATTCAGTTGCCATTGAGTCTCTCCAGCCCCATTCACTTCCCGCTCCCCACAGGACAAAATCAAAGGTCTTGTTGAAATCAAAGCCCCCTTTGATTCTTCCAGGATATCAAAGAGCAGTTGTGAGTTTCTTTCCCTTCTCAGCGAAGGAGGGTCACGTTGGGATGCCTTTTAGCATTCTTTCAAGGGGCGGGGGGCGGGGGGCATACTTTTGGCACAAAGCCGAACCATTCCACAGAATTTTATGTATTAATAGGCCAGCCAGAACAAAGTTGCGTGTTTCAGGGTCTTCCTGTGGCTATTAGAACATTTGCTTGGAAGGAAATCTCACTATGTTCAATGGGAGGGGGGGAAACCTTAGAGATTTATTACGGCGTACTGTTTCATGGTTTAGAGCGCACTTCATCGGATGTGTGAAGCATGTCCTCAACTGGCAGAGGGATATAAATAGGTAGGGGGGAAGCATACTGAACAGCGGAGCAAAAAATCAATGAAAGTATAAGCTGTGGCATTCTCTGCAAATGCATACCAGAGAAATGTGGTGACTATTCATATTACTAATGGGTGAGAATAAAACCATCCTAGACTCGCTAAGTTAATTTCACACTTGTAGCACGGCAGGAAATGATTACCTGGATGGAGGCTTAATTGGATAATATCAAACTTCCTGATGAGATTTAATTCAGATGAACCTGGCTACTTGTCAGGAATTTGTGACCGTTTAGCTCAGCTTAGCTTAACCGCCAACGTTGTGTGGAAAAGAATAGGGTTTGTTGTAGGAAGGCTCTTTTACATTGCAAGGATCTCTCCTGCCCCTTGCTTTTTCTCAAGTGGAAGATGCTCCAAACCTTTGATCGCTTCAGTTGTCCTTTTGCTGGACTCTGTGAGGTTCTACTGGTAGCCCCAAAGAACCTCTTTGTCCAAGAAGCCCTGACAGCTCAGATCACCTCCAGCTCCCTGGAAACTAGTAAATACTTCAATGTATTGTCGAAGGCTTTCACGGCCAGACTCAACGGGTTCTGGTGGGTTTTCCGGGCTGTGTGGCCATGATCTGGTGGATCTTGTTCCTAACATTTTACCTGCATCTGTGGCTGATATCTTCAGAGGTGTATCACAGAGAAAAGTCTGTTTCACACTGTGTCTAGCGAGAAGGGAAAGTTTAGTGGTATATTGTCCAAGAAGAGGTGACCTCACGCCTGCCATTGACAGACCAAAGGTGGCTTTGAAATGGATGTCCCTTTTCTTTTTCTCTTTCCAAGGCGGTGCCTCGTCTTGTCCCACAACATGGCAGCTCTGTAGAGTATAATGGATGCCTCTTCTGCATGATTTGACAGCTGCATCCCACCGACACCGCAGCAGCACCCCAATCGATTTTATTTTTCAGCATGTCGATTGGAGATTGCCCCACCCTTTTTTTAAAGGCAGGGGATGTAATAAAAAAAAAGCAAGGCTAGATCCTTAGCAAGGTTACTAGCCTCCGGGTAGGGGGCCTGGAAATCTGGAATTACGGTTGATTGCAGAAATCAGCTCCTCTGGAGAAATGGTTGCTTTGGAGGGGGGGGGGTGTCTATGGTGTTATGCCGCTCTGGAGCCCCTCCCCAAACCCTGCGCTTCTCATGTTCTCCCCTAAATTTTTGGAATTTCACAACCCAAAGAGGGCAATCCACCAGACCACGGCCACACAGACCAGAAAACCCACCAGAACTAGTACCGTGTTTCCCTGAATATAAGACAGCGTCTTATATTAATTTTTGCTCCCAAAGATGCGCTATGTCTTATTTTCAGGGGATGTCTTATTTTTCTGTGTTCTGGTCGTCGGGCATGCTTCCAAACAAAAACTTTGCTATGTCTTACTTTCAGGGGATGCCTTATATTTCGCACTTCAGCAAAACCTCCACTATGTCTTATTTTTAGGGGATGTCTTATATTCGGGGAAACAGGGTAAATACTTTGTTGTTTGCTTGCTTAGGCCCAAGTTCCTGAAGCGACACAATGCATGGTGGTTGAGCGCCTATGAAGCATTCTGTGCTTTAAAGTGCTTGCAATATTGATTTCTCCCTTCCCTCACACATAATAAGAAATCAGATCTGCATTCTATGCCCAGTGGATACAATTAAAAAAATTATCCTAAAATAAGAAAATAACATTTTTTTTGTAATGGGTATCACAGAAGCTATTTTGTATTCCGAACAAACTGCACCGTTTATTTTTGTAGAATGGTTTCCAATTATTCAATCAGGTGCACTAATGGCTTCAAATTACCCCGCCAATCTTGGCTGGGGGGGGAAAGTTATTAATAGTATTGGATTTGTACAAACAAGGGAGATTGCAGCAAACTAAAATCGAAAGCAAATCTTATGCATATACATTAATTCTCTCTGCCACTTGGAAAAACAAAGCTGATTATTAGCAAATAATAATTTTGCATACTGATTTATAATATAATATTTTGCAAGATGGGTGATAACGTAGCAACAATATGATTGCTCATTGAGTTTTTTGGCATCGTGTTACATTAAAAAAACCACGTGACTAAATGGCCCCTCGAAATTTAGGGGTACCCCTTTTATTCCCCCCAATCACCTTGGCCCTCACCTGATTCCCTCCTCCCTTTTCCACTCGACCACCTCTTCCAGGGGCGTCTCCGTCTCCTAGCAACGTTCCAAACGGCCGCCCTACCCCGAAGCATCTCTGGGAAATGTAGTCCGAATTCTCATAGAGATGCCCGCGCAGCTATCCAGCCAGGGACTCCATTTCCCGAGAAGCACCGGGAAGGCGGCTAAAGGCGGAGGGGCGGGCAGGATGGCGTTTACCTGTGCGAGGAGGTGAGGTGAGGCGCAGTGGCCGATGGGAGTTGTAGTTTTTCAAAAGGGGAAGCTCCAGCGGGGCGGACGGGCCGGAGGGGGCCCTGCGGGACTACAAATCCCAGAGAGGCGCGGGAGGAAGCGGGGCAGGGTGCCGCCTCAGGGCGGGGGGTACAAAAGGGAGCCGGCTGCGGTCGGATGTCGGTGGCGGCTCATTAGTTCATTGTCTCAGGTGAGGGTGGAAAAGGGGGGGGGAGTGGGGGGGGGCTTAGCTGGCCTCTCTTTCCCCCCACCCTCAAAGTGGGGAGCCCCTGAGGGGGAGGAGGGGGAGACCCCGTTGTTCCTGATGGGGCCTGGAGGAGAAGGGGTTTCCCCCCCAGGGAGGATGCCCCCCTCTCTCAGGGGAGGGGGATTTATGGGAGGGGGAGAAGTTACTTGGGCGCTCATATTGGGAGAAATCACGTGTGGGGGGAGGGGGCGAGCAGTGGTTACTCTAACCTTTGTTTTTTTTGGGTAGAGGGATATCTTGAACTCCTCCCCTTAGAAGAGGGGCTGTTGCCTTTCAGATTTTGTTGGGGGGGGGGGGGGGTCCTGAATGCTGAGAGTGAATTTGATCTTATATTTTATTGAGGGGAACATCTTTTTGCTGTCACATATTGGGGGGGAACACCAGCCCCTCAATATGTGGGAGCTCAAAGTTATTTCCCCCCCCCCCCCATACACACAAAATAAAGCTTTGGTCTGCCACCTGTTAGCAAAGAGCCAAAGCAATTATTTTGTTGCTTTGGAAACCAAACGATTGTTTTTATTTATGGTGCCCCCAGTGCAGGAGAGACACCAGCCCCTTAACATGGGGAAGCTCAAAGATATCCCCCCCCCCAATAAAGCGTTCGTCTTCCACCCAATATGCAAAGAGCACATTGAGTGCTTTTTTGCATTTTTTTTTCATATGCAGTGGTGTGGGATGGGCCTATGTTTTTTTCTATGGTGGATTTCCAGCCCCAGGTGTGTAAATATAGTCTGCGTACCTAGATAGCCCCAGGCTAGCGTGATCTTATCAGATCTCAAAGGCTAAGCTGGGTCGGTCCTGGCAAGTATTTGGGAGCCCTCCAAGGGATACCAGGACCATGATGGTGAGGCAGGCAATGGCAAACCACCTCTGTTCATCTCTTGCCTTGAAAACATACAGGTTGCCAGAACCCAGCTGGGTCTTGATGGCAAAATTGTATGTTACATAGTTGGGACTGAGCTCCTGCATATGCTGGGTGGACAGAAATGAAAATAAGCGTGCAGCTTCCATCCGAGTCGTCTCGTGGCACATCCCACTGCGGGAGCCATGATCCTTCTTGTCTTGGGAAAGAAAAGTACAGCCTTCTGAGGATGGAGGCTGCATTGCTTAGTTTTGTGTGTGGCTTGGGAGGGGCAGGCCCCCTTACTCTGCCCCCCCACACCCGCAGCAGAATCTTGGTTGCCACAGCGGGAGTCTATTTTAAGGTATGGTGTCCCATGGCCTCTCACATCTGGATGACTATTTGTAGGGCGTCTTTTTTGGATGAGGCGGGGTCTCTCCCAGAAGGTTCGGAAAAGGAGCTGACCTCAAAACTGCTTCCCCGCATTAGTGTGCTAATAGTAATAGCTTTTCTATGGCATTTGTGGAGTGCAGAGACTACTTTTATATTAATTGTATAATCCCGCAATGTAGGACAGTGATCATCCCTTGTCACAACGAGGGGAGGGACATTCACTGGAATCTTGCCTGGGGTTGCCAGGTCAGCTCATGCCTGAGATGAGATTTGAACAACTCTGCAACTGTGCTTCCTTGCAGGACTTTTTTTTCTCAGTTGCTTGTTTTGTGTTGTGTGTATTTGTGTGTTAATTGCCATCAAGCCGCTTCTGACTTAAGGAGGCCCTATGAAGTAATGAGCTCTAAAAAGTCTTATTGCTGACAGCAGTGGCGTAGCACCCACGGGACAAGGGAGCGTCTTGCACCGGGCAGGGGTGCAGGGCACACACGTGCCCCAGGTGCAGTTCCCCCCCCCTTCAACTCTGGCTGACAGCTTTCCTTAGGTCTTGCAAACTTGCCTCCAAGTTTTCCTAATGTTATTTTTTTCAGTGACTCTTGTCCTCTCGTCATGTGATCACAGTATTTTAGCCTCTCAGATTAGTGTAGTAGGTAAGAGCAGGTGGATTCTAACCTGGAGAATAAGGTTTGATTCCCCACTCCTCCACATAAGTGGCAGAGGCTTATCTGGGGAACCAGGTGTGTTTCCACACTCCTACATTCCTGCTGGGGGACCTTGGGCTAGTCACAGTTCTTTGGAACTCTCTCAGCCCCACCTACCTCACCAGGTGTCTGTTGTGGGGAGAGGAAGGGAAAGGAGCTTGTAAGCCCCCTTAAGTCTCCTTACAGGAGAGAAAGATGCGGTATAAATCCAAACTCCTCTTCTTCTTCATTTAAATTATTTTGTTTATAAACCATTCTTTCCCAAAAAGAAAGAGTTGATTTTATCTTGAACCCACTTATTTGTCTGTTTAGCAGTCCGTGATATCTGTAAAACTCTCCTCCAACACCACACTTCAAATTCATCAGCTTTCTTCTGTTCACCTTTCTTCATGGTCCACCTTCCTCGCTTGTGTTGTAGTTGAAAAGAAAAAGAAGAACTATGAGCAGACCTGCAATTAACCGGTTCCAGCAAGTGCTTATTTTGTAAACCACTTAATGTGTAAAAAATGGACAAAAAGATGATGTTATCTGTAGCTGCTACAAAATACCCACAACATTTTGTGTGGGTAGATATGTTCATGGCAGTGATTCCCAGCTGCCCCTTCAATCACACGCTGCTTCAAATGTGTGTGGCAGGAAATCCTGTGAGCCAAAATTCTGTCTTATCAGTGTCTTAGTGTGTTTTCTATCAACCTATGTTACAAGACAGACTTCGGATCTTGAGTTTTGAGGGAAAGGGTTTTGTTAAGTCTGTTTCCCCACAGTTGGTGAGGACTTGTATGACATGTGTATCAAGCTTTAGTGTTTATTATGTTGTGGGGACACCTTCATTTTTTTTCTCTTGTCACTGATTGAGGTCCAAAACAATAGGAACGTGGCAAGATCTGTGTTCTCAAACTTTTTTCCCTTTTGCCTGTCTGCCTAGCAGCTTGCTACACGGCTGATCAAAAGTCTGAGTGCGCATTCTACAAAGCAAGTTGCATCGTTAAAAATTCTGCTTTCTTCCCCCTCTGCGAACAGATAACCCTTGTATTAGAAGTGTTCTTTCGTTCTGGTTTTGTCCAAGCTGCTCTTAAATAATCTCTCTCTTCACCGGTCCGAATTGTAGGAATTATTGCAATTCCTGAAATGGGAAGAGGAATGTCATGCAGAGGTCTTGAAAATGTTGACGACAGGAAAGTTGTTTGTATATTTAGCAGCCAAGGCAAACCCTAGTTTAAAAAAAAAATAGGTGGGTGGAGAAACGCATTCCTGGCTCTGAAGAGATTGCAAACTTTTGAGCGAGGCTGTGAGAGCTTGGGATAAAGGGAAGCCAAGGGGATACAAACCCATCTCTGCCTTATATCCTGTTGTGCTGAGTGAATCCTGCCCTGGCACATTTCTTGGCAAGTGTTTGTTTTAAATTTCTGCGGGGAGTTGCGGTATGGTGTTCCTGGGCATCCTGTTTGTGCGTTTTATAACCTGGGCTTGTTTTAATTTGTCTGATCCTGTCTTGGTGTGTCTCTTTTCTTTTTTAAAAAAAACCTGACCCAGACAGCCGCATGTGTCGATGCCTGTAATTGGGCAAGAAGCTGGCTGAGTAAAAGTTGCGCAGAAGTACCCCGCCAAGCGCGTTGTGCAAGCATCGCCGGGCTGTTCAAGGGAAGACCCTTTCTGGGATCCTTGTTTTGAAATATTTGCTGCTGACTCATTTCGCCCTGCTTCAGCGAGTGAAACCAGTACTGGGGCTGGTCTGTTGGGTGTCTCTTTGCTGAGGCTTTGAAAAAAATGGGCATCGTTGCTTTAGGGGAAATGTCCCCCTTTGATTTCAGTGGAATCGGACAAGTCTTTTTGAGGGGGTGCTTAAACACATTTTGTTTCTAGGTCTTCCGTATTGGCTGGTTCTGGCGTCTGAAGTCCATCCTTGCCAAAGCGTCGCACGCTTAATTACTTTGCAAAGCTCCCAGTCCCCAGGGCTGTAGATGAAAGCTCAGAGCTGGCCCTGCTGTGAAGCAACATGAAGCAGAGAGCTGCTTCGCAGAGACGCGCAGGAAGCGTCAGTTTCCTGCCTCCAACCCTGCGTTTGTGTTTCGTTTAAAAGAAATGGGCAGAGACGACGGAGGGGGTTATCTTGACCTTTTCCTTCAGGTGCCAAACCGTCTTTGAGCTGATGCAAGAAAAGTTTGAGAATGTGTTGGTTGGGGTCAAAGGCTCGGGATCTGAAAAGGTTTTGATGATGGCTTTCTGTGTCTTGTGTTGGAGCTCCCTTTCCCTGTCCGTTACATTCTTTATTGGTCGCATCTGTTGTGCTGGTGTCTTTGTTAGGCAAGACAATGGTGCTTTTACCATCCCGGTAGTCCAGCGTGCCTTGAGCGCATTGGACAGGCCTTGCCGTGAGCCTCAATGCTTTCTCTGAGGCACCAGCAACCTCATTATCCCGGACATGTTTCCGGATAATGGGGCGGGCCTGTACATTCTTTCTAAACTTTGATTTCTCTGGCAGGGTTTGCGCACAGCAGAAAGATCCTTTGTACCACTTCAAACATTTGCGGTCTATTTTGGTATTTGCCCCCCTCTTTAAAGGCACGCGTGTAGTCTTCTATACTGTTCCTCCAGTGACCCCCCATCTGCGTTTGTCTTCTGCTTTATCATTTCCCCTGTCACACACACACGCTTGTGTGGCATGGATGGGAAAGGTGCTTTAAAGTGACTGCCAAAGGATCCCTCATTCCTATTTTCCTTGATCTTGCACGCAGCTCCCCCCCCCCCCCAGGATGCTGCTGTGGAAGACACGTGCTCTTTTAGGAGCAGTAGTGGTTAAGAGCAGGTGTACTCTAATCTGGAGGAACCGGGTTTGATTCCCCGCTCTGCCACCTGAGCTGTGGAGGAGGCTTATCTGGGGAATTCAGATTAGTCTGTACGCTCCAACGCATGTCAGATGGGTGACCTTGGGCTAGTCACAGTTCTTCTGAGCTCTCTCAGCCCCACCTACCTCACAAGGAGTCTGTTGTGGGAAGAGGAAGGGAAAGGAGATTGTAAGCCCCTTTGAGTCTCCTTACAGGAGAGAAAGTGGGGATATAAATCCAACCTTTCTCTTTTAAGCCTACCTGGGGGCAGCTGGGATCCCAGAACAAAGAGGGTGCCCTTCTGAACAGGTTGCTCAGTTACCACAAGCCACGGATGAAGTAACCTAGAAAGGTGAACAGAATCGGCCAGGGAAGAGCCTGTAGCAGATTCCTCATCCTATAAACCAGGATTTGAAGAATCATCCAAAATGAGGCTCTTTTTCCAAAAGGATTTGTTTTCAGCTTAGTTGCATTTAAATACATGTTAAAAATCCAATGCATTAGAAATCCTTACTGCCCCCCCCCCCCCCATCGAGCTCTGTTGGCGGGTTGGAGTGGGGGCGGAGTCAATTAACATAGCAGGATAAAAGCAGCCTTATATAGGAAGTATTGGCTCCACGTGTTTTGTTGGAGAGCGAGAAATATTTGCCAGGAAAGATGCCGTTTTCTGTGCCCAATCCAAGAGACTGTTGCAAATATTTCCTCCCCAAACTATTTACCTCCATCTGAGTGTAGACAAGGGGAGAGCCTCCTTGTTGCTCTTATCGGATTTATAGGCAGCCTCCGGTTCAGTAGGCCACGTCACCTTGTTGAAGTAGCATCTGGGAATTTGCCTTGAACTGGTTTAAATCATTCCTTGTGAATCTGCCTCAAAGGGTTGCTATTGGAAACCAGTTGCCATTGGTGTGGGGCCTATCGTGTGGGTCCCACAGGGCGCAGTTCAGAACCTTTCAACCCATAAGTTATACATATTATTGCGAGCCCTATCCTCTGCTGCCAATAGAAACAGTTCCCAGTCCTCCTCTAAGTCACAGCCATTCAGACACTTAAAGAAAGCAATCCTGTCCCCCCCCAATCTCCTTGTTTCCAGACTGAGCTTCCCCAAGTCGTCTCAGCCTTTCCACAGACCCCTGATCATCCTCTGGTGTATTGATTAAGTGCTTAAGAGCAGGTGGATTCTAATCTGGAGAACCGGGTTTGATTCCCCACTCCTCCACCTGACTGGCCGAGGCTTATCTGGTGAACCAGATGTGTTTCCGCACTCCTTCATTCCTGCTGGGTGACCTTGGGCTAGTCCCAGTTCTTGTGAACTCTTTCAGCCCCACCTGCCTCACAAGGTGTCTGTTGTGGGAAGAGGAAGGGAAAGGAGCTTGTAAGCAACCTTGAGTCTAGGTGGGGTATATATCCAAGCTCTTCTTCTTTGCTTCGCTCTCCTCTGCGCCTGCTCCATTGTGTCTCCATCCCACACAAGACTCCTAATTCAAAGAGGTACCGCTGTGAAACGCAGCTAGTCTGCGGCAGGGGGAAAAAGGATCCCGTGGCTAAGCTGCCATAAAGCACTCTCGATGCATGCCCACGGGGCTCAAAGCGGTTAACATTTTGCTTGACGACTTCTGGAGAGAAAATATTGGCTCGGAATAAAAACGTCACCGTTACATTCTGAGCGGGAGATGGATCAATTTGCCGTAAAGACCCGGAGGGGGATAAATCCAGCCTCTTGTTCCGGCGGGAGCCGTGGCAGGACAGATGTTCTAATTGAGCACAATAATTTTGCCGCTCCCAACAAGTATCCGTCTGTGAACACAATCGTGCGGCTGACAAGTAGCCCAGAGCGTGTGGAGGCGGAGGCCTGGCTCTCCGACTTTTGAATCCTGCGAGGCCGATACCGTCGGTGGTTCGTTAGAAATATCTTCGCGAGCAGCATGAGCTTTGACTCCCCTTCCTTGTTAATTTCCAGGAAGATGGATGCTTTCAGACGACCAGTTAACAAGCTTGTTCCAGCCAGCCACTTCAAGATATTGATGGTGGCTTGCACAAAACAGCTGGGATCATGATGGATGTCCCGGCAAATGGCTGCAAACAGAGCTCTCTGTTCTCTTTTGGTGATCCTTCTCCATCTTGACAAAAGCATCCACGTTCCAGAGGATGGACGGGGAGGCGAGGTTTAGTCTGAAAACTCTGCCGTGGGTCGCAGATTCTGTTTTTTTTAAATTAGTCGAAGCAGATTCAAGCATGGCGTAGTGCAGGGGTCTGCAACCTGCGGCTCTCCAGATGTTCGTGGACTACAATTCCCATCAGCCCCTGCCAGCATGGCCATGGTGGCGGGGGCTGGTGGGAATTGTACTCCATGAACATCTGGAGAGCTGCAGGTTGCAGACCCCTGGCGTAGTGGTTAAGAGCAGGTACACTCTAATCTGGAGAACCAGGTTTGATTCCCCGCTCTGCCCCTTGAGCTATGGAGGCTTATCTGGTGAACCAGATTAGCTTGTGCGCTCCAGCACGTGCCAGCTGGGTGACCTTGGGCTAGTCACAGTTCTTTGGAGTTCTCAGCCCCATGCCCCATGTGTGGGTGGGGGGAAGGGAAAGGAGCTTGTGAGCCATCTTGAGTTTCCTTACAGGAGAGAAAGGAGGGATATAAATCCATCTCTTCTTCTTCTTTCTGAGGCATGGCTCTCAATTCCATTTTATCTCCTCACCCCTTGCTTTGGAAGGAGTCCTTTCCTAGGGTCAAAGAAACTGTACAGGGTTGGGCCACCCAACAGCAGTCATCTACATTTGGTTGTCTGTTGTGGATGAACCGGGTGTCAGCCCCATAATTTTCAGTAGTTGCTATTTTCAAAATGGATGGAACCTGTACGAAGAGCTTGACGCCTTCAAGGTACGTCATTGATTTGGATTTATAGACTTCCCTTCATCCAAAGCCATGGGGGCGAGGTAACAGCAATTATTCCGCATCAAAGAAAACAGGTCTCCAAAGGGTTTGTGATCTAAAACTTGTGCGCATGTAGACTTGAGACACGGATTGTTGAAAGGAAGGCGAAGAAAGAACAGCTGTTGGGGGTTTCCCCCCCCTGCCCACCAAGTTTTCCTGGCTCCGTCTTTTAATGTGCTTATATAATCCTTGATGTGATTGAACTCTCTCGAGGGGGGGGGTGGACAGGGGTAGTGAGGAAGAAGGTGACGAATGGCTGTGGAGCGTTTTATTCTCTGAGCTCAACGAGTTAAATTTACTGTCGTTTTTGAGATAAGAGAAGACTTTGTTCTACTAAAGCAGCTGGGGGTGGGGAGAGAAAACGTCCAATTATCACATTAGGCAGGTGTGTATGTGTGTTTTGTAATCTTGGTTTATCAAAACTCCAGTTTGTTCTGTGTCAGTGCGAATTCCTTCTAGTTCTTCCCTTCGAGGTAGTTTGTCCAGTGCTGGGGTTGATGCCGTTTAGAGCGTCTCAGTTTGAATTAATTTTATTTATTTCATTAGAGCCAGCGTGGTGTAGTGGTTAAGAGCGGGTGGATTCTAATCTGGAGACCCGGGTTTGATTCCCCACTCCTCCACCTGAGTGGCGGAGGCATATCTGGTGAACCAGATGTGTTTCCACACTCCTACATTCCTGCTGGGGGACCTTGGGCTAGTCACAGTTCTCTCTGAACTCTCTCAGCCCCACCTACCTCACAAGGTGTCTGTTGTGGGGAGGGGAAGGGAAAGGAGCTTGTCAGCCACCTTGAGTCTCTAAGGAGACTCTAAGGAGTCTCTCTAAGGAGACTCTAAGGAGTCTCTAAGACAGAAAGGTGGGGTATAAATCCAAACTGTTCTTCTTATATCCCACATTTCGTGCCAGGGTTGGCTCAGAGTGGTTTACCAGTCCGGGGATCCAAACCTGGGTGTCCCAGAAACTAGTCTGACACTCTGTTCCAGGGGTGGCCAACCTATGGTGCTCCAGATGTTCATGGACTACCATTCCCATCAGTCCCTGCAAGGGCTGATGGGAATGGTAGTCCATGAACCTCCAGTGCACCATAGGTTGGCCACCCCTACTCCATCCTAAGAGTTGCCAACTTAGCAACTGTGGGTTTTAGGGCACCAGGTAACACCTCTCTTGTCACCTGCCCGGTGTTTCTAGAGGTGGAGCTTTTGCCTAGGCTGGGCAGATGTTTTGACTGGCTGGGCAGATGTTTAAAGACATTGCTTCAGCAGCTGCTGCCACCACAGCACAAAGGTTTTCACAAAGGCATGTGAGCTCCCAAAGGCACCTGGTGGGCCACTGCGAGTAGCAGAGTGCTGGACTAGATGGACTCTGGTCTGATCCAGCAGGCTAGTTCTTATGTTCTTAAGGCCATTGCTTTCACATCCTGCCTGTGAGCTCCCAAAGGCACCTGGTGGGCCACTGCGAGTAGCAGAGTGCTGGACTAGATGGACTCTGGTCTGATCCAGCAGGCTAGTTCTTATGTTCTTAAGGCCATTGCTTTCACCTCCTGCCTGTGAGCTCCCAAAGGCACCTGGTGGGCCACTGCGAGTAGCAGAGTGCTGGACTAGATGGACTCTGGTCTGATCCAGCAGGCTAGTTCTTATGTTCTTAAGGCCATTGCTTTCACCTCCTGCCTGTGAGCTCCCAAAGGCACCTGGTGGGCCACTGCAGGAGGTGAAAGCAATGGCCTTCAGGTGCTGGACTAGATGGACTCTGGTCTGATCCAGCAGGCTAGTTCTTATGTTCTTAAGGCCATTGCTTTCACATCCTGCCTGTGAGCTCCCAAAGGCACCTGGTGGGCCACTGCGAGTAGCAGAGTGCTGGACTAGATGGACTCTGGTCTGATCCAGCAGGCTAGTTCTTATGTTCTTAAGGCCCTTGCTTTCACATCCTGCCCGTGAGCTCCCAAAAGGCACCTGGTGGGCCACTGCGAGTAGCAGAGTGCTGGACTAGATGGACTCTGGTCTGATCCAGCAGGCTAGTTCTTATGTTCTTAAGGCCATTGCTTTCACATCCTGCCTGTGAGCTCCCAAAGGCACCTGGTGGGCCACTGCAAGTAGCAGAGTGCTGGACTAGATGGACTCTGGTCTGATCCAGCAGGCTAGTTCTTATGTTCTTAAGGCCATTGCTTTCACATCCTGCCTGTGAGCTCCCAAAGGCACCTGGTGGGCCACTGCGAGTAGCAGAGTGCTGGACTAGATGGACTCTGGTCTGATCCAGCAGGCTAGTTCTTATGTTCTTAAGGCCATTGCTTTCACATCCTGCCTGTGAGCTCCCAAAGGCACCTGGTGGGCCACTGCGAGTAGCAGAGTGCTGGACTAGATGGACTCTGGTCTGATCCAGCAGGCTAGTTCTTATGTTCTTATGTTCTTAAGGTTTTCACATTGTGACTGAAGGTAAGCTGCAACAGCCATTTTGGGACACCACCAGGGGACCCCTGCTCAAGCAGCTACATTAAATATACATAACCTGGCTTTTACTATATGGAAGCGATCACAGAAAGTATGGTCTTATTTTACTCCATATAAAAACGGGCATGGATGTTATTTGGATAAGTACAGCCCGGATCTTCCCCTCCCGGCTTTCATTTCTTTATCCCTGCCTACCCTCCAGCCTCCGAAGGTTGTGGGATTTCCCGGAGGTGTTGCTGGCTCAGTGAAATCCTTCTCGCAAACGGTTACATTTACCGAGAGAGGAAGGCGAGACTGAAAACAGACAGTTAATGACGTCTAAGGGAATCCTTTCCGCCTTCAACCCCCAAGGCCATAGGTGTCAAACTCGCGGCCCTCCAGATGTTATGGACTACAGTTCCCATCATCCATGCTGGCAGGGGATGATGGGAACTGTAGTCCATAACATCTGGAGGGCTGCGAGTTTGACACCTGTGCCCAAGGCGATTTTAGTGTGCAGCCAGTATTGCAGGAGGAACTGGGGCAGAGATGCCCTGGTTTGTGTAAAAAAATGTATCTTGCCCATGTGTGTCTGGTGATTAATAATTCACTGTGTTGCCACCAGCCTAGAAGCCCAGTTGAAACACAAGAGTGTGTCAACCCTGTCACCAAGGGAGAGATAAAGGGGCCAGCTGGAAGAGGAAATATGGCAAGTTGTTGTTTATGGGCCTCTTTTGCTGGATGAAGCGTCTTCCTCCCCGTCTCTTGAAAGGGGGGAAAAAACTTCTTATTTAGACTTCAGAGCTGCTTGTGCGAGGAGAGCGGCGCACCAGGATTGTCTGAAAAGCCGTCTGCCCTGCACCGGCACGCTCTCTCTGTCTATCTCCTGCCTGGTATCGATCCCGCATCGTCCGGCCGCTGCATCCAGTTGTGCGTTCGCTCCCGCGGAGGTTTATCGGCGATGGTGTCAGCCCATTACTGTTCCCATTTGCACTCTCATTGATTTCCACCCTTCGAATTCTGGGTGTGGAATGTGCTACGAGCTGACTGATAAGGTCCCTGGTTTCCTAGCAACCGCACAGGCCTGCCTGAGCCGAAAATTCCCCTGCTGCTGTAGCAGGGGCAGTCTGGAAAGTCTCCCAAATTATCACTTTTTAAAGGGAAGGTAAGATGCTTCCTCCCCGCCCACCCCAGCTTGGTGCACCGGCTTCGTGTTGGCTGGAATCAAAACATCCGGGCACCGAAGGGTGTGGTAGGAGATGCGTTCTTGCAACAGCTGGACTCTCAATGATTTTTTTTCTTTTTTTCTTCTAGACTTGGCTGGGTCTTGGGCATGGCCACACCATGCGTCATTCTCCTCACAATACTCGGAGCGGAAGTCGCCGGCAAGTCCTCTGAAAGTTTGGTGCGTATTGTGCTCCACTGTTAGCCTGATTACAGCCACAGGGATTGAACTGGCCTGTTTGCGCACAGTTAGGGTTACCGGCTGGCCGGTGGGAAAAATGCTGTACAGGGCCTTTGATCTGCAGAATCTCGCCGGAAGGACTTCCTGAGATCCTTTGTTGGTTGCAGAGGGATGTACTGCCATCAAAGCAGTGGTCACAGAGGCCGCTTCAAAAGCTGCCCCCCTTAGCCAGCGTAGTGTAGTGGTTAAGAGCAGGTGCGCTCTAATCTGGAGAACCGGGTTGGATTCCCCGCTCTTCCACTTGAGCTGTGGTGGCTTATCTGGTGAACTGGATTAGCTTGTGCACTCCAACACATGCCAGCTGGGTGACTTTGGGCTAGTCACAGTTCTTCGGAGCTCTCTCAGCCCCACGTACCTCACAAGGTATCTGTTGTGGGGAGAGGAAGGGAAAGTAGCTTGTGAGCCACCTTGAGTCTCCTTACAGGAGAGAAAGAGAGGGGGGGGGTATAAATCTAAACTCTTCTTCTAAGTATACTGAATCCTGTTATACCTCCAGAATTTAATTTAATTTTATTTGGATTGGATTTTTTAAAAAAATCAGATGCCAACCACACACACACACAACATCATAATCTCTTAAAATTAATGAGACATGGACAAAACTTTCAAATCCGTTAATGTTTATTAATTTTGGAAAAGGCCGCTTCCAGAAATTCACTGCCTCGCCATGAGCAGCAGTGGTGTAGTGGCTAAGAGCAGTGGCTAAGAGCAGGTTCGCTCTGATCCGGAAGAACCGGGTTTGATTCCCAGCTCTGCCGCTTGAGTTGTGGCGGCTTATCTGGGGAATTCAGATTAGCCCGTGTACTCCCACACACGCCAGCTGGGTGACCTTGGGCTAGTCACAGTACTTCGGATTTCTCTTAGCTCCACCTACCTCACGGGGTGTTTGTTGTGAGGGGGGGAAGGGCAAAGTGTTTGTAAGCCCCTTTGAGTCTCCTACAGGAGACTTCTTCTCCTTCTTCCTTCTTTCTTCTTTCTGTGAAGGATGCCAGTCATAACAGGAGCAAGTGACAAGGAAAAATGGAGTCGGTGGGAGGAGGGACTCCTGTGAAACCCCCCCCCCCAAAAAAAACCCACCAAGGAGAGTACTCAAGTCAATACAGTTGCTCTGCTAAAGAATAAGCAGTATAATCATGTGAATTATCATAGAAACAGAGATAGAAGAGCATAATACCGGCCAATAATGTCATCACAACTGATCAATAAATATAGAACAAATTAACAAATCACTCTGAACAATGGATATGAATGCAACCATCGTAGCTGACAAGCTCTCCTTCAGTTTCAAGGAACTCCTTCCGATATCTGTGCTCCCTGATTAACCATTCTTCCCTGTGAAGAGGGTAATTCGTAATATTCAGTTCAGGCATGTAATCAAGCTGCTCCCCGAGCAAGTTCTCCGTTACCAAAAAAAAAAAGAGAGAACACAATGCAGGAGGCCTTAACATCTCAAAATCTCTTGTTGACACATTCTTGAGTCCTCGCAGACTTGTTAAGTTCTGTCGTTTTTCAGCAACGAACTAAAATCATATGACGTCCTGGCTACTAAGGCCTCGACAACAGAGTGGACAGACTTTATGTGTCCTTTTAAATGGCCTGACGTAATAAAATGGGGTTCAAAAGGGGTATGAACGGGCAAGGCGGTGAATTTCTGGAAGCGCCCTTTCCCAAAATATTTGTTTCGAGGGAAATGCCATCATTCATGAGTAAAGATCCCTTTCAGCCATCTCGTTTCCCTTCTGCGTCTTGCAGTAACTTTACTCAGTCCTTGTTTCTCTGCTCTTCGTTTTGCGCTCCCTACTTTTGGCAGATGGATGAAGCCTGCCTTGTTTGTTACAGGTTTGATTTACCAAGCCAATCGTGACTGAATGACATACTGTTTCTCCCTCTCGTGCATGCTTGTAATCTCCTTACCTGTGTGTTTGCAGATTGCTCATCATGTTTAGCAGGAGTTATAACCTCCAAGGATTGGGGTGGGGTATTGTTATTACACAACACGGCCAGAATTCTCTGGGCCGGAAGCCTGTGATCTAAATTTAGAAGAAGCCACCCTCTGCTCCTGTCTGAGGAAGTTTCCTTCTCTCTGCAAACCCAGCCTGCCTCTGGAATGTCTCATTTTTAAACAAAAAATATTGTGCCAGTGCTAGCTCTTTAGCCACAGTGGCGTAGTGGTTAAGAGCAGGTGCATTCTAATCTGGAGGAACCGGGTTTGATTCCCCGCTCTGCTGCTTGAGCTGTGGAGGCTTATCTGGGGAATTCAGATTAGCCTGTGCACTCCCACACACACCATCTGGGTGACCTTAGGCTAGTCACAGCTTTTCGGAGCTCTCTCAGCCCCACCCACCTCACAGGGCGTTTGTTGTGAGGGGGGAAGGGCAAGGAGATTGTAAGCCTCTTTGAGTCTCCTACAGGAGAGAAAGGGGGGATATAAATCCAAACTCTTCTTCTTTAACCTACCCTGTTTTGTAGGAGAAAGCATGGCCATGTTGGTAATGCTTCAGTTCTTCTGCCCAGATTACAGTCGCAGCCTTTCTTTCTTCCTGTCTCCATCCTCCTCATTTCTTCCACATTGCCCTAGGCTTTTCTTTATGCCTTCTGCTGCATCCACATACTCTGCAACAGCTAATCCGTCTCACTGATTTAAAAACCAGAATTGGTATGGTGAGAACCTCTTATAGGACAATTATGTTTTTAGAGTATCAGAAGCTGAATTTTGCCCCAGCGGGCACCGGATGGTAGCCTGCAAACTGCCTGGCACAGGGGATGGGTAAATAGGGACCTACATTTCCCCTCTTTTCATTTTATCCTGGCAGCAGCCCAGCGAGAGCGGAATGTGGTTGTGGGAAGTGGTATCAAGCCACTGCCGTCTGGCTCATGGGACTGGTTTTGAAGGCAAGAGACCAACAGAGGTGGCTTGCCTTTGTGTGGCAACTCTGGACTTCCTTGGTAGTCTCCCATCCAAGCTCTGACCAGGGCCAGCCCTGCTTAGCATGAGATCCAATAAGATCCAGATTAGGGTATGAGGCAGGTTAGACAAAGAGAAATGCTGGCAGTCCTCACCTGTCCAGGTACAAGTGTACTCTGAAAGGGAGGTGGGGGGGGGGGAGGAACCTTTTTTAAATAGCTAATTTTGTGATATTACAAGATCTCACATTGTCAAATCGTCTTGTTTCAACAAGGCACAACCTATCAATGGCACAGGGCGGTAAGCTGCAATATTGCAGTCAAAGCTATGTTTATGAGCTGAGTTGGATCCCGACCGAAGTCGGGTTCAGGAAGCCGGCTCAAGGCGGACTCAGCCTTCTGTTCTTCAGAGCTTCGTAAAGCGAGAACCTGGCTTATTGGAGATTAAAAAAAGAGTAGACAACCGGAGAAGGCAGCGGCAAACTACTGTGTAAGCATAGTCTGCCAGCAAACATAATGATGTGGCACGATTACTGACCCGGTGCTTGCATGAGGACTATCTTTACCTTCATGGACCGCTGACCCTTTGCAAGTTCCAGGGAGGGAGAACTCGGGCGTGTTTTGTCACCTGCCAAGCATCAACACACAAGCCTTGAGGTCAGAGGTCATGCATTTTCATTCCCTGTGCTCACCATTGTAGCCCAGCGTCCTACGTTTGAAGGCAGGAGAGGACATAAAGGGAACCGTGAAAAAAATCACGTTTGTTTGTATTTTAATGCATTAGCTTCGGCAGGTGAGGAGTCTGGGCCCATCCAGTTGCCAAAACCTGTATTTAACCGCTTTGAGAATTGCCAGCCAGGTTTCCTTGAGCTTATGCCGTTATTTCCTAATGAGCTTTCGAGGTTTTCATTCTGACAGTTTGGAGCTGTAGTGGAGTCTCATTTGAATTGCAAATACGCAGAAAAGGAGCGGCTCTTCTTCTCTTGTAGAAACACAAAGTGGGCTCATATGCGGAGTTGGCCGGCCAGCTCCTCCAGCCCAGTATTTGTCTGCTTTTACAAGGAACTGTTCTGAGATCTTGAACAGAGAAAGGTCTTTCTCAGTGCCTTTTTAACAGGAGGCGCCAGGGCAAGAGCCTGTGACCTTCTGCATACCTTCGTGCAAGGTATGGGCTCTGTCCCAGAGCTACCACCTTTCTGGGGGGGGGGGGGGGCTGATCAGATAAGGCAGGGGTCGGGAACCCGCGGCTCGCGAGCCGCATGCGGCTCTTCCGCTGCTGTTCTGCGGCTCCATGAGCTGAGCCGGGGGCCCCATCTTCGCCCGCCCTGCAGGAAGCAGGGTGGGCGCATCACTCGCCCGCGGCCGGCCAGGCCGCGCCGCGGGCTTTGCCTCTTGCCCGCCCTGCTGATTGCGGGGCGGGCGCTTTCCCGGCGGCCGGACAGGCCGAGCCACTGGTCCCCTCTTCGCCCGCCCTGCAGGAAGCAGGGCGGGCGCATCTCTTGCCCGCGGCCGGCCAGGCCACGCCACGGGCTTTCCTCCCACCTGCCTTGCTGGTTGCCCTGCAGGGGGGTGAGCGGGGGAGGGTGAGCCAAATGGCTCTTTGAGCGGAAAAGGTTCCCGACCCCTGAGATAAGGGGAATGGACTTCTCTCTAAACCACAGATGTCAAACCCGCGGCCCTCCAGATGTTATGGACTACAGTTCCCATCATCTGCCAGCATCATGCTGGCAGGGCATGATGGGAAGTGTAGTCCATAACATCTGGAGGGCCGCGAGTTTGACACCTGTGCTCTAAACGGTGCCACCCAGATGACTTTAAGGGCGAGGCAAGATTGAGGCGTCTCCACTGTGTGCTCATAACGGTAAAAATACACTTGAAGAGAGCCCAATTAAACCGTGCTTGTTAAAATATATATAATTGGCAGCAGGAATTCCTGGTTATCAAGCATTGCTCTTGTTACTCTTTCTGCGGAAGGCTTTCGTGGAGAGATTCTGGGCCAATTTCCTGTCAAATTATGAAGAGGATACATATGGTAATACCGACTGTCTTGTCACTGTTCTTTGAGCTCGTCACAACATTTCCCACAAAGGAGCGGGTCCCCCCACACACACACGCGCGTGCACACATGCACTCACCTTCCCTCCCCCGCAACCGCGTCCCCCGTTACGTTCAAAATGTCACACGCAGTGTTGACAAGATATGTGCAGAGTTGTTTTGTGAGAGTTGCTTTCCCTTCTGACAGCGTTCGCGCCCCGGGAAGGGGCTGTGTGTGTCTGTCTGCGTCAGCGCATAGAAGCATTAAATGAGCAGCTCTACGAGGAAAGCTTGGCTCCTGTATTCTGTGGCTCTGTCAAGCGGAATCCGCACTGTGGTCTTGAAAGAGAAAAGCCCTTTCTCGGCTTTATCCTTAGGCCCGTAGCTAGACGCCTTGTACTAAGAAGAGTTTGGAAGAAGAAGAGTTTGGATTTATATCCCCCCTTACTCTCTTGTCAGGAGACTCAAAGGGGCTTACCATCTCCTTTCCCTTCCCCCCCTCCCCCACAACAAAGACCTTGTGAGGTGGGTGGGGCTGAGAGAGCTCTGAAGAACTGTGACTAGCCCAAGGTCACCCAGCTGGCGTGTGTTGGAGTGCACAAGCTAATCTGGTTCACCAGATAATCCTCCACAGCTCAAGTGGCAGAGCAGGGAATCAAACCTGGTTCCTCCAGATTGGAGTGCACCTGTTCTTAACCACTACACCACGCTGGCTCTCTAAGAGGAGCTGAAAGCTATATCAAGTTGTCCAGGGCAGCTAGGAACACATTGTGTTTTCTTTTTAATGCCATTAAAAGTCATTGAATTGAAGGATAATAATGGTTGAGGCTAATGCATGGTGTAGTGGGTAAAAGCAGTAGACTGTAATCTGGAGAACCAAGTTTGATTCCGCACTGCTCCGCATGACTCTGGTGAGTTGGATTTGTTTCCTGACTCCTCCACATGAAGCCTGCTGGGTGACCTTGGGCCAGTCACAGTTCTCTCCGAATTCTCTCAGCCCCACCTCCCTCACCAGGTGTCTGCTGGGAGGAGAGGAAGGGAAGGAGTTTGTAAACCCCACTCCCCCTTCCAGCAAATAAATTTGGGGCACATCTGGGTCACACACAAAAAACCTGAGTGAGAGCATTCCCACCGTTTGGCTTTATCCCAAGCGTCAAGATCGAGG
Source organism: Sphaerodactylus townsendi (assembly GCF_021028975.2). Taxonomy (NCBI): domain Eukaryota; kingdom Metazoa; phylum Chordata; class Lepidosauria; order Squamata; family Sphaerodactylidae; genus Sphaerodactylus; species Sphaerodactylus townsendi. Next base: position 28,110,392 of record NC_059440.1, read on the forward strand.
TAACGTCCAAATGTCATGCTTCGTGCCTTGGACAGAGAGGATTCTTGTTCTCACAAGAGTCGGCCGCAATTAACTGGTTGGTCTTCCCATCACATTGGACAGAGAACGTGGCCACCCCTATGGCATTGTTCTTGTGAGAATGAACTGTTCTTTCTCTGTCCTGTCCCGTTCTCTCAATATTTTTAAAATCTTTAGGGGAAGGTGTGGTGTGTTTTTCTCTACCCCCAACTCCCGCATATAAAGCAATTCTCGCAAGCAACCGTTCCCCCTTCTGTTGTGGCCGTTGGGTGCAGTAATGAAATCAGAGCTGAGCTGTAATTCTGGTGCTGGAGGAACTGAAAGCATTCGGACAAAGGGGAGAACTTTCTTCAACCCCCCCCCCCCTGTTTTTTTGCCTGTCTCTCTCAGGAATCGGAGCTCCAGTGTTGCACAGATACGATGGAGGTGAACACTACCTGCCTAGCCAACAGCCAGTGCAGTCCAGGTAGGGGAACCAAATTGTCCTGGCACCAAGGTGGTCGTAGTGAATGTGAAGTTGATGGCAGTGACCAGTAAAGCCGGTGGCTTCTCTCAGAAGAATGGGGTGGTCAGATTGGCTTCTAATTGAGCAGGTCTGGCCCCAGGCACAGCTAATGCGGGGCAGAGGTTTTGGGAAAACGGGGTGGGAAAAGGGGGGAGGGAGCTGGAAGCAATTGTTGGGAGAGTGAATTTGTGTTGGTTGTGAAAAGTGGCTGGAAATAGGAGTCTGAAAACAGAAAGAAAGGTCCTTGTCCCGCATACCTCAGTACCTAGTATTGGCACACCAAGGTTCTAGCTTAACCTGTTCCATAGAAAGATGATAGTTCAGTCAGCTGAGGTGCAGTGGTTGAGAAAGTTCTATGCTCCCACGTTAGAATATAGCCCCAAACAAATATGAGAATTATAATTCATTGCTACGCACTGCCTTTATCAAAACCATTATTTTGTGCATTGCGGAACACGGTACTTTGATGCAACGACATTTGTGCCGAAATGTATTTTTACTTTCAAATGGAAGGGAGAGCAGGGCTAGGTAGGTGCCAGGACCCAGGCAGAGCATCCTACGACAAAGAAGGTCCAGCAATCTTTGTTCTGCGGTGGAGGAATATACAATCTACTATCATCTTTATGTGAAACAGAGTATATTCTGTGTCACCTTGGGCCTGTCCTTCACTCTCTGTCTGACCTATCTTTCCAGGTTGTTTAGGAGTATAAAGTAGTGCTTATGCACCACCCTCAGACTCTGAAGGAAGAGCAGGATAAAAACAGGCCCATCTTCTAGGGTGTTGTTGTGGGATTTCCGGGTTGTATGACCGTGTTCCAGTAGCATTTTCTCCTGATGTTTCGCCTGCCAACAGATGCAGGCGAAACGTTGGAAGAAAATGCTACTGGAACACAGCCATACAACCCCGCAAACCCACAAAACCACTCTAGTGATTCTGGCCGTGAAAGCCTTCGACAATATAAGGATCCATTTTCCCTTGCTGAGTTTATTGTCAAGTAGCAAATTTGCCAGGCAATCCCATAGGCAAGAAGCTAGCTGTCTTTCCCCTTGGTCGTTCTCCAGAGTCACCTCTTAGCCAAAGGGAGAACAGATTACTGTTGGGAAATACAACTTTGTGTGTGTGTTTTTAAGTGAGGCAGCAACCTTTGGCAAACGGAGGGGGGGGGTCTCTGAGCCCTCAGATGAGCGACTCATCAGCTTTTTATTCCTTTCCTTGCCCCTCACCCAAGCTAACCCAGCTAATGATGCTTCCCCTCCCCTGCTGCACAAAGCAATTTAACGCAGAGACACAAAATGGTTGCCAATAAATTTCAGATTTTCAATTTTTCACATCCATCCTCGAAAGGTTAATCTGTCACAGTCTCTAGTGTCAGTAAAAGAGCTTTGTTGTCTTTCCTGCCTTCCTCTTTTTTTTTGTTTAGTACTGTCAGAAATCTTTTCCCTCCCACGAGGACCTTTTTTATGTTTAGATTAAATGTCAGATGTAATTTATCATCAAGGGCATCTAACGTGCGGCTTCCCGCCAAGGGACAACCATACGGCAGCATTTGGCCTCCCAGTCTCTGCCGCGTTCTTGATATCCTTGATGCAATAATTGATCCCCGTTTGGCTCCAGCCTCGGAGGCAGCTGTTTTGTTGGGTGGAGTTTTGGCTCCCTGGCCCCTTTAAGCTCTTAAAATCCAATAGATTTGCACAGCTTCAGCGGCTGACTGAAAATCATTAGCTTTTTTTTTATTTTGCCAAAAAAAATGTATGTGCATAACGAGGGAAAGGAAAGGGTCCTTGAAATGTATGTGCATAATGAGAGAAAGGAAAGGGTCCTTCAGATTTCAACCTTAGGAGGGGCAGAAGTTATTTTTCCTCAGCTGCCTTGCTGGATTAGACCACCCATTTTGTTCCCATTGGTCAACCGGGCATATACGGAGCCAAAGGCAAAAACGATTGTGATGCAGGATTTGAGCTCAGGTGACCAGGTTCGAATCCCCACTGCTGCAAAACCTGTGAGGTTTTAACAGGCCGGTTGCTGTCTCTCGGCCTAGCCTACCTTGCGGGATTGTCGTGAGGGTGAAATGTGGGTTTAGCCTCTTGGCACAAGAGCCGTTTCTGGGGTGCACAAGAGCCGTTTCTGGGTCCAGAGTTCTAGGCATGGCACAAAGAGAGCTCTTTCAGGAGTCGGGCCAGGATAGGAGCCATCCAGCAAATGAAGCAAAGCCGGTTCTGGATGGCACGCAAGGGAGCTGCTTGGTTGCTTTCCTTTCCTGAAACATCTGACCTGCATTTTCCTCTGTGCAGGCTGCTACAGGCGGTGGAACGAAGACGGCAGCAGCAGCTGCATCAAATGTGAGAACGAAACAGTCCCTGCCACACCGGCTTACAATCTTACTGACTGCCCAATTGGTGAGTCCCTGGATTCCCCATCCTTTGTGTGTGTGTCCCCCCCCCCAGCAGTTGCACAGGGGACTGGGGTTTTTTTGGAGGGTGGAGAGGAGAGTGTCTCAGAAGAGGCCTCGAGAGTAAGCATCTCGCCTTTGGTTTCTACTCTGGAACTCTACGATTCCCCCGTTCCTAGACCTTCCTGTCAACTTTATCCTATTCTGAAGGACTGTATAAATGTTACTCAGTATTGAGCACCCAGTGGAATGGAAGGCCACAGGGCAGATTCCAGAGATGAGGACGGTTTCCGAAAGAGGGCGAGTGTCGCACAGGGCGGAATGGACTGCGTCTCTTCAGACTCGATGAGGAAGGGATCCCCTGTGTTCCCTCAGATTTAGAAACAAAAATGGGAAACGGGCACGCTAGGAGGAAGAAAGTTCCAGCCTATCCATGTCATGCTAGCTTTCTGCTTGCCTGGAGGGTTTATTATAATATGGGTGCACTCAAAAAATTGCATCTGCTACACCTGTAGACAAAGTTTCTGTCTTGATTATGCATAAGCAAAACTACTCCTTGACTGTGCAGCTTTTCCCTGCTGTCTTACAGGTGATGACAGAGGAATGAATCCCCAAATTAATTCCACTAGCCTGTCCCCAGTTCCAGTGAGTACAGGTGAGTATGGCTGAACAGACTGTATCTGGAGACACTTAAATCCCCGAGTCAATATCCGGAGATCCAGGCAGCGAGAGCTTCTGTATGGGAAGGCACCAGGACTTGGGGCTTTAAAGCTCAGTCCTTCTCATTAACAGCTACGAGTATCCCATGTACAGCAAAAGCCTTTTCAGCTTTCTCAGGTTTTAAATAAATCTCTTTATTTAAGTAAACACCTATACCACAGATGGAGACAACCAAGGGCCCTGTATAGGAAAGGCGCTATCTCTGTTAAGCTGAATGTTTTGCTTCGTCTGGTCACAAAACCAAGAAGGAAACACGCCCGGTGGGTTGTTTTTATCAGTCTGCATCCAGGTATTTTGAATCTACCGCAGGACCAGAGGTAATGAATCCTGCTTGCTCAGCTCATCTCTCCTAATTTCTCTCCCCCCTCTCCCCCCCCCCCACCCGCACAGGGAGACCAGAAGTAGCCGTTTCTCTCATCTTTGGGACGTTTTTTATCAGCCTCTTCCTCATAATGTGCGTCGCTTCTTTCTTCTACCTCAAACGTGCTAATAAACTTCCAAACCTCTTCTACCGACGAAGCAAAGGTAATCTTATTTTCCTTCACCTTGAAGAACCATAGTAAAAAAAATCCCTTCCAAATCAGACTAAATTCAGCATTCTGTTTCAGTTCAGACGTTTCTCTTAGTGTTCCTTCCAATAATGTGTGTCCTGGTATACTGCCTCTGGTTGTGGAGGATCTGTTCCTAACTAATGAGAGCTACCTTGCTGGGTGAGACCTGCCATAGTTTCCAGGGCCCAGTGTTTTGTTTGCCCCTGAGACCAAGAATCAGCACCCAGCACCAGGCAGTCTTGTCTTCAATGATCCACAATAAGGGGGGCGGGAGGGGGGGGGTTGGGGTTTACAACAAGAGTCAGAAAGTCAGTGGAAGTTGCACAATGCAAGACCAGCAGTCCCAAAAGACTGTATCAATTCAAAATTTTTACTAAACAATGTACATTCTCAAGCTGATAACTATATACGTTCTTGGGCAGTTGAGAGACTGTTGTGAGAACGAACTCCGGGGCGAATTATGGGAACGTTTTCTGTTTTGAAACGTTGATGAACATTGAATGTATCACGAGCCTTCGAAGGCGCGTTGAAGCCAAGCACGCGCGGGAGACTGGGTAGCTCGTGCTTGTTTGGCATCTTCTTCTGCTATTATATCAGAGAAGCTACGACTTGTCTAAAGAACATCTGCTTAGACCAGACCAGAGAAGAGTTGACTCTGGGATTGAGTTCATGTCCTGCTTTGATGGCATTCGACTTAAAGGATACTTCTCCTGTGTACAGTTTTTTGGTTTGATGCTTTGATGAAGCTTGTCAGAGGGCTCTTTATGTATATAGCCGTTAGTTTGAGAATGTACGTTGTTTAGTAAAATTTCAAACTGATACAGTCTTTTGTGACAGCCGGAGTTGCATTGTGCAATAGCCATTGGCTGTCCCCGTCTTGTCTACAAGGGTTGCAACTAAAATTTTCTGCTGGAGCCATTCTCAAAGTTGCTAAATACTTTTTTTTTGTACTGTTTTAACCACTTTAGCATCTGTCGTGCAGTCTGCTGAATCAGTAAGTTGGGAAAAAAACCATTTGTTAGTTGACTTGATATATTTTCTCGTTGATCCTCGTCGCCTTACTTGCTTATTCTACTGACTTCTTTTGTTGCCTGATTTGTTTTGCTTTGTTCTGATTGTCTTGGCCGGTTTTGCTTTGTTGTGAACCAGCAGCTCAGGAAAGGCAGCGTACAAGTTTCCTAAATTAGCATGCTGAAGCGCGAACGCAGGCTGCAATCTCGGTGTAGAGGTTTAGGTGTAACTTCAGTGTCTCCAGCGTGGTGTAGTGGTGAAGAGCAGGTGCACTCTAATCTGGAGGAACCGGGTTTGATTCCCCGCTCTGCCACTCGAGCTGTGGAGGCTTATCTGGGGAATTCAGATTAGCTTGTGTACTCCAACACACGCCAGCTGGGTGACCTGGGGCTGGTCACAGTTCTTCAGAGCTCTCTCAGCCCCACCCACCTCACAGGGTGTTTGGGGGGGGGGGAAGGGAAAGGAGATTGCAAGCCCCTTTGAGTCTCCTTACAGGAAATAAAGAGGGGATATAAATCCAAACTCTTCTTCTTCTTCTAAATCCTCACCTGACATTTTAACCACCATGCCACGCTGGCTCTCAAAATGTTAATTTCTGGGATTAGGCAGACCTCTGGTCATAGACTGAATTAGCGCTTGGCAGTGGTGGAAAGTAACAGTCGTAGAAGGACCGTGCCACATTCCCCACCCCCCACCCCAATGTTAAATTGGCTCTTCTTTACACCCAGGAAACCCAAAGAGACATTTTATCTCGCCTTTAGTGAGAAACTCACTATCGGCAAACTTTGCAAACCCCAGCCTTCTTTCTGTCTTCACAGGCGTCGATGTTATCTCCACCTTCTTCAGGTAAGAATCACTCTCAGCTGCAGCGCTCAGCTTCCAATTAATACTGCAGTCAAACATCAGCAAGAAGCAATAAAATAAAAACCCTTCCTTAGAAACAACCCCTTTCAAGAGGTGTGTGCTTTCAGGTTGCGCTTTGGACGATGCAAATTGGCTTTCCTTTCTTTAAGACGATCCCACAGTATAGAGAGAGAGGGGGAAAAGAGGGAAACGGTCTGGACCATTTCAGCCACATTAATGCTGCTAATCAGGTGTCTCTCCCATCATAAACGGGGGAAAAACTATATTGCCTCGTGAAAAGTTACCTTTTTTTCCCGTTAACTGCACATTTGGCACTTAAGGAGATATGGTTTAAAAATAGATGGATTCCAGGCAGTGAAGGATTTTTATCGGTGCTCAAAAAAAGAGAATTACCGAGCTAGGCTGGTGGAGGCTGCTCACGGCTCGGGCTGTCTGGAAAGTTCCCCAGTGGCTCGTTGTGCGACTTGGTAGATTGAAACACGCCGCGCCACTTGAAGCGGATGGCGCGCTGAATGTGAAAACTACAGGGGGCGATTTGATTTCTTCCCCGCCCCTTTCTTTTTCTTTCTTTATTGGAACACTTTTAATAAGCATGCGAAGTTGAAGACCGGCCTTTCTGTCGGTGTTACCTGAAGTGCGTTGTCTAATCATAATGTCTACCTTTTGCAAAAAGAATTGTTCTCAGGAGTCCTTCGGTTGGTACTCAAGTTTTGGAAATTAACCCAAGGACAGGTGAATTGTTCTGTCTTTAAAGTCAAAGAGGCATAGCTTACTTTTCCCCCACCCGCTTTCAGAGCTCAGTGCTGCCAGGGTATTTTTAAAGGGTTAATTTTGTTTGAACGTAAAACGTGCTTAAATAATCGACAGGCCTGATGCTTATGCTAACATCAAATTCATTTCTTTCCCTTCCTGATGTTAACTTTTTTTTTAAAAAATGCCACTAATTAGAACTCTCACCAACAACAAAAAGTGTTTGCATTAAGCTCCGCAAAAGCTGATAACAACAGTGCCTTTTTGTTGATCCTTGCAGTACGCAAGCCCCGCTACGTCAGAAGAGACCGGTCGCTCATGACGCCTGGCTCCAGCACAACCATCTCTACCGAAACGAGGGTCAGCAACGTGTAGGGGCTGGTTTCGCCCACCAGGATTTGTAAATACTGGCACAGCTGGAGAAATTTGGACACCAACTTCAGCCAAGCGCCAGGAGCAACACCCAAAATAGCTAGCCGCGAAGGGGAGAAAGATGAGTTGGTCTGTCCGCAGAGAACAGGCTTGGGTCAGCAAGCAGAGAATGAAGAAATGTGAATACTGAGTTCCTCCTCAGAAGAGAGCCAGTTCTGTGAGTGGCTCCCAGTGGAGCTGCCGAGTGGATTTTCCTTTTGGTCTGTCGGGAGAATCCGCTCCTTTGGGGGACGGTGCAGGTACGACGGGCAACGTCCCCTGGACCACAATCACCTTGCCGGCTGTTGAAGTGGAGCCCACGGCACAGTTGGGCGACACAGTTGGGTGGGCTGCCACGCAGCGCCCGTTTTTTGTTAACACAAAGTGCCACGTTTTGATGCTTGCGGGGAGGTGTTGGGAGCCTCAAAGGCTCTGTGCCCTGGCCAGAGATCACTCCGCCCCATTTCCCCATCCCTTTTGAGTTGGTTTTGAGCGAGGCCTTAAGTACATGGCAGTTCTGGCCATCAGTTTAGCTGATGGGGACAGCTTTGATTCCTTCTGCCCCATTTCCCCCCGGGCTCCAGTCTGCATTTCCTCTGCTCTTTTGCAGTGCAGGATTGACCTGGAATTGCACAGCCAACTGCTTTAACTCCCAGGGGTAGGTCTACTAGGTGTTGATGCTTGTAGACTGTCCAGTGCTCCGCACAGCTAAGCAAGGTGGGTATTTGGGGGAGTTTAGGACCAAATGTGAGTGAATAAGAAGTCAGTCTAGCAGCCACTGATCCCTGGATGTGGAGGAATTCGCGCGCTGGAATGGTTGATCCATTTCAGCTTCTCCTTTTCATTTCCCCCGCCACCATCATGGCTGCCCTAGACAAGACCTGGAGCCTCTCTGCTTCTGCTAGTCATGGTAATGCTGAAGCATCCTTTGGTCTCTCAAGTCCTCTTACTCGCCTCACTGTTAGACAGTGTTCTGCACAGATTCCCCAGCCCAGGTTCCCCCCCCCCCCCATTTGCCTTCTTCCAAAGCTCAGTAGTTTCTTTCCAAAGGAGGCCCACGCCAAGCGGATCAGCGGGATCTCGTACAAAGAAGGCTTTGGGGTCCAAGGTAACGCAAAGATGCTCTTTTCTTTGACGGAGTCTATTTTTGATGACTTTTTGTAAAGTACTTTTCTCTCGATTGAAATCCCTCTTCCAGGGATAGTGGGTGCCTTCCGTTTTTAATTTTATTTTTCTAAAGAAAAAAAAAGGTTTCGATCTGACTTGGGCCAAACAGAGCGGGACGGAACTTGCAAGGGTGAAGCAGCAATCGCCTTTTGTGGGTGGCAAATTCCACGTGCCGACGTCGAGACCTGGGCTAGAAATGAACTCCCTGCCCCCAGAGAAAACCTTTCCGAATTATTTGCCTGGGAGCCCCAGGTGCAGTTTTTACCAAAGGCCAACCCTTTTTTGTGGGGCTGTACCATTTCTGGCTGTAGGGGGGTGGTGGTTCCTATGGCTGAATGCTTCAGCAGACAAATTATGTTGAAGGGAAAGAGTCTAGTTCAGATGACTCCGTTATACTTGGTAGGAACGTTACCACCCAAAGTGGTGAACTCCAGACCGGGCTTTAATGCCACCTCTGCTGTTTGTAATGTGGGCTTATGTAGGGGTAGGAAACCTTTCCACCCAAAGGATACCAGTCTAGCTGCGGGAGACAACCCCGTCTTCCTTTCATGCCCGTGTGCGGCGTTCTCTCCAGCGCAGGTGTCATTTTCTTGCCGGAGGAGTGTGTTTGTTTTTTGATGTCCATGAACCTTTTGACCCAACCTCCTTGGCTCGCTTGCATTTTCCCCATGGCTATCCTCCCCACCCCAAGATGGATAATTTAAGTGGGGATTTGCTGGCAGAGGTTGCCGAACGCATTTGCGGGGAAATGCCGTCACTATGAAAAGAGGCGGGGCAAAGAATTGCGGCTGGCGGGAGCGGGGCCGTCTTCTCCTCTTGCACATTTTTTCCATTTAATTTAGATTTTTGAAAAAGGCACGACTTTGACGCCAGCCGTTGTTATGTACAAATTGCAGTCAGGAACTGTGTGTGGCTTCACCCTTCCCTCCCAACGTGTGTAATGATTGTAGGGAACGTAAGAGCTGTGTGTGTTGTTGTTTTTTCTTCTTAAGGGGAAAGTTTTACTGTGTTAAACTGGTATGTGTGTGTTTTATCACGCCATTCAAAGCAGGGAAAGCCGCCTCCTTTGGCCCGTCTCAGGCAGGGAAGTGGCTCGTGGTGGCCACAAGGGGGCGCTCTTCGCCGGGTAGAATCAGCTGCTAAACTTTATTTTGCACTGTGTTGGGTCCAAGGCAGAAAGTGTTGTATATTTTTTGTTCTTCCCTTTTTCCCCCCTAATTGCTTTAATAAAAGTTGTGTGGATTCATTTGGAGGCGGGGGATTTGTGGCTTTATTACCGACCTGACCTAACCTGGTGAGCCTTAAGCCGGGAGATCACCACGGATGCTCCAAATCACCCCTGAATATCTCTTGCCGTGACACAGAGATCCCCGTAAGTTGGCTGTGGTTTAACAACACTTTCCTACCGCCCTCGCCCCCCCCCCAGGGCCAGTCTCTGTGAGGAGCAGAATCGGCCGGTTGGAGCTTTTCTCGCATAGTCCCTCTTCTAGGATGCAAATCCGAAGCTCGAGCGTCCTCTCAGGACTGGAAACTGCTCACCGTATAGACAAGCAGCACATGAGACCCAGCCAAGCGATGTGCCAAATTCGAAGCTCAGGTGATACGGAGGACTGCGTGCAGAGGTGGGATCCAACCAGTTCTCCCCACTTCTCTAGAAGTGGTTACTAATTTTTTCTGAGTGCCGAGAAGGGGTTACTAAAGCCACCTCCCTGCCCAACAGGGACTGGAGGTGCGTGTGTGTGGCCGTGCCACTGTTTGAATCCCACCACTATCGGAACCTGTTATTAAAATTTTTGGATCCCACCACTGGCTGCGTGCCAGAGAGGGCGAGTGGCTGTTCTTTCCCGGTGAGCACAAAAGAAGAAGAGAAGAAGAAGAGTTTGGATTTATATCCCCCTTTCTCTCCTGTAGGAGACTCAAAGGGGCTGACAATCTCCTTGCCCCCTCACAACAAACACCCTGTGAGGTGGGTGGGGCTGAGAGAGCTCCGAGAAGCTGTGACTAGCCCAAGGTCACCCAGCTGGCGTGTGTGGGAGTATACAGGCTAATCTGAATTCCCCAGATAAGCCTCCACAACTCAAGCAGCAGAGCTGGGAATCAAACCCGGTTCCTCCAGATTAGATACACGAGCTCTTAACCTCCTACACCACTGCTGAGGAGGAGTTTGGATTTATACCCCACCTTTCTCCTGTAAGGAATCTCAAGGTGGCTTACAAGCTCCTTTCCCTTCCTCTCCCCACAACAGACACCTTCTGAGGTGGTGGGGCTGAGAGAGTTCTGAGAGAACTGTGACTAGCCCAAGGTCACCCAGCAGGAATGCAGGAGTGCAGAAACACATCTGGGTCTCTCTCAGCCCCACCCACTTCACAGGGTGTTTGTTGTGGGGAGGGGAAGGGAAGGGAGATTGTAAGCCCTTTTGAGTCTCCTTACAGGAGAGAAAGGGGGATGTAAATCCAAACCCTTCTTTGCAAAAGCCATTTTGTAGCAATTAACCCAACAATTTGGGGGGCTCACTCCCACTGTGAAGGCTACATTAAAAGTGTGTTGTCAAAACTTGAGATGATAGAACAGTATTCTAAGCTCAGTGATATTGTGGGAGACAAGACTTCCTTGTAGGGAGACGATCAAAGACACCTATATGTACATTTGTCATTTAACCAGCTTGTGCCCAAAACTTAATGACCCCCATCAGTAATGACAAGCGCCAAGTCCCCTTCCTCGGCTGAGAGCTTGAAAAAACAGCCACCAAACCACAGAAGGGTAGTGAGCGGGCGCCTTATTCTGCATACCTGAAAGAAGTTGTCTTGTTTCTAAGAAAAGCAGTCGTGACACGAGCGAGCGGCGCGCTGCACGAAATGTGACGGGCAAAATTATTTTAAGACAATAAGTTGTAACGGCAGCGGGCGGGCGGGGAGGCTGATGCCCAATTATGCTCTCTTCAGAATTCCTCCTGCCAGCGATCTGACACTCCGGCTGAAGCAAAACGGAGTAGGAAGCACGCGCACACAGCACTCTCGTCAAATAAACAGGAGCATCTCTGTGGCTCCTTGCAGGGGGGGGCTCGCAGCATCCTTTTCAGGGAAGCTCTGGAACAAAACAACGCAGCCCTCGTTGAAAGGAAAATGTCATTTCGAGAAGCAGCCGGCAAACTATTTTGTCGTTTAAAAAAAAAGACGATTCCGCTGAAGTGCGTGTTGCGTTCACACATTATGCTGCAGCGCGGCTGGCTTCCAAGTAGTTTATGGTTGGGGGGAGTAGAGATGTTTCACAGAAGAGTTGGAAAAGGCCACCAGGGCCATTAAGTTCAACCTCATGCCGTGCAGGACGACACAATCAAAGCGCCATCCGGCCTCTGTTTAAAAACTTCCAAAGAACGAGACTCCACCACCCTCCGAGGCAGTTTAGATGGCGGTGAATCACAATGGCGGTCCTAAAGCCAGGCGCATGGAAGATACCCCCCTCAGGCCCTAGCTGTGCTCAAACAACAAGAGATCTCTGTCAAACAGCTGGTGTCTAAGTCATTCCCAGTGGGACAGAAATATTTCACACCAGCAATTGTGGAACAAGAGCAAGGAGCTTCCTAGAAGAACTGACAGGGCAGGAGCTTGCCAAAGGCAGTTCTGAGCCAGCACCGTAAGATTAGAGCCGCCGCTTAAAAGGATAATCCCAAATGTGATCTTGCCAGCCGATTCCAACAGAGCAGGGAACTAATTCTAACAGAGCAGAACAGAGTCTTTGTGGCTCGGATTCCATCACTGGGGCTTGGCCTATACTCCATAACAAAAGGGATGAATTATGTCTCGCAGCAGTGGCGTAGTGGTTTAAGAGCAGGTGCACTCCAATCTGGAGAACCGGGTTTGATTCCCCGCTCTGCCACTTGAGCTGTGGAGGCTTCTCTGGTGAACCAGATTAGCTTGTGTGTTCCAACACATGCCAGCTGGGTGACCTTGGGCTAGTCACAGTTCTTCGGAGCTCTCTCAGCCCCACCTACCTCAGAGAGTGTTTGTTGTGGGGGCGGGGGGAGGGAAAGGAGATTGTAAGCCCTTTTGAGTCTCCTTACAGGAGAGAAAGAGGGGATATAAATCCAAAATCTTCTTCATAAACGGGATCTATTTTCTCGCTGGCCCATAGCTGGGAAACCAACTGCATGTCCAGACTGGAGATGTATTTTCTGCCAAGTTGGAAGGCTGGGAGGGCTCAATGGGTCTGTGTTCAAGTATAGCATTTTTAGATAATGGCTCCCCTACACAACTTCTAAATTCATTTGAGCAGGACCGTATGGCCCATTATTTATTTTTTCTAACCAATCCCCACTCAAGGAGAGCCATTACAATTGCTAGATTTAACATCTTGCCGTCTGCCCTGCTAAATGGCAGGTTCAATAACCTAGAAAAAAATCTAAAAGGTTATGTAGTTGCAATACCAATCAAGTCGAACCGTTGGCTTACCAGCTATTACATTGCACTAAATTTGCCAAAATTGGATCTAAACATGTCAATTTATACCCTCTCTTCCAATCTGAGTTAACAGATTCGATTAGATTATTTTTCCTGCAGAACAACTTTGATTCTGTTTTTTTGTGAAGACGTTGCAAGCGTTGTTATGGAGGTAATTCAGAGTCAGTAATGATTTGTATTTATCTGATGGCACCTTTCTTTGCTTAATGTTTTTAGTGTTTTCTTCTATTTTGTCTGTGCCAATAAAGGCTTTGCTTGCTTGCTGATAATGGTGGTAAACCGGCAAAGAGCCTAGAGTGGCCTGAACAGTCTTCATTAGGGGAGGATGACCATGATGCAATGTATCAGGAAATGACTTGACAGAGAGCCACGTTCGAGGAATGCTCCCCTCCCCCCGCCCCCCTTGATGACAGATTTGGAGTTTGGGTCTCGGGAAAGTTTCCCTGCACTTTGCAGAATGGAGGATGAGGAGTGTTTCTGGATCTTGGCCAGGTTCTACCACTTCCTTCAGGCACAAAGCTCAAGGTGATGAGGGCGTCATCTCCAGGGGGAATCAATAGTGAATGAAGCAGGAAACGTTGGAAGGGCAAATGAGGACCAGTTTCCCTTGGAAAACAGCCAACCGTTTGGCCAATTGTGGCACCTACTATTCTTACATCTTATTTTTTCATGAGAGGGATAGGATTTCAATTTTTTGGGTTGTTTTTTTTAAAGGTATTAGTTAAATTTCAAAAGCAGCTTTTGGATATGTACCGAATTTCAAAATTTGAATGAGTTGTACAATGTTGATCCATTTTAAAATCTGGACAAAATGTGTGAACTCTAATAGACGCTCCTGGGTCTGTTGAATAGATGCAGATCTGCTTGTAAACTCTGATACGCACTCCTGGTTCTGCTAAGTGGATCCAGATTTGCTGGCAGAAAAAAAAATCATGTCAGGCTGTACCACAAATGTAAAAATAGTACAGACAGGAAGAGAGGGTTTTAGCCTAACCTACTCCCTGACTTTCGTTTGAAAGGTTTTTTTAAAAAATTTAATCCTCTTAATTTCCTTTTCATTGAAGCAATTTCTAGGGTGGATTCCAGTTCTGAAAACAAGAAGCCAATAAAACACGCAAAAAAAAATTAAAATTCAAGACAAGAAGACTGTAAAATAGAAAAGACCACCCAGCATTAAAATAATAAATCCTTATTAAAAAGTAATTTGTTTGAAAATAATAAAATAAAACCCATTCTTTAAGAGAACTCCCAGCAATCCAAGCAACAGACCATACTGCAAAAGCCAAGGCAAATTATCAAGGGCAAAACAGTGAAATGGAAACTGAGCCAGGTTAAAAAACATCTGAGTCTGGTATGGGAAAAGCATCAGTTTTGATCTGCAGAAAAGGTGCCACTGTGGGAAAGACCCTGCTAGTCTTCCAAGAGCAGTTTACTTTGCTGTTTGGAGGAACACTGAAACATATGAACAGTTGTATGAGCCCCACCCCATAGTTTAAAGTGGTATAGCCCAACCCAGAGAAGCCGCTTCAAGGTCAGCAAAGTCTTTGGGGCAGAATGAAACCGAGCCAACGGACAGCCCGCTTTGGAGTTCAACTTGTTAGTGTTTAACTTAGTAGTTTGGTGTGGAGCGTGCACACCATCTGCTGCCTTGGTAACAAGGTTTTGAGTGTGCACTGAGCGGCGGAGAGGCTTAGGGGCGTGCGGTTTTCCATGTGATGCAATAAACTTTGGGTCTGATTAGCATACACCTGCTGTCTTCAGAGTTGATCCATTCATAGCAAAGGTCAGGGCATCATTTTGCCCAAGGTGGCTTTATAGAAATGTCAAGGAACGGGAATGAGCAAATTAACCACCCTTCGCTGAAAAGTGCAAATAACCTCTTAATCTTTCATGATAAAAACTCATAACTAAAAAGCCAATCTCAAACAGATTTGTGGAGTGAGAGAACTCTGGAGTGGCTCACTTCAGTCTGCAGCTGGGAGAGGCATATTTTCAGAGCGCCCTCCCTCCCCCCATTTAAAAACACATCCACACATTTCTTTATTAAAATGGAATTTTCAAAGTTTGTCAAACCAGTTCGGCACCTAAGGAAACGAGGAGGCTGGTTATCAGGTCGACAACAGCGGAGCTCCAGAGAAAAAAAGATTTCAAGCCAACTGCTCACAAGATCTGGCCAGAGTTTGAATCCAGGGGCCAAATGACCTCCCAGGCCTGGCATAAAAATGATCTGCCCTAGGCCCTTCTATTCCAGGGGTAGGGAACCTGTGGCTCGAGACCTGCATGCGGCTCTTCTGCCCTTGCACTGCGGCTCCATGAGCCGAGCCGCCAGCTTCATCCTTGCCCGCCCTGCATGAAGCAGGGCAAGCGCACCAATTGCCTGTGGCTGTTGGGGCTGCGCCGTCGGCTTCCCCTCTCGCCCACCCCGTTCGAGCGGGTCGGGCCCTTTCCCAGCGGCCGGCAAGGCCAAGCCGCTGGCCCCATCCTTGCCCGCCCTGCAGGCAGCAGGGGGGGGGGCGCATCCATGCGTTTCTCAGAATGAGCGGAGTAAAAGGTAAAAAAAACCCAATTTATACAGTGTTATCTTTATTTTAAATGTCAAAAATTATTTGCTGCTCCAAGTGTTCTCTTTTCCCATGGAAAACGGATCCAAATGGCTCTTTGAGTGTTAAAGGTTCCCTACCCCTGTTCTATTCTGTTGGAACTTTACGCTGTTTCCTGCCTCAACCTACAGAGGGTTAGCCAGTGACTTGATAGGGACCTAGGAATTGACACCTTTACTCTACCATGCTGGTTCTATCCCTTTGATGTTAGACTGATACTCTCAGGGACTTCCTTCCGCCTTCTTCTCGACCACTTCTCCATCTTTCTTTCACCATGCCTAGAGGGAGGATGGGTGCTCCATGCATCCATCCCCATCCAGCTAGATTAGGATAACATAGTGACTCTACCTACCTACCTTTCTATCCAGAATGGAGTTCACTAATAAATACTCTTTTTATTAGATTAGAAACTACAACTGACTCCGACTTTCTTTTGTGCTAGCTTGCACGCATTCGGGAGCCTTCACATGCATGCACACGAGGTAAACTCCACTACCAGGAGTTAGTATTCCATACTCTTCAGTAAACATGACCCTTTTACAGACTCCAGGGAAGGTCAGCCTCAACCCCAGTCAACTCGCTGCTGTCTTTCCACCCCTTGTAATGTCTTTATGAACCATTGTAAAACCATTTTTTATGGTGCGAACAAGACGTCATCCATCTCTGGAGCATTGAAAGTTTGCTTACAAGAGAGCAGAACAGAGGAAGAGCCAGACCACTCCCTTTCTAAGTATAGCCAGCGTGGTGTGGTGGTTAAGAGCAGGTGCAGTCTAATCTGGAGAACCGGGTTTGATTCCCTGCTCTGCCACTTGAGCTGCGGAGGCTTATCTGGTGAACACAAGCCAGCTGGGTGATCTTGGGCTAGTCAAAGTTCTTCGGAGCTCTCAGCCCCACCCACCTCACAGGGTGTTTGTGGGGGGGGGTGGAGGAGGGAAAGGAGATTGTAAAACACCTTGAGTCTTCTTACAGGAGAGAAAGGGGGGGGGGAATATAAAAATCCAAACTCTTCTTCTCTTCCTCCTCCTTCTATAGCAGCTCCTTCATCAAGCTTTGGTGGTTGGTTGCCTGTGAAGGTGGTCATGCTCCACCATCCAGCTCCCAGGATTTGCACGTAGGTAGGAGGAGGACAGCTCAGTCATTCGGTTAGAGTTTGTTTGGGGCCATAAAAGTGCACTTGCAAAGGGGAATAACAAACAAATGATGGCTGAGCCCAAATTGACTTCTGGTTCTTTTATGATGTTGTATTGGGTGGTTGCCTTGCAACAAAACAAGGCAGGGGAAACTTGCTCTCCTGGTTAATTGCAAGCAGGACTTGGGCTGCATCGGTTGCAGCTTTTCTGCCTGGTAGAGAGATGCAGAAGGATAACAGCTTCGCCTGTGGAACAGGTGTAGTGGTTAAGAGCAGTAGACTCTAACCCAGAGAACCGAGCTTGATTCCCCACCCCTCCACATGAGCCTCAGACTCTTATTGGATGAACTGGATTTGTTTCCCTGCTCCTACTCATGAAGCCTGCTGTGTGACCTTCGAACTCTCTGAGCCTCACCGACTTCACAAGATGTCTGTTGGGAGGAGAGGAAGGGAAAGGGGTTTGTAAGCCACCTTGAGACTCCTTTTGGCTGAGAAAAGTGGGAAATAAATCCAAACTCTTCTTTCCCATCTGCCTAGCGTAGGGTTACCAGATTCAAGGTGTGTTTGGAGTTCTGCTGGTATTGCTGGTCAATCACTGGACTACAGAGATCACTTCCCCTAGAGGAAATGGGAACTTGGCAGGGTAGACTCTGGCATTACATCCCCGCTGAGCCTCTTTTCCTCCCCAACCTCCGCTGTCCCTCAAGCCCAGCCCCCAAATCTTCAGTTAACCCTGGCTTAGTCTGTTGCTAAAAGACCCCTTTGAGGGAAGGGACAGAAGTTAACATGACCAAAGGAATATCAGTACTACTAAATTGACTAAACCGCCATTTTTACTTTCTGTGTGCTCTGGTTGCTACAAATCTTGATCCTCCTTGATCTGAGATTGCAAATGCCTTAGCAGACCAGGTGCTTGGGAGCAGCAGCCGCAGAAGGCCATTGCTTTCACATCCTGCATGTGAGCTTCCAAAGGCACCTGGTGGGCCACTGCGAGTAGCAGAGTGCTGGACTAGATGGACTCTGGTCTGATCCAGCAGGCTTGTTCTTATGTGTGGAACGCTAGCAAAATCCTTAAAAGGGAATTTTTGGCATCTTCCCCAAACTACAATTCCCAGGATTTTTCAGGGAGAGCAGTCTAGCCCAATGATGGCGAACCTTTGGCACTCCAGATGTTATGGACTACAATTCCCATCAGCCCCTGCCAATTGGCCATGCTGGCAGGGGCTGATGGGAATTGTAGTCCAAAACATCTGGAGTGCCAAAGGTTCGCCACCACTGGTCTAGTCAATGAACATGGCACATCTCGAGAATTAATAGGGCGAGTTCGAGCTTCCAAGTCAACACTGCATTCTTTCACAGGTTTTGCATGTAGTGGGGGCTAGGTTTATTAGACTGGGATGCCATGTGCTGCAACTAAACCTGTTTGTCAGAGTGACAGTGTCTCTGCTCTAGCATGGGTCGGCATTAAATCATTGTCTCTTGTTTCTTCCCCGGTGGGACTTGTCTTGTTAAAACATTCACAGTATGAGCGGCTAGACATCATTCTTCAGGTTTGATTCCTTCCCCGGGGTCTCTGGAAATGAAACCAAATTTTAAATTAAATGAAACCCAATTGAATCGGCTATCTTCGGTCTCGCATCAAGACATGACGCCCGAGGCGCAGAATGCGGCTTTTCAGATTTTGCAGCCGCTGAAGCATTGATAACCTGTTTGTAGTACAATTACAGCTTTCTAGTATTCCTTTATTAACCCACAGCACACCCTCCCTCCTGGTTTTCGAATGGGTGGAAGATGGGTGGTGTGTAGTGTGTAGGGATACAACCAGGGGCATACTGCCCAGGGGGACATATGGGGTCAAATGTCCCTGGGATGCGGCCATTTAGTTAATCTGAGTTTTCCGCCCCCCACACCCCTCCTTCTTCCCCTGGGTCCATACACTGACTTCAAGACCTGGTGCAAAAAAAGTTTAGTTGTGGGGGAGGACATCCGTCCATATGGGGGGAGGTGGTGGAAAACTCAGATTTTGCACCAGGCTACATTTTCCCTAGCTACACTTCTGGGTACAACATGTGAAAGGTGGAGTGGAGCCTTCTAACCACTGTTTAATACCTAATGCCAATAAAGGTTATTGTGATTGTGATTGTGAGTGGAGCCTTCTGCAATGTCCGGATAGAGGAGATTGGCCAGTGATCTTTGGAAAGAGAATCATGACATTAAAGTGTCCTTGTTTGTGTGAAATATCGGGAGGGATTTTTCTTGGGACACCAAATGTGCCCTCACCTGGGTGGCCCACTAGCCCGATCTTGTCACATCTCGGAAGCTAAGCAGATTCAGCCCTGGTTGCTACTTGGATGGGGGACTTCCAAGGAAGGTCAGGGTCTCTTTGCAGAGGCATGCAACGGCAAGCCACCTCTGCCAGTCGCTTGCCTTGAAAACCCTACAGTTGACTGCGTTGGATGGCATTTTCCACCACCAGACAGATCCAGTGGTGGGATCCAAAAAATTTAGTAACAGGTTCCCATGGTGGTGGGATTCAAACTGTAGCATAGCGCCAATGGGGCTGGGCGGGGCATTCCGGGGGCGTGGCCGGGCATTCCAGGGGTGAGGCATTCCTGGGCGAGGCTGTGGCAAGGATGCAGCTGCTGTGCCGGTCCTTGGGCGGGAAACGAATGCACGCAGGCACAGGCTGCCACACACGCCGGTGCACCTCCTGCTAGACTGCTTCAAGTTCTGCACGCAATGCTGAGAGAAGGGGCAAAAATCACATGGCAAAATCACCAATTAGTAACCCCCTCTCGGCACACACAAATAATTAGTAACCTACTCTCGGGAACTTGTGAGAACGTGCTGGATCCCACCTCTGGTCAGATCCATGTGCAGGCTCTACTCCAAATTCCTCAAATTAGAGTCACATCCACACACCATTCTCTGGAGATGTATAATTCCAGTTTTCTTGGCCTGGGGTCTTTCTAAAAAGCACAGGAGCATTCAAAACCTGGAATCTACCTGATTACGGATTTGTTAATTTATGAGGAAAGGGTGGGACATTGAAACTCAACATTTTAACTGTTCTTTCTCACGGGAGTTGTTTTGGAGTGTCCGGTTTTTATTGCTAAGCTGTTCTACGGCCTATCGTTATATTTTTGTTTGCCATGATATATGTTTTATTTGATACATATACACTGACGTTAGCCACTCTGAGGCCTGTCATGGTGGGGAGAGCAGTATAGAAATCGAAGAAATAAACTAACAAACAAATGAATGAATGAATAGAGTGCTGTTGACCATTCTCTCAATGGCTTGGGCCACTATCTAACAGCTCAATATGTCTGGCAGAAAATCTCCTCCGCTTTTCCAAGTTCTGGACATGCGTCACACTGGTATCGGTAGCTTAATCCTTCTCATCTGTTTGCTGCTCTCTTGAACTGTGTCACACGCCACCTTTTTGAATTCCCTTTTTTTCCCCCACTGCGGCGTTTTCATCCAGAATGGTGCTTATCTATAAAGCAACCAGACACACCGGCCTTCCCTTATCACAGCAATACTTAGTGACTCCGCCGTCTGTGAGAGGCGGCGGGAGAAATTAATGTTGCCGGCACTAAAACCGCTCTTCTTCGCTAGTGGCCGGGTCTTGACCTTCTTAGAACTTCTCTCCAGTCGTGCTAAGCGAGGGATTTCTCTGTCAAGGTGAAAGGGTGTCAGTAGAAGAGAACTTAATTGGAATGTGCAAATGGTTATTTTTTGCTTGCTTGCTTTCACGTCCGTATTCGCTTCAAACGCTTTCTTGATTTTTCGTTATCTTTCACGCTGCACATGTTCACTTTTATTACCTTAACAGATAGCACGATGCTCCTTTTTCGTCATTGGTTTGTATCGTTCCCTTCAAAGAGGCTGGGGATCTGACGTTAAAACAACCCCTTGCTGCACAGGTGTCCAACTCACGGCCCTCCAGATGATGTGGACTACAGTTCCCATCACCCCCTGCCAGCATCATGCTGGCAGGGGATGATGGGAACTGTAGTCCGTAACATCTGCAGGGCCGCGAGTTTGACACCTAGGCCTTACTGGGATCAGACTCCACAATGACACGTCGACTCACACCGCGTTGCTTGAATGCCTGCAGCATGTCGTGTTCAGTGGTTACCTTAGATGCCACGTCGAACAGCTTTGGTCCTATGCAGCAGCCGTCTGGGCTTCACATCATGGCCGTGTTGTGCACTGGTAAATCAGCTGCCTTTATAATTGGGCAGCGGACGAGCCCCCCCCCCCCATATCGAGTCACTTATC
This sequence comes from Sphaerodactylus townsendi, assembly GCF_021028975.2. Classification (NCBI taxonomy): domain Eukaryota; kingdom Metazoa; phylum Chordata; class Lepidosauria; order Squamata; family Sphaerodactylidae; genus Sphaerodactylus; species Sphaerodactylus townsendi. The sequence continues at coordinate 28,131,252 of NC_059440.1, forward strand.
TTCTCCCCCCAGATGTGTGGGCACAGACACTGCTAGTAAAACTATTGGGATCTTTTTCATCCCCAAAATTACACCTCTCCTATAAATCAGAGGGTTTCCCCTAGGCTTGGAGAACCTTTAACTAGTTGTAGCTAATTCCTTTGTGCAGTTTTGGCTATATACCAGGGGCAAGGGGCAACCCTTTGGATTAGATATATGCATGATTTTATTGCAAGTTGCTTGTTTATTGTGGGGAAAATGGGGTTTAAATAATAAGTAATGGCCAAAAAGCCTCCCGTGACCATCCAAATAGGGCCACTTCAGAGGCGTAGCTAGGCCAGAGTGAGCCCGGTGCACACGCTGGCTTTTTCATCAAAGACCCCTTCCCCGCCTCCTGGGACCGCGCCACCCTGAGCCTGCCACCCATCGTTAGGACGTCCCTTGCCATCATTTATAACGATCTTTGCATTAGTGATCTATCAGCTACCTCTGAGAAACATACAGGCAGGACAGGAAGAAGAGCTCTGTCACCTGCTCCCAGAATCTAACATTCAGAGGTTTTGGAAAGGCCTTTTGGAAAGGGCGGAGGGGGGAGGGCAGCCCACGGAGGCGGGGCTTGGCCTCCACCTGAAGCCAATGACAAGCCCCTCCCCATCGCCTCCTGACCAATGGCCGCGCTTTTCGCCCATTGGGCTGTCGCCCTTCCTCCTTCTAATCCCGCTTGATTGGCCAGCGAGCCGTAAAGTCAGACCCCTTTCCCGCCCCACCCCCGACCACGCCACCCTGAGCCTGCCATCGTTATAACGATCGTTGTAACGGCCATAGCCATCGTTACAACGCCTCCTTTTATATCGTTATAACGCCCCACCTTTCCCCAAGAAGGAGCCCAAAGTTCTGGGGCACTCCTGACCTCGGGGGTGGGGGGGAGAAGCGAGCAAGCGGGAGGGGAAGGACGGAGCGCCAAGGCATGAATCCTGGGGGAGGAAAGGTGCCCGGAGGCAAGGGGGGCTTGCAAGAGTGCGCCCCCCAGCTCCCCCGCCCACTGACCTGCAGAGAGCCTCCATCTCCCCCCACCCCACCTGGGGGCCCACAGACCTGTTGCCACTGGCAGGCCGAGCTCTGCCGGGGAAGTGGGGGGGGGGAGACGGGGAGTCCCAGCAGCTCCGCCCCCCCCCCAAGCCGCTTGCAAAGCCTCAGGAGCCTCCGCAGGGACATAGGTATAGATTTTTATGGGGGATGTTCGGGGGTAAGGCCACACCCCCACCCGCCCCTAGAGCATGGCCACGCCTCCCCAAGCCCTGCCTCCAGCTCTCCAAGGCCAAAGACAGCAGACTCCCCCGCCCTGGCCTCCCCTGCCCCCCATCAGCTGGGCTCCCAGCCGGCAGCTGGCAGTTCCTTCTGCCCTCCCCTCTGGGCAGAGGTATAGAGGGAGTAAATGGAGCCCAGTGCAAAATCTGAGCTTTTGCTTCGCCCGGCAGCCACTGTGATGCTGGAATCCATCTCTCAAACAGCATCACTTTCAATGGTGTTTTGAAACTAGAGAGCCCAAATTCTCCTCTTTAAAATCCATCTTAAAGGGAGAATCTGAAGATCCCCATAGTTAAACAACATTGAAAAGTGATGCTGTTTTGGAGTGGATGATCCCAAACCGATGAAACAGCATACCGCTTTCCAATGTGGCATAGTGGTTAAGAGCAGGTGCATTCCTAATCTGGAGGAGCCGGGTTTGATTCCCCTGCTCTGCCGCCTGAGCTGTGGAGGCTTATCTGGGGGAATTCAGATTAGCCTCGTGCACTCCCACACACTTTGCCAGCTGGGTGACCTTGGCTGAAGGTCACAGCTGTTCGAGCTCTCTCAGCCTCCATCTACCTTACAGGGTGTTTGCTTGTGAGGGGGAAGGGGCAAGGAGATTGTAAGCTCCTTTGGAGTCTCCTACAGGAGAGAAAGGGAGGATATAAATCCAAACCTCTTCTTCCCTAAACTAGAAAGGACCTCAGATTCTCCCTTAAATCCATGCTGAAGGGGTGGCTTTAAAAGGAGAATCTGAGGAAATTTGGGGGGGTGCTCTGCCGTCAGGGGTGCAATTGTTAAGGTAGCAGCACCCAAACTTCCTTTAGGGTATCTTTAGGAGACTCTCCTAATGATACCAACTCCAGGTTTGGTGAGAAGTTTGGTTCAGGGGGTCCAAAGTTAGGGACCCTCAAAGGTGTAGCCCCCATCTCCTCTATTACACTTCCATTGGAAACAATTGGGGATGGGGGCACCCCCTTTGGAAGTCCATAGCTTTGGACCCCCTGGACCGAACTTCACAAAACCTGGGTGAAATCAGTAAGAGACTCTCCTGATGATACCTCCCAGGTTTGGTGCAATTTAGTTCAGGGTGTCCAGAGTTATGAACCCTCAAAGGTGTACCCCCATCTTCTATTAGCTCCCATTGGAAACAATGGAGTGATGGTCACCCCTTTGGGGAGTCCAGTAGCTTTGGACCCCTGGACCTAACTTCACAAAAACGTTGAGTGGTATCAATAAAGAGATTCCTCCTGACGATACTCCTCCCAGAGTTTGGTGAAGTTTGGTTCAGGGTGTTCAAAGTTATGGACCCTCAAAAGTGTAGCCCCCATCTTCCATTAGCTCCCATTGGAAACAATGGAGGATGGGGGCACCCCCTTTGGGAGTCCATAACTTTGGACACCATGAACCAAACCTCACCAAACCTCGGTAGTATCATCAGGAGAGTCCCCCAAACAATCCCTGAAAGTTTGGTGCTGCTAGCCTAAACAATACGCCCCCTGCAGGCCAAAAACCAAAGAACACTAAAATGCTTTAAAAACCCACAAACTGGTAGGCGGAGCTTCGGACATGAATCTGAGTCTGAGCCCGAGGACCCCCCCCCTTACCTACGTCCTTGAGCCTCCGCGGAGCCGCTTTCTCCGGCGCATGACCTCATCTCCCCCCGAGAGCAGCCCGGCAGACTCAGAGCGCGCTGTCTTCACGCACCAGGCGCTGGCCAACCTCCAGGGCCAGCCTGGAGACCTCCCGAGGTGTTTAAAATGGTGTTTAAATACAGAACAGCCAAAGGAATTTTAAAAAACAACCTTGGAAGATTCTCCATATATTGGGCTAGTGCACAGAATTCCATTTTTCTTTCCGTTTCAACAGACATCTTTAAAAAAAACACCTGTTGCCAACCGCTTTCCCGCTCGCCCCCCCCCCCCAGGCCACCCTGAGCCTGCCATGGTTATAACGATCGTTATAACGGCGGCAATGGCCTGGGAGGTTGCCATCGGTATAGCGATCGCTATCACGATCGCTATAACGGCGGCAAAGGCCTAGGATGCTGCCATCGGTATAGCGATCGCTATAACGGCGGCAATGGCCTGGGAAGCTGCCATCAGTATATCGATCGCTATAACGATCGTTATAGCGATCGATATACCGATGGCAGCCTCCCAGGCCTTTGCCGCCGTTATAGTGATCGTTATAGCGATCGCTATACCGATGGCAGCATCCTAGGCCTTTGCTGCCGTTATAGCGATCGTTATAACCAACAACGAGCTCAGGGTGGCCTGAAACTCCCCCCTCTCCCCAGCTTCCCCGGCAGAGCTCGGCCCGCCAGTGGCAACAGGTCCGCGGGCTCCCAGGCGGCGGGGGGGAGATGGGGGCTCTCTGCAGGTCAGTGGGCGGGGGAGCTGGGGGGGCGCACGCTTGCAAGCCCCCCTTGCCTCCGGGCACCTTTCCTCCCCCGGGATTCGCGCCTTGGCGCTCCTTCCCCTCCCGCTTGCTCGCTTCTCCCCCCCCCCACCCCCAGGTCAAGAGCGCCCCAGAACTTCGGGCTCCTTCTTGGGGAAAGGGGGGCGGGGCGGAAAAAGGCTTTCCGGGACAGCGGAGGTCGGAGAATAGACGGTGGGGGGATCCTGATGAGTCGGGATGCGGACAAGAGGGATGCAGGTGTCCCCCAGAGCAGGATGCCTCTGGGCATGGACAGAATGCTGTTTGGTCAACAGCCATCAGCCGAGATCCAGGCACGCGGGGGTGGGGTTGGAAGTTGGTCGGAGAAAGACGAAACCCTGCCCCACCCTCCCTCTTTTGCTGTTGGGGGGAGAGGTGGGGTGGGGGGGGTTGTCTGCTCTGTTCTGGAGATGGCTGGGGCATAGCTGGGCTCTAGCTGGTGGTGGTAGTAGTGGTGTTGGGGGGGCCTCTGGATTGGGATATGTCCTCACACTCTTGCGCTGCATGCGATGAGGCTGAGATTCCTTTCCATGTTCTCCAGGTATGGCTGACAGATGAGTATCTGCCCACTGCTGGCCATTGGGGCCTTGTGCTGCCTTAAGAGGCATCCGGTTGGTTAGTATTTATCCTTTGACCATTCTATCCTCTTCTTGCAAAGTAATTTTTGATACGTAGGGCTTTTTAAAATCAGTGAAATTGTGGGTTATCATACGCCTGTCCTATAAACAAGTCAGAATATTGTGGGAGCTCTAGATGTAAACAGATAAGGTATTAGCATAGAATGCACCAGACATAACAGTGGTTGGAAAGAAAAACGTGTGGATGATTGATGGAGCGATATTCGGTGACAGCGCGGTTGAAGAAAAAGAAGCGGAAAAGATGACAAAATACCAAGATCTGAGAATGGAAGTCATGAGATTACGGCAGAAACCAGCAGTTGTGGTCCCATTCGTTATCAGCACGCTGGGTGCCATACCAAAAACCTTGCATAGCCCTTGAATCATCTACACATTGATAATATTTCTATCTGTCAATTACCAAAGGACATCTTGCTTGGATCCGCACAGGTACTATGGGGATACATGATGACATCCTAGGTTCTTAGGAAGAAGAAGAAGAGTTTGGATTTATACCCCACCTTTCTCTCCTGTAAGGAGACTCAAAGTGGCTTACAAGCTCCCTTCCCCTCCCCACAATAGACACCTTTTAAGGTAGGTGGGGCTGAGAGAGTCCCAAAGAACTGTGACTAGCCCAAGGTCAACCAGCAGGAATGTAGGACCACAGAAACACATCTGGTTCACCAGATAAGCCTCTGCCACTCAGGTGGAGGAATCAAACTCGGTTCTCCAGATTAGAATCCACCTGCTCTTAACACTACACCACACTGGCTCTCAAAGGAACTAGTGGTTAGTTCCTTCCAAGGCTCACTGGACAGCTAAAGTTTTGGGTTTGTATGTAAAGAGTTGTCAAGCCACAGCTGACTCATAGCGACCCCCAACAAAGGGCTTTCGGGGCCAACGAGAAGCAGAGTTGGTTGGCCATTGCCTTCCTCTTCAGGGTCCTCCTTGGAGGTCTCCCTTCCATGTACTGACCCTGCTTTGCTTCAAAAATCCGCTGAGATCTGCCTATGTACTAGGCTGCCTTCCATCCCCAGCAAAAGTTTGGGGGTTATATTTTTATGGGAAAACTGACCCATTCATCAGGGACATAGTGAGGGGGGAAAGCGCCTGGTACCTCCGCCCCTGCCACGCCCCTGTCCGTTCCCTCCCCGCCCTGGAACACCCCTGCCACACCCCGCAGGGGCATGCGCCCGGTGCATCGCACACCCCTTCCCTGTCCCCTGGGAGCTACGCCTCTGCCATTCATAGATTAGTGAGTATAGGTTAATTGCTAGCCATGAACATGTATGCAGATTTGGTTCTGATTTCCAGATTGTGAAGAGATTCACACACTGCAAAATCACTTGGAGATCCTCTGTTTCGTATTTATCCGTTGGCGACAGTTTTATTATGTTTTTGTATATGGAGTTGATTAGTTTATCTCTCTTTTCATTTGAAAAACGTTTGCCATCGTTGTTTGGATAAATTATGACTCAGGGAGTAAAATAATAATATTGAAAGGAATATATCAAAACACGTATGAAAAATGAAAACAAAGCACTATGGCAAACACCCAGGAAAATCTGTAGCTATTCAACATTCACATCACACTGAAAAGAACTCAGAATACGCATCTATATTAGAGGTGGTTTCCTGTGATTTTTCCTTTTGTTTCTTATTAAAGTGATCAATTTTGCAGTTGCTAACAACTCTCAGATTTTATGGCCCCATGCTTTCTAGATATTTGACATACCTCTATTATATCTCAACTCAAAACTCATAAATGTTCAGGAATTGCAAATTTAATAATATTGGATAGGAAAATCTCAACAGGAGAGAGAACTGAATTCCACACATATCACCCAATGTAGTTTAACTCATTCCAGAATGTAACTGCTCTACTACAAATACTATTTTTATTGTTAATAATAACAATAATAATTACTCATTATTAACTGCCAGATTTAATAAGCAAGAAAAGGCTAAAAGATTGTGCCCATGTAACGATGGCTCAGTTGAATCTCTGGCCCACCAATTACTTCACTGTCTCAGTTTCAAGGAAATCAGATCCAAGTATGTGAATCTCACTCCTTTACATTTACCCGATCTCCCCGATTTAATTAGATTACACTACTTGTTGGACAACCCTGATCCTTCTCTCTGTATGATAGTGGCAGACTTTCTCCTGGAAATTACTAAATGCCAGTAATTTCCTTCGTCCTAACATGTATATCCTGTATTGTATATGCTTTTTAATCTGTTTTTATTATTGTTGTACTGCTGTCTATGCCAATAAAGGCTTGCTTAAGATTATTAACTGCCATGTATTATAATTAATAATAGAGTTATTAATTAGTAATCATACTTTCTTTTAAAAATAACTTTCCATTTGGTGTCTTGGTTAGATTTAAAACTTTGCTGTTTCTCCCTCCACCCTGTATTGGTCAGTCTCAACATTTCCCAAATGAAAACAGAGATGCCTACGAATTTCTGACCTTTGTTTTCCTGTTAAAGGTCACCCATACCCGAGTGTCCCTGCCCCTTCAAGACACATTGCAAAACCTTTCCCCCTCTACCTGCCATGTTCTTTGACTCTGCTAGAACCTGAAAATTCTAGTTTCCAAAGCAGTGGGTGTTACTAACTCAGTAGAAACAGTTTCCTTTCGGTCAGCCCTTCAGAACAAGGCTATTTAGGGATTGCGTCATTTTAAATGGTTCTGTACCATCTTTTCCTTGTAAAAAAAATGAGTCAGGAAGAACCACTGGACACATAGCAACCAACCAACAATGCAAAACTGAATCCAGTTTGTAAGGAGGCGGGACTAAACTATGCATCCCACCCATCAATCTTTTTGAAAACCTGCAAACCAGTTTACTGCGACTGTCTCCTGGAATTGAGCAGTCATTGACAGTAATTGTATTTGTGTAAGAAGAGAGATATGGTCCGCTCTGGGATGGGGAGGAATTCTTCGGTCACAAGGCCTGGTTGGAAAGAGATAAGGGCCTTCTTTTCTTAAATAGCCTTTGGTCTGGTTGAAACTGGACCCGTGAACAGGGTTAAGTCATTTCTAGAGCAGCAACAAAACTACAGAATTCTTGGGAAGAAGCAGTTTAGTCTTGTTCCAGCCAGAACTGGGATTCCTAACCAGAGGGGGAAGGCTCGTGCTGGTGTTTCAACACAGGAAGAAGAGTTTGGATTTATACCCCTTACAAGCTCCTTTCCCTTCTTCTCCCCACAACAAACACCTTGTGAGGTAGGTGGGGCTGAGAGAGTTCAGAGAGAACTGTGACTAGCCCAAGGTCACCCAGCAGGAATGTAGGAGTGCGGAAACACATCTGGTTTACCAGATAAGCCTCCGCCACTCAGGTGGATTTCGAACGGGGTGCTCAATAACTTTGGGAAGCTTATTAGGAGTGTCTTTTTGAGAAGCGCCCTCCTGACCTACAATGAGCAATTGTAACCTCTATCTGTGGGTTCTGTGGGGCAGAACTTGGAATGAGTTTGCAACAACAAATTAAAAAACAAACACAATGGTTTACTTTTTTTAACATATAACATCAAACATCAACATTTAACATCACACTTCAAGGTCCTGTTCAGGTTGCATTTTCAAGTCCTTATATTTACAGTCTACTGATACTGCCAAGTCCAATTCTTCTTTGCAAGTGGGTTGGCTCCTGAAGACTCCAAGGGCTTGGTGAACAGGATTCAACATGATGAAGGTTTCCAGGAGAACTCTCACCTATTACAAACATAAAAAAACCTTAACAAGGTGTTAAGGGCTTATAGAAATCAAGGTCCGAGTCTGGTAGCCTTGTCTCCTCCAAACTACATGAGCTCTGCAGCCTCTGCTGCTTTGAGTCTCCACCCTTTTCTGGGTCAACCCATTCTGAGCATGGGGGTTACACATGGGGGTTATGACCTGCCCACCCACATGGGATCCACACATTCCCAGCAATCCCTCTTTCCAGGGGA